>NW_027094087.1:114090374-114823882 GCF_029207755.1 Chamaea fasciata | reverse complement strand
TTTTATGTGAAGTGGATTTGTGAAACTAAATTTCACCTACACAGGAGGAAAATTTTCAGCATGCTGCTGCATTGTTCTACATGGAGAAAAAAAAAAAAAAAAAAGGAAAAAAATAACCTCACAACTGTATTTTAACTGCTTCAGTAGCCAACGAGTCAGGTCTTGCAAATAGGAAACAATTACCTGCACAGGTAATTATTGTTTTCGTTTGAATGTCTGTTAGCTGATATTTACTTTTCAACCAGCAGATTCTGATGCTTGCAGGAGGACAGGAGAAATTTGCTGCAGCCTCCTCCATTTATAAATCTACAGCGGTTTTTTTGTCTTCTTAATGTAGTCATGAAGCTGAATTTATTTTGTCCATTAATATTGGCTTTGCATCTCAACATATCTGTACAGTGGGCTTTTTTTTTTTTTTTTCTTCCCCAAATGAAAAATTCATTTTTGCTTGGAGCAACCTGGGATAAGGAAGGTTCCTGGTCCATGGCAAGGGGTGGAACTGGGGGATTTTTTTTTTTTTTAGGATGAACAGGGAAGGTTTTAAGCACAAAGAGTTGACAGTTTCTGATCTTCATACAGGCAAGGATAGAAGAGCCAAACAAGTTTCTGTAGGAATATATGACATTATTATGAACTGGCCAGAGGTCTGGTGGCACTTATTAGTCAGTGAGAAGGACCAAATTTCCAAGTTTTTGTTCCAAATGGCACAAAAATCGTGACATTTTCCAGGGCACGAATCAGCACCTAAATCAGGAATCCTAAAGCACCACGGTGCCATGAATCATCCATTTCCCAACAGTAAAAAACAAAACATGCAAGCACTGCTTGTGTTTTATATACATTCAATTCCTGATTTTTCTTGCATTATTATGCCTTGGAATATCTCAGAACAACCATGGCATTTAATACATCGTAAAAAAAAACGCCAAAACAAAACCTGTATTTATTCTTAATGTCGCCGTTGCCTTACGGGCTGTGCAGACATTACAAAAAGAAAAACAGTAATTCTGTGATAAGCGCAACAGGAAATCGGAGGTTGCTGCTGATGAAACCGATATCCAGCCGGTAACCTGAGCAATGAAGTCACCAAAGCTTTCCTGCACTATAAATTTTATTTCCTGGGACGTATTTAATGTTTTTGTTAGATTTTTGGGGGGGGGATAGTGAGCACTGGGGTCTTTTCATTTAGGAGTCATCGCCGTGATTTTGCGGCGGGATGAAATAAGTGATAAAAGCACGGTTGTTGTGGGTGCAGGAATCTGAAGTTTGCTGGTGTTTCAGTGTCAGAATTCCCATGCAACAGGGGCTGTTGTGAGACAGCAGCCAGGAGCTGAGAGGAGGGAGGGGGTTTGAGCAGAGCCCTCTCTTTACAAACCACTTCAAGCTTGGTGTTTGTTCAGCTCTTTCATTAAAAACCAGCAAAAAAAGCCCTTCTGGAGGGGAGCAAGGAGGGCAAGCAGCAGCCAGAGAAGGGGAAAATGTAATTCCAGGGCACTGAAGCCTTTCCTCAAAGTGGAGACAGTGAAAGTTACAGGTGTTTTGTGAGCTGCTGATAACCCTTGGAGCTGTGATAACCATTCCCTGGGGCCTGAGATACATTTATTTGTTTATTTTGTGCTCAAATGCAGCCGTTCCTGAGAGGGGAATCATCTCAGCAGTCAGTGCAGCTGAAGTGCTGCTGGTTTTCATGAACTCGCACACAGCATCGGGGACCAAATCACAGAATCCCAAAATCCCTGAGGCTGGAAAAGCCCTCCCCAGCCCAGGGAGTGCCAGCTGTCTCCAATGCCCACCTTGTCACCCTGAGTGCCACCTCCAGGTGACACCTCCAGGGATGGGCACTCCAAAGCTCCCTGGGCAGCTCTTCCCAAGGCCTGGGTGCCCTTTCCATGGGGGAAATTCCTGCTGCTGTCCAACAGCCATTGTTTTAATGATCACATCCGGTTTGGCTGGTTTACAAATTGTGGTTTTAATCACTTCAGCCTCAGCAGAGAAGCTTTGGAAGCCTCTTGTTCTCCTGTGCCACTGAGAGCCAGAGGTGGGACCCAGAGGGTGAATTGGGATTTTTCAAATTCACTGGGCAGGGACACCTCCCACTGTCCCAGGCTGCTCCAAGCCCCAGTGTCCAACCTGGCCTTGGACACTGCCAGGGATCCAGGGGCAGCCACAGCAAATCTGGGAATTCCAGCCCAGCCTTTCCTCACCCACCCAGGGAACAATTCCTGCCCAAGATCCAACCTAAATTTCCCTTCTTTCAATTTGAACCCATGAAGTCTACGGAGCTCATCACTGCCAGTCTCAAACAGAAGCACAGGGTGACAGCAGTTATCGTTCTGAAGAAAGAGCAGAGAGAGACACCAAACATCTTCTGGGGGAGAGATGAAAATCAGCTGTCCAGAAAACCTGAGGGACACGGATTTGTCCATTTTCTTTTTTTAACGTGTTTGTTTTGTGATCAAAGAAAGCTGTTAGGGAGGGAGCTTTCCCCCAGTTACGGGGGTTAGGGAGGAACTGGCTCGCACAGAAGGAAACTTGAGGAAAGAGGACTGAAATGACAGAGCTCACAGTCAAGGAGAGGGAAAAGCAGCAAAATAGAAACAAGGAGAGGGTGGGCAGGCCCCTGGAATGGAATTCCCAGATTTGTTGTGGCTGCCCCTGGATCCCTGGCAGTGCCCAAGGCCAGGTTGGACATTGGGGCTTGGAGCAGCCTGGGACAGTGGGAGGTGTCCCTGCCCATGGCAGGGGTGGCACTGGATAATTTTAAGCTCCTTCCAACCCAAACCCTTCTATAATTCTATGATTCTGTGATTTCTGTGGTCGGGAACTTTGTAGGACCAATCTTCCAGGAAATTGGTTTGAGGGGAGTGTGAAGGATCCTTATGGAAATTTTGATATAAACCAGATTAATGGAAAATGGAGCAGAGGAGGCCCGGATGGGTCCAATCTCTTTTCACAAGTCTGGAACACAAATTAGAAACTGGATCAGGGACTTCCAGAGGAGCACAGAAACTCAGCATGGCCATGTGGTGATGAAGTCAGGGAGGTCATGGCACAAAATGAATACAGTTTACACTGGAAATCAAAACTCTTGGATGCAGAAAAGCACAGGCAGGGAATGCTCACTTGGATCCCTGTCCTGAGGCAACGCCCAGCCCCAATAATTGAACAGAGAATCGATTTGCTTCACCAACCTCAAGACATCAAATTATACCTGAAACTCTGTAAAAAATCTGTGTCCTCTTGCCAAAACCTCTCAGCTACTCGTGCGCCACAGGAAGAGGGCAGAAGAGGATTGAACACGCACCCCAGGATCCTGCCAGAGCAGAAAATGTCTCATAACTCCCAGAACAGGGCACAAAAGCATTTCATGTCATTGAGAGCAGAGGGGAGATGGTTCTGGAGGGTTCCAATGGATCTGTTTGAGGACAGGGGTGTGGGAAAAGCAAAAGTCATGGAATTATGGAATCATGGAGTGGTTTGGGTTGGAAGGGGAACTGGAAGATGATTTTGTTCCACCCCCTGCCGTGGGCAGGGACACCTTCCACTGTCCCAAACTGGATATCCCGGTGTCCAACCTGGCCTTGGGCACTGCCAGGAGCAATTCCTTCCCAAAATCAGGGATGGGGCAGCAGGAAAATATCAGCAGGGGTTGGATTGGAGCAGAGCCTGCTCTGCTCACCTTGTCCAACACAGAAGGAATCAAGTAGAGGGAATTCAGGAAAAAAAAAAAAAATCCAAAAAACATATCAATAAGCAGGGATAAAGAAAGCAGGGTTTGCAAAGAAAAATTGGAATGAATGTAATTATTAAGTGAAAACTATGTGTAAATATCACTATTTATTAAATATCATTACCATTGTTTGTATATAACTGTATATTATATATATATGTGTGTATAATATATGTTAAATAAATATATATATGCATCTATAATTTTTGCTTAAATAAAGTTAAAATATGTATTAGCTTTAGCAGCAAGTCAACAATATAAGAATAAATTTTATTGTTTCATATTAATAATTTTTTTATGCTTGTAAGCACTTTACTCGTTAAATAAAGTTTTTTCTGCTTTTCTCTAAAAGGATTTTTTTCCCAAACCCATTAGAAGAGAAGCCAGTCTAGCTTGCTTTCCAGAGAGACCCCACTGAAAGGTTTCCTCCCAACTTTGCCCTCAACCAAAACAGAATGGGAGAAGAAAACATGGAAATAATATCTAGGGGGAAAAATAGGAATAAGCGTCATAATCAGTTAAATATTTCCGAGCTTTTAATTCATTTACACAAGCCCGGTTAACATCAGCAGGAATTTGTGTTTTATTTACAATAAGTTGGGGGTTTTTTTTAAACTTGTAACAGCAAAATTAGATCCGTGTGACCGAGAGACCATTAAAATTTCGGGAGGAAGATTTTTGATCCATCTCTTTTGAAAGTCTCGCAGAAGAGAATGAGGGGTTTTTATTGCAAAACACAACTCTCATGGGAACCCGCAAATCTGTGAGGGGACAGGAGATTTTATTCCTATCTGTGAGATTTTATTCTACCTGTGAGATTTTATTCTACCCTTAAATCCATCCATTTATTGATTCCTATCTGTGCTTCCAAGGCGAAGCCGCCGCAATCCATTTGCATCAAACCCGGGTGTCAAACAGCACCTGAAGTGTCTTTAGCACCTTTGGATGTATTTTTTTTTTGTCTTCCCTCATGGCTCAGGTCCAGCCCTGACTCTCTTGGCTCCCCACTTTGCTGTTGCCGGAGTGAAAAAAAGAAAAACCCTTTAAAGAGCAGCCCGTCAGGCATTTCGCCTCCTTTGGGGGGCTTTAGGCTCTTAACCCGGGCTGTTGTTCCTTTCGGCGACACAGCCCAGAGGTCACCCGGCCCTTTTGTCACCTTTTTGGCCCAAAGAGCAAGAGGTTGCAGTGCCCACAAAGCGCCTTTTGTGGCCCGATTCGGCAGCTGAGGCACTGCCGAGCCCTCAGGTTGTGCCAGGCGCTCCCCGCGGGGACGGAGACGCTGTTTGCTGGGTCGCAAACACAAAAAAAAAAAAAAGCCTCCGAGGATGGGTCAAAAGAGGGACTGGGGTGTTCTTGACGCCTTCAGTTTTAACTTGCTTGGATTTCAGGTTCTGTGGTGCCCAGGGGTGCAGCTCTGAGCTCACAGGCAGTGTCACTCAGCTCCGCACACAGCAGGGACACGAAACAAATCCTTTCCCTGCTGGGCACCGAGGACAACTTTCAGGCCCCAAAAGCACGAACGACGATGGCTGAAGAGAGGAAACAAGAAGGATGGGACCTCACAACCTGAAGCTGTAACTGGACAATCAAACCCCGATATGCAAATGGACCAAAACTTATAAAATGTAAGATGTCCTGACCGATCAGCCATTTCGTGTCCATTTTGTGTCCATTTCGTGACCATTTTGTGTCCATTTCGTGACCATTTTGTGTCCATTTCGTGTCCATTTTGTGACCATTTTGTGTCCCTTTTGTGTCCATTTTGGGTCCACCTTGGGTGTAGCCCTGGCCAGGCTCTTGTCCTGCCCAAGGTGTGTCCTTAAAGGCCTTTCAATGAGTATTTACTTTATTCTCTAGCTCTGTCCAGTCTCAGCCTTCCCAAAGCATGGCCCTTAAACTGATCTGGGGCCAGACTTGATTTTCGGGCTCTACATGCGCTGATTTCTCGCCTATGGATGATGTGGGTGATCTCTTTCAGTGCAGTAACTTCGATAGGAAAAAAAAAATCTTCACAAAACACTTTGCTTTCCTCAGCAAACCTTCAGCCCAGCCTGCAAGACAATCCTTTCAAAACACTTGAGAAGATCTTTGACGATCAGTCAAAATACTGATTTAAAAAAACCCCCCACGGCTGGATATAAAATTATTGATTCCAAAAAATAATTTAAAAATAAGGGTGCTTCAGTGGGTCCTTCCTTTGCCACCTGCCCAAGGTACCGAAGGGGCTTTCAGGGCTCTCCCAGAGGTTTTGTTTTCGAGGCTCAGCCCCGTAAATGCTGGTTTATGTCATGAGGCACCGAGAGGTAAATAAATGTCCTGCCTATTACTGAGTGCCAACAGCAACTTGGTGGCCACAAAGCCTCAGTTGTTGAATTATTTATGAATGCCAACGTTATTCATTTAGTCCTGGAATCCTGGGGTCTCTTCTGTTTTGTTTATGCACATGCACACACGTTGTAGATGTAATTTATATATAGAAAGCACGAAGAGGAGAAATCTGGAATGTTTCCCTCTGCAGTTGGTGGAGTTCGGTTTACTCCAGAGCCACGTGACCTCCTCGTGTGTGAAGTCCTCTCACTCCTCATTCCGGAGCAGGATGTCTGGGAGAAGTGACCAAGAGATGATTGATTAGAGCGTTTTCACATGGCAGCAGGTTAAATATGGCCAATTGCAAAGGAGAGAAACTTGTGGAGCTTACTCAAATTATCCACATTTTTTTCTCCCTTTTAAAATTTTTCTTTCTACTCTTAGCTCCCTTTAACAGGAATTTTTCGCCATTATAAACCATCAGAGTGCTGGACAGGACAATTCTGAGTCTCCATCGAAATTTATATTTTAGGAACTGTAAGAATTGTGGTCATCAAACTCCAGACCTTCAGTTCCCTGCTTTTTCTGGTGCAGAAAGAGGATGTTTTGGGGGTTCTTTTTGTAGTTCTTGCCTGTGTTTCTTTCATTACAAACTGCAAACTCAGCTGTCAGAGCATCACGAGCCAGCTTCAAAGAGTTCATCATCGATGCCACAAAATTTTGCTGCCTCTTCCCTTTATATTTGAGGAGAATTTGTGCTTTCCCTTTATGTTTGAGGAGAATTTCACCTCCAGCTTGGAGCAACCCTTCTGAAGTCAATGAATGCTCTCCTTGTGAGCCACGAGGAGCTGTTTCATGTTCCCGTATGTTCAAACTCACAGGGAAGAGTTGCTAATAAGATTTTTTTTTTCTTTTGCCCTACCCAACCTCAGTTCCTAATTTCTCCACCCCTTTCCTGTGCCCAGCTTTGTTGCAGCACTTCGAATTCCCTTGGATAGAAAAGTCACCTCTGACTTGCTGTCCGAAGGCTCATATTTGTTTATTAAAATGCTCTCGGGTCAATATTCTGCAGGCGTGGGATCCGAGGCAGGATTTTCCTGGAAGTTATTGGCATTATGCTCAATAGCGTGATCCTGACAGCGAATTTATTGCAGCTTTGAGCACCCTGTCAGGCAGCACCTCTCCTTTAGGTCAAATCCTGATTTTAGCGGAATTAAAGGGCAAAACTCACCCCTTGGACAAGAGCGTTTCACCCTGGTGGCTCCCTGAGGCTCGGCAGGGTTTGCACAGACCGTTTTTTTTGGGTTTTTTTTCCTGTTCACCTGATTTTCTCCCTTGATTTGTTTTTCCACTCAAGCACATCCAACTTCTCCCAGCACCGTGGGATTTCTGGGCGTTGTAGAAGGGAATCCATGGATGCACCTTCAGTTGTAGGACAACCCCACGACTCCACAATTAGTATTTGGCTCTGCTTGGTTCAGGTGAATGGCATCTCTTAAAAAGTTCCATCGCGTACAGTAATCATCATAATCCTGTGGGCAGCCCCTTCCCCAGTTCCTTGAGCCCTGACTTTTGCCCTTTTTTCTTGATTGATAAGTGACAGCTTTGCATTCTGGGCCTCGAAATATATATTTACAGTAGTCTAAGAAATTTGTCCTTAATCAAAGGAGGCTTGACTTGCCAGCACATCTTTAGAATATTATTGAGTAACTCATTAAAATGTTAATAGCTTCTGTCAGGATTTATTGATCCTGATGTCAGCTTTTCTCAGAATAAGAAATAAAGCTGATTTTTATCTTATCTTCACACCACGCTGAGTGATCAGGACTTAAATAGAATAATGAGAAGGGCTTGAGGGGAATAATCAGCATTTATCCGGCACTTGGGCCAGGGCAGAGTACAGACAGAGCCCTCCAAATCCACCAGTGGATTTTCTGTGGTGTGTGAAATATTGGGGAATAGAAGGAAAATGAAGAGGACATTTTATCTGGAAGATTCTGGCAAATAACTTTTCTGCTGAAGCGGAGAGAGAGGATGCAATGACATCAAATATTTCCCTTGAATGAAGTCAGATTTTTTTCCGCAGCTCAGTGAAATAAAAGCTTGAGCGCCCTTGTTGTTCAGCGCTTCTTCATCTATGCAAAAAAATAATGAGAAAAATTCTATTCCACTGAATTTCTAGAGGGAAATTTTTTTTTGGGGGGGGGGGATGTGTGGCACTGGACAAAATCCTGACTGGTCCAGGGAAGGAGAGGGAGGGAGAGGGGTTTGTTTTCCAAAGGTGTTTGTTTTCCAGACTGCTCATCCCAGGACCTTTCCCAGCAGGAGCAACGTTGTCCAACAAGAGGAAAAAAAACAAATCCCACGCTGAGCCCAGCAGAGGCAGGGTTGTCAAGGGTCAAGATGAATGAAAAAAAATAAGAGAGAAGAATCTGCCTTTTATATCTTGCTTTAAAAATGATGAAGTCAGGGTTTTCCTTGTGAGAACATCGAGTGTTGAACAGCCCGAGCAGGATTTTAGCTCGTGATGGGAGATTTGCTAATTCAAAAGGACCCTGCTATAGAAAATTTATTTTTTCTTCAATTATTCCCTTAAAAATTTATTTAAATGGCTGCCTACAAGGCAATTCCCTCTGAGCCTGGCATGTAGGGAGTGTTTCCCTGGGAAATACCTGGAAGGTGAGAGGCACTTACAGGCTGTAGGATTGGGGCATTGGAAATGGGCTAAAACCTTACCTGGCTGCATTTGTGCTGCAGTGAAAAGCCTAAAAATGGAAATGCCTGCAAGAAAAAAGGCCCAGCCTTCTGATACAAAAGATTTCTTTAAATCCTGTGCTCCTGTAGCACGGAAATTAGAATCAGAATTAGGAAAAAATATAGAATTAGGGGGAAAAAGAGTGGGGTTTTTGTAATTTATGTATAAGGGTGAGAGCTACATCAAAGAGGGTGGCGAACTTCAAAAGATGCTGCAAAACTTAAAAAAAAACCCCCAAAAAAACCCAAAAAACTCTTCTGATACAGGAGATTCCTTTAAATCCTGTGCTCCTATAGCACAGAAATTAGAATTAGGAAAAAAAATACAGAATTAGGGGGGAAAAAAGTGGGGGTTTTGCAATTTATGTATAAGGGTGAGAGCTACAGCCAAGAGGGTGGTGAACTTCAAAAGATGCTGTAAAATTTCAAAATAATATTGACTATTATTATTATTATTATATAATTATATATAATAATAGATTATATAATTATCTATAATATTTCATTTTATCATCATCATCATTATTTTAGGACATCCTGAGAGAAGCCGCTTCCTAAATCAGAATGCCTTGTCTGGATGTTTTGAGCAGAGCCTGCACTCCGGGAGAATTTAGAGAATTTATGGGAGTTCTAGCTGTGAGGGATATTGTTCTGGATTTATTCAACTTTACCTTTTCATCAGATCAGCCAGCTGAGCAGGGCTATGAAATTTGGCCGAGCAGCCAGATGTCATCACGTGCTTAGTGCGTTTTAATCTGGCATTTCCATCATTTGAGGCTCCGGTGTGAAAAAGCCCCGAATGATGCCTCGTTTATGCGACTCGCGCCTCTGATTGTCATTAACGCTTTTTCCTGTGACACTCGCCAATAAATCCTGGAATTGCTTGCATTCCTTTAAAAAAAAAAAAAAAAAAGGAGGGAGGCAACAGCTGGGAGGATGCAGACCAGAAATATTACTTGGTGGGTGATAAAGAGCATGAAATCTGGTTGAATCCTTAATTTAACGTCTTAATTTTTATGTATAAAGTGCATAATTAATAATAATTTCCCAGAGTGACGCTTATGTACGAAGAAATTCCATATGCCTATAAGTAATTGTACATTTTTGTGCAATCCTGTTCAATATTCCATATAAAAGTTGCTCATGGATGGAAATGACTTTAGGATCAAGGTCAGGGGGGGGGGGGGGGGTTTATGGAGTGATTTGAGATTCCTCAGGATAAAAAACGCCATCTAAATGTAAAGATACTGTTTGTTAGGCATTAGTGCTTTACAGACAGTAAATTTAATGGGCCTGATTTTCATTTACCTTTACAGTCAGATGAGGGATCTCTTTTGGAAAAGTCACCACTGTGGGGAAAGAAAAACAATGGCCAGGAAATTGCTAATGTTAATGTGATGTAAAGTCAAGCAACCATTTCCAATCTCATTTAAACTTTGATTCAGGCGGGGCCTGGAACCTGCGCTTCATTTTAATCATGTCAGCAGTCCCAGCAGTGGGGAGACCACTTAAAATTAGGATTTTTTTTCTTCTTCTTCTTCCCTGCCAGCACAGAGGCCTCAGTCAACAGACTCCAAAACACATTAGCATTTCCCATCCCACCTGCCTGTTCTCTTAATGGATGGATGGTCTTCTCCCGAAACACGGGCACGGAATAGATATTTGTTGGAGCAGGAAAACTTCCCTGCTGGAAGGAGATGGGGAAGGCGGGGGAGGCTCATCCCTGGAAAGAAAGAGGGAATCTCAAGGAAAATCCCTGGTGAGGTGCTCTGAGAGGTGCCCACACTCCTTCCTTAAGCGGGATAAACACCTAAAATAAGAGGGAAGGAAATTTTTCCAGAAATTTCTCTGCCTTCTCCTACCCCCAGGGGATGTGTCTTATCTTCCACAGAACCCCAGAACAAGCCAAGCTGGAGGAGACCCACAAGGATCCTCCTCTGTGTCAGCAATGAGTAATTTTACCAAAGAACTCGCCCCAAACCTCTGGCAGAGCCAGAGCTGCCTCCCTCTCAATGGTGCCATTCAAATTATCTGTATTATTGGTCCTTTCCAGGATTAATCTCGCCAGAGAGCTGCTTTGAGTGTCTGCCGAAAAAACAATGTCCCCTTGTGCCTTGGATTTAAAAACGGAGTGCCCATTCTGACTCTCAGAGCCCGTATTTATAAATAAGACACGCTCACAGCCCATATTTTGCACTTGCAGTTTTGAAGTGCTGTGTGATCTCCAGTTCGATGGCTTTGGGGTTGTTTTTTTTTTTCTTTCCCCCGAACACAAAGATCAGACAGAGCCATTTTGTGCTGCCTCTGAAAGTAATGATGTGCAACTTTAGTGTTCTGCATGGCCATTCGTGCACGAGTGGAGATATTTTTATATATTGTGAATATGTGTTTATCCTTCAGCCTTTGAAAGGCTGCTCACAACAGGAAATATTTACACAATCCTCCAGGCGTCTGCACTTCTTTTGAAGAAATCATTAAAATAAAATTTGCTTCTGACACTCGGGGACTTTGAGAACCGTTGTGTGTTTTGGAAGCTTCTTTTCCCCCCTTAAAATTGGCAAGATGGACTTAGTTAACTTATATATATATATATATATTATTTATATATTTAGACATTTTCCTAATGGAAAGCTGGGATTGTATGTGGTTACGGCTAAAAGAGAGGACTGAAAAATGTTGTGGACATCTTCCTGCGGGATCCAGGACGTTTCTGTAGATTTTAGGGTTGGAAAGGATCATCACGGTTTTCTCTTTCGTAGAAACATCCCTGGATCTCCAGCAGGATCCAGGCCATGGGGTGCCACCCCTGTGACTTGCCTGTGTTTAGCTTCATGGGATTGGGATTAAATTCCACCTTAAAGGCCTCAAATTACTGGAAATTTATCGTATTCCATGGTAAAAGTTGGTTTATTCCTTGGTTGATCACTCAGCCGGATACAAAATCCTTTGGTCTGAGAGACAAGGACCTTTCCTGGGATGATTCTTTCTCCCAGCCCATTTCCAGCAGGGAAATGAGGACCCTGAGAGACTCTGGGAATACAGGGATTATTCCCAGTCTTGGATCTGCTGCAGGTTCGTGATCCCAGCCCTTTATTTTTTTTTCAATAAGAACTTTAGAAATCACGAAAGTCTGCAGCTGAAGCAAACATATTTAATTGGGATTTGATGGGGTACAAAACACACCACGAATGAATGCAGGAATACTTCAGACCTGTTATTTCCTAGTGTTCCCAGCCTTCCATAGAAAATCCAGAGTTTGGAATACCTGCATAGAAGCAGTTGAAGTGTTTCTTTGGGATGTTGTTGATGTAGGAGTTTGGTCCAGTGTCCTCACCAGCAGTGTTCTACCCTTGTCAGCTCCTAATGGAAACAGAATAAAAAAGCTCCTCGGTTTAAATTCTAAAACAAACCTTTGCCTTCAGTCAGTGATTTACTTCTCTCGACCTCTGTATGAATCTGACTCACGAGAGCCTTGAGCAACCACGCCCAAAAACAAAAATGCTGCTGATAAATATTCAGGTGACCACGGCGTGGCCCACGTGGCCTGGCAATCATTGACCCCCCCGAACCCAGCTTCACAGCCAACAAAAAATTTTCCACCGGAACTTAGAAATACTTCGCCAGCAAAGAGCGTGGGGATTGAGATTTCATGGGGCACGATTCGAGACGTGGAAATACTCCATGATAAAAGTACTGCAAGCATTTTTATTTCTTTTTTTTTTTTTTTTTTATTCCACCTCCTTTACCTAAAATTTTCTTCGGAAGTTTTCCATTTTCCACCTGACCCAAAAGGATGGATTTGAAGTGATTCTCGGCAAAAATAACAGGTCCAAAGGGGCAGCAGGAACAAACCTACTTGGGGAGAACAAACACCTTGAGAGAAGAGGGGATTTCTTTTTGGAGGGGAACATTTCCCAGGGAATCTGGGAATTGTGGGATGAACAATTACACTACAAAAAAAAATTGCTGGAAAAGCCTGTGAAACACAACTGGATCTGTTCTGGCAACGATGGCTTGGACAGAGGGCAGAGTGTTGGGTGGTTTGTGTCCTGAAAACACTTTGAGGTTCTGTGCCCACGACCTGGAATACCTCAGACCAAAGAGATCCTGAAGGGATACCCCATCCCTGGAATTATTTCAGGTCAGGTTGAAGGGAGCAACCTGATGAAGATGTCCCTGCTCACTTCAGTGACCTTTAAACGTCCTTTCCAACCCCAACCAGGGCTCTGTGTCACTCAGAACACCAAATGATCCATCCAAGCCACTAAAGGAATTTAATAAGATGCTTTTTAAAGACATTTCTCTGTCTCTTCCGCTTGCACAGATGAGGTAGAGGACAAACACAAACCCCTCTGGCTGCTTACAGCACCCAAGCAGACAGAAGTGATGCTGGAAAAAAAAGTCTGATGGGTTGATATATTTTTTTTTTCTTCCCCCCTGCATCCCATAAAAAGTGGTAATTGACATTTTAATGCATGACATGTCGCATTCCTTCATAACGCCGCCGTAATTGAATCCACGTGAAACTGGAGTGCTCTGGGTGACCCCGGAGTGTGCCACACACCTGGAAGCAGTGAAGTTCAATTAATATGTCATTGCTACTAATAACAGCTACTACTGAGAACCTCCAGCCAGTGGCTGCTCCAGGGGAAGCAGTAATCCTTGGATTTAGGCAGATAATGTACAGTAAACACCAAGGAGCCATTGTTTACATGCAGCGCTGCTTTGGATCAACACTCAAAATCTTGTTCTCTCTCACTGGTTTGATTTCTTTCCCCCCACATTGAATTCCACCATTTAAAGTCAACGTTTGGCTGGCTGGGTGTGCAAAAATTTGCAGCTCCTAAAATAAAATCAGCTGAGGGCCATTAGTGGACTGAATCAAACAGCGCCGAGACAAAGGCTCGTGCAATAAAAATGGGGCATAAATCACAGGCTTGCACAGAGAGGGGGGGGAAAAGAAACTGTGATAAAATGGCCTTAAGGATTTGATTTAATCTGTCAAAACCCAGGAAATTTAGAGTGGGGAGCTGAGAGTCCTTCCTTTGCTTGGCTTGTTGTTAAAATCAAGTTATCCGAAGTCCTGCATCAAGGAAATGGACGTGCACACACCAGGAGCCTGAATATTCCCTTCATGAATTTACTGCTCCAGCACAGAGTTGAAATTCTCCTTTTTCATTATTTCAGCATCAGGTCTGATTTCACTCAGTTGGGGCTCTGGAGACAACCTGTGTGTCCCTGGTGCCGAAACCTGAGAAATGATTAAACCACTTCTCCAGAAGTTCACAGGGAATCAAAACTGATGGAGCTCTGAGCAACCTGGGCTGGTGGAAGGTGGAATTGGACGACCTCTAAGGTCCACTCCAACCCAAAGCATCCTAGGATTGTTCCTGGATCCACAATATCCCAGTCCTGGCTGGGATTAGGGAGCAGGAGGTCGAGTTTCCAACGTGACATCCCTTGGAAAAGCCTCCACGGAGTGCGAACACCGAAGACCACGGCGGTGATTCATGAGGAGTTTGGCCTCTTCGCAGAACCCCTGCTTGCAGCCTCAGGCCCGTGAGTTTTTATTGGTGTCGAGGCAAACCTCAGGGGAGTTGTCGTTTCTGGCTGAGTGATCCCCGAAGATCCCAGTTTTGATTGCAAATGGGGCTGGATTTGTGCAGAGCTCTCCTCCTCCTCCTCCAGCACCTCTCATCACCACATCTATTTTATTCCTCTGGCCACGCCGGGCTCTCATCTCAAATTTGCCTGAGATTTATCTGTCAGCTTTATCTGCTCCGAAATTCAGTTCAGCCCTCCAGCTGATTCTCCCAGGGATTCGTGATAAATAATATTCCCTGTGTTTTCCATGCTCGCTTTGCTTTTGTGAATCTCAGCCTCCAGCCCGCCCTACTGACCTGAAATCCCACGTTTATGGGTTTAGAGCCCAAATTTCCCCAGTGATGGTGGGCAAAGCACTGGGAAGGCAGCTGGGAGAAAATTTCCCTCATATTAATTATACAAATTCAGCCAATTCTGAGATCCTCTCTGGTGGGTTTTTTTTGGGGTTTTTTTTTTTAAACTCTCCAGTCCACGCTGCATTTTTTGAGGGTCAGAGGCATCAGTGGAATCAATCCCACTGTATTTGCACTGCCCAACACTCCCAATCTATTCAGGGTAAACATTTCTCTGCCAATCCCCACTGCAGGAAGCTTTCCCAAGATATGCTAATGGCGCCTCTCCAGTGCTGGAAAAACCCCGCAGCAGAGAAAGCTGGGGGTGGAGGGGGGAAAATGAATATAGAGAATGTTCTGGGCTCAAACGGGAGGAAAGAGGAGAAAAGCACATTCGGAATTTGTCTTGTAGCAGGAGGAGAAATGAAATAATTTCTGAAGCCGCTCGAGTGACAAAAGGAGGGTTTGGAGGCAACAGTTTGGACCAGTTTGTGTTGGTGCAGGGAATCTACTGATTTCTTGCCTCAGAAAATGAATGTATTGGGAGACTTAAGGCCAAGCATCTCATTTAGCTGAGCTTGGAGAACTCAGGATGAGAAGAGATGATTCCAGGAATTTTTTTGAAATTCCTAATAAGTAATCCAAAAAACCAGAGGGATAATTCCATGTATTTGTCTGTAGCAACATGAAATTTTCTCCTGTTTCGTTGTTTGATCCTTTATTTGGGAGTTTTTTTGGGGGGTTTGTTTGGTTGGGTTTAGGAATTTTTTTATAAATAGGAAAATATGCAAAAAAATTACTTGGAAGACAGAAACCCAGGTTTTCTGCTTCCTTGCAAATGATCCCAATCACGGCATCATTTCCAAACTTATAGATTGCTCTGGGACTGGGCTGTTCCAAGGAGAACGTGTAAAATAACTGAGCGGTAGGAAGTCACAGGGAGATTTTCAAGGGGTACTGGGCTGGTTCCTAGAGCCTTTCTCCTACCTCAGACATGAACATCTTCCTCATCCTGACATTCCCTGGCTGGAATTTTCTTTCCATTTTCGTTGGGTTTTCGTTTTTTTTTGGGGTCTTTTTTTTTTTTCTTTGTTTAGGTTTGGGATTTTAAGAGAAAAAGCAAAAAGAAAACAAGAGTTCAAGCTCTAAGTCTGGAGCAGAACACCATTTCCCCTCATTTTCCTGTGACTGATCCCAAACTGATGAGCTGAGGGGAAAGTTCAGTTGTCTTTGAGGGATTTCAAACTTCAATCTTCACCTTTTCCACAAAAAAAAAAGAGTGTGGAGAGGGGAGTCCACACTGGAGCAGGTTTGCTGGTAGCTCCTGTGACCCCACAGGTGTCCAAGGGGTGGAACAGTTATTGGACTGACCCCATGGAACATGGATCAGTTCCTGAAGGACTGACCCCATGGAAAGGGATCCACGCTGGATAAGTTCCCACAGGACTGACCCCATGGATAAAAGGAGCAGTTCCTAAAGGATTGACCCCATGGAAAGGATCCCACTGGAGGAATTCCTACAGGACTGACATCATGGAAAAGGGATCAATTCCTCTAGGACTGACCCCATGGAAGAGGGAGCAGTTTCTGAAGGATTGACCATTGATTTCCATGGAAAAAGGATCCAAACTAGAGCAGTTCCTGCAGGACTGACCCCATGGATAAAATGACCACTTCTTGAAGGACTGGCCCTGTGGAAAAGGGAGCAGTTCCTGAAGGATTGACCCCATGGGAAAAGTAATCAGTTCCTGATGGACTGACCCCGTGGATAAAGGATCAATTCCTGTAGGACTGACCCCATGGATAAAAGGGATCAGTTCCTGAAGGAATGACCCCAATGAAAAGGGATCAGTTCCTGCAGGACCGACCCCATGGAAAAGGGACACACTCTGGAGCTCCCCCTGTGCCACTGGAAAAAATCAAGAACATTTTGAGTCCAGGAAGGAGAGAGGGTTGGGGGAAAAGTTTTGGGGTTTTTTTTTAAGACCTACCTTTTATTTCTCATCATCCTACCCTGCTTTGATTGGAAATACATTCATTTTTTCCCCCCAAGTCAGGCCTGCTTTGCCAGTGTCAGCAATTCCTGAGCGTTCTCCCTGTCCTTAGCTCAACCCAGGAGCCTTTCATGATGTTTTCTCTCCCCTGTCCAGCTGAGGAGGGGGTGACAGAGTGGCTTTGGGGGGTGTCCAGCACCCAGGCAGGGCCCATCCAGCACAAGGTTCAAATTTCAGGATCAGCGCCCAAAGGCCACACAGATCATTTTGGAGGGCAGCATCTTCTGGGTGTCTTCCCGATGGTGACAGAGACTGAACTTGGGCCATCTTCATTTAGTTAAGATCCAACCTCTCCCAAACTCCCCTAGTAAAACATGGAAACCTTGGTGATATGAACACTGACTAAAGAAAGAGGGCAAGAAAAGCTGGAAACAATAACGAGGGAAAGCAGCAAGTTCCTATTTGGGTGAATGTTCACTTTTCCCATGCGAGACCTTCCCAATAGCTTGATGGCACCAGCAAGGAAACCTTCCCTTCCCTTCCCTTCCCTTCCCTTCCCTTCCCTTCCCTTCCCTTCCCTTCCCTTCCCTTCCCTTCCCTTCCCTTCCCTTCCCTTCCCTTCCCTTCCCTTCCCTTCCCTTCCCTTCCCTTCCCTTCCCTTCCCTTCCCTTCCCTTCCCTTCCCTTCCCTTCCCTTCCCTTCCCTTCCCTTCCCTTCCCTTCCCTTCCCTTCCCTTCCCTTCCCTTCCCTTCCCTTCCCTTCCCTTCCCTTCCCTTCCCTTCCCTTCCCTTCCCTTCCCTTCCCTTCCCTTCCCTTCCCTTCATTTCTCCTGCCTTTTTGAAGCTGTGCTTTGGGAATTTTAAGCTCCTGCCTTGGAGTTTTGGCTGATCCAGGTCCATTTGAGGTCTTGAGTTCACAAAAGTGACCTTGACCAGAACTTCTGCTTTCCTTCTCCGTCCCCTCCATGCCCCTCATGTTCCAGTCCTTTGTGAAGAGCTCATTCTTCACTTAAATTTCTCTGCCTCTCCACGGTAAAAAATAAAAAAAAACAACCACAAACCTATTTAGAAATCAAAGGTGCAGTTGTTAATGACAGCACATTCATTTGCCTGGGAGTGTGCTCAGAACAGAGTAAAACATCACATAATTAGGCATAAATAGCATTATGCATAAATAACGTTTTCCATCCATCATTTCTAAATCATGACTAAAGTGTTTATAAACTTCACCATCGAGTTGTACCGAAGTCCTTCTGACAGTCATTATATAATGTACTGAATGCCAAGCAGCATAAAATGCCACCAAAAAAAAAAAAAAAAAAAAAAAAAAGAAAAAAAAAGAGAGAGAGGGAAATGTTTTTGAATCAGAATTCCTCTATTCCTCACAGATCCATTATTCATCTCCACTAGATTAGTCACACTGTTCATACAAGCCAAGGACCACTGAGAAAACAAATCTCTGAGCAGAACTTTGAAAAAGTAAATAAAAATACTCACATTGGCTTTTCACGATGTTCAAAGGATTTCAGACAGATAGAGTAAAAATGATCCAGTGTGTGCTTTTCCCACTAGGTTTTTTCCAGTTTCCCCAGCCAAGAAGCTTCCTCTCCCTGACTGATACACTCCCTCTCCTATTCCCAGCTTTTGCCTTTTAAACTATCACCCTTACTTAAAAGAAATATGGTTTGCAGCTTACATTAGCAGCAGCAAATGTTTGGTCACGAAACTTTGGGTGTCATAATTAATACCAATTATCGGAGCCACATGAAAATACTTTCGGAAAATTCATCGAATTCCAGCTCCGGTTGGGGGGGGGGGGGGGGGGGGGGAAATGAAGTTGACCTCAACAAAACAAGTTTATTCTCCTCAGAAAACTGAAATTGAAAACCTGACCCGAACATGAGCGCTGAGAGTTTTTAACTCGGGCATATTTTTTGCAAATATCACCCATTTGGATCAGTCCATCAACTGTGACAGCTCCAGCAGAGCTGCACGCCTGTGTTGTCACTGCACACCGCACACACAGCATGCGCCCCTTCCTGCAGCATGGACAGCAGAATAAAACCCCCAAATTTACAAGTTCGACGGGTTAAAAAAAAAAATAAATCCCAAAACCACAAACCTTATTTCATTTTTAAACAGCCGTATTTTTTCTGGGTAGGAGCTTTTACAAACCCCCACCACCACCACCACCACCCCCAAATGCTGCCTGAGCGACAAGGAAGAGATTTCCTTCCCTCCACCCTGATTAGAAATGGGATCCATGCCCCAGCTGGATATTTCCAGTTCATGCCCAGTAGAAATAATTTTCTGTCCTATTGCCAAACGTGTCCCATGTGGCCAGCAAAGGTTGGACAATAGCAGCGATACAGCTTCCAGAAAGGAGCTGAAAACGATCCCCTGCAGCCGGAGGCCTCGATTCTGCATAGTTTCGTAATTCCAGCACCGAGATTCCACTTCCTTTTTTTCCCTTTCAAGTGTTCGGTTCAAATCCATCGTATCGCCAAACGTTTACGGCTCCCACCTTGTCGGAGTGGCACCCTGGAAGGCTGATCCCAAAAAAACCTTCCACCTTCACCAGCAATCCCTCGAGCACCCCACTGAATATCGAGATGGGATGGCAAGTTAAACAAACCCCGAGGAATCTGTTTTATTAGCATTTGTGGGATTTGCGTGTGTGAGCGGCTGTGTGTGTACAGCCACGCTTGGGAGCGGTAGTTACAGGGGGGGGAAAAAAAAATAAAATAAAATCAAAATCCGGGGGATTCCTCCGGGGACGATCAGCGCCGCTGGTCCTCGGGCTGTGCTGATGGTGCAGCCTGGAAATGTTCAAATATCTGACGGTGTTTTCTTTCCTGTGGAGCTCGGTGGTATTTCTCACAGTTAATACTTCAGCTAAGCACATCAGACTAAAGTTAAGCCCCGCTCTGTGCTCGGCTCCGCAGCCCCGATTTCCTCCCCAGCCTCCACCGAAGGGGAAAAAAAAATAATAATAATAAAAGCAGGAAAACTCCACTAACACCAAAATCGCGGCGCTGACAAGTTTTTGGGGGGATTTTGTGGCAAGAGTGGGACTTCCACGGACACGGGGGGGATGGCAAAGCCCGTCCTGCTGCCTTGTCCCCTGGGAATTCCTTTGGATGCCGGGGCAGGGAACGGGAAGGGAGCGGTGTTGGGGGTCCCGGGTGTGCCTCCCCCACTTAAAAAATGTGGAATTGCCCCCCAAAAAAAAGGTGTTGCACCCCCTCGGGCTTGTCCCCATGGCCACCCAGACACGGGACACCCACCCGGGCGAGGGAGCTGCGAAAAGAGTTTGTTTGGGGGTTTATTCTCACCTCTAGTTTTCCCATCTGCTTTCCTTCTCCGGTTGAAAATCCTGGGAAGGATTTAAAAAAAAATTTAAAAAAAAAATTAAAGTTGGGAGATGTTCCTCTGCAACGCAGCTTACCTGGGCTAAAAAAGTCTCTCCCTCTGTCTCCCACCCCGGGAAGGGTTTTCCCCTCCAAGCAAAGGGAAAATGTTGTCATATAATAGTGGGGTTTGTGCGCGCCCGGTTTGGGATCCCACAACAAGGTGTCCGTGAAACCGTGACCTGAATATTTCAATAATAAATCGTTTTATTTATTCCCCCAATTTATCTTCGTCCCGACGAGGAGTTTCTTCTGAAAAGGGTCGCAGGGAAGTCCCTGCAGCCACCTCGGACTCACCTCGATAGATTTGGGCCACCCTTGATTTGCAGCACGGCGGTTTTTTCTTTTTCTGTTGAAAACATTCTCAAACCTGCCCTTTCCCCAAACCACCGCAATTCCTTGGAAACACAACGCGCTCCCCTCACGCTTTCCTTTGCCGCCCCGTCGTTTGTCTCTATATTTTGTTTACAGGGACACAGAAATGTCCCACAGAAATTCCTCCTCGGGAATTAGCCACCGCGGGGCTTGTTGAATCGGACCCCGTTAGGATCTGCCTTGACATACAGCTATTTTTCCGCAAAAAAATAATATATATATCTATGTATAAATAAAATATTTTCCCCCGACATATCTATATGTATATAGATAGATATTTATTTTACCTCTGCTCATACGTCCAGTTTCGGCCACGGGCGGAGGTTGCATTGACTTTTGAGAATTTCCCCGAAAAGCTGAAGTTTCTTTTCGACGGCTGCTTTTGGTTTTGGGGTTGTTTTGGGGTTGTTTTGGGGGTTTTTTTGGTTTTTTGGTTTGGTGTTTTGGGTTTTTGTTGTTTTGGGTTTTGTTTTTGGTTTTTTTTTTTCCCCTTAAATTAAATTACGTTTGTTTTGCTCGACACAAAGTCCCAGCCGCAGCACGCTTCAGTAAAAACAAAAATAAAAATACAGCGGCGGGTTAAATCTGGCGTCGCCAATGTGCCCGGGAGAGTGTCCCCATAAGGAGGGGCACGGCGCTGCTGTTTCACCCTTATTTTTACCCCATATTTACCCCTATAGGGTTAAAAAGGGCAGCGCAGGAGGGAGAAACGGGGCACGTCTCACATTTAGGTTTTTGCTCGGCTTCCCTTGACCTGCGAGGGAGCTCCAGCCTAAATCCCACCCCATTCCCGACAGCCAAGGGCCGGGCTCGGTCCCGGGTACCTGAGGCAGGAGGGGATGGATTTGGGACCAGAGGCTTGTCCTGGAGCCTTTCGGGGCTCCGCTCGCCCCAAATCTGCAGGCGGAGGTGCCGCGGTGTCCGCACTCGCCATCCCGCGGGCTGCGGTGGCCCGGGCGGGTTAAAGAGCGTGGCCTTTCCCTCGGCACGGCCGGGCCGGGCTCTCTCTGCTCTAATGGGATAATTACAGAGGGCCGGGCGAGCTTAAGCAAACACACACTCGCCCGCCGGCCGGGCCTCTGGCGGGGATTAATATTAAGGACCGGTGCTTTGTGTGTCCCATCCCCCTCGGCGCCCTGGATGTCTCGCAGGGCTTTGCTGCTCCCTCCTTTCCTCGCTGCTTTAATCCCCACGCGTGTCCGGCGCTGTGTCCCTGTGACAGTGGGACAGCGACACACTCGAGGTTTTGTGTCCCCAAAACCAGCGCGGGGCTGCTCAAGGGCTCCCGTCGGGTTAAACCTGGCCGGGCACGGCTCAGTCTTACCCGGGCTGAGCTTAATTCCCTCACTCGGGACATGAGGAGAGACCCAGGCGTGGCTTTTGTGACAAGCTCTGCGGTCACTGCTGTCCCAGGGAGGGTCCCGGGGGTCCCGGCACAGCCTGGGCGCTCCGGGATTTGCTTCTCCGGCAAATCTTTGCTGTTCCGGCAGAAGGAAAAAAAAAAAAAAATTTTAAAAAAAAATTCTTCTTCGCTGCTCCGGCAGCTGCGGGGTTAAAGCCCGCTCAGCCGGCGGGGCGGCTCCCCCGGAGCTCGGCCCCCTCCTCGGCATGTCCGAGGGGCCGTGTGCGGATATATTTGTATTTGCACGTGGAATATGTAAAATGGGTATTTTATAGACGGTAGAAATGCGTGTCTACCCCAGCCACGCGTACCTGCGTGCGTGCCCAGGTACGATTTACCCAGAGCCAGAACAACGGGGGGAAATCTCCTTGGGGAAGGGGCCCCACGCGTGTCACACCCCCCGTGTCCCATCCCGCCGCGGGTGGGGGGACAAAAGCGCCGTCGGGGTCACCGAGAAGGGCAGCGAGGGGCTCGGGGCTCTGCTCCCCCCGCCCCCGGCTCCCCCCGGGCCGGCCTCCCGTCCCCTCGCAAGTGCTGATTGCGGCTCGGCAATTGCTGGCTCCGCTGGATTTTGGGTCCCTCGGAGGGCGCTGCGCGGGAGGACACGTCACGGATACATTATCCCCTCCCCTCTTGAGGCTCTGCTGGCTTTCTGCAGCCTTTGCTAAAGAATTAACCGAGAGGTCCGCTTCAGAGCCGCTTCTGCCCCTGGAAAAAAAAAAAAAATTAAAAAAAAAAAGGCGAGGAAAGAAAAGGAAAAAAAATTTAAAAAAAAAAAAAAAAGCGGAGATATCGGTGCTTTCAGACGAGGAGCGTGGCGGCTGCGATTTCCGAGAGGAGGGGAATTTTACCTTCGATCCTTGCCGAATTGCGGGAGGTGAATGTAAGCAAACCCTCCCCTTGCCTTTGAAAGGCATGTCTCTGCCAAAGAGCCATCGCTTCGCTCTTGAAATACGTGACAAATAAAAAAGAAACAAAACTTTAAAAAAAGAGAGAGAGAGAGAGAGAGAGAAACGATTCCTATCTTTCATATTCTTTTTTCTTTAAAAGGAGGGGAAAAAAATCCCGCAACTAAAAACCAAACCAATAAATAAAAGCAACAACAACAACAGCAAAAAAATATCAATGCCGCGCCTTTGCCAGCGCTCGGACTTGTTTGGAAAGAGACAACGCTGAAGTGTGGCACTGGTCCCGAGGAAGAAAACGGATCCTTTAATTTGACTCCGCATGAGAAGCGCGCTCGGAGCCCGGCGCAGCGGCAGCAGCAGCCCCGCAGCCCCCGCAGCCCCCGCGGGGCTCGGCGGCCCCCGCGCCCCGGAGCTGCCGGAGCCCCTCGGGCACGGCCGGAGGGGAGAGGAGCAGGGGAAGGAGAGCTGCTGCTGCTGATCCCGGAGCGCTCCAGCCCATCAGCTGCCGCCGCGGCTTTGACTTTGGTTCAGCGGGGAGCTCGTCGTGTCCACGGCATCTCCGGGACCAGCTCGTTTTGCACTTCGTTCAACCAGCAGCACGATCCTTCCTTTTCCTTTCCTTTTTATTTTTTTTTTCCTTGAGAGACAAAATATCCAAAAATGGTTCAGCCTGCTTAGCCCAATGATTTCTTGCATGGACGCTCTATATTATTTTTTTTTCCTTCCTTTTTTTTTTTTTTTTTTTTTTAAATCATTATATTTTTGGACGGGGAAGGATCGAGTAGAAGAAATCTGTCGGTGAAGGGAACCCAGCGGTTTGCTCCCCGTTGAGGAGAAGATCAAGATCCGATTCCCAGCTGCAGGCAGAGGACGGAGGTTGCCGTGGGTCTTTCAGTCTGGGTTTGGAAACCCTCGCTGCTGCAGGGTCGGAGCAGAGCTGCCTTCCCCGAGCGCCTTTCCCGTCCTGCTTGCAGCTCAGAGATCGCCTCCCCCCTCCTCGCACCATTTCTGTTGGTGTCGGTTTGTCTTTGGTTGGTTTAGCTTTATTTTTCCCTCCCCTTTTTGTCTTTTTTTTCCCCCCCACTTCGTTTATTATTATTATTAATAATAATTATCTGATTTGATGTGGGTAAATCCCCTTCCTTGAACGAAAACACTAACTCTGCACTCGAAATCCATGCCCCCCTGCCATTCGGAAGAATCGGGTCTAATATGCCAGTGACATCCCCGCCTTGCAGCAGTCGCGATGAAGGAAAAATCCAAGAACGCGGCAAAGACTAGACGGGAAAAAGAAAATGGAGAATTCTACGAACTGGCCAAACTCCTGCCCCTGCCCTCGGCCATCACCTCGCAGCTGGACAAGGCTTCCATCATCCGCCTCACCACCAGCTACCTGAAAATGCGAGCCGTCTTCCCCGAAGGTAAAGCCACCCCCGGGGCTCCGGGGAGGGAAGGGGAGGCACCGCGGGCCGGGAGACGGCGGGGCCGGGGCTGCTGGGCTGGGCACGACCCCATCGGCGCCCCGGCAGGAGGGAGGGGATGCCCGCAGGGGTCTCAGAACGAGCCGGGGGGGATTGAGGGAAAAGCGGGCTGGAAATGAGCCCGTCCTCCCTGGAAGAGGAGGCAGAGCCGGCTGGTTTATCCCTCCTTTCTCCCCCTCCTCCTCCTCGGCTCCAGATTCAGCTCCGTGAGCTCGGGGGGACCGTCGCGGTGAGAGCGGGCTCGGTTCGTGTCCGCAGCCCCGGAGGAGCCCGGGCGCGGCCCCTGGGCACGGCGCTTCCCGTCCGGGCACGGCCTCGGGGGGGAAAAAAACAACAACTGTGTGGTTGTTATTATTATTTTGTTTGGTTGGAGTTTCCTGCAGCTAGGGAAGCAGGCTGGGAGGCCCTGCGGCTTCTCCTGAGGCCGGCGAGAGAAGGGAAGGAAGGTCCGAGCCCAGCCTGGCCGGGACCCCGCTGCTCCCGGGCCGGGCTGTGGCTCTTCTGGGGGACACCCAACAGCGAGGCCCGGCAGTTTCCCGCAGGGTTTGGGGAAAATCAGCCCCTGGGGAGCCTCGCACCTTTCCCCAGAGCGCTCTTGGGGCCGGGGAAGGCTGCGGGCCGGCCGTGCCGTGCTGTCCGTGCGGGCGCTGAGCTGCTGCGAGCGGCGGAACGAAGCGCTGGTGGGTGCCTGAGGGTGGTTAAATAAAACCCAGCTGCCCCACTTTGTCATTTGTTTGTGCCTTCTCCGGGCTCGGAGCAGGATGAAGGAATCAGCAAATTCCGCACGGGGAAAGGAGGGCTGCTGCTCTCCGGCGCGGTTTCTAAGGAGCTTTATTTTAAAAGGTTAAAAAGGGGAAAAAAAAAAAAAAAAACAAAAAAAAAAAAAACAAAACAAAACACGACCAAAAATAAAATAGGAAGAGGGCGAAAAGAAGAGAAACAAAACAACCCCTCCCAACCCGAGCAAAGCTTACCGTCGTGGCCATTTAATTCAGAAATTTCGGGAGCCACGGAGCAGCCGTGCTAGGGGAAGCCAGGGCTCCTTTGGCCGGCGGAGCAAGGGGAGCCGAGGCGCTGCTCCGCCGCATTTCCCAGCCATTATTCCCCACCGGGAAATTTCCCCGTCGTAATTTTGGAGGTGGGGGTGATGGGGGGGTCACTCGCCGGCCGCGCCTGGCGAACGTGCCCCCTCCGAACGCCTTTGATTTGGGAGGGAGGGAAAAGCGGCACGTTTCGAGATGCTGCTGGATGGCGCCGCGGCTTTTCCAGCCCCGCTGATCCTCAAGAGCAACGAGACGACCCCGGGAGCAGGTTTATACCCACGGCTCGGGTGTGTTTTATGTGTCTGTCTTCCCTAAACAGGCCGGGCGTGCGCTTCCGCACACTCTGCTTATTAAGGGCAACGTTTAAATGCATACAGCGAATTCCTGATCTTTCATCGTCTTAAGTGCGGCTGGAAGTACATTGAAAACCAAAGCTTTGCGTCCAAGGGATGACAGGCCGGCGGAATTACCTCCTCCGGGTCCCCGAGCCCGGCGTTTGGTGCCTGGGAGGGTGGAATGGAAATGGGGGGAGCCGGACAGAGGCGGCTGCAGGAGGATTTTTTTTTTTTTAGAGGACTTTTTTCACGCAATCCCGCATCACCCAAACTTCCCTCTCCCTCGGGATTTGCCCGTGGAAGGAGAGCAGGGGGGTCCCCATCCGTCCGTCCTTCTGTCCCCCTCTCCTCATACTCGGCTACTGGTTTTCCGCCTGGCTTTACTGGAAGGGGAAAGAGCCCGGAAATTCTTCCCAGCTTCAATCCTGGGCCAGCGAGACCTGGGGAAGGAACCCCACGGCCAGGGCTGGACCCGGTGGGTGCGGGGCACCCCTCGTCCGAGATCCTGGGCTGAGAGATTAAGGTGGGCACACCTCTCCAGCCCCGGCCTCCCCTCCCGAGGCAAATCCCACGGGAATTGCCCCTGGAGAAGAGATCCAGCACCCCGGGCTGCCCCAGCCGTCACCTTGTGAGGTTTAAAAGGGTGGCAGGCTGGTGGGGACAGATCTGAGAGGCCACCAGACGCGTGTTAGGCCTGGACTAACTACAGCCACACGACCAGAAGCGTTGTTGAGCTGCAGAACTGGCTCCCAGCTCTGTCTAGACTGGAGGGGGAAAGAGAGAGAGAGAGAGAAAAAAAAAGAGAGAGGAGGGTTGTGTTTTTAAAACCCTCGGCGGATGGCTGACCCCCTGATTTCCACAGCGAGCTGACACGCAGTTTAGGAGAAGTTTGAGACCCTCAGCGAGGTGGCTGAACCCCACAGGGCTTGTCAGGGCGTGGGAGAGGTCTGCTGCTCACTGCTCAGCCCGGCCGGGCTTTTCCCCAGGATGGACAGAACCCGCTCAGGCTCCAAGAAGTGAAAAGGGATTTCTACTCCAGCTCCTTTCGCCCTGGCAGTGTGAGCCCTGCAAGGGACAAGCTGGTGCTCCAATATCCCAGGTTGAGCCCTGCCGCTATCGCTGCGACCTTGAGATTCAGGAGTTAAAGTCAGGACACGGCAGCCCCCTGCCTCCCTCGCCCTCTAACACCGTCTCCTCTCGTGTTTTCGGGTTTTTGGGGTTTTTTTTTTTTGGTTGTTGTTGTTGTTGACAAGGCTTTGTTACTGTAGCACAAAAATACACCGCGAGTCGCCTTCTGTCTCCGCTGTCAGTATTTTTAATTTTTTTAATTATTATTATTTTTATTTTGAAAAGGAGCTAATGAGAGGAAGAGAGGCGAGAACGGATGGCTTTTTAAAAGCCGCGTTTCTCTGTCCCCCCTCCCCCGGCTATGGCAGACTGGTGAAATCGTCACCCTCTCCTTCCCCCGTCCCCGGCGCAGTGTCCAAAACCGATTATGAAATTGGACATTTATGGTTGTTTAAACCGGATGGGAGCGAGCTAATTAATATGTGACCCAAAATACAATCTGAATAAAGTGACGGAGCGGTGGATCTCAGATCTCCCTTATTCCGAGAGGCACAAAATACAAATTAATAGGAATATCCACAGCCTTCGGTCCCCATTTAAACCTGGCCACGAATGTGTATTTTAAGAAAATCGAGGCGAATCGCAGCTATTTCACCTGATTGTCACACGCGCTCGGAAAAAAAAAAAAAAAAAAAAAAAAAAAAAAAAAGGTTCGTTAATGAATTCAACAAATAAATAAAGCGCGAGGCGTGAGTAATCCCTTTTGGAAAGCCGGCCCCTATTGTACTAACCACTAATAGCGACATTAAAGGTCTTACTAAAACAAAAGCGCTTTTTTTTTAGGGTTTTCCTGGGGCCGTTCCCAGGCGGTGGCCCCGGCGCTGCGGGGTCGGGGCGGGGACGAGCGGCGGGGTCGCTCCGGTCTCTCCCGGTCGGAGGGGAGGGAGGGAAGGAGGGAAGGAGGGAGAAAGGAAGGGCGGGGGTCACTGCCGTGGGTCTGCCCGTGACCTCCCCGTCTGTAGGACGGCCGCTTTGGGGCCTCTTAACGCGATCTGGTGGGTTGGGCTCGGCGGGGAGAGAGCCGGGTTTGTGCGGGTGTCCTGGGCGGCAGATTTGGTTTTTCTGTTTTTTCCCCCCGACTTTCTTTTTAATTTTTTTTTTTCCTGGGTGTTCAAACTTTCTTAAGAAATATTTTTATTTTTATAAAGTAGAAGTCTTGATCTTTACTCCCGCTCAGCCCTCGGCCACCTTCCCGAGGCTGAGAGCCCCGCACATCCCTGCCCAGCCTTGCTCCTCCCCTGACCTGGGGGCTTCCCCCAGGTCACCTCGTCCCAACCACGGGCACAAAACTCGATGGAGCTCCGGGGCTGCCCCACGGGAATTTCCCCGGGGCTCTCCCGGCCGAGGGAGGCATAACCGCGCTGGGAAAAAACCCCAAAAATCAGATTTGGCGGCGAAACCCCAGGGTTTGCCGTTGTCCCCGTGTTCCTTGTGAAGGCTGGGAGACCTCCAGCTCCACAGCAGACACAAAGGAAACACTCCAAGTCACAGGGCAACCCGATACTGAACGTAATACACGGCGAAATAATTCTTACAGCAGAATCCCGAGCTGAAAAGCTACCGGGCTTTCAAATCTGTGTGCGTGTGTGTGGACGGACTTCTGTACGCCGAGAGCGAAGGTGGGAGCTGTTCCCAAATATTTCTAGATCTTGTAACGCTTTCGCTCACCCCGCTGCCTGCCTGGAAACCGGGAAATGCACAAATGGTACGAAGTGAGTGCTGAGGTACTTGGAAAAAACAGCCGGAGATGTCAAAAGACGGAGAGGAGTTTTGTCCGCGTTTGGCGCAGGGAGCGGGACGCGTTTGTACCAAAATTCCCCCAGTTTTTAAACGGCAAACGCAGCGGGAATTTGGGGGTGTTTGTATAAAACCCCCTCGGACTCCGGGCCGGAGCTGTCGGAGCCGGAGTCGCCTCCCGGTGCCCGGAGGGGTCGGGCGGGTACAGCCGCGCTTGGGGCCGGTGGTTTGTCCAGCCGGACATCCCGGTCCTGCCCTGCCCCGGGGGGGGACACACACCGCTCCAGACTCCAGGAAAAACAGGAGAGAGGCTCATCTCGCCCGTGTTTGCCGGCGGCCGGGTGCCAAAAAAGCGAAAATTCAGCCTGGGGCCGGCGAGTCACCGTCCTGCGGGCGGCCCCGGCTTTCCCGGCTTTCCGCTGCCGGAATCCCCCCAGATCGCTGGATCTGGATGATCCCTGAGCCTCCAGCACGGCAAAGGAGCCGCGCTCGCAGCCAGGACACCCCCTCGGGTGTTCCCAGCGTTTGCGGGGAGGATGCTCCAGCTGCTAACGGGGAATTCTCTCTCGGGGTAATTCCTGCTGCCAGGAAAGGTTTCCTTCCAAACCTTTTCCTTCCAAACCAAGCCGTGTGGGACACCCGGCAGCATCCCCAGGCGGGGATCCCTTCCCATCCCAAAGTCCCATCCCGAAGGAGGAGCGCTGCGGGAAAGGCTCGGCAGCGATTTTGGCCTGGCTCCAGGCCGTTGAGCGAATTTGTGAGTTGTTTGTGAGTTATTTTCTGGCCGGGCAGGAGCAGCCCGGCCGAGCCTGTGGCATCCATACATTTGCAGGAAGGCGCGTTCCCAAAACTCTCGGAGGACAAGTTAATGGGCGTTAGTCCTTTATTCGAATGTAAGGTTTTTATTCGTTTCGTTTTCACCTTTAAAGCGATCTGCTGGCGGATTAAATGATAAAATCACCGGCTTTAAAATAAGCTCAGACTTATGCCAGGCTGATCCACCGGGCGTGTTTACGTTCGATGCGAGTTCGCGATTGCGACTCCGACTGAAAATTCCAAAGGGAGCAAATCTGAGCAAGGGACATTTTATTATTATTATTATTATTATTATTATTATTATTATTATTATTATTATTATTATTATTATTATTATTCCGGGCTAGGAAAGAACCTCAAAACTCGTGCAGATTTTGGGGCTCTGTGAGAAGACGGGACGGAGCGAATTGTCTCGCACGGGTGGGGCAGAGGCGCGGCTCGTTCCTGAAGAGTTTGGTGAGAGCTCCAGGAATAAATCTGCTTCGTCTTTCGGGATGGAAGAGCTCAGGGCGGTTTTTTTGACACCGCTCTTTGTAGGTTTGCAGTCCCGTATTTCGAAATTTGTAATTAGTCAATCGAAATAAGGGCAAACCCCGCGGCGCAGGGACAGATTCTGGAGTTTGCGTTTTATTGCCGTCTCGGGAAAGAAACTGCAGGATGACTCCGCAGTTCCCAAACTCTTTCTCCCCAAAACCCAAAAAGCATTTCAGCGGAAAGGGCTTTTTTTTTTTTTTTTTTTTTTTTTGCCTTGTCTCTGGAAGTTTAGGAGCCTCTTCCAAACGGAGGTTTGGGAGGCGGCGGAGAAAAGCGCGAATTTTCGTTTGGCTCTTCCCGGCAAATTTCCCGGCGCTTCTTTCAGAGGAGGGAAGGTGTCCTTCCCTTTCCCACGGGGAATGAATTCCAGGAATTTGGAGACGGACAGGGGATGCAAACCCCTCTTTTTGGGTGTTGCTACTGCCTTGGGACTGCTAAAATGAGGGGTCAGGGCTGGCCGAGTGTCCCCGGTGTCCCCTGCCCGGCACGGGAAGCTCCTTAGCGCTTTCCCGGAGGGAGCAGGACATGGAGCCAAGCTCCGAGAAGGGAATCAGAACTCGGGGGAAAGCTCCTCGTCCTCCCCTCCTCCTCCCATCCCTCCAGCGGGGGATCCTGCCCATCCCAAGGGATCCCCAAGAGTGGAGAGAAATCCCCTCCCTTTCATTAAAAACCAGGTTCGAGTGGCCAAAGCACAAGAAGGGATCCGTGAGGGCGCCGGGAGGGGAATCACGGAGCTGGAGAAATTCAGGGCAGGAATTTCTGCCAGTTTTCCCTCCCGTTCCGGGAGAAAGGAGATTTCTTTGGAAGCACCTGAGGCGGAGGGAGAGCACCCGGGGGGAAACGCGGGGCTCGGTTTCATGGCGGGGCCGATGGTGGAATTCCGGGCTGGCAGCACCCGAATCCCGGCCTTCCATCCAGGGCCACCGGCCCTCAGCGCTCCGGGGCCGCCCCGAAGCCGAGGCTTCTCCTTTCTCTCCAAAAATGAGGCGTCAAAGGGATGAAATCTCGTCCTTCCCTTCCCCTCCATCCCTTGGGGACAGTGCCACCAAGCAGGTGGCCACAGGAGTGGCCAGCCCTTGGTGGCGGTCTCGGTTCCAGCGGGGAGCTGCTGAAAGGCTCCGAGGAAGAGACAAACAGACAGACAGACAAACAAACAGCAATCAGCGCCAAAAAAACAAAACAAAACAAAAAACCACCCAAAAAACCAAACCCCAACCGCCCCTGCTCGCCCCAAGCCGGCTCCCGCAGAAATTTTCCACTGTCACCGAGGCGGGGCCGGGCTGTGGGGCCGGGCTGTGGGGCCGGGCTGTGGGGTCGGGCTGTGGGGCCGGTTATGGGGTCGGGCTGTGGGGCCGGGTTGTGGGGTCGGGTTATGGGGCCGGGTTATGGGGCCGGGCTGTGGGGCCGGGCTGTGGGGCCGGGCTGTGGGGCCGGGCTGTGGGGCCGGGTTATGGGGCCGGGCTGTGGGGCCGGGTTATGGGGCCGGGCTGTGGGGCCGGGTTATGGGGCCGGGCTGTGGGGTCGGGTTGTGGGGCCGGGCTGTGGGGCCGGGCTGTGGGGCCGGGCTGTGGGGCCGGGTTATGGGGCCGGGCTGTGGGGCCGGGCTGTGGGGTCGGGCTGTGGGGTCGGGCTGTGGGGCCGGGCTGTGGGGCCGGGTTATGGGGTCGGGCTGTGGGGCCGGGTTATGGGGTCGGGCTGTGGGGCCGGGCTGTGGGGCCGGGTTGTGGGGCCGGGCTGTGGGGCCGGGTTATGGGGCCGGGCTGTGGGGTCGGGCTGTGGGGCCGGGTTGTGGGGCCGGGCTGTGGGGCCGGGCTGTGGGGCCGGGTTATGGGGCCGGGTTATGGGGTCGGGCTGTGGGGCCGGGCTGTGGGGCCGGGTTATGGGGTCGGCGGGGCTCGATGGGGCCGGGGGAGCTGAAGCTGTGCCGGTGCCGCAGGTGCAATCGGGACACTTTATCTCCAGTCGAGCTCCGGCCTTCTTTAACCTCCTCATCCTCCTCCTCGGCCACCTCGGGGGTGGCGGCTCACGGGGACAGGGACACGGGGCCGGTGCGAGGGGGAGCGCGTCCCCGGGAGAGTCTCGTCCTCGGGGATGCTCCCCTCCGGAAAAAGAGCAATTCCCTGCCAAAGCCCGTGTGGAGAAGGGGCTCAGCCCTTCCTTTCCCACCTCCCCGCCGGCTCCTCTTCCCGCTCTGACCGAATCCTCGTTTGTTTCGCAGGTCTGGGCGACGCCTGGGGACAGCCGAGCAGGATCGGGCCCTTGGATAACGTGGCCATGGAGCTGGGATCCCACCTGCTCCAGGTAGGAAAAGCTGAGGGGCTGCCTCTCCTCCTCCTCATTTTCCTCTTCTTCATCCTCCTCCTCCTCAATTCTCTCTTCTCCATCTTCCTCCTCGTCATTTTCCTCTTCTTCATCCTCCTCCTCCTCCACTTGCTCCTCATCCCCGCACCACGACAGGGGCCCGGCTGAAGCCTTCATCTCATTCCCGGGCAGGGAAGAGCAGAAAACCAGAGACACCAACCGCTTATACTCCAATTATTTTAGTTTTTGGTTTTCGCCTCTGATATCGGCAGGAGCAAGAGGCGCTCAGTCCCCTCTGTGCACGGAATTCCTCTGAATTCTGAGTTCAGGAAGTCGTGGCCGGGGTGAGGGTGCCAGCAGGAGAGGGGGAAAAAAAGCAAAAAAACCAAAAAAGGCAAAAAAAAAAAGCAAAAATTTTTTTTAAAAAAGCCAGTTTAACTAATTTTAAAATTTTTTTTAATTTTTTTTTTAATTAATACGTGAATTTAAGGTTTTTCTCCCCCGATTTTAAAGAGCCAGCAAACCGGAATCGTTTCTCGGGCGGGTTTATTGTGGGAAGTGAATTCCTGGTCACAGAGCTGCAGCTTCTCTCTCTGTTCAGCTCAGCCGGGGATGAAAACCTCAACACAAAATCTCTGCCCACCTGAATTCTAACCTTTGCAATGATGAAAGTTATTTATTTGTTACCACGAAGCACCAGCTCCTCTCCTGCGGGGGAAAAAATGAGATTTTTGGGAGGTACTGACAACATCCAGGCAACGTCAGAGCTCAAAATTATCTCCTGGGGAGGCATTTCCAGCCTTGGAAATTTGATTTCAAGGAGCTGCTGTCCTCTCAGAGTCACCTGGAAGTGCTGATCTGGTTCTGTGTAATATTCTGTAGGATAATTTAATGTAGATATTAAAATACAGACCCAGTTGTAGAAATCGTTGTTGTTACTCCTCCTCCTGGCCGTTCCCAGTTTTGTTTGGCATTAATTGAATTTACACCAAATTAAATGCTGGCCACCTGTAACTCTCATTTTACAGTCCAGTTATTTCTGAGTGACGAATGCTGAAGGTTTTAATAAACCCACATTTACTGCAAACCCCCCCTTTTTTTTTTAAGGGTTCTTAGACTGAAATTTTCCATGTGAACTTTCAGCTTCAATGTGCTTTCCTGTACATGAAATTTTGGGATGAGCTGCAGTAACAGCAGCCTTGACCCCAGTTTATTAATGACACAGGGTAAAGCAATTGTGAGAAACAGTGTTTAAAGCAAAATTGCGGCTAAAACTGCAATAAATTATTTCCAATTTTAATATTTCTACAAAATTTAACTTATGCTTTTAAAAAAAATAGGCAAAGTGTAATCTGGTTTCAATTATCTGCTGTAGAGTCATTAGTAGGCCAGAGAATAATTTGGAATATTTTCTTATTGGGGTGGCACTAGAGGGGCATGAAGTAGACAGGATTTTATTGCTTCTTTGTTGCTTTTATTGTTTCTCTTCCAGTCCAGTGGCTTTCAATGGATTAAAACAGGTGGTTCTTTCACCTGTGTACTGTAAAAATCATTTTTCTCTTCTAAATCTGTTTTCCAGTGGGAATTCCCACGTGGGAATATTCACTGATATTCACATGACACATGTTGATCAAAGCTTTCAATGCTGGGTAGAGATAATGAAAACTTTTTGCTATCAGCTATTTTGGGAAAAAATCCCTGGAATTGGGCACTGAAAAATCAAAGACCCCCCCCCAAAACGGAGAGGTTTTGAATCCAAATCATGAGCAGTTCTGGCTGAGCTTTACCAAATTTTTTTTGTATTTTTCTCCTATAAATAATATCTGACTAAATCAAACTTCAGTTTTTACTCCCACCAGCAATATTTGCCTCTCAGGCAACATCCTGCCAAGGAGAATTTGCAGGGTTGGATCTCACATTTGTGTTGGTTGAGGTTTACAGACTGCAAGGGTAAAACTTCACCACACTCAAAGGGAGACATTTGTGCTCCTGAAGTTTTGGATGCTGACTCTTCCTGCTTTCTTTTGGGAAGTTCACTTTGTTGCAGAGCAGAGAGCTCTCTGTCCAGCAACACATTATTGAAATACATATTGTTGAAAATGCAGCCAAATTTCAACACTTGCATTCAGTAAATTGCAAATAGGAGTGAAAGGGGTCTGCCAATTATATCATAAAAATGGCTCATGTAGGGCCTGACCTCCCCCTGAGCACCACAGAGCTCAGGATTTGGGCTCACCACTAAAAAAAAAAAAAAAAGAAAAAAAGCCTGAATCAACAGCAAAATATTCCCTGAAAGTGCAGCATCTGCAGGGGAATAAGGTGGATTTCCCTGAGTTTAAAGCAAAATCAAATTAAGCTTTCTGTTCTTTAAATTTTGTTGTTTGCTGCTGTTGAAATCTGAAATCTTCCTCCAAAATATAATTTTTCCCCCCCCACTGTAAATGCTTTAAAGAGATTTCTTGCCTCTTACCCTGTGCATTTCTCTTCATTTCAGACTTTGGATGGCTTCGTTTTCGTCGTGGCGTCCGATGGCAAAATAATGTACATTTCTGAAACAGCATCTGTGCACCTTGGCCTGTCCCAGGTATGGTGGGGAGTGTGCTCTGACATCTAAAACAGAAAGAAAATAAAACCGCTAAATGCAAATTTGGACCCTGCCTTGTCTTTCTATAAAGGCATTTCGAGCACAGAAATAAAATAAATAATAATTAATAATTATTAATAATAAATTTGGACCCTCACACTGGTGCCTTGCCTTTCTATAAAGACATCTCTAAAACAGAAATTAAATAAATAATAATAATGGTGATAATAATAAAATAAATAAATTTGGACCCTCACACTGGTGCCTTGTCTTTCTATAAAGGCATTTCGAGCACAGAAATAAAATACATAATAATTAATAATTATTAATAATAAATTTGGACCCTCACACTGGTGCCTTGCCTTTCTGTAAAGACATTTCTAAAACAGAAATTAAATAAATAATAATAATGATGATGATGATAATAATAAAATAAATAAATTTGGACCCTCACACTGGTGCCTTGTCTTTCTATAAAGGCATTTCGAGCACAGAAATAAAATAAATAATAATTAATAATTATTAATAATAAATTTGGACCCTCACACTGGTGCCTTGCCTTTCTGTAAAGACATTTCTAAAACAGAAATTAAATAAATAATAATAATGATGATGATGATAATAATAAAATAAATAAATTTGGACCCTCACACTGGTGCCTTGTCTTTCTATAAAGGCATTTCGAGCACAGAAATAAAATAAATAATAATTAATAATTATTAATAATAAATTTGGACCCTCACACTGGTGCCTTGCCTTTCTATAAAGACATCTCTAAAACAGAAATTAAATAAATAATAAATAGTAAATAATAATTAATAATAATAAATTTGGACCCTCACACTGGTGCCATGCCTTTATATAAAGACATTTCTAAACCAGAAATTAAATAACTAAATTATTATTAATAATAATAATAATAGTAATAATAATAATGATGATGATAATAATAATAATAATAATAAATTGGGACCCTCACACTGGTACCATGCCTTTATGTAAAGGCATTTCTAGAACAGAAATTAAATAAATAATAAATTACAATAATATTAATAAATTTGGACCCTCACACTAGTGTCTTGCCTTTCTTTAAAGACATTGCTCGAACAGAAATAAAATAAATAATAAATTATTGTAATAAAAAATTTGAACCCTCACACTGGTTCTTTGCCTTTATTTAAAGACATTTCTAAACCAGAAATTAAATAAAAAAATAAAAAATAAATAATTAAATAGGATCCTCACATTAGCTCCTTGCCTTTCTATAAAGACATTTCTAGAACAGAAATTAAATAAATAAATAAATAATAATAATAAATTTGGACCCTCATACTGGTGCCTTGCCTTTCCATAAAGACATCTCTAAAACAGAAATAAAATAATAAATAATAAATTACAATGACAATAATAATTTTGGGGCCTCACACTGGTGCCTTGCCTTTCTATAAAAACATTTCTACACTAGAAATTAAATAAACAATAATAATAATAATAATAAATTTGGACCCTCACATTGGTGCCTTGCCTTTTTGTAAAGACATTTCTAGAACAGAACAGAAATAAATAATAAATAATAAAGGATAAAGGATAAATGATAAATGATAAATGATAAATGATAAACAATAAACAATAAATAATAAACAATAAATAATAAATAATAATAAAATTGGACCCTCACACTGGTCCCTTGCCTTTCTGTAAAGACATTTCTAGAACAGAAACAAACAAACAAACAAATAAATAGATAATAGTAATAATAAAAAATTTGAACCCTCACACTGGTGCTGTGCCTTTATATAAAGACATTTAATTTTATTTTCAGGGCTGTTTGAAGCTTTTTTTGTGGTTTTTTTTTTTCCCCTCCCTGAAAAAGGGCTTTGGTAAAAGACTCAAATTTCCTTTGCTTGCCACCACATCGCCCCGTCTTTATACCTGTTCTTGTTCATTGTATTTTGCTCCTCGTTACCTTTCAGGAGGGCCATAAATAATATGATATTGCAGATCGCAGATGGAGGCAGGACCTGAAAGCCAAGTGAGGCAAAAGGGCTGAAATAAAGCTCAGAATTCCAGCCTGGGAGCTTTAGATTGTGTCAGATATTGAGGCAGAGGGAATCTGATGTGGAACAGGGGGTTTTATGGTAAATGGGCTGGAAGAGGAGGGAAAATAAATAATAATAACAAAAAAACAAAATAAAATAAAAGGAAAAGGGGGGGCAGATTTATGAGTGTTCACATGGAATTCAGGGTAGTTTTCCCTGAGTTTTTCCAGCTCAGTGGTCTTTTCAGTAAAGCGTTTTATATGGTTGTGATAGAACTCATAAAACTCAGTTTACTACTGTTCTGCACCAGGACTATGAGGGGGTTTTATGGTTTTTTTTCCTCTTAGATGGACATTTCTATTTTTTTTTTTTTTTGCCTTCTTGGTATATGCACAAGGGCAAAGAGCCTGAATTTGTTGTAGAATTATTTATTGTAGGAGGTGACTTTCCGTCCCTTTGTCTGTAACCGAAATTCACTGGTAGCTCCTGACCCCAAGTCTGCCCCCTAAAAGAAATTAATTTCATTCATTTCAGCAAGCCCTGGGTGAGACTTGCAAGGAACTGGAGGTGTTCAGCTGTGTAGCAAACATTTATGAATAAATAAATTAGTTGCAATAAAGACTAAACAGCAAAGAGGAGAAGAACGAGGAGATTAATGTGAGAGAGGGGAGAATATTCTGAAAATATCTGGTTAATTTATCCTGTGGCTGTTTCAATGAGCAGAGAGGGAGGGGCTTTAATGGTGGGGATTATTTGTGTGCCTTAATCTTTGTAGTCATCAATATTTTTAATTGAAAAAAAAAAACAACCCATGGAGTTCTTGGATGTGGGTTTTATAACAGCGACATTAGAATTAGTGGCTATGACACAAACTGGAACTCGAGAGGCAGAGAAAACCGGGATATAAACCCATAAAAACCATTTCTAAATCCCTGTTTCTCTAATATCTTCAGAAAAAAAGTTATTTGGGGAATAAATAACCACCACAAATACTTTTTCCCCCCCCCACCTTTTAAAAACCACGAGCAGGAAACATTCTTAATTCAGTTTGTTCAGTTCACTCTGTCATGGTTTGTTTCATACCATTTAATTCATGTTCAAATTCCTTTAAATCCTGCTTTGCTTGACCATAAACTTCCCTACAGGAGGGCCCAATTTTCTACTCGTTTTTCCACCTGGGTTTCTCTCACCCTGAATTTTTGCCGAAAATCCATCCGTTTAATGAGTGTAATTATCCCAAAGCACTGTACATCCCCATCCATCCCCCCTGGAACTCAAAATCCCTGTCCCGTGTTGTTTGCTCCCTGATTTTCCAGATTTCCTGATTTAAATTAAATCAGTACATCAGTATTATCCAGAGAAATTAAAGAATTGTGGGATCAATGGGACAAGGAACACCTGTAGGATGAGGGGTCTGGCAGTGTCACCCAAGTTTTAATCCTATTTATCCCTCCTGGTCATCAGCACTGACAGAATTCCATGTGCATGGAAATATCTGTAAATTCTTAGGGCAAGAGGAAAATCAGAAGATTTGGTCAAGTTGATCTTTGAGGCAGTTTCATCAGCAGAATCCCAAATTTTTCACTTCAGCAGAGGTTTGAAATAACTGAGCTTGAAAAGTCGTGGGATTTGAAATTTCAGGGACTCTCAAAACATAAAAAAATCCCCAGTGCACAGGGGTTTGTTTATTTATGAACAAGACCTCCAATTAACAACTCCTCCTGATTTATCGCTGATCTGTCCTTGCTCTGCCTCAAAACTTCTATTTTTGAAGGCATAATTTGGCCTTAAACAGCACCAGCAGCAATGTTGTGCTGCTCCCACTTCCCAGGGTGTGAATCCAGGACTATCCCATGAACCCTGCGATATTCCTGCCAGCTCCCGGGGCCTCCAAAGGAATCCCCGTCCCCATTCCTCTGGAAATCCCAGGGATTTCTGCCACTGGCATCACCAGGGGTGGGATTGGGCAGCAGAAGTTGATTCACTCAGCCGTAATTCCACTTTATATTTCCAACCAGTGCCCTCAGAGAGCTGCAGCCAGTCCCAGCTGAGAGCAGAGAGCTGGTGACTGTAAAAACCCTTCAGAGTGGGCACAGAAAAGGCCTTTTTATTAAATAATTCGACAATTAAGTAGCCCACACATCAATTTCCAGTTCGAGCGCCATTTATTTTTAAAAAAAATATTTCAACTAAATAAAAAGGTCGTTTAAAAACATTTTTGCAGGCTATTTTTGGAGGGCTGCTGCAGTGGCCTTTATCTCCTGCTTGCTGCTGGCTTTAACCTCAGCAGGAAGAAATCAGAGCTTGAGGAAAAGCCAGGCTGGCCCAGCCGGTCATAAATTTAAAACCAGCACTAAGGGTCGGGTTTTAGCACAGCTTCGTCTCAGAAGCAAGAGTCTCTGAAAAATCTGCGTCTTCATTTGTGGCTTTGGAGTTTGATTTTCTCTCAGCTGGAGCAGGAAAAATTGTAATTTTTGCTGTGGGATCCCCTCCTCCTCTTCCTCATCCCAGCTGGCCCAGGGATGAACTGACTTGGGCTGGTTGGGACAGCCAATTTCTTGCCTCTTGGTTTTTTTTTTTTTTTTCCCATGGATAACAAACAGCTTCAGATTCCCCAAATATTTATTTATTTTCTCCCCCGTCAGAGTCCAAAGGCACAAAAAAGGAGAGGAAAATCCTCTTGTGCAACAACAGGGAAAGGCAAAATTTTTTTAAATTGAATTGGAAGGTCTGGAGGTTATTGCATCTGGATCCGTGAGGGCAGCCAGGCTTATCTTCGACTTTTGGTAAATCTTGAAATATTCAACCACAAATGTCTGAACTCCTCCAGGAGTTTATTTTGCCTTCACCCAATGAGTCTGTGAGAGGCAAAAAAAAAAAAAGTAATTATTTGCTCTAGAATCCATCTGCTTAGTCCTGTGTGTTTATTCTGAATCGTTCCTTGGGCTGGGAAAAAAAAAAAAATCTGAGTTCCTCATAAACCCCCTGTTAGTAGGAAATGCTGATATTTGGTATTTACAGCTATTAAAAACTGCATCAAGGAAGCTGCTTTAATAACCTGAGCTTTTAGTTTTATGAATTGAACTGTAGAATTGTTATTTTTTAAAAAAGTTTTCAGGGTTTCAGTGTGGGCTTTAAAACAGCCTGAGTGTGCCCTGCCTAGCAGGGGGTGAAATTCCAAAATTATGGATCCATATTTTGGTTATTTGACTCTGGCTTAGCCCCCATCTCTTTGCTGGTGGTTTCATGTTTTAAAGTCCATTTTTAAAGGCAATTTTTAAAGTCAAATCCGAGGTCAGTGTTGTGCCTTTACCTCCTGCTGCTTTTCCTGGGGTTGCAAATAAACCTATCAGAATAAAAATCTCTTCTGTGTTTTGTAACGGGGGAAACCAGTCGTTGTTCTACAAAGAATTCTTTAGGCTTGAAATTTTAGACATAAACCCTGGGACAAAAATGAAATGTTGGGTAAAACTGTGACCTCTGACTCTTCGAATCCTGTGGAAAAATGTGCGTTTCCACGAGGAATCCTTTTAAAATAGGGGACGAGTTTGGGAAAAGCAAGAGACATCCATGAGTTGCATTTTTTAAGAGAAAACATCAGCTTGAGTTGATTAGGTTGGTCAACGTGATTGGGGTTTTTCATATCAGAAAAGTCTCTAAATTGAAGGGAGAGATCATTTATACACAGCCACCCATTAAATTATTATTATTATTATTATTATTATTATTATTATTATTAGGTAAATGCTCTGCTAAAAATCCTTTGGTTCCAAGGGCAAAACAATCAGGGGGAAAGGAATGATCACTCTTAACCAAAGGCAAAATTGGTTAAGAGAAGAGGAACAACCCTCAAGTGATGCTCCTTTTGGTTTGAACACTGAGCAGAGAACGAGAATTTTGTCATGTTCTGAAAATGAAACAACCATCACCAGGAGGATTTTTAGAATTTTTTTTTAATGTAGGTGATCAGGATATTTATGAAGACACCTATGGATGTTTGCAGGATGTTTCTCCCCTCGTGATTATGAATAAACAGAAGCATTTCCAGGCGTGACTCACTGTGAGATTTGGTGTTTTCCTTCCTCCCTGACAAAAAATGGAGGTGTGGGATGTTCCTGCAGCATGTCCCCACCTGTTTGTGGCCTGCAAAGGGGCACCCAGAGCTTTTTAGGGACAACTTTTAGAGAAAATTCTATAAATGAAGCAATGTAAATAATCTCCTTCCCCATTCCATCTTTTCCTTTTCCTTTTCCTTTTCCTTTTCCTTTTCCTTTTCCTTCTTTTCCTTTTCCTTTTCCTTTTCCTTTTCCTTTTCCTTTTCCTTTTCCTTTTCCTTCTTCTTTCTTTCTTTCTTTCTTTCTTTCTTTCTTTCTTTCTTTCTTTCTTTCTTTCTTTCTTTCTTTCTTTCTTTCTTTCTTTCCTTCTTTCTTTCCTTCTTTCTTTCCTTCTTTCTTTCCTTCTTTCCTCCTTTCCTTCTTTCCTTCTTTCCTTCTTTCTTCTTTCCTTCTTTCTTTCTTTCTTTCTTTCTTTCTTTCTTTCTTTCTTTCTTTCTTTCTTTCTTTCTTTCTTTCTTTCTTTCTTTCTTTCTTTCTTTCTTTCTTTCTTTCTTCCTCTCCTTCTTTCTTTCTTTTTCTCTTCCTCTGTCTTTCTTTTTCTCCCCTTTCTTCTCTCTCTCTTCCTCTTTTTCTCTCTTTCTTCCCCCTCTCTCTCTTTTATTCTCTCTTTCTTTCTCTTCTCCATCTCTCCTTCCCTTATTTTTTTTCCTCATTTTTTTTCCACTTCTTTCCCTAACTCAGCCAATTTTCAGCCTGATTGGAATATCAGATCACTGTTGATGTTTTTGTTTTTGCAGGGAAGAGCTGCTGGAGAGCAGCAGTGGGGGAATGGATGGTCAGGGGAGGGGGAAAAAAAAAAAAAAGGCAGAGTTTGCACAGCCCTGAGAAGGGACATTCCATGAATAATGCAGAAAATGGAGGGATGAGGAACATTTTCAGGCGAAAAAAAAAAAAAGATCGCTTTGTGGGGGCAGACAACTTCATTTATCCCGAAGAAAAGGCAACTCACACAGTCTCAGCCTAGGAGAGGGATTGGCTCCCAGGAATGGCTTCAATCCCTTCACCTCTGGCTGCCTCTGATCTCGGGGGCCCGAGGCGCATCAGGCTCAGAACAATCGGCCAGCCTGACACTCATTTCAATGCCAACGCCCTCCTGTTTTCCTCCAAATTTAAGTAGCCTTTAACTCGGGTTTTTTGGAGATTTTTTACAAATTTAAAGCCACGAGTGACTGATCGGGATTAATTTCTGCGTCAAAAGCAAATAATCCCATGGCTCTTCCCAGATGAATTCCTCATTCTCTGCAGGTTTCTTTGCCTCATCCTACATTGATAAGAAAATTTAGGTAGGAATAAGGAAAATTCTTTCCAATTTTGGTCCATTTTATGTGTGTTTTGTATCAGATTTTGTGCGGCAGAAGAAATTAATCGATAAAAAACCTCAAAGCAGCAGCCTCTCCTTTGGATTCCCAGACTTGGAGAAGACAAATAAAGGAATTCAGCTCTGTTTCCCCCCTAAATCCATTCCATTCCAGGCTCTTTTTTGGGGTTTTGTGCCACTGCTAACAGTGGGAAAGGCAGGAGCACATCCAGGTAAAGTTCAAGGCAGGAAAGGGAATACATGGATATTTAAGGCAGGTCTTTACTGTCTGTCTAGGGCAGTGGAAATCCATGGAAACCTGATTTTTGGGCTCATGAAAGTCCATAGAAATCTGCTTTTCGGGTTCTCTCAGAGCCCTGGTGGTGGGAAAACACAAAGGAATTGTGTGAGAGCTCAGAGGGGTTTGGCTCATCTGACTGCAGGTGAGAGTTTCTGGGAACCTGGAGGAAAAATCATCTTTATTTCAATATTTGTCTTCTTGAGAGGCATTTAGACAGCTCCCAGTTTTTCCTCCCATTCGTGGCAATTCAGCATTTCTACAGCTGCTCTGATTTATCACTTCATTTCCAGCCCTAACAGGAGCTCTTCTGTCTCTTGATGCAACACCAGAGATTCCCATAAAAACCTCTCCAACATCAATCCCTGCTGAGGAAAGGATTAATTAAAGAATTAACTCCCATTAATGGCTGTGATTTGGAAGATGATTTTAACACACCCAGCTCATGTTTTAAAACTGGGGCGAAGAGTGTTTGAGGGCAGAAAATGATCCAGCTGCTTTTATTCCATGTTTTCCAGGTGGAGCTCACTGGAAACAGCATTTATGAATACATCCACCCCTCGGATCATGATGAGATGACTGCAGTCCTCACTGCCCACCAGCCTCTTCATCCTCACCTGCTGCAAGGTACTGCTGCATTAAAATCTGGCATTTAGGTCAAAAAAGTGAAAAAGTAAAAATAAAAACCAAAAAAACCCCAACCACAATCCCAGGCTGAGATGTGAGAAATTGCAACTCAAAGCATTTCATGATGAAAAAGTAAAAGAAAAATACCAAAATTAAAAAAAGTAAAAGAAAAATACCAAAAACAACCAAACAACAACAAGAACAACAACAATAAAACCCCCCCCAAAACCCCAAAAAAACCCCAAAATAACACACCCCAAAAAACCCCCCCAAAAATCCCAAAAAACCCAATCCCAGACTGAAAAGTAACAGATTTCAGCCCAAACCATTCCATGAATCCATAAATTCATGTTTGTCATGTTTGAAGCTCCAGCCTCTTCATCCTCACCTGCTGCAAGGTACTGCTGCCAATCTGGCATTAAAAAAAAAACAAACCCAATCCCAGGCTGAAATGTAACAAATGGCAACCCAAAGCATTTCATGATGAAAAAGTAAAAAAAACCCTAAAAACAACCCGACAAAAAACCCGTAAAAAAACAAAAAAAAAACCAACCAAAAAACCCCCCAAAAACCCCAAAACACACACACACACACAAAACCCACCCCAAACCAAACCAAAAACCCCAAAAAACCCCAAAAAACACCAATCCCAGGCTGAAACGTAAGAAATTAACAAATTGCATCCCATGAATCCATAAATTCATGTTCTTCCTGTTTGAAGCTCAAATGAGGGAGCACCAGGGACTCAAAAGTGTGATGTGGGGTTTTAAGTCATTGTACTAAAGGGACTAAGAGGTCCTGAATTAAACCATTATGAAGTTTTAAACAGGTTTTTACCTTTAGGCCAGTGGCTGTTTCATCTCTTTCTATTTTGTCATCATCGCCGAGGCTGCAGAAATTTTGTGGTGGCCTCGTTGTGCGTGGTCTGAGTGGGAAAAAGAACTAAAAAACATCAGGCAATGGGGAAATCGAAGGATATTTTTAATATTTTAACAACTGCTAAATTCAAAGCTTGGACAAAAAACACCAAGACTTAACGTTCTGCACTGCAGGAAGAGCAGAAATGGGTTTGGCAAAGGACTTGGGTTTGAAAAAACTTCTTTAAGAAGTGACTTTTTGAGGAAAATCCTGGCCTTGCTGTCACCCACAGAAATATTGACCCCGCCCTTGGGGTGTGAAGTTGTTGCAATTCCACTGTCAGCAGCAAAAAATATTCTCATTTCTTCGGTGTGTGTTTCCTCGGGGGCAACCCTTTGATCTTTCAAAGATCAGAACCGACCTGGCTCCATCACAACGGAGCTTCCACTTGTATTTCATCACTGATTTATCAGCTGCATTTATTGATTTATCCTGCCAGGTTCTGTCAGTCTCTTCAATGCACAGCTCCTAAAAAAAAAAGAAAAAAAAAAAAAAAGAGGAATTTTGGGTTCTTGCTACAGTTTTGTTTAGGATTTTTGGGGTTTTTAGCAGTTTTGTTTAGGATTTTTGGGGTTTTTTTTAGGAGTTTTGGTGCCTGTGCTTGGTTCTGGCCTCTGTGATTCCATCAGAGCAGAACTTCCTTCCAAATTCAGGGAATCTTGATGTGCCTGGGAGCACCTGGACTGCTCCAAATACTGGAAATGGATTAATTATCTCAGCCTCCTTCTCTTTTCTTCCTCCCCAAACAGATTGTCTTGGGGAAAAAAAAAAAACTCCCTTGGTGTTTTGGAAAGCAAATTTTTCTCAATTTCTTCTGCATGATTATTTCATGCTTCATTCATTCCTCTGTCAGAATTTTTTAAAAATATTGATATTTTAAAAAACCAGCATTTTTTCCCTTGTTCCAACTTAGTGATAAGGAGAGGAAACACCTCTGATGTCAGTGATTTAAGGGTGATTTTGGATAATCTCTCAATTCTCTTCCAGCCTCAATAATTCTGTGAAATCCAAGAGCTTTCGTGCAGTTCTGCTGATTTCCACAATTTGTAGTGAGATATTTTTTTATACCTGCTGGCTGGGCAATGGCAACAGCCTCCTGTTTTTCTTCAGGTTTAAATATCTTTTAATTCATTATTGAAGATTTTTACAAATTTAAAGCCAAGAGCAACCGACTGGGATTTAATTTCTTTGTCAAAAGAAAATAATCCCACAGTCCTTCCCAGATAAATTCCTCATTCTCTGCAGCTTTCTTTGCCTCATCCAACATTGATAAGGAAATTTAGGATAGGAAGAAGGCAATTATCTTCAATTTTGGTGTGTTTACGTGTGTTTTGTATCAGATTTTGTGTGGCAGAGGAAATTACTTGATAAAAACCTCAAAGCAACAACATCTCCTTTGGATTCCCAGATTTGGAGGAGATAAGTGAAGGAATTCTGTTCTGTTTAGGGATTGTTTTATTTTATCTCAGTTCCGTGCCTCTCTTCCCCATAAAATGCATGGAGTGGGTGTATTAAAATATCCAGAATCTACAGGTAAATCTCTCTGAAATGAGCAGAATGAACAAATATTTATTTACTGTTGTCTTCCCTGTGCCAGTAATTCCCTTTCCTGCAGTGTTTTATACATTGAAACCTCGAGGGATAACCTGAAACTACCTGGCCTGCAATACCCAAAGCAAGTTTTTTATTTAATCCAGTGAAAAATTTTAAAATATTGAATAAATGACAGGAATGAAGCAACTTCTGTCTGTAGCTGAGTAGATACTCTCAATATTTAAGTAAAACATGGAGTTCTACAAATAACTTAGAGGGCAGTGAAGTGAAAGTGGCTTGATTTAAAAAAAGAAACAAGAGGAAATCAGACTGTTTTAAAGAGCATTTTTTTGCCCTTTCAATTTGATTTTCTCTCTTTTTAATCTTTTAAAACTTGCCTGAATCATCAAGGCACTGGGTGGAATCAAAAATTTCCTTTTATAACTTTATTATCTTGTAGATTTCTCCAACCTGGGGCATTTCTTAGGTATAAAATCAATATTACACCGCAGACACAGACTTTTTATATCCCACATATAAAAATTATATTAATTTATATATTTTTTATATGTTTATATCCCAAATTTCCAGCTTGGCTCACAGAACTTGCCTTGCTCAAGACGTTTTCTTCATCTAAAGCTCAGATATTTTTAGTGCAGCAGTTGTAGCTGGATAAGAACTGTTTTGAGAGGAATAAAATCACAAATGCCAACAATATCTGGGCTTTGGGATATTCTGGGATTAAACAACCCAGAGCACAGATTATTTTTGTCCTCTGGTTTTACAGTTTTTTGTAAATTTGGGTGCCACCTCTTTATTTATTTCTCAGGGAAATGCAAATTACTAGCATAAATTTAGACAGCGTGTGGATTTCTTTACACAGCCCTCACTGTCACATTGTTTTTCTTCAGATAAATCACCCTGGTATTTAAAAAAAACAAACCCACAACCATATTATTTATAAAGCATAAATATTCTTAAATTATTATATTTTAATTTTTTTTTTTAAAGTTTGCCTTGGGCCTCCTCATGTTCCATGTAGAACAAGAGAACAGCTTCAAGCACAGAGTGCAGATCATTTGTTTTTTCTAAAAGAGAGGGGAAATGCTTGAATAATCACATGATTCCAGAAGTTTGGGCTTCAGAGCAATAATAAAAGTAATAAAATTTGGGAATACGATGAGGGAAGTGCCCAGATTTGCTGTGGCTGCCCCTGGATCCCTGGCAGTGCCCAAGGCCAGGTTGGACACTGGGGCTTGGAGCAGCCTGGGACAGTGGGAGGTGTCCCTGCCATGGCAGGAGTGGCACTGGATGATTTTTAAAGTCCCTCCCACCCCAAACCATTCCAGGATTCTGGAATTAAGAGGTGGCTTAATTACTATGTGTACAAATTCCCAAAGAAAGAAAGTACTGGGAACTAAAGTATGGATTTAGAATTAAAAAAAACCCACCCCAGCACTGGGGGTGAGGTCAATCGACAGCATCTCCAGAACTTCCTGCAGGGCTGGGAGGAGTTGGAACCTTTCCTGTGCTCACACAGAGCTGAAATCCAAATATCCAGGCCAGTCCAAGCGGCAGAGCTCAGCAGCAAAGCATTTTTGGCCCTGGCACGGTGAGGGGACGAGGCTGGCAGGGGTTTGTGATGCCACCAAATTCCCTCTCCAGGGGTGATGGGCACTTTGGGATGAGGCTGAAAATAGGGGCTGCGGGTTGCTCCAGGATTATTGATCACAGCCAGCCGCCACCAGCAGGCTCTTTGAAGGGAAAACCATGGAATGCCAGCACCAGTTGGGATGAACGTGATCAACCAGGACCTCAAGGCCTCAAATGATGTTGCTGGGTTGCAGCTCTGTCTCCCTGTACCGATTATTTCAGCAGAAATCTCTGTTTCCCAGCTCACAGCACAGAGTTCCAGGCTTGCAGCAGGGCAGTGACGCTTCCCAAACCATCCATCTCTTGTCCTGGCAGCTGCTGCGAGCAAGAAAACCAAGAAAATAAAAAAAAAGTATTTGCACTGCAGGTTAACCAGGACAAGGAATTAATCAACGCTGCCCTTCCGTGTGCGTTGGCAGTCAGACTTTGTGTGCCCCTTATTGCTTTCAGATGCTTTTCCTGGGATTTGAAAGCTTTAAAACACATCCAGAGCCTCCCAAATTTTGCTGACTCACGCAGCCAGGCGTGGCGTGCTAAAAGCAGTTTATTAACATCCCCCAGAGCAGGGGGAGAAATGTGGAAATGACTGCAGCCATCCCAGTTTTCTGCTAACAACCGGATAATTCTGAAATGAGGAGTTACAGCCTGATGGGAGCTGCATGAGGAATGTGGGATACATGATGTTGGCCTTTCTCCACCCCACTTGATGCTTTAAGGGCTCCGTTTCCCTCGGCCAAGAGGCAAATCCCCGTGCAGACTTTTCCTCCAGCTTCCCTGCAAGCAGAAACTTCACATTTAAAGAAGGGAATTGAAAAATTTTGCGTCTGGCAAGATGGTTTTCACATGAATGGACGAAGAATTTTTCTAGTAGCACATGGGCAAAATACCCACATTGAAAGGTATTTTAATATTAATTAATTTTAAAATGTTTTACAGGAGAACTGTTACTGAAACCATCAACCATGAACGGCTTAATATGATCCCGTTGCCACTGCTTGTTAGGGCTACTCTAAATCTGAGAAACAGAGAAATTCTCATTTTTATTGATGATAATTTACAAATTATAATTATAAATTTTGATGCGCTGAAGTGGAAAAGAGGGCAAATCGCCGACAACTCTTTAAAACATCTCTTTTCATTGGTAATCAACAGTAAAACATACCAAAGGAAAGTGCCTCAGACTGTAAAAATCTGTTGTTTTCCTTTGCTGCTGAGTTCCTTCCCCAAGAAAACTTCGGAAGCTTCACTTACAGGAGCAAAGGAGAATTTAGGTGAATGTCAGTAAACGGCTGAGTTTGGATATGATAGGAATGATCATGGAGAATTTCCCCTCTGCAGCACTGCCAGGCTGCTGAACACAGGCAGGAAATAGAACAAACTGCCCAAATGGGGAGGAAATGTGGGCAGTTTGTGCGAGTCTGGAACTCCAGGACGGGCTGACAACAGAACTGGTTGCTTTTCTACCACAGCAAAGCATTACCAGGGAAAATCAAGCCCCTTTTGCCAATCCTGGATTTCCACTTTCTAAGATTATCCTGAAATTGTTTTAGATTTTTTTTTTTGCAGGCATCTCTTCTGTATGAGCCCTATACCTCTTTTTTTTTCTTTTTTTTTTTTTTTTTTTTTTTTTTTTTTTTTGGTTTAGAATGTGATGTCACCCTTGCTCAGAATTAAGGGATGGAAGTTGTGGTGTCCTGTGTCCTGTTCAGCCAGGGGAAATGGAGATTCCAGAAAACCTCAGAGGCCTTCCCAGGGCCTGAGGGGCTCCAAGAGAGCTGGAGAGGGACTTTTCATGAGGGCATGGAGTGACAGGAATGGCTTTAAACCGACAAAGGACAGGGTTAGGTGGGATATTGGGAAGGAATTGTTCCCTGGGAGAGTGGGGAGGGGCTGGGATGGAATTCCCAGATTTGCTGTGGCTGCCCCTGGATCCCTGGCAGTGTCCAAGGCCAGGTTGGGGCTTGGAGCAGCCTGGGACAGTGGAAGGTGTCCCCGCCCATGGATCAGGATGAGCTTTAAGGTCCCTTCCACCCCAAACCGTTCTGGGATTCCTTCTGCCTCTCACAAATCCATAACCTTGTGCTCACCAGAGACAAGCCGGGATCCCCCCGAGCTCTCTGTGGGACCCAGATGCTCCGCAGATCCCAGCCGGAGAACAGCAGAGCACGTGTGACCTCACAGAACAGATACACCAAAAATATCCGACTGACGGGGACAAAAACCTGCAGAGTGTCTGGGGGATGGGCAGGGAAGTGTTATCCACACATGGATTTTTGTTTCAATCTGCTTTTCCAGGGCAGAACAGTCCAGCAGGGACGTGGGGACAGATTATCACACGTGGCCTTATCTCCAGAGGGATGCAGGAGCTCCAGGCAGGCACAAGGTGGACAGGAAGGAAAGTGGAACCAGGTGGCCACGAGTTCACTGCTCTAAAAATCCTTCTCTTTTCCATTTTCCATCTCCTCCCTAGAGCTGGAATTCGGGTTTGCACCCGAGCTGCCCTGTGGAGCAGACACAAAGCACTGGCTGTGGAAAGAGCTCCCAATTTTAATGCCTCTTTCCACCTTTTTATTTTGTGTAGTACCAGATGAGGTGTCCCATTCCTAAAGCAACACATGGGAAGTTTTGGGAATACCCATTTACAAAGCGGTCCTGGAACAGAACATATTTTCTAATGTCAAAATCTGGAAATGGGAGATAAAAGAGCAGCTTTTACCTCAGAGAAAACAAAGGCATGAGAGGTGAAGCTGTGCGGGGAAAAAAATTCGTGATCTTTTTTTTTTTTCACTCCACTGAGCGACCACAGGATTCTGTGACTGTTTTATGTCAAAAGAGATTAAAGATGGATTGGAAAGCAAAAATGGATTTTGGAGTTGCTCCTCTAGGGATGGGCAACCTTGGCTTCCATAAACTAACCCATAATTCCACAGAAATGCTCGGAGAATCCTGCTTGGCAAAGTCGTGCAAAATGCACAAATTCTTTATCCAAAACATCAAGACTCCTCTCCTTTACGGCGGCATTTATTCTGTTCATGAGAGTAGGAAAATACAGATCTGTGAAACAACAAAAAAGCTGTTATTTATTCTTGCCTTAAGGTCAAACTGTATTGCAGGCTATGCTAAGAAAAGAAAAGGGATGAATGGAGAGCAGACGCTTTGTAGAAATGGAGCTCTGGGAAAGAAATAGAACTTCCTTATGCCCACAGCAGCCTGGATTTTCTGTGTTCTTATGCCCAGGTCACTGTGCTTCAGCTCTGGGAGGGTGTTTGGACAAATCTGGGCTGGGATTTGAAAGAAGCCATTTAATTTCTGCCTCATTTATGGTTTTTACTGAATCTACTCAGCTCCATCTATTCAGGGAGGGAGCTCTGTGAGCTGAGCAGGCAGCAGGGAAATAATGATTAAAAGAGAAATAATTGTTAGAGCAGAAAAACTTCGATGAGTCTGAGAAGGGAAACGTGGATTTGGGTAAAAAAATAAGCAGTGGGTGCACTTGAAATGGACATCCTGGACATGGATATGGGCCCTGATTTCATGGAATCACAACATCATGGAGTGGTTTAGGTTTTTGGAGGGAGCTTGAAGCCCATCCAGTGCCATGGGCAGGGACACCTTCCACTGTCCCAGGCTGCTCCAAGCCCCAGCCTGGCCTTGGATATTGCCAGGGATGGGAAATCCTCAAGAAATTAGAATAAAATAGAATATAGAATATAAAATAGAATAGAGTATAGAGTATAGAGTATAGAGTATAGAGTATAGAGTATAGAGTATAGAGTATAGAGTATAGAGTATAGAGTATAGAATATAGAATATAGAATAGAATAGAAAATAGAATATAGAATAGAATAGAATAGAATAGAATAGAATAGAAAATAGAATAGACAATATAATAAAATATAAAAAATAGAAAATAGAAAATAGAAAAGGATAGAATAAGATAGAATAGGAGAAAATAGAATATAGAATATAGAATAGAATAGAATAGAATAGTAAAATTGAACAGAATAGAATATAGAATAGAAAATACAATAAAATATAAAATATAAAATACAAAGTAAAAAGTATAGAAAATAGAAAAGGATAGAATAGGAGAGAATAGAATATAGAATAGAATAGAATATACAATATAGGATATAGAATATAGTATATGGAATATACTATATAGAATATAAAATATTGAAAACAGAAAGTAGAAAAAGATAGAAAAGAATAGGATAGGATAGGATAGGATAGGATAGGATAGGATAGGATAGGATAGGATAGGATAGGATAGGATAGGATAAAATAGAAAATAGAATAGAACAGCTGAGCTGGAAGTGACCCACAAGAATCACCCAGTTGCAGCTGGAATATCTCTGTAAGACTTTCTGCTCTCTCCAGGATTGTTTTCGTTCTCATCCTTCACCAGCTGATGTCTGCCACGTGTTGGCTTCACCTTTTCTCTATAAAGAATAGAACAGTTTATTCATAGAATTTTTAATTTTTCTCAACACTCAGAGGACAGGTGTTCAGATCATTTCCAATGATGCATTTAGATAATTAACATTCCTGAATTATTAAATGCAGTGGCCAGGGTTCACTTATTAGATGAATATTCTCTAATAATTAAGAAGCCCATTTTCCTCTAGTGTTTCTTACACTGTGATTCAGTCATAACATTTTATTATTCATTATTTTCTCTCTCCACTTCCATATCTGTGTGCTTAACCCAGACATCTCTTGACCTTTAAGAACTGGCAGCGCTTCATTGGGTTTCCTCCTTTTACCTCTTTTACCTCCTTGGCAGCCCAAATTCTCTCTGGGCTCACACGTTTGCTTGAAAGAACCCCGGTGATATCAATCATTTCATCACTAGGTCTGGATGCTGCATGCTGGAGTTTTTCTTTTTTTTTTCAATTTTTTTTCCCAAGCTTAACTGTGATTTCTCCTGTTTTAATATTCTGTGTGTCCCTCTTTGTTTGCTAAACCTCCAAGTATCCCATTTTCTACATCATCCTCCTCAGAGCGGAGGATCTTTATTGCATCAGGTGCAGCCTGGATGTGATATCTTGAGTTTTGCTTTACACTGATGGATGTGGCGGCATCCAGCAGGATTCCAGGACTCTCCTTCCCACTCGATCAGCTTTGCAATTCCAAATTGAATTCAGTTCTTTTTCACTTTGCTGCCCTTTTCTGCTATCTTTGGGGGTACTGGGGGGGGGTCACGCTGGCAAAATTAATATGAAAACTAATTAATTTTGGATATTAATTCACAGTCTTGCATATCCAGGTCATTATGGGAAGGGTTTGGTGCCACCTCCCTGCTCCAGCAGGGCCATCCCAGAGCACAGGGCGCCAGGTTGTGTCCCTGCTGTGCTGGAGTTTGGTCATTCCTGTGGGATCCATGAATTGCATGGATGTTCCCAGCTTCCAGCGCCATTCCTGACTCATGGGATGAGGCTTCAGCCGCAGCAAATCTCTGCTGGGTGCCTTCCCCCCACCTGTTGCTTTTATCTTTTTTTTCTGCCAGAGTTGGGATTAAATGCTCGGGAGATATTTCATGTTTGGACTCAGATGTTTATCTATTCTTATCTATGTTGCAGTCTCACAAGCTGTGAGTTCTACAGCATTTCTAGCTAGCAAAGTGAAAAATGGCCTCTGTCTCTCTCTCTCAAAAGACTTTTAAGGGTAAATTGCCCAATTAAGAGATGACACCTAAATTATTTTTATTTTTAATCCAATAACCAACCACCCCTGGCCCGCAATGTGGATTTTTCTTCCCAATTACAAAACAACTCCCAGACCCATGAAGAAGAAGGTGAAAAAGGACTCAGCCTCTGCCCTAAAATCTCCATCTTGCTTTATATATATATTACTATATTCTAAACCCTTAAACTTTTAAGTTTCCCACCCTGTGCTATCACACACTTCCATCCAAACCCCACAGCCACAATCCCAGAGCTGTCACTCAATTTTGGAAACTTTTTCCACGGCCTCAGGTGCAATGCAGTGTTTGCTTGGGGCTCAGTGCCTGTCAGCACGGAAAGGCTGGAATTCTCAGTGCCCAGGGTTCCAAAACCCACCCAAAGTATAAATTTGTATTTAAAACTCCACAGGGGATGTGTGAGCTCCTTCAAGTGCCAGCTTTTCCCCACGGGGATCTAATTTTATTTAGAGAGATGAATGGGAAATTCCAACGCTCAGGAAACATTTCTTTCCCCTCCTTGCTAAATCCTTTTTCTGTGGCTGTATCTTCAGACCTTTAAGCCCAGAATTTGATATAGAGAAAGTGTTGGTTCCAGGCAGTGGTGTGAGGCTCGAACCACTGCAGGTGTGGGGCCAGGAGGGGTGAATCGGGTGACGGAGGCACAAAAATCCGGAGTAAAACTCAGCAGTTGAATCAAAAGGAAGAAAGAACCCAACCGATGATGGTGGATTTTGGTTGAAACCCTGTGGGGAGCGAGGACAAAGCTGAGAACTTTCCTGCTTCCCTGATTTTCCTGTTCACTGTTGCAAAATGGGGTTTTTTTTCTTGTCCTAAAATAGTTCTGCCAAACTGCAACCCTTCAGTCAAAAATCAGAATTATTCATGTTGTCTGAACCATTATTGAGAGTAATTACCATTACAGATAATAATATCACATTCTATCGGAATATTCTTCATTTTCTCAGCAGAAAGCCTGTGTGGACCTGAGCAATAACCCCATGGACTTTAAACCTTTTGGGAGGTTACCCATGAAGAGATTTGTTCAAAAACAATCTCCCAGGATAGTTTTGGGGGTCGGTTAATGACACTGCACACGGAGCCCAGAAGGTTTGGGCATGACCAGCCACGTGCACTCAAATTATTACAAACCCACTGAATTTCCTCGTTTCCCATTTTATTTTTATTTTGCAGATTCTCCTAATTTCCCTCCAAAGGACACTTTCCCTTCCCTTTACCAGTAGGGAATGGTGTCAGCTGTTTAGAAACAAGGGAATTCCTTTTGAAGGGTGGTAAAATCATAAATTTGGAGACCTCGTTGTGCTGAGTTGTCCAAATTTGACAGGGAATCCTGACAGGAAAGTGAAATAAATCCCGAGGGCAGAGATGGCGTGGTATGGTAGTTTAGATTAGATGTGAAGCTTTTGGGGTTTTTTTAAAAGAAGTTCTAGTAAATGTTAACAGCTTAGTTAATTAATTAAAAAGTTCGTTACATTTTTGGAAAATCTAGGTTTAAAATGAAAGAATTTTAGGTGAAAAAAAAAATCCTTGTTTTATACTGAAAAAAATTTCTTAAATAATACCCCAAATATACTCATGAGTAGCCAAAAACAAAAAAAAAACCAACCAAAAAACCCTGCTAATAAATAAAGCTACACAAATCTGCAAAACAAAATTCCAAACTGCTGCAGATTTGGAACATTAAAAACCACCAAACTATTTTTTTTCTTGTAACAAATAACTCCATAAAACTCTAAACGAATACGCTCCACTAAACTCTAAACGAATACACTCCACCACACTAATAAACTCCAAAATAATACAAAATTATATTTCAACTGCTGCAACTGACTAAAAATCATATTGTCTCTATGTCATATTAAAAAGTAAACAGTTTGTAGCAAAAAAATTAATTTAAAATTTTCATTTTTAAAATATGTCTTGATAAATCTAATTTCCTTAAGTTAAACCCATTTTAACTTTTTCTCCCAAACCCTATCTCCCAAAAAACCAACCAACCAAAAACCCCAAAAACCAACAGCAACAAAAAAACCAACACTCAAACCACTACGCCAAATTCAGCGAAACGAAATTCAGCAAACATAAAACCACTCCCCGTGGGAGAGGAGAATGGCAGATTTCTGCTTCTGCCTAAAGCTGAAACATCAGCACCTCTGGGACAGGCAATGATTTGGGATCTTCAGGAAGAACCCAGAAGAAATCAGAATAAATCAGTGGGTTTTTTGTGCTTTCAGAGTACGAAATCGAGAGATCCTTTTTCCTGAGGATGAAGTGTGTCCTCGCCAAGAGGAACGCTGGACTGACATGCAGTGGCTACAAGGTAACGTCTAAAATTTACTTTTCCACCCCTGAAAGATTTGACAATTGGCAAGTTTATTTATTTAGGGGTTTGGTTTGGGTTTTACTTTTAAAATAATTTTTTCTTCTCTTTGCTGAGAGAAAAGTTTGTGATGAAAAGCATCAGGAAAGATGCCCAAAACGCCCTCAGAAATTCAAATCTAAGCTTTGGGGGAACAATCCCTCACCGTGGTGCCTGGGAATTGTCTGGAGAGCAAACAGCTCCATCTTATTCCCCCAAGGAACGGGAGGCAGGTGAGGCAGGAACCCAGGCACAGGAATTTGGGAATTTTCCACATCCCACCCCTTGGCACAAGGCACCTCCTTGGCCTCAACACCAAAAAAAACCCCAACCCCTGCCATCACCTCAGGGTGGAATGGTACTAAACCACCGAGTCTGTTTAAAAACCTTACAGTTTGTATGATTTTATTTTTTATTTATGACATGAAATCAGACACCACGGCAAACGCTGAAGTCGCAGAATAACATCTTTGAGTGGTTTTTATTTTCAGACATGCAGGCAGCTCTTATTTTCAGATTTGCAGGTAGTTTTTATTTTCTTTTCTACAGGCAGTTCTTATTTTCAGATTTGCAGGTAGTTTTTATTTTCATTTCTACAGGCAGCTTTTATTTTCAGATTTGCAGTAATTTTCATTTTCAGCCTTATGGGTAGTTTTTATTTTCAGATGTGCAGTAGTTTTTCATTTTCAGCTTTGCAGGAGCTTTTATCTTCAGATGTGCAGGTAGTTTCTATTTTCAGATTTGCAGCAGTTTTTATCTTCAGATGTGCAGGTAGTTTTTATTTTCATCTTTACAGGCAGTTTTTGCTAACTGATTTGCAGTAGTTTTCATTTTCAGATGTGCAGGTAGTTTTTATTTTCATCTTTACAGGCAGTTTTTATTTTCAGATTCGCAGCAGTTTTTACGTTCAGATTTGCAGCAGTTTTAATTTTCAGCTTTGCAGCGGGTTTTATTTTCAGACTTGCAGGAAGTTTTTATTTCCATCTTTACAGGCAGTTTTTATTTTCAGCTTTGCATTCGCTGCCCTTTGAGCTGCCCAGGCTCACTCTGCCTCCATCAGGGAGGCTCATTCGCAGTCATTGTGGTGGGGATTCATCCCGAGCCATTCAAAACCCCAAAAGCCAAGGCTGGGAGAGGAGCAGAGCTCTCTGCAGGACTGTGCTCGAGGTGCAGACATGGATCTGTCTGTTTGCACTCCTCCCTACCTGGCTGCACTGATAATTCTTCATTACACTCAGCCCTGTTTGCTCAGCTGCTCCCCAGCAAAATGGGTCTGTCCCAAAGCTGAATGTGAAACCAAGTAAAAGAGTAGAGCTTGCAGTCCTGGGATCTCCCCGTGGCTTTGGGAGGGGTTTTGGGGTTTTTAAATTCCCAATTATCACTGTTAATCAGAGGCATCACTTCCTTTGGCTCACTATTAAAAGTTTGCACAGCGAAAGTCAAAGGGTTCCTTCGTCCGGAGAGATGTTGGCCCAAATTTATTCCATTCGACTGTGCTTAAAGTCAGGACTTCATTTTTAAGAAATCACCTCATTAGCTGAAGCACGGAAAAAAACTCACGGACCAAGTGATGGGGGAATTGAGATCTGCTGAGAGATCTTCTTGCTGGGCTTTGGCTAAAACATTTCAGTCACTGGAGAGGAGGAAGGTTAAGCAGGAGGAGCCTATTCCCAGGTGATGTTTGGTCGGTTGTTTAGAGCACTAAACACACTGAGAATTAATTCCTTTCCACAGGACACAGTTAAAAGCCAAACAAACAGAGAAATTTCAGCTGAAGGGTGTGATATTCCTGCTGCTTGGACCAGAAAAGTGGCAGGGGCACTGGTGAATTCTGAACATATAAATAAACCTTCTGGCCTGGAATAGTCCCCAGGTTACATTTCCCCCTGCCCTTTAGCTGACATTGAATTTTTACAGTCTAACACTGTCATTATCACCTCTGTGAACAGCAATTGTGCACAGGGATCCCGAAATCTGAGCTCAGCACCTTGAACTTGGTCACGTGTCAAAAAAAACCCCCAAAAAAGCCCCTCTGAACTTGAGCAGAGAACTTAACACTCATTTCTTGTGCATTTGCATAAATGTTAATTTAATTCGCGTAAAGTTGCTTTGCATAAAGTTAATTTTTATTGCGTTGTGATGCATCAATAGTCACTGGGTTTTTGAAGCGCCTTTTTTAAAGTGCCCTTATTTAGCAGAATTTGCTCTTTCTTTATCAGAATAATAACCCTTTAAAATGTAAATATTTTTATTAACCTTTGAGCGTGTGTGGGAGAGAGATGGATTTTTTTTTAAAAAAAGCAACTTCTGGATTTTATTTTATCAATGAACAGGAATTCTGGCTGCATCTACGAGGAATCTGTGTCAAGGAGCTTAAAGTATTAATTAGAAAGCAATTAGGCAGTCCCCAGAGAGGAGGTGCTTCAGTACTGTGGATTAATCACGCTGTCAGCAAACACAAAACTGCGCTCGCTGAGCCTTAATCTCTATTTACCAATTAACTGCAATCAACAATTTAATGTTAAGTGGCTTTACAAGCTCATTGAGACTGGGTGGGCAGCAGATTTGGGACTTTCCCATCAGATCCTGAGGGTGTTTTCCCTTTTTTTTTTCCAGGTGATCCACTGCAGTGGCTACCTGAAGATCCGCCAGTACATGCTGGACATGTCCCTGTACGACTCCTGTTACCAAATCGTTGGGCTGGTGGCCGTGGGCCAGTCTTTGCCTCCCAGCGCAATCACTGAGATCAAGCTCCACAGCAACATGTTCATGTTCAGGGCCAGTCTGGATTTAAAGCTGATATTCCTCGATTCCAGGTGAGCAGCCCTTTCATCTCTCCAGCCGCGGGTGTTAACGTGAGCGGCCGCGCCTTCCCAACGGGTCAAAACATCCATGGAAAAATTTAAAAAAAAAAAAAAATCCAGCAGTCTGAAATAGATCTGGAACTCAGAGCTTTCCAAAGCCTTCCAGGCAGCTGCATAGACCAGACTTTGTCTGGAATGTCAAGAAATAAGAGCCTGTCCAATCTAACCTGGAGTTACCTGCGCTTTTAGGGTCAGCTAAAAGCTTCTTGCGGTGAGGGTTAGTTGCAGGAGCAGTGATAATTTTTTTTTTGCCTGAAAGGACACAAATGCTATCATACAAAGCCAGGAAAAGGAATGAGGATGTACCAAAAAAACCTCCAAAAAACTAATCCCAAAAGCGGAATACTGAGACCAAACGACTGGCTGGGGTCATCCAGAAAGCTTTTGAGAGAGCAGTAAGGAGAGTTCTGTCTTTTAGTGTAGTAGTTTAACCACGAGACCAACACTAATAATGGGGTTCTTAGGACGGAAATTAATCCCATTGGCTATTCCACATGAAAGCAGGACCTTCTTAAACAAAATTTTGGGAAAAACAGCTGAGGGAGGAGACCCCTGCCTCCACTTCAGCTGATGGAGCTCAGATGAGCACAGAAGCAGAACTGGAATTCGTTTCTCTGCGTTTGGAGCAGGTACCGTGTAGGACACAATACTTGGTCCAGTGCAGTCCAGGAGACCTTGAAGGGAAAATCCCAAATACACAAAGTCTTGACAAGATGATCATTCTTCAGAAATCCTTTCCCCTTTTCCCTGGCGGGCTGGATTGGCAGGGAATATCTTCATATAGTGAATGTGTGAGGAAAACCTCTGTATCCAAGAGAGTGGAGGTCAACCGTGCAAGAGGAGCCTTTTCTCCGTGCACAACCCAGGAGACAGTGGCTCCATCAGCTGCTGGGACACAAAGAACTCCTTGTTTCTGGAGCCCTTCCTCGTTTTTTTGGCACGCGTCGCTTCGCGCCGCGGCTACAAAGGAGCACGAGGGGTTCAGCAAACACGTCCTTGCATGCGGGGAAAAAAGGAAATGATGTGCCTGGGAGGAACTGCCTGCAGACAGAAGTGTCTTCAAAGGCCACAGAACAAGCAGAGGTGTTGACAGGAGCAGGGATGGACCCAGAGCTGTTGCAGAGCTGTGTTTACCAAGGAGCAGATGGGTGTCATCCCCACACGGGACAAGCAGGGGAACTCAGCTTCACCAGAGCCTTTGGCTCTCCCAGCTGAGCAAACCAAACTGTATTTGCTCAGCACAGAGGCGTATTAAAGTTAGGAAAAACTGGTTTCCATAGGCTTGGTTCTGGTTTCCATAGAAGGGGATGGATCTTGAGATGTAACAATCACAGCAGACAGAGTGAAAGCCATGGGAAGGAGCAGCTCAAAAATCCCTTTCTAGACACCCTGACACGACAGAAACCACACAGGAGTTCATTCACTGATGTCACAGGAGGGAGAAGACAGTCCTTCCCTCCAAAGTGAGCTGCTCATTCTGATTTTTGTGATGCATTCATTAAGAAGACTTTGAAGACCTCAAGAGACCAGAACTGATCACTGGGGTGAGCTCTGCTTCCTTCTGCGTGTCCTGTCACCTGCCCAGCACAACCTGCAGCACCCAGGCTAGCCGAGGGATTGAGTTGATGTTAAGGAAGTAAAACAGCTGAGTTTATTTCCAGAGACAAGCTTTCCCAAAATTTGAGTGTCCTGGGAACTGTCAGTGATGGGAGGTTTTGTCACCAGCCTCCAAGTGAGACTGCGCCCAACCCTGGCTTGTGTTTGGATGAGCTGTGTCTGCCCTCACCAAAGGGGCAGGATGGAGCTGCCACCCTGGTTTTCAGTGCGCCGGAGTCAGAAGGAGAACTGAAACCTGAGCAGGATCTTGCAGCAGTGCTTTGTGATCCTGATGGGCTTCAGGGAGGATCTGGGACGAGCACACACTGCAGAGGAGAAGCACAAGCATCTGTTCAAAGGCATTTTGATGTTGTTGTCCTTCAGAAGAATCCAAGCAGAATACTCTCAGTCTCTGTGGGGTCCACTGGGGTGGTTAGAGTCAGGGTATGAGGACAGGAGATGCACGATAGCCGCAAAATTTTTTAAAAAATCAAAATGTTACGTTATCTGCAATCCCACGATGACAGATATTGCTTGGGACGCAAGATCCTCAGCAGGGACAATTTTACTATCACCTGCTAAGGGACTGGGTCACTTGTTAATGTGGGCACTCCTTACTGTTCTGCCTTTTTCAGGCAAACAAAAGCCCCCCAACAGCCCCACAGTTTGGCTGAGTGGCACATTGTACTTTAAGAACTATTTTTTCCTCAACTAAATAAAAAAAAGTCCGTTTGAAACATGAAGTTTGACCCTTCAGGTCTGACCCAATGCAAGCCTGACCTCTGCATTTGATTCTTTAACATCTGCAGAGATGCTGCTGTTTTGAATTCCTTCCATTCTTCCACTTCTGGGATTTTTTTTTTATTTTTCCCCTTTGGAAGTCTTGCCTCAGCTTTCCTTTCCTCACCCTGTGGTCTTCACACCTCCTTGTCTTTCCACGTTCTCAGCTGGAATAAGCTCCTGCTTTTTTTCTCCTGTTAGGCACCAGCCTGGATTTATTCCCAGGCCATGATCACATGTGGCCCAACACACCTTCTACACTCGTAGCTTTGCAAAAGCAAATGAAAAAGTGTCAGCAGCCCACAAGAGAGGTTTTATTGTTTCATGAGCAGCTCCTCGAGTGGAGCTTTGTGCAAAAGGATCCTGCATGGCAGAGGCAAAAGCCCAAGGTGGAAATCAGTAAAAGAGCTCTTTTTCCTGCCTGCCTGTACCAGGGAAAAGCTGCACCTTGCTTTGGCTGGGAGAAAAGGGTTTCTTTTCTTGTAAAGGTGAGGTTTCTCTTTCCAAAACTAACATTTCGCCCCGCAGCTTGCAGGCACTGATTTGTTGGCACAATCAAATGTTGGGTTAATGAAACCGAATATTCCTAGCGATTTTGTTTATTGCAGATTTGGTTTTTGGTTTGTTTTTTTTTTTTTCCTTTCCCAGGGTCACGGAATTAACTGGATATGAACCCCAGGATTTGATAGAAAAAACCCTTTACCACCACGTCCACGGCTGTGACGTTTTCCACCTGCGATACGCTCACCACCTGTGTAAGTACCTGGGCTGGAGGCTCTGGAGGGACCTGGAGCTGCTGGAGAGAGCCCAGAGGAGGCTCCAGGATGAGCAGAGGGATGGAGCAGCTCTGCTGGGAGGAAAGGCTGGCACAGCTGGGATTGTTCAGCCTGGACAGGAGAAGCTTTGGGCTGAGCTCAGGGTGGCCTTGCAGGGCCTGAAGGAGCCCCAGGAAACCTGGAGAGAGACAATTCCCAAGGCATGGAGGGACAGGGCACAGGGAATGGCCTCAAACTGAAAAATTACAGGTTTAGAGCAGATATTAGGAAAAATTTCCTCCCTGGCAGGGTGGGGAGGTTCTAGAATAGGATTCCCAGATTTGCTGTGGCTGCCCCTGGATCCCTGGCAGTGCCCAAGGCCAGGTTGGACACTGGGGCTTGGAGCAGCCTGGGACGGTGGGAGCTGTCCCTGCCATGGCAGGGGTGGCACTGGATGATCTTTAAGGTCCCTTCCAACCCAAACCATCCTGGGATTCTCTGAAATGCGTTGAGTACAGTGAGTTTTGCAGACAACAATCACCATGCTGGAAAGCAGAAAAAGTCCTTTCCAAATCTTGGCTGGAGAGAGATTTTTCAAAAGTTCTTGGCTATCACTTAAGGAAACCATTGACTGTGTAAATAAGCTGCATACTCAATATGTGGGCTTCTGAAAAGAAAAAACCAACACCCAAACCAACTTATCAGGCCGGTTTTGTCTTTGTATTTAGAGGATCCCAGCTATTTGAATATTTGGAATTGATTCTGGATGATGATTTCTTGAAGGAAAAGAAAACCAAAAGAGCAAGTAAATGAGAGGGGAAAATGTGAACTTCACTAGCCTCTGCTGTTAAAACAAAAACTGTGCAGCAGCCCTGCATTCCTCTGAAATATGTTAGTAATAATCATCCTGTGCTTGAAGGGAATGCAATCCCAAAAACTCCTTGGAGGGACATTCATTAGTAGCATGTGGATGAGGTTCGGAGAATGGATTGTCAGGGAAAAAAAAAAATGACACATTTAATAATTTCCCATCTTCTAACAGAGTCACTAATCATATCTTCAAACATCTGGATCTGGGAAGGAGTTCATTCAGTAGCACATTAATTTGAAAAGCAAATTGAGGCAATGGCTGAACTCTGGATTTGGCTCCATTTGCTGCAACCCATACGAGGCAAAGATCACATCCAAAAACCAATGGCAGGGAATTTTTTTTTTTTCCAGATTGCTCCTGTAGGCTGGAAGCAGCCAGAGTCAAATCCTTCTTTTAGGCTTCCTTCTCCTCTTGCTGTGTGCTTCTCATGAGGCTCTGGAATATCAAGGAGGTTGTAGCTGTGTTTGGCAAGCCCAAGCTAAAATTCCAAGGGCTGAATTCCACCGGTGGCAGGGTGTGCTACACCTGGGAAAGCAAAAGCTGATCTTTACTGCGAGTTCAGATTTACCAAAACATTATTGAACACTCTGGGCCGCTGAGAACTGGGAAAAAAAGGGGTTTTTTTGACCAGAGCACATGGAATATCCTGTCAGGGACAACCTTTCTGTAGTGGTGACATGTGGATGTGACTGTTGGCCTGACCAAAATAAACTCAGTATTTCCACCAGGCTGTTTGAAATACCTTCATCAAGCAGCAGGGAGATGATGCCTCCACAGCCACAATCACCTCTGGAAAACAGTTTTTCCACTTTAGAGCAGCAGGATGGATAATTCTGTGGCTGCCAGTTTGATCCATGTACGACTGGAGGTTTAAAATGAAGAGACAAATCATGTTCACTGAATTACCCACCACATCCTTCCACGAGGGGGAAAAAAAACCAAAACCTCTCAGCCAAATAGGATACCAAGAGCAGTTCTGTAGATTGGAGATAATTTACTGTAAACTTTTAAAACCAGAAGAAAAACGCGAGCCATGCAGAGGAATTTATGAAAGCAGATAAATCCCGAGAAGCACAAAATAGTGAGTAATGCTTGGGCAGCAGTGGGAAGAGTGCAGGGTCATGGTTGGAATACCAAGTAAAGGGAATTATTAAACCAGATGTAAAGTGCACAAAGCCCCTCTGGGGAGCACTGTGAGAGCTCCCCCAGCATCCATCAGCAAATGTCTCAGGAACACGAGCAGTGAAAGGTTGGCGGGTTTGTTGTACCATTCTGTAAAGCAATCTGCTGATGAAGTGTCACCTGATGCAGAAATCCAAAGAGAAACATCTTACACCTAATAAGGGTATTAAGGGATGGAAAAAAAAAAAAAAAAAAAAGAGCAACCCTAAACTAGGATAACCATTTGCCTTTTTTAAGAGGAAAAAAAAAAAATATCCCAAACTGATGACCTGAAGCGGCTGAACTCAGAGTGAGGCAGCACAGAGAATAAAACAAAGGAAACAGTGAGGGGAACAAGTCAGGAGGGAAAGAACAAGAACATCAAGCTAGGAGGGAAAAGTGGATGTGAATATTTGCCTAAGGTGTGCTGGCAGCAAAGAGAGTTTCCTGCTTGAAACATTTGATTGGCCTCCAGCTCCAGGAAAACACTTGTGGCATTTGAAGCACTGTTATTTATTTCTAGAGCCCCTTTCATGCACACCGTGTTTGCCCTGAAGTGTGGCCGCACAAATAAAGGGGCCCTGCCCCAGGATCCTGCGTTCTCAAATGCAGAGTCCCAGTACAGACAAAATATCTTCGTGCCCTCAGAGAAATCCCTTCGTCTGGACCATTGTGAGGGGTACTTTGGGCATCCCACGTGTTGCAGCATCCCTGCTCTTCCCACAGGAACTTGAACAGGGTTCAGGACTCTGTGCCCAGCTGGTGGCCCCACAAAACCCTTCTCCTGCTCCCTGGAAGTCACCCGATGTATTTATGGGGTTATTTTATAGAAATAAAATAGATTTCCACCGTCTCTGGTGTGGGGTCTGCCTCAGCTTTGCCAGCACTCAAAGCTTCTGGCAGAGCAGCACCAGATTTTAAGAGGTCAAAAGAAAAAGGAACAGAGTCTGCTGGGCACTGTGCCCTGCCCAGGGGCTGGGCCCATGACATGCCAGGGCAGCTAAAACAGGATCTGCTGCCAGTGTGCAACCAAGAAATCCATTTTTTTGGAGTGGTGTCCTTCAGCGCAGGCTGGGAACTCCCGGCCACACGCCTGGTGGAGCCTTTTAAACCAGCCCTGCCTGACAGCCCAGAGCCTTTTCCAGCTTCCAGCAAAACCAGGAGCGAGCCACAACCCTGGAACACCCAGGGACACAGGGCACAGCCAAGGGCCAGGGGCTGAAGCCACGGAATCCTCCCCTTGGGCTGCAGCTGAGGCCACCAAGGAGTCTGAGCCTGCACACATTGTCTGCGTGGTGGATTTGCCTCCCTCCCATTCCTGAGGTTTCCTTTTCGGCATCAAACAGAGCCCAGAGCCAGATGGAAGCTGACCTCACTCACTGTCTCAGTTACTGTCCCTTAGCCAAGGTCAGACTTTCCCCAGATTGCTAAAAAAGCAGGAGGCACGGAGTCCTCCCCCATCCCCAGAGAAACACCGGTTAATCCAGATAATTAAGAAGGAAAGCTGAACACTGCAGCCCTCGGTGGTTTTCACATCTTTTCAAACACTGTCTTAACAGCAGGGTTAAACAGGGATTTAAAAAAAAAAAATCAGTGAGGGAGGAGGAAAGCCAAAACTAGTCCCAAAGCACAGGGAAGAAGTTTGTTATAGTTAGTGATCCATGACAGCATTAATTTCTCTCTCGGAAGACTGAAGTGGAGCAAAGCATTTGGAACTCAAGGAAAACGTGCTCATTAAACCAGCACAAAGACCTAGTTCTGAAAAGCCCAGACCGCATTGCAGAAATTACCTGTTACGTGGCCTGTGCTAGAATGTAAAGATCATTTTCCTGGAACGGGACCATTTGGATTTTAGAGTGAATCACCGAATCGTAAAATCACAGAAAGGGTGGTCACAAGAATCACAGCGCCGTGGTTTGGGTTGGAAGGGATCTTGAAGATCATCTCTTTCCAACTCCCTGCCATGCCAGGGACATCTTCCACTATCCCAGGTTGCTCCAAGCCTGGTCTTGGACACTTCCAGGGATGGGGCAGCACAACTATAGAGCACCATCCACAATTACAGAACACTAAGAAATAGTAAAATTGTGACATAGCGACAATTATTAATATTTTCGGAACAGAATCTTTGAGTGGCCACTCCAGGACTCTCAACTTGCAGTGATAAGTTGCACTTTATATTTTCTCAGTGTGTTTCCATACTTACACGCACACACTCCTCATCATGTTTTTAACTGTATGTGCATCTGCACAGCCTCATCCTGGAAGGAATTCCATGTAGAAGTGTGGGAGTGGAAGGGACGGCAGCAAGAATGAGGCAAAAAGCTGATTTCTAGGAGAGATTTGAAACCCCAAACAGCGACGTGGAGGGTGGGGGTTTTGATTGTCCTGCAGGATCGTGGAATCACAGAGTGTCCTGAACTGTGAGGGACCCACAGGGATCATCGAGTTCAGCTCCTGGTCCTGCACAGGCAACCCAAATTCCCAGCCTGGGCATCCCCGGCAGCGCTGTCCAAAGGCTCCTGGAGCTCTGGCAGCCTCGGGGCCGTGCCCATTCCCTGGGGAGCCTGGGCAGTGCCCGGCACCCTCTGGGGGAAGAGCCTTTCCCCAAAATCCACCCTCAATCCCTCCTGGAACAGCTCCAGCCGCTCCCTGGGTGCTGTCCCTGTGCCAGGAGCAGAGATCAGAGCTGCAGACGGTTTTTTTGTTGCCTTCTGAACACACGGGCACCTCGCCCTAAAATGGGAGAATTGGCACTTCCAGAAAGACCCGTCAATTTTGTAAGAGCCTGATTTTCTTTGGGAGATAAGCTGGATTTGAAGGGAAGTTTAAATGTGTCGGGATGTGCAGTGGATAGGAGGGGAAGCAGCCCAGAGAGGTGGCCCACATGCTCCAGATTTTGGGGAGACCCCACTGAGTCTTCCAGTATTACAAGGAAATGGATGAGAAGGAGGGAGAGGGACTTTTTATGTGGGCAAAAAAGTGACAGGAAAATGGGAATGGTTTTAAACTGACAGAGAGCAAATTTAGATTCAATTTCTTGGTCATATTTATATAAAGGAATTGCCTTTTTATTTTATTCTATATATATTATATTATATATTATAAAAATATTTTTTATATATTATAATATATTTTTGTTATTATTCCCTGCCATTGCCCACTTTTTCTGAACACAATTTGTGCAGCAAGCTCAGTCCATGACTCCCTAATTTCCAATCAATAACTGCACAGGAGAGTAAGAAGATGGAGTTTCCCAGAGGAATGATCCAAGGCCACACAAGAGAAGAACCAGCTTCAAAGGCTGGGCATTCTCTTCTAGTGAATCCTGAGATAAAGGCCTGGCACTGAACCAGAAATATTTGTGGCTGGATTAAATATTTAGAGATGCTGCACAACTCCTGTTACAGCCCAACCTCCTGCCAAAACATCCTTGTTCACAGAGGATCCAAAATAGCTCAGGGAGGATTACATGGCTGGTGAATTTACCAGATATCTGATTCCCCTCTCTGTCCTTTGTTTGGGTGCTTCACAACCAAAGAGTTTTTTTTTAATTTTACGCTTTTAAATCAACCTTCATGATTACAGAGGAAAAAAAAAAAAAACATCATGGAATAAAATACATTGCAAAACAGATGATAATCTGTCAAGATATGAGAGAAGAGCTTCCAAATGATCTGGAAAAAAATCTCAGGATCACAGAATCCTCAGGGTTGGAAGAGACCTTCAGGATCATTCAGTCCTCACCCCAAACCCTGTCCCCAAGGGCCACCTCCAGACTCCTCCTGAACACTCCCACACACAGTGACTCCAAACCTCCCTGGGCAGCTCATCCCAAGGCCTGAGCACTGTGCCAGGGAAATTTCCTTGCCCCATCTCCACCCTGAGCCTCCCCTGGTGCAATTGGAGGCCATTTCCTCTCCTCCTTTCAAAAGAATTGTGTCCAGTTCAGAATCCTTTTGCTGCCTTGAGCTTTTCTTTTGCAGATAGAAATTTTAAAAAATTGTTGGTAAAGAATGCGACCACAGCTGACCCAGAGAAGAATGAAGACAAAACTTTGGAGTCTTCAAATGTTATATAAATACTAATGTGGTGTTATGAATCTACAGAAAGGGGCAGGGTAGATAATTTTGCAGGGAGTTATTTAAAGTTTCTTGGGAGGAAGAGGAAGGAGGGTATGAGGACATAGGTTGGACTCAGTAATCTCAAAGGTCTTTTCCAGCCTCATTAATGGTGGAGTCACCATCCCTGGGTGTGTTTAAGGAAAGACTGGAGGTGGCACTGGTTTAGTTGGGGTGTTGGGGCATGGGTTGGACTCAATGATATTAAAGGTCTCTTCCAACCCAGTGATTCTGTGATTGTGAGAATTCTGTGAATTCTGTGAATTCTGCAATTCCGCGAGGGAAAAAAAACTGCTCAGCTTGCAAATAAACCTCTCCAGGAAGTGGTCATGAGTCCAAAAAAATGTGGAATTTATTTTTTTTTTAAATTTCTCTTTTTCCCTGTGTCCACAGTGCTGGTGAAAGGCCAAGTGACCACCAAGTACTACAGGCTGCTGTCCAAGCAGGGAGGCTGGGTGTGGGTGCAGAGCTACGCCACCATCGTGCACAACAGCCGTTCGTCACGGCCTCACTGCATAGTGAGTGTCAATTATGTCCTTACGTAAGTCCAAATACTTTGTACCATTACCTGTTATCGCTGATTGAGTCGTTAATGATTGAATCTGCCAAGTTTTCGTTGCTGGTGTCTCCCAGGTGTCGTCCCGTGCCCGTGTGGTTGCAGCTTTCTCTGTTCGTGTGATCCCTTTAGCTGAGAGAAAATAGTTTTATGTTAATCATCATCTTTATTATATAAATCTTCATCTTGTCCAGGGAGAAGGGCAATGGAGTTGGGGAAGGGTCTGGAAAACATCTCATGAGGGAGCTGGAAGGGCTGAGCCTGGAGAAAAGGAAGCTCAGGGGGGACCTGGTGGCTCTGCACAAGTCCCTGCCAGGAGGGGCAGTCAGGGGGGGTCGGGCTCTGCTGCCATGTCCCAAGGGAAAGGAGGAGAGGAAAGGGCCTTAATTTTGTCAGGACAGGTTCAGACTGGAGATTAGAAGGGTTTTTTTTCCTCCCTGGGATGAGCTGCCCAGGGAAGTTTGGAGTCGCTGTCTGTAGGAATGTTCAGGAGGAGTCTGGAGGTGGCCCTCGGGGACAGGGTTTGGGGTGATGTTGGTGCTGCTGGAGTGAGGGTGGGACTGGATGAGCTGGAAGATCTCTTCCAAAGTTGAGTCCCCTGTGATTTTTTTGATCAAAACCAAAACCTCGCGGCTTGTGTGGTTTAGTGACAAGCACACGCTGCCAACAGGGGAGGAATGTTGCTCCTTTTCCTTCCCTCAGGGCGGATGGTGAGAACCAGGGCAGAGACCAATCCCTGACCTAGCAGGAGACAGACTGATTGATCTCTGGCTTTCCATGATTCCAAACCACAGGGAGCCAGGGATGGCTGAGGGAAGATGATACAGCTCAGGCTCAGAGAGAGGGGACACTTCATCCAAACGTGGTTATGTGATTCCCAGTGGAATTTTTTGACAGGCTTGTGTGGGAATGAGGTCACCCCATAAGATCCTCTGCCTCCTGACATCCCCAGACTCAGTGAAAATCTTGCCAGAGTGAAAATTCAAGCCTTGTGAACGCCAGCATGTATTTTTACAGGAGTTGGTTTGGATTTTTCTGTGCTTTTCATTTACTGGGCTGTTCTTTTGCAGAGATATTGAGTACAAGGAGCTTCAGTTGTCACTGGACCAGGTTACCATTTCCAAGTCACAGTTTTCATGCAGAAACTCAGTACCTACCTCGCAGGAAACAAGGAAAATAGTAAAACCCAAAAGTAATAAAATGAAGGCAAAACTCAGAACAACACCTTACCCACCACAGGTAAAATTTCCAGCAATATTTGCTGACCAATTGTTCTCACAGAGTGCTTGGGACAGTGTGGAGATAACCCAGGACTGAATTTACTATAAAACAAACTATAGGATTGTCTACTCCAGAAAATCCCTCATAAAGCAGGATAAAATCCTTTTTCCTTTGGGGTGGAAAGTATAGGTAGCACAAACAAGCTCTGGTAAATGACGTAAAACTTTTGGGATATGGAGTGTGTGAAGCACTTGAACCACGACGTCCTTTCTTGGCAAAAAGAAGAAAATCCTGTACTTGGAATTGTCCCGGGGAATATTTGTGCTGGTGCAGATTGTGTGTCATTTACTGTTGGGGGGTTCTTGATGTCAGGGGGAATTTCTTCCTGGGAAGGGTGGCCAGGTTTTGGACAGAGCTGCCCAGGGAGGTTTGGAGTGCCCATCCCTGGAGGTGTCACCTGGAGGTGGCACTCAGTGCTCTGGGCTGGGGACAAGGTGGGGATGGGTCACAGCTGGGACTCCCTGGGCTGGGAGGGCTTTCCCAACCTTAATCCTGGGCTTCTGTAAAACTGAACTGCCAAAATTACCAAACCAAAGCAGGAATTTTGTTCCCATGTGAAGGCAAAGTTGTCAAGAGAGGAACTTGAACACCGCTCAGTCCATCCCTTGAGCCAGCGAGGCCCAGCTCCGGGTGCCTGTCTGCCCTGTCCTGCACTTTCCTATAAAACTTTCCTCCTTTAACTCTCTTCCCCTGCTCTTTTCCCCCTCTTTCCCCCAGCAATACAGCTCGTTCCAAGCAGACAAACTGGAATGCAGCCAGGTGGGAAGCTGGCGCTCCAGCCCCGCCGCCAGCGCCGCCGCCGCCGCCGCCCTTCAGGAACAGAACTTCCATTCAGAGAGCAGCAGCGAGCTCCTCTACGCCCCTTCCTACAGCCTGCCCTTCTCCTACCACTATGGACACTTCCCTGTGGATTCCCACGTCTTCGGCGGCAAGAAGCAAATGCTGCCGGGGAAATTCGGGCAGGCCCAAGGCGCGCCCTGCGAGGTGGCGCGGTTCTTCCTGGGCGCGCTGCAGACCAACGGCGAGTGCCAGTGGCACTACGCCAACCCCCTGGTGCCCAGCGGCCAGTCACCCTCCAAAAACCTCCCCGAGCAGCCGGTGAACATCATCAGGCACAACCTGGCACAGGGTTATGAAGGTGGGTGTTGCCCTGAGCCAAGAGAAAACGCTGGGCCGCGCGGTGGCCGGGAAGGATTTGCGTCGGCGGTTTGAAAGCCGGTGGGAACGGGGTGATCTTTAAGCTCCTTTCCAACCCAAACCATTCCGTGACCCATTTGATGATTCTGACGAGTCCTCTCAGGTGATTTTGATGCCTTGGAGTGGCTGCCTAGAGTAGAGGTTAGACAAGATTAAGAGAATGAGAGTGGGGATTTATGAGAGGCCTTCCACAGATACACCTGGGGCACTCAGAATCCTCCGAGGCTACACCCAACATGGACAATGGTCACGAGTTTTTCGGACAATTCAAAGTTTGGTCCATTTACATGTCAGGGGTTAATCCTCCAGTTACAGCAGCAGATAATAAAGTCACATCCCCCCAGTTTGTTCCCCCCAATTCACTGTTGTTCACACTTTCCAAGGCCTGAGGCTGTCGGGTGCCCTTGGATTTCAGGCCTAGAGAGGCCTTTTCAGGCCTTTTGTCTGACCAAAATGTGAAGACAGTAATTAACACTTTGTAAGGAGTTTAGAGTTATGCCCAGGAAGGTTTGGAGTCACTGTCTCTGGAATTATTCAGGAGGAGCCCGGATGTGGCCCTTGGGGACAGGGTTTGAGGTGATGCTGGTGCAGGATTTGAACTTTATAAAAGCTGTAATCCTAAGGCATCAGTTTAGGAAACACAGAAAATCACAGGTAGTGAAGTTGTATTACGGTATTATAATCAATAATCAATCGTTATCTTTCTGGTATTCCCATCTTCCTTCTTCCCATTCCCATCAGCACTGGATTGGGAATATTATCAAAGCTTCAGTTGACAAAATGCACTCACCAGAATCACTTTTAGAGCAGCACAGTGATCCCTCCTTCTTCAACACTGGCACAGTTTACCCTCATGTTTTGCACTCTCAGAGTTATTTAAGTGGAATTTCTCAGGTAAGTCACGGCTGAAGCCAGATTGAAACTTCACCTCCACAGTAATTTTTGACAATTTTAACACAGAAATCAAAATAAACACCATCTGTTCCCAGAAAAAGCGAAGGCTGTCCTTTCTCAGCACAAAACCACTCTGAATGTCTTTACCTTACAGAGTAATAATTCTGCTTTGCTTGACAATAATTCTGAATTTGAAAATGTCTCCCACCACCTGCATGATTTCACTGTGCAGATGGCCGGGGATAGAAATTCTTTGAAAAAAGGCATTGACTTCTCTGAGGTGGAAACCTGTAAGAAATGACCTGGAAAAATTATAGACCAACCCAATGTAAAGATGCTCAAAATACCCTCTAATCCCAGATTCACAGAATAATTCGGGTTGGAAGTGAATTTTGGGGATCACCTTGTCCAACTCATTTATTTCCCCTGCGTTCAGCCAGAACAGGGCTCATTGCAGTGGTTTTGGCAGAGATTTTCTCTCTCATTTTACACACTCCTGATCTCCCAGCTGCCCCAACTCAAAAACGAAACCGAATCATGTTGTGACGGGCAAAGAACAATGTTGATCAGCTAAAGCAACAAAAATATCTGGACAAACCAGACTCTGGCAATTCAGGCTATTTTGGGATGGTGTCAAGTATCTTTAACTCAATTAACAGCATTAATTACTCCCCTGACCCAGCTTCCCCTTCAAGTCAAACAGGACTCTGAATTTAACTGCTCTCATGAATGAACCTTGCAAATTCTGCTGAGATTTCAGGTTGCTGCTGTTTTTAGCAAGAGGAAAAAACAAATCCTTGATTGGCCTGGATTTCCCCCCCCCCCCTTCTCTGCTTTACTTTCAGTAACTGTGAGAATTACACCAAAACCTGCCACAAAAATAGGCAAAAAATATAAACCCCCACCAGATCCGAGTTTATTTGTCCTAATTAAATATAGGAGCTGTTTTGTGATTTAAGGCGTATCTGAAAGCGTCAGGGAACATCAGCAAGTGCAAAATTCAGATCAGCTGCTACAGAACTCCCAGGGAAGCCTTCATAAAACTCTTGGGTACCAGAATCAAGAATTGATTCACTTATGGGTGTAGATATCCAAGACCCAAAGGGAATATAAAGATATTAAAACACAAAGGTATTCAAAGCTGAGCTTGCTGCATCAGAGAGAAGATGGAATCAGCCATCAAATGCTCTTCCCACAGAGGAACAAATAATTCCTGCCTGGGGTTTTGTCCTTCACAGGATGGTTTGACCTCACCCATGCAGGACCTCACCTCACTGCCAGCAGCATTTTATTTCGCTTTTCTGTGGTTAAGGTTGAAAATGAGCAAGAGTGAAGCTCTTCTCACAGCCTAGAGCAGGTTAAACCCTTTCCCTCAGCTGGTGCTCCTCTAATTTGCTGCTTCCTTTGGTTGCTCCTGTGGGGGAAAAGGAGGCGTTTTAGACCAAAAATAGGAAATGGTTTTGTCCTTTCTAAAGATGCTGGGCGGGGGGGGGGGGGCTGGGGGAAAGGAAAAAAGAAAAAACAAACAAAAGCCAAAACAAAACAAAAACCCAAGCCCCCCCAAAACAAACAAAAAACCCAACCCCCCCCCAAAACCCACCCCAAAAACCCCCAAAAAACTGAACCAAACAAAAAAACCCAACAAAAACTAACTCCCCCCCCAAAAAAAAACCCACCCAACCAAAAAACCCCACAATCTCCCCTGAAAAACCTTCATCTTTTAGGGAGAAGGATAAAGACTGAAGTAAATCCGGCCTACCCCCAGTAAATCTGCAGGAATAGGGTAAAAACCCCTCCAAATTCCATTAAAAAAACCTGCAAGGAATTTTTCAATCTCATCCCACATCACCGTTTCCTCGTCAGGAGGAAAATGAAGCTGCAAAACCAGCGGTTCTTATTTCTGGTTCTGCTGCTCCTGAAGGTTTTGCTGCTTGAGTCGGGAGATTTGGGCTCTCTTTTGAGCATTCTGTGCGTTTCAACTGATATTTAATCTGGATATTTATCGGGGATTTGATAAAAATTGGCTTGCCACACTTAATTCTCGGGAAAAGCACTTGGAGTTGCATTATTTAGGAGGAAAAAAATATGGTCAAACTCAAGCCTGGTCAGAGATCATGACAAAAGGGGAAAGGAAAACCAGAGCTTCCCCTATAGCCAGGATTTCCGTCCAGTTCTTGCAGCCTTGTTTCCTCCTTGTTGGAATCTTAGAAACTTAAAATTTGGGGTTTTAGCCTATAGTAATGCATATGAGTCAAGATGGAAGATTTGGGCTGTTGGGGTGTTGTCTTTGGGGTTTTTTTTCTCCTTTGCTTTCTTTTTCCTTCTTCTTCACGGGTTTGGGTGGTTTTCTCTAACTGGGTGTAAAACGTCCGCATTGCGGGCCTTTAGTGGTCATTATTGAGTCAAAAGTATACATGATACTAAAAAAAATACAAAAAGGCCTTTACACCTCCTCAAGCAGGGTCAGCGCCGTTGCACTTTTTGCCAAATTCCGAACTTTTTTGGAACCTTTTTTTTCACATCTGACCTCCCCCGAGGTTGTCCAGGGCTTTTTCTTTTCTTTTCTTTTCTTTTCTTTTCTTTTCTTTTCTTTTCTTTTCTTTTCTTTTCTTTTCTTTTCTTTTCTTTTCTTTTCTTTTCTTTTCTTTTCTTTTCTTTTCTTTTCTTTTCTTTTCTTTTCTTTTCTTTTCTTTTCTTTTCTTTTCTTTTCTTTTCTTTTCTTTTCTTTTCTTTTCTTTTCTTTTCTTTTTTTTTTTTTTTTCTTTTTTCCAGTGGCTCTCTGGAGAGCTGACAGCCAGGGAGCTTCAAAGCAGGGGAGGATCTGCTTAGCATCATCATCTTCCATCCAAAGGCAAAGCCAAAATCTGACATCTGGCAGCCGGCTTGGATTGCGAGGGCGATTCCACATCACACCCACGGCAGCGTCTGCCAAGAGCGCCCTGGGCCAAAAGGCTTTTTTCTTTTTTTGCTTTTTTTTTTGGTCCATGGAAAAACGGCTCCTTTTGGAGAGATCAGAGATTGGAGGATGATGGTGCCAAGCCGTCAAAGCTCCGAGCAAGCACGTAGCAGATACAACTGCCTGCAAATCAGATGTTTCTGCTGCAGGATCTGGTTTTGAAGCTTCTTCCACTTCTTCCCAGCTGGCCCGGTCATCAAAAAAAAAATCATTTCAGTGAAGGCAACTGTATTCTTAGTCAGAAATTTGCTTTTTAGCCTTGAGGTTGCTGCTGTGGGCACCACAGGACACGCTGGACACTCAGTGGTGCTGTTGGTCCTCTCTGAACTCCCTGTGTGCAGCTTTGCGCGAGGAACGCCCAACTCGGGAAATGAGGGAAAAGGACTGAGAAAACCTGTGAAAAAAAACCGTCCCCGGGTTTAGCCAGTGCCTGCTGGAAGGAAGAAAGGACATTTTGCAAAGGGAATTCCCCCGCAGACAAAGAGGCCTGGGAGATCATTTTGTCTCACCTCTGTTTTCAGAGGGACAATAATGGAGAACAGTCAGCCAACGCACTGGGCGATTTGGAATTAGGGTTCAGACCAGGACAAGCTCTGACGGAGATAATCCAAACAAATATTTTTTCATGGGCAGGGGTTGTATTGAGACCTCTTCTATCTTTGCCTTACTTTGTAAAAAGGAGGGAGAGAGAATTATATAGGGGCAGAAAGTGTCAGGACAAGGGAAAATGATTTTAAAGAGCCACAGGGCAGGGGCAGATCAAGATTGGGAAGAAATATTTTGCTCAGAGCCCTGGCACAGGTGAAGCTGTGGCTGCCCCTGGATCCCTGGCAGTGCCCAAGGCCAGGTTGGACGTTGGGGCTTGGAGCAGCCTGGGACAGTGGGAGGTGTCCCTGCCCATGGCAGGGCTGGCACTGGAGGAGCTTTGGGGTCCCTTTCAACCCAAACCTTCTGTGATTTGCAACCTAATGTGGTCACAGAATCACAGAAGGTTTGGGTTGAAGAGGTCCAGGAGGATTGGAGATGACAAAATTAAAGGTGACAAGGCAGAGGCCAGCTGGTGGCTGTGATGCCTCAGCTTCTCCCAAGTTCTCTAAAAACGGAAAAGGACAAAATTTTGTTCCGAGATTCAAGCAGATCCATAAAGTGAAAATATTCCAGACTGCGGGAGGACAAATCCATCCCTTTTGCGGACACCTTAAACCCAGAACACCTGATCATTAAACCACATTATTCATGTGTCAGTAGCTCCCAGCATCCATATTTGTTTCACAATAAAAACACCAAATGTCAAACTCAGAGCACCGAATTACACCACTAAAATTCCCAAGCCATTCTCAAGCACGTGGCTGAACCCACGGTGGATTTGTGATCTGAAAGGGCCATTTTCCCCCAGCTGGTGAGAACTCAGCTCCCCTCAGCTTCTACTTCTTGTGACAAAATGTATACACAGAAACGGGACAGAATAACTTGAAGGGTTCTTGTTTTCAGGAGGGTGAAGAAGAAATTGGAACCAGATTCCTGTTTAAATTCTGGTCTTAATTACGTAGTGCAACTCCCTCTGAAATTAATGGAGGTCTGCATATAAAAGAAATAAAAAGGTCCAACTGAGCAATTTTCTGCTTCCTCTGTTGTCCATGAAGGCTTTGCCAGTCTATTACAGCACAGGGAATATTTAATTATTAATGGGCACGGTTACATCAGCAAGCAGTAGAGGGGAACTCCAAAACTTTAAAGATGTTGAATAAAATGGTTAGAAAAACAGAAACCCCCATTTTTAAAAAGGCACTAAAGTGCCCAGGGCTTCCAGTGAACCTCACACAAAACAAGAGTTTGGGTCTAACTTGAGAAATCTGTTCAGTGTGTCATTTTTCCTTTAACGTAAAACTTTCAAATGGGCCTTGGAGGAGCTGTTTAACTCACAAACTGCTCATAGGAGAGAACAAGGAAAACTATTACTCATATGGTACAGGAGAAAACCGGGGGCCTTTTCTCTCAGGACTTGGAGATAGGAGTGTACAGAAAGGAAAACCTTCATTAGCCGAGCAGAAAATGGTAAAAAAACCTCAAATTGATTCAGGAGTTCAGTTGCCATGCAGAAATTGAGGAGAAAAGTGAGACTGGCCAAGATACTTTAGAGGAAAAGCCTGAATGGACATCCGAGGCTCATACTCTTGAAAAATGGATTATCTGGCTTCTGATTCTCTAAAAAGGCCCCATTTTTTCTCCCCCATTCAATGTTGTAGCCTGAATTTTTATCATTATCTACCTTTATCAGGTGTGAATGTCGTAAAAGCAGAGATCCAGCATTGCTGAAGAGGTGTTGATGTCGCTTTTCAAGAGATGTTTTTATTATCTGATGTCAGCTTTACGAAGAGAAAAAGCAAAAGCCTTTAACGTGACCCACTGTGGGTATCACAAAGAGATTTCGCTAATTAGATAATGACATGTCACCTTCTAGCATCTCATCTAGATATTCAATACACCCCAAATAAATGAATTACAGAATCAACGGGATTTTGTGGAAGGAAAAGACCTTTGAGATCATTAAGTCCCCCCCTTGGAGCTGTCATTGTTCTCCTTGCAAGGCCAAGGGTCCAACGCCCTCCCACAATGACAGGGAGAATAAATTCAGTTTATTTCTGGTTATTATTATATGATTAAAATCATCCCACTATTTTAATCATGGAATCATTGATAGGTGCCAACGATATCCAGCTGTTAGCAAACCCTTTGATAAATCCCTGGAAAGAGCTAACTTAAGGGGAAGGTTTTTTGACTTCAGGTTGTAGTTCCTAAAATTCCTTTGGTTTAACTCCCCTGGTTTAACTATTGATGCCTTGGGAGGCTGACCTGAAACAGAGATTGGACAGAGCTAAGAGAATAAAGTAGAGATTTATTGAAAGGCCTTTAAGGACACACCTTGGGCAGGACAAGAGCCTGGCCAGGGCTGCACCCAAGGTGGACTCTAAATGGTGACCAAACGGATGACTGGTCATGAGATCTTACATTTTTATAAGCTTTGGTCCATTTGCACATTGGGGTTGAATTGTCCAATTCCAGCTGCAGGTGATGCAGTCCCATCCTTCTTGTTTTCTCTCTTCAGCCATCGTCGTTTGTGCTTTTGGGCTGAAAGTTGTCCTTGGTGTGCAGCAGGGAAAGGATTTGTTTTGTGTCCCTGCTTGTCTTGGTTTAGATAGACAGGTATCTGCCGGGGAGGGCTGGAGTCTCCCTTAAAATGTAAGCCCCTCCCCCCCTTTTCCAAATTATCATAAATTTGCAATTAAAAGGCTGTCAGGCAAAGATTTTGGGAATAGGTATAGCAGTTCTTTACTAGGGATATAAAAATACAGATGTTGTGGTACAGAAGAATAAGCAAACAAATAAACAAACAAGAAATCTTAGAAAACTTTGACAGAGTCAGAAATACAGCCGGACAGCCTGTTGGTCAGGGTGCTGGAAGCAGTCCAGAGTAAGCATTTTTGGAGTGGCAGATGTGGTTCTGCTGGGGTAGAGATGGTCCCGTTGAAGAAAAAGGGTCCAGTAATGGTGAGATGTGTCCGGTCTTCCTCCAGGGATCCGGTGGAAAAACCGGATACCTAGTGGGACTGTGGCTCCTTTTTATCTAGGTTAAGATGGTTTGGCTCCTCCTCCCTGTGTGGAGCAGCTTACAATAGTGCAGTGTAATGTGTAATGTCATTGATGAGCTCCTAATGGTCCAGTAGCAGAAGACATTCCCATGGGAGTAGTGAAACAATGAGGAGAGATAAGTAGCCCTCCACCATCTGATAAGTGACACTGACCCATTTGGGCAAAGATAAGCAATTCTGCTCCACCCAGATGGAACAGAATAATACGCTCTTTACAAAACCCAGGACACTGCTGTGTGCAGAGCTGAGTGACGCTGCCTGTGAGCTCAGAGCTGCACCCCTGGGCACCACAGAACCTGAGAATACGAAAGCTGAAACTTAAGGCACCGCCATGACAATTATACCAGCGAGTTGTAATTGCTCCAGAGGCTCGTTGTCAGTAATTAACACCTTCTCTTTTCCCCGCCAGTCCCGCTGCCCAACAGGAGGTACAACCAGGACGCTCTGCCCGAGGCCTTCCCCAGCTGCACGGCGCCCGTGCCCGGCAGGTACAAGGAGGAGCTCTACGACTCCGCCATCCTGAAACACAACAAGACAGAGCCCAGCAGGCTCCAGCCCCACCTCATCAAAGAGGAGAACAAGCTGGCCTTTCACAGAGACCTGCAGGACAAAATGGCCATCAACGAGGGCTCCTTCCCCAACCCCTTGCTGCCCAAATCCGAGTGCTGCCAGGCCAAGGGACAGCTGAGCCACCTGCTGCCCGTGCCCTCGGCCTACGAGCAGGGCAGGAGGATTTGTGTCAAAGAGCCCAAATTTGGGCACCTCGGCCACCAGCCGGGCAGCCTGGAGGAGCTGGAGGGCGGCCAGAGGATGAGCTCCAAGCTGGACCACGAGGCCGAGGCCCTGATGGATGTGAGGCCCTCGGGGCAAGTCCCCTTCGTGCTCCTCAACTACCACCACGTGCTGGCCAAGCATGGCGCTTTCCAAAGCTCCTCCTGCACGGCCGCGGGACACGGGGGAGAGAATTTTCCCTACGGCTCCGAGGAGGTCAACGCCTTCCTTTACAAAAACCAAAGCCCTTCCTCGGCCTCCTCCCCGGAAAGCCACAAGGAATCCGCACTGCCCCATTACATCGGGACCTCCGTCATCATCGCCAACGGCAGGTGACGGCAGCACGGCAAGGGGTTTCGAGTTGGATCGAGAAGCCCCGGACGGAGGATTTGAGAAGAAAAAAAAAATTGAAAAATTTAAAAAAAAAAAAAAAAAAAAAAAAAGCGTGAGGAAACACGGTGAGGTTTACTGAGCAAAGCCGGAGGGGCGAGTGAGGGACAAGGCGGCGAGTCCCAAAGTGGGGCAGGAAAATCCCCCTCCGTCCCCTGCCGTGCTTCGGTGTCCCGGATAAAGCTCTGGTGGCCAGGGAGAAGCCAAGTTCCAGATCTTTATTTTTGTTATTTTCCAGTGTTGCAGCAAAAGGAAACGAGAGGTGTTATATGCAGAGGTTTATATGAAGAACTTTTTTTTTTTTTTCCTTGACCCCCTCCTTAAAATAAACTCAAGATTTTTTTTTTTTTAAATCATTATCATAAAATATGCGTTCTAGTTTAGGGTTTTTTGACAAATTGTGTGAAACCTCGCATCAGCTCTCCACCCAACCCCCCTGACAAATGGACTTCGTTGAGAGAGTGGTGATTTTGAGCAAACACAACACAGCTGTCCGACCCAAACAGGAAAAAAAAAAAAGCTTATTTATTAATTACCAAAAAAGTTTTAAAACTCAATAAATCAACCCCTACACCTGATTTATTTAACACAGATTTCAGTGTTCTGACACTGTTGCCACCACCACCATTTATCTTGACAAGGGACAATATGACAAATTAATAGGTACAAAGACAGGTATTACAGGGTTACAGGTCTTGTCATGGCAAATTGGGACAAATTATGGAGCAGGAACTAATTCCCCACAAATAAGAAAAGGAAACTCCTAAATCCTGTGTTTCCCTGAGTATTCTGGGGGAAGCCTGTGCAGATTTTTCAACCCAGCTGGTCACAAATACATCTTAATAACAGCACCAGAAATGTTTTCTTTATAGTCCAGAGAATAATGAACATTTCTGCCTTATTTCGAACTTACCAGTAGAACTGTGAGCTTTGCAAGGTCCGGCTCTTAACACGCCGAACTTCCTCCAGCATAAATCCTGTTGTCAGCGCAAAGGCAGGGCTGGAATTCTCTGATTGGAGCACCTCACAAATCCCAAACAGCACTTTTGCAACACTCACATTCGGCCCAGCCAGCCAGGAAGAGATTTTCACCCCTTTTTTTTTAATTCTTTGCAGAGGATGGATCTGCGTTGAGTTTAATTGACAACGCTCAGCCCACGGTGGTTCTCAGCCACTTCCCCGAACACTGTGAGTGGATAAAACAACAAAAGACTCCCTGAACAATAAATGTGGCTGTAGATGCCGCTCAGCTCCATCTCTTACCTCAATTCAAGCTTAACTCAGAATTTTTCAAACTTTCTCTCATCGGATTCTAAAGAGAATTTCACTGAAAACCCTTGAGCACTATCCTGAGATAGTGGGAGGTTCCCTGTCCATGGGAAGAGGTGGAACTAGATGAGCTCTAAGGTTCCTTAAACCCAAACCATTCCATGATTATCTGAAGAAAACTCTTACTTGGTTTGTGTAACATGGAAAAAAAAAAAAAACCCAAAAACTTCCTCATGGATTGCACCTTATCAGAAAAAAATCACAGTGCAATACTCAGTCCTAAAACTTCCATGTTCTCCATCTTTTTCCTCTGAAGCAATAATTCACCCCAGAATGGGTTGAGAGGGACCTTAAAGCTCGTCCAGTTCCAAGCCCCTGAAATGGGCAGGGGAACTTTCCATTAAAATACAGTAATAAAGGTATTTCCTTCTGTGTATGAATATTTATTGCTACGAGTTCACAAAAATACTTTAAAACAAAGGCTTGAAAACAATTTCCAGTGGGTTTTTTTTTTCCACTGCTTCCTATTAAAAGGTTAACGGAGAAAGCTTTATTATCAAATTAATGTTGACTTGGGAGTGAACTTGAACTGAACGCTCTCGGCTGACTTTTTCAATTTCATGAAAAACACACTTTGCGCTAAACACAACAACAAAAAAAGCCAAATCGGTGATTACAAAAAAAAAGCCCAACCCAGCAGATTCCCTCCCTCTGTAACCTCGGTGTGTTTAACGCTGGAGGAGCTGGCAAATCTCCCGAAAAGCTGTAAATGTGGATTACAATCACGCTGACCCCATAAATCAAAGCCAGGAGACACCAGTTGCTTTTCCAGTGGCTTCAGAGCCCTCCCAGCCCCTGCTCCCCATAAACGACCCCAACTCCCGAAAAGATAATTATTGCCAAGGCTCCTGGGTTAATTTTGTTCAATTAAATCACGCCCACTGCCCTGCAAAGGAGCCACTGGCACAACTGGCATCATTAAAAAGAAACCTGATGCCCAACCCCTCGTGCGGCACTTTCTCCCTCATTAGTGGCACTGCTGCATTTGGGTGTTCCTGGAAGTCCTGCTTGCTGTAAAAACACACACACACGCACAAAAATCAAATCAGCTTTTGCTTGAAAAAAAACCCAACCCACTATGGATATTTTTCAGCTCGGTATTTTTCCACCTTGTTATTCCCACTTGCGGGCTTTGCTCCAGCAGCCTGAGCAGAGGAGGTGTTCCATCATCCCACCACCCTCCCCCAGGTGTTTCAGGGGAAATTTCCCTGCGAGGCAATAACGAGCCAGTGACGAACTCACGGCTGATAATGCAGGGGAAGGTGCAGAAAAGATGGCAAAAGCAAATGTGGGAAGGATTTTTTAATTTATTTTTTTCCCCACCCCTTGCCAATCCAAGGTTTAAACGGCAATTCCGTGTTGCCACCTGGGAGTAAATTCCATTGGGAGAAAAAGTGGATTTTTTGGTTAAATTACAGATGTAAGGACAGGGCACTGCCCTTCACAGTGGCAGTGTTTTAATAATGAAAAATTGTTTTAATAATGCAAAAAAAAAAAAAGGCACTGAAGGGGAATGGGAATGGAAATATATTATGAAAAATAACCTCATTTCTCTTCAGTATTTGAGCCACACCTTTGTCGTGAGACTTCAGAAGATTTTAACTCTCAGGGCAGTTCAAACCTGGCAAGGAAATCATGGAAAATGGGAGAAAAAGAGTGAAAGAGGGAATATTTTACCAAAATCACAGAAAATTTGAGTTGGGAGGGACTTCAAAGATCTTGTTCCAACCCTCTGCCAGTCAGGGAATCTTCCACCAGGTAAAGCTGGAGAAGAGAATCCCACATTGGGGTGTCCAAGTTTTGGAAGCAGTGCAATGGAAATAAAAGAAGCTGATAAAGGCACGGATTTGTCCCCCAGGTCTCTGTGCCCTGTGATTTGGAAAAAAGGGGAATTTAAGGAAATTCAGCTCTGTAGGTGCAGAATTGGGGAATTCATCACTGAAAGTGCCAATGAACGGGAAGTCTGCCAGAATTTCTCCAGAAATCTCAAATCGGGACAAAAATTCTTTTTTTTTTTCCCCAGCATTTCAGTCACACTTCAAAAACGCCACAGAGGAATTGTTGTTATTCCATTTTTTTTTTCCCCTGAAGTTTAGATTTTTGCTTTTTGTTGGTTTATTTTTTTTTTAATATGTTGCAGATAAAAGCTATTTGGCAAGTGTAGGTGAAGAAGCACGCAACCCAACCAACCCTACTCATGCTCAGAATTATATATACGTATTCCCTGAAAATGTAAAGCATTTTTGCTTATTTATTATTATGTAAAACGAAACTGTTAAAATGTTAATAAAATCCTGTAGCCAAAGGAAAACCGAGTCGAATTTCTCTCTTTTCTTTTTTTTTTTAAACACAAAACCAAAGTATTTCACGGAGGACAATGGTGCAGGTTTGAAAATTTATTTCAACTGTGACAGGTTCTATAATTGACAATTAATGTACTATAAAACACACAATGATTTTTTTAAAATTTATTGTATTTTTTTGCCGCGTTGCATTTTAAATGAAGACACTTGGAAAATGCAAATAACACAGAAGCACTCATGAGACGCTCAACACTTGACAATCCTTCCCTGCAGTTCTCTTTTCTCCATCGTTTTTTCGACCTCTGCTCTTTCCTGGGCTCGGATTTAATTTCTTTGGTGTCTGATCAAGGCGGTGCATCCCCATCACCACTTAAACATGCAAATGTTTTTTATCAAACCCAGGAACCAGCACAAATCCTTCCCATGACAGATATCTCGATTACAGAGAGCTCCAAAGGAGTTGCAAAAAGTTAATTCTTTATTTTTTTTTTTTAGGCTGATCAAAGAAAGCAAAGAAACCAATTTTTGCACAGTGAAGCAGCAGCATAAAGAATTCAATGCTTTAATATTATTTCCAGGTAATAGCCCTTGATTTGTTGGATATATTAAAAAAAAAAAAAGAAAAAGAAATGAAGCTCTGAAGTCTTATAAAAAGCTTTACTAGAAGCAGGATGTGCTGCCTGGACTCTGACAAGTGAAACACGTTATGACTTTTTCAAACCTTTGGAAGCAGCTTTGTCGCAGACTGGGCACGACCCACCTTGGGCTCCCCAACACACCCAGAAGTTTTCCTACCAATAAACAACCCCCACAAATGTTTTCACCATGAGAAACGTTCTACCAGAGCCCAGCAGGGGGAAAAAAAAAAAAAAAGAGGAAAGAAAAAAAAGAAAAAAATGAAGTCACAGAAATGTGGACAACGGTAATAAATGAGTTTTTTGAAAGCACTTCATCAAGAAAATAGTTTCAGATATGACCTCAGCCTCACAATGGAAGAGGTGTTTTACTAATCCAGACAGCTGAACGAAATGAAACGTTTTCAGCGCATTACTCCTGGGCCTGGAGCTCTCCATCCCCACATCCAGGGACACCCCACACCACATTTGTCTGTCACACGGGGGAGAGACAGAAAAAACAGGGATTTTCCTGCAAAAATGTTGCGCCTGTCTGGGTGTGACACATTCAGCAGAGTCAGACTCTTGTGCTTCCCATCTACCTGACAGAGCCAGGGGCTTCTCCAAGGACTCACCCACGAGGATTTTATCCAGCTGCTCCTTATCCCACGGGAATTCTCCTCGGTTTTGGTTCTTCTGAAGGGAAAGCAACAAATCCTTCCTCCAAACCCAGGCTGGAAGTCTGAGACGCCAGGAGAGGCCCCACTGAAAAGGCAGAGTGGTTCCCAGAGCACGCCCTGAGCCCTGGCACAGCCAGGTTTGGGCAGCTCTCCCTTGTGGCAAGGGAATTCCACTCCAGCTTTCTTCCCAATGCAAAAAAAAAAAAACCCAAAAAACATTTTGGGAATAACCTGACAACTCCAAGTGAGAACGGAAGCAGCTCATCATCAATCAAGGCAGCTACAAAAGGACCAAGAGCAACCAGGAAACATTTTAACAGTATTTTGCTGTTAAAAAATCCCTCTGCCGCTGCTCAGCCACCGAAGCTTTACAAACTCATTCTGCCCTTCCAAAATTCCCACGTTTTCATCCTTTTCCCCATCTTTTTTTGCCCCCAGTGAAGGAAGTGTTAAGGAAGTTTAAAGAGAAGTTTCAAGGATGATTTAAGAGAAGTTTTAAGGGAGTTTTAAGAGAAGTTTTAAGAGAAATTTTAAGGAAGCCACTCAAGCCCCAGCCTGAGGCACGACCTGGTTGTTCAATCCCTCCAGGCACTTCCCAGTCTGTGTGGAACGTGAACAAAACCCAAAAAGGGGTTTTCTACGGGCAAATCCTAAAGCTGAGACAGCCTGAGCTACAAATTCTGGGTTTAAAGGTGAAGTTTTGTAAAACCCTGTGGTTGGAAAAGCAGCACCAGAGCTCTGGTTTCCTGCGGCAGCAGTTTGCTCGTGAAGGAAAAGGCAGAAAATAAATGAGGATGCAGCAGGAAGACGTGAGTGTGCATGTGCGCAGCCATTTTTAACAGATCTAGATATAAATACATGGTTTCCTCTTTTTGTTGAAGCTTTATTAAGCCAGAGTCGAGTTTCAGTTGATTACAACATGCATTAATACTGAATTCTGCTATCAAAGGTAGCTGCCAAACGTTCTCAGCCCAAAGCACTTTGGAAAGCATCTGGGGGGAAGAAGGGAAACTTGGTGTATCGTTTTAATTATGGCAATTAACAGCTCTGTGTGTGTGTGTGCAGTTCTAGGAGATGCTGGTGTGCAGCCTCACGTGATTTGGATCACGGGGGGGAAAAAAAAAACCCAGAAGGGTTTGGACAATCAGGACAAATCTTCTGTGAGATGGAGCATGAAATCCTCAATTTAACAGGGACAATTTAATTTCTGCTCTTGCTGCCAAACCACCTAAACCCTAATATGTAAGGATTGGTCAAAATTACCATTACAGACAAGTTTCCTTGTTTTTAAGACTTCTTGGCTTTGGAGCTGAAACAATCTAAAATGTTTGGATTGTTTATGAGGTGAACTTTAACCTAAAAACTCCAATTTCTGGCTAGCAGACAGCAGTTTCCTTTTTGGAAACCAATCTGGCTGATCCACCATGCAAAAGAAAAAAAAAAAAAAGAAAAAGAAAAGAAAAAGGAATCAAGGTGATCACATCACACTTGGGACAAACCTGGTGGGCACAGAATTGTTTGGGGAGTTTGGTGGCCAAGTCTCCCTGGGAGAAAACCCAGCCAAGCTCCCCCGTGGCTGCTCCAAGAGAATTCCCAGGCTGGAAATGTGCAGGCAGCCCCAAAAACGAGCGGCTTTCAGGTCCGCAGGTGTCGAAGCTCTTGGTTTCAGTGCTTAGCAGCAAAACCAGACACAGGCTTGGGAAAAGGGGTTGACAACAGAGCTGTGGGAGAGAATTTGGACACGGGGGAACGGTGGGATTTCTCTTTTTCACCGGAGTACTTGAGGGAATTTGATTTATTCCCTTGACTTCGTTGAGTTAATGATATAATTACCACTAAATTCCAAATCAGAGGTTCCATCCCCTGAGATGGGATTCCACAAAAACCTGGATGTGACACTGCTCCAGTGGGTTTTTCTTCCTCTTGGAACGCCATGATTTCAAGGACAGATGAGATGATTTACTCAGACCCGAGGAGAGCAGAGTGCAGATCACTCGGATAACCAAGCACAGTTCCTAAGTGCTGACGGAATTCTCTCCCAAAAAGTCAAGGCAGCCACTAAGAGTTGCAGACCTGAGATCAAAGCACACGTTGGTAAATTATTGTAGAGGTCTACAAAGAGAAGAACCAGCTCAGCAAGGATCTTCACTCAGACCTGGAATTAAGCACAGTGGTGATCCCGGCAATTCAGGAATATGTGATGTTCCAGCTGGTTTTAGTGCAGACAACACAGAAAAACAGAATTTAGTTTAAAAAAACCCCCCACAAAATAAAAAAGTAAATATTGTCCTGCGCTGTGCTAAATCACACAGAAACAAAAAAAAAAACCAAAAGAAAGGAAATATTGAGCCACTTCAGCCTCTCCAGCACAGGGTGTAAACGAAGAGAAAGTTCCGTTCGCCACAAACATTCCCTTGCAAAGAACAGATCCTTACAAAGAATGGCACCAGAGGTGTGCTTTGAAGTCAGTGCAAAGAACCAAGGCCTTCAGCTGTGAGATCACCACCTCTTTTCCAGCTGCTGAAGTCACCCACGGCAAACACACAGCGGAAAATCGGGAGGAAAAAAATCAAACTTTCCGTTACCCCTTCCCACCTCGAGCAGGTTCAGGTGAGGGTGCTGAGGAGTCCCCTGCGGGCTGTCAGTGCTTGGGCACGATGAGGTTCCTCAGCATGTCAAAGGAGTTGCCATCAGGGTGCACAGACTCCACGCCCTTGCCCTCCTGGTGCACCTGGAGGTATCCATAGTCATCGATCCCAACGATCCAGGCCACGGGGCCGTCCTCGCTGCGCAGCCGCACCTGCTTCCCGCTGCAGGGAGGGAATCCTGTCAGCAACTCGTGGGCACTGAGTAAATTAGAGCCTTAGGGTTTCAGCTTTTATAAAGTTCAAATCCTGCACTGCATTAATGCATTACTCTAAACTCGTTATTAAGTGTTAGTTACTGATTTCACATTTTGGTCGGTCAAAGCAATCCCTCTCTAGGCCTGGAATCCAAGGGCATCCCACAGCCTCAGGCCCTGAAAAGTGTGAACAACAGTGAATTGGGGGGAACAAACTGGGGGGATGTGACTTTATTTTCTGCTGCTGTAACTGGAGGATTAATCCCTGACATGTAAATGGACCAAACTTTGAATTGTCCGAAAAACTCGTGACCATTGTCCATGTTGGGTGTAGCCTCGGAGGATTCTGAGTGCCCCCGGTGTATCTGTGGAAGGCCTCTCATAAATCCCCACTGTCATTCTCTTAATCTTGTCTAACCTCTGCTCTAGGCAGCCACTCCAAGGCATCAAAATCACCTGAGAGGACTCGTCAGAATCATCAAATGGGTCACGGAATGGTTTGGGTTTGATGCCTTGGGAAGGCTGACCTGGAACAGAGGCTGGACAGAGCTGGAGAATAAAGTAGAGATTTATTCGAAGGCCTTTGGGACACACCTTGGGCAGGACAAGAGCCTGGCCAGGGCTGCACCAAGGTGGACCCAAAATGGACACAAAATGGACAAAGGGTCACGAGGTCTCACACTTTTATCAGTTTTGGTCCATTTGCACGTTGGGGTTGAATTGTCCAGTCCCAGCTGCAGGTGATGCAGTCCCATCCTTCTTGTTTCCTCCCCTCAGCCCACCCTTGTTTGTGCTTTGGGGCCTGAACACTTGTCCCAGCTGTCCTTGGTGTGCAGCAGGAGAAGGATTTGTTTTGTGTCCCTGCTGTGTGCAGAGCTGAGTGACGCTGACTGTGAGCTCAGAGCTGCACCCCTGGGCACCGCAGGACCTCAAATACAGCAAAGATAAAACTTCAGGCATCAGGTTGGAAAGGACCTTTAAGATGATCCCATTCCAACCCCGACGCCTTCCACTGTCCCAGGCTGCTCCAAGCCCTGTCCAGCCTGGCCTTGGGCACTCCAGGGACGGGGCAGCCACAGCTGCTCGGTGCCAGGGCCTCCCCACCCTCACAGCAAACACTTCACCCTCTAACGGAATATTTTATTTCCCACCTCATTGGTTCTTTACACAGAATGATTTCCAGCAGCATTTTCTACCTGCTTTAATTTCCTTTTGTGCAATGAACGGAGCTGGAGTTAATCCAAACAGTCTATTGTTTTTTCCCCCTAAAAGTACAGCAGCTTCATCCAGCTCAAACCAAACCGCTCCCAATTCCCTTTGTTTGGAGATGATACATGTAAAATACCTGGAAACCTTCTTTAACTCATGCTAGTCACTGATTTATTATGTGCTACTTCAATTCTCCCTCAAAAATGTGCAACCTGCTCGGGAGCGTATTTTAAATTATTCACTCGTATTAAAGGCAATTCTGTGGAAGAAGACAAAACATCCATGAGTTCTTCCACCATTTTTTATTAAAATAAAAGTTTGAGAAGGACATAATTCTTACCTGTGTACCCAATACTTGTAGTACTGGGGAAGAACTCCATTGGGCCCCTTCTCCTGGAAAACCTCTATGAGCCTCTCCAGCACAGTCACAGTCCTTGCAATGAGGCAGTCTGCACTCAGAGCCTTCAGCTCCGTCCCCTCTTCCCTGTTAAACTTTGCAACCAGGTCATTGATGCAGATGGTGGGGTTGCTGTTATTCACATTAAATCCAAAGCCTGGAGAACACAAAGAGGAGGACCACAATCAAAGAGACAAACTCTTTGTTGCCACCACGGCCAGCAATTAATTCAACTGCTCCGTGCAGTTATCCCTCACGATGGCTCCCAGAGCTGGCTTCATTCAGTCTCTTACACCTTTGGATCTCCTTGCCCCTGTAATTGCAATTCTCAGCTCAGATTTTGCTCCCTGCCCTCAAAATCTGCCTCAGAATTACAGAGGCAAATCCAGCAGAGCCTTTCCACCACATCCCATCCCAGCAGCGAGGGTCGGGAGAGGATAAACTGCACCTTGGCTCCAAAACCATCCATGTGAGACCTCCTTTTACTCCCCGGAAGCTGGCAGGTCCTCAGCCCACTCAGAGAACAACCGATCCTACCCTAAGACGGAGTTTTATCTCCCAGTCTAACATTCAGCTCCGAGACTTTTCTGTTCACCGCAGCGAGCTGAGCGCCCTTTCCAAAACCCCAGACTTCTCGCTCAGCTGATAAGCCTTGTTTGGCTAGCTTGGGAAAGCCCAGAAGATCTGATTTTAGCTTAGTAAGACTCCAGTTTGCCTAATCTATCTCACCACAGCATATCCTTTAGAAGCCTCAAGCCTCTCGCTGAGATTTCCTTCTCCAGCTGGAATTCCCGAATTTCAAGTTGGCAGGAAGCCTCCCTTGTTTAAATACGGCTCTTGGGGCCTTTTCTGCAGCCTGCTGAAACAGGCTTCGAGGGATGTAAAGAAGTATATGGTATTACCTGTTTATTTTTTTTTTCTCCTAATAATTTGGGGTTGTTTTTTTTTTTTTCTCTTGCCTCAGACATTTGGGATAAAATCCTGTCTGTCAATCAGGTTTGGACATGATGCAAGGAGGTGCAGACGTTTTGATTTGTACATTCGCTGTAAATAATCCATGATTTGCATTAACTTTGAGGAGAAGGATCTCTTCAGCAAAAAGGAGTTTTTGATTTTTAACAAGCCAGGGAATGAATGCACACCAAGGAGGCCCAGTGATCCCAGCACACCAGTCCTGTGGAAATGAGCTGAAATGGGTTACTGGAAAGAGATAAAGGAAAATGAACTGGAAAATGCAACGGGCTGTGCCAGCAAATCCCAACTCAGGCGTCTGCACTCCAAACAGCGCGAGGGAAGAGAGACACCGTGGCCGCTAAGGGGGTCACAGGGCCTTGGGTCCATCAGCAGCCTCAGGATCACTGCCCAGCAACCCAAAAAGTGGGACACGACAGCCACCCTGGGACGAGGAGCTCAGCCGAAGCGCCAACACCTGGGATCGAACCAAGGGGAAAAGGCAGCCAGGAAATGTGAGAACCACGAGGTGCTCAGGGCTCTGGGGGCACCTCTGCGGAGTCCATGAGAGAAGCGAGCGCTCAGCAGTGGCCCTGCAGTGCTGATGTGGCTGATGGATGTTCCAGTGGTGGGACCATGAGGATCTGGACGTGCCTGAGCAGAGGCAGAGGAGCGTTCGCAGGTCACGCTCGCTGGCTGTCCCCTGCATTCCACCGGCGCTTGGCTCCTCCGCCTGCTCCGGGTCTGGCCCTCACATTAATGGTGAATATCCTGCTCAGAACTCCTCCTCCACAAGTCCCAACACCGTGAAGTTCTTCGATTTTAAGTTTCAGATTGGGAAAAAAAAAAAAGGTTTTCTGGTTGTTCCTTTTTTTCAAACTGTGTTTAAAAGCCTCGGCGTGAAGCGTGGCATCTGCAAGGCTCCAGCAGTGAAAACTCAGGTTTGTCTTTGATCTTCATTCTCCTGAGCTCCTTCTTGGAGCAGTGAAGCCACAGAGATGATGTCGGAATTGTGGAAAAGGAGGATTTCAGGCTTTCTGTGCTGAAGGGCACTGACCCCCAGGCAGGCACTGCATTTGACCTGAGGCCGTGGAACGGGATTCCAAAACTGAGTGACAGCTCTGGGGTTGTGGGTGTGCAGTCTGAATAGTACTGAGTGATCTCACAGGGTGAAAAACTCAGAATTGAAGGTTTTAACATACAGTAATAGATGTGAAGCAACATGGAGGATTTAAGGCATTGTCTAAGTCCTTCTTCACCTTCTTCTTGGTTTCGGGTGTTTTTTTCTAATTGGGTGAAAAGGGCCAACATTGCAGACCTTGTGTGGTCAATTAGTGGGTCAAAAGTATAAATAATCCAGGTGTCACCTCGTTATTGGAGAGTTTATGCTGAAATAACCTTGGAAAGAGTCGGAGACACCTCCATTTTCTACCTTGCCTGTTAGAGCTCACAGCTTGTGAGACCAATAAAGATAAGAATTAATAAACACTGAGTCCGAACACGAAACTGCGACTCCTGTGTGTTAATCCCGGCTCTAACATGAAGGAAAGAAGCTAAAAAACTTCACAAGATGATTTTTGATTTTCATCATTATCCTCGTCTATGGGAGATTCTTAGGAATGCCACGGAGAGAGCGAGTTCAGTGCCTGGAGGTGGCACTCAGGGCTCTGGGCTGGGGACAAGGTGGACAAGGTGGGCACAGCTGGGACTCCATGGGCCGGGAGGGCTTTTCCAACCTCAGGGATTCTGGGATTCTGTCTAGGAAAGGATCCTGCACGACTCTGGGAAAGGGGTGATGGATCTGACACACCTTTCCTGCTGGGGAAGCTGAATCCCATCACTCCAACCAATGCAAAAACTTCAGTGTCGATGACTCCCAGTGGAACACAGCACTGGGGTGATGGAAAAGATCCTTGGATTCGTACGGACCAGGGAAATCTCAATTTTAAAAGGCCCCAGGTGAAAACAGACTGATGAAAATGGACATTTATCTATACCTCACACCTACCAGAGGACTCCTGAGGATGTCAGAGAGAATGGATACAGAAAACCTCCTTTTGAATTGGAATATTTTGATGTTTAGGGGAAGAATCAAGAGGTCCAAACCACATACGTGAAGCGCTTAAGAGATATTTGACATAATGAACTAATTTTGGATGTATTCCTGCTTTCCTTGTGTTAACCAGGCTGTAGGAAAACACGGAAGCTGTAAATGGTTGATGGGGCACAGGGAGATTTCTTAAGTTTCGGTGGAATTTCCATCCTGCTCGAGTCGATGACTTACAAAATGAAGGTTTAAAATTGCACAGAAAACGTCATGGCCGGGCATGTTTCACAGGAGGAGGTGACTTCTTCAACTCTTTTCTTGCTTGCACCTCTAAAACCACAGAACTCTGACAGAAACAACGTCATGACCACTCCACCTTTGCAGGACACTTGTGCTGCATTCAAATATCATCTTTTTCTTTACCCTTTTAGACTTGCTCGGGAATTTTCTTTCAGTTTTTTAGACACAGCAGAGGCAATTACTTTTGGAACCAGAATCTGGCAGGTTTCTAAGCAGATCTGGGATGCCGCTGATTAGGAGAAAAAAAACTTCCTTATCAAACAGCGGGATGATTATGAGACTAGAGATGACAAAAACATCTCAATAACTGAAAAATGAAAACATTACTCTGTGTTCGTAGCCCTCCTGATTTAAAAGGCATGTTCTTCATTTAACTATTTGTCATGTTACAAAAAACACATAAATTGGGGGGGAAAAAAAAAAGGACGGAGTTTTCAGTATGTTCCACTGGTTTTGCAATAAATCAAGGAGGACAATTTCCCTCTCCCATGCAATGCTCTTCCTTTGAACTCAACTACACCAATCCAGATGCCGGCATTTATGTTTTACTTGTCAAGCATATGGAATTATTAAGAAGAACGAAAACATTTACTTTTTATGCTTCCTCTGGATATTACGCTGTGCTTTATTTCCTTATGCCTGCTGTCATTGCTTGTTCTCGTCGTTGCCATTTTTACTGATACAGACACTGATAACAAAATCCTCCAGAATAAAAAATGAAAGCAGCACAGAAAAGCTTCGAAATAGACATTTACCAATGAGAATATGAAATGTTGTTTCAATGAGTGTTGAGTTTACCAGAACTCCACCGAGCTTCATCAGATCGCTGTAGTAAATATCATTTGGCCACTTCACCCGCAGCTCAATGTCCTAAGGAAACAGAAGGAGACATTTAGAGACATTTATGGCTCATTCATCACTCCACAGTCTGTAGAGAATCCCAGAATGGGTTGGAAGGGATCTGAGAGATCATCCAGTGGCCACCCCTGCCATGGACAGGGACACCTCCCACTGTCCCAGGCTGCTCCAAGCCCCAGTGTCCAACCTGGCCTTGGGCACTGCCAGGGATCCAGGGGCAGCCACAGCAAATCTGGGAATTCTATTCCAGCACCTCCCCACCCTCCCAGGGAAGGATTTTTCCCAACATCCCACCTCAACTTGTCATTTCTTAGTTTGAAGCCATTCCCTGTGTCCTGTCCCTCCGTGCCTTGGGAATTGTCTCTCTCCAGGTTTCCTGGGGCTCCTTCAGGCCCTGCAAGGCCACCCTGAGCTCAGCCCAAAGCTTCTCCTGTCCAGGCTGAACAATCCCAGCTGTGCCAGCCTTTCCTCCCAGCAGAGCTGCTCCATCCCTCTGCTCATCCTGGAGCCTCCTCTGGGCTCTCTCCAGCAGCTCCACGTCCTCCCTGTGCCGGGGCAGCTCTGCAGGTGGGCTCTCACCTGAGCAGGGCAGAGGAGGAGAATTTTCTCTCCCTCTTTGCCGCACCCAACGTGCTGCTGTCACCTGCTCCTCACAATGAGAATCTACTGAAGGGCTCCACAAGTGCTGCAGAAAAAGTAACCCTTGCAGGAACCAGCCAAGGAGACAGTGACACCCTGAATTTTGGAAAGGAAATTCAGCAGACAGGAGAAATCCCAGTTCCCAGCCCCATAAAAAACTCCAGAAATGTCCTAAAGCCATCCCAGCTCTCGTTGGAAACACAACCCGAGCTGCGTGACAACCTCCCAGCCCCACAGAGCAGCTTTTGTTGAAAGCACGAGGCTGAGCTGAACTTTGCACTGGCTACTTAAAACACGAAAAAGAAAGCGAATGTGCTTCCTGCAGTTTGAAACGCTGCCCACCACTGCTGCATCCCCGGGGGCAAATTATGGGAGGTGCTCCAGGCCTCCAAGAGTCGCACTCCCTCCTATTGTCGGGGATGAAATCCCTTTACAGGATGCGTGAAAGCTGCACCTGGGTCTGCGTCTACTTTCCTGACAGATTTAAAGGCCAGAGAGGAGTCCACGACACGTCCACCGACAGGAAATACTACCTGATTTTGCCATCAAAGCATTCGGAGGGAAAAGTATCACCAACTCATGTTCGTGGTGGAAAAGAACTCGGCTCCTGGCGCTGGGGAAAGGTTTGTGGGAGACTCTGGAGGAATGGCACAGGGAAATGGTGTTAGCAGTGATAAAAGGGCTTCCAAAGGGGGGAAACACACACCTGGAGGACACCAGGCAGTAGCTCTGTGACTGAAGTGACAACAAGCAGCAAGAACAGCTGGGGCAGCTGGGAGTTCTCATGGCTTTGCCACAGCGTGGATTCACACAAAATGTCACAAAATACGCCGGAGACGGAGCATGTTCTTGTCTTCCCTCACTAGAGAGAGACTCTGCTGTTCTCAGAATGGGAGAGCGAAGCATCCTCTCGACCTAAAGCCCATCTGCATCCTCAGCATGAACATCTGACAAGGGAACTTCCAATGGAGCCCCCAGAGCTGCTCTGGGAGGACCCACAACAAAGGTCTCGGTTGCTGCTGGTTCGGCAGAGTCAGGAATTGTGGCCACCCTAAAAAACAATGACTGGCTGATAAACTGAGACATGGAACCAGCCCAGAGGAGGCTCCAGGATGAGCAGAGGGATGGAGCAGCTCTGCTGGGAGGAAAGGCTGGCACAGCTGGGATTGTTCAGCCTGGACAGGAGAAGCTTTGCGCTGAGCTCAGGGTGGCCTTGCAGGGCCTGAAGGAGCCCCAGGAAACCTGGAGAGAGACAATTCCCAAGGCATGGAGGGGGACAGGACACAGGGAATAGCTTCAAACTGAGAAATGACAAGTTGAGGTGGGATGTTGGGAAAAAATCCTTCCCTGGGTGGGTGGGCAGGCCCTGGAATAGAATTCCCAGATTTGCTGTGGCTGCCCCTGGATCCCTGGCAGTGCCCAAGGCCAGGTTGGACATTGGGGCTTGGAGCAGCCTGGGACAGTGGGAGGTGTCCCTGCCCTTGGCAGGGCTGGGAATGATCTTTCAGATCCTTTGCAGCCCAAACCACTCCATGATTCCATGGCTCTGCAGATTACCCCACTGTCAGTTGCCATGACATGGACAGAAAGAAAAGCCTCGCAGTGCTTGAGTCTAAAGGGGAAATTCCAGCACTGAGTTTTTGATAAATTTTCGAAATTTCTTGCTGTAACATATTTGAGTCTAGACCCTTAACTCTGTTTTGCCCCCCTGCCAAGGGCTGATGTCCCCTCAGGTTCAGCAGATCTGTCCTGGTCACAGAAAGCTCTTTACAGTCCAAAAGCTCTGCACAGTACACTCATTATTGACCCGCGGTTTTTTTATATCAACGTTTGGTACTTCAGTCACCTTTTTCCTCTTGAATGGAATAAAATTAAAAAATGCCACAGTAGGGCAGGCCCACGGAAGCAAAACCACCTCCATTCATAAAGCAGCTCCTTCCCCAGTCATCCCCAGATTTTATAAAACTAACTCTTGTCCCTTCGTTTTTAAGTGGTCAAATTATCCACTCCAGCCAAATATTTTTATATTGCAAATTTTAGCCTGAAGCATTTTGTTTCTCCAGTCAGGTTATGAAGCACTGAATTTAGAAGGTTTTAATAGAAAGGCTGACAGACCCTAAACTCCAGCAAAGCTACTGGGTGCCACTATAATAAAGTTCATGTGTAAATGTGTATAAGTCATTGATTTTCTGTAATATAGGAAACATATGCTTTAGTTAACTACCTCTGTAAAATACCAAAGTTTTATAGTTAGCAAATATTAGGAAATGGTAACATTAAAAAGGAGATCTATGAGGTGATAAAGAAGACTGGTTCTTCATTTTAATACTGATGACAGGACACTTGATTCCCTCTCGAGAGCAATTCTCCTCAGCTCTTGCTTTAGAAATCAGTTTTCAACCTTAAACAAGGGTTGGAAAAATCCTTTAAAAGGGATAAAGTGACCACTGAAACAGCAGCAACAAAAAAAAGCAGAAAAGGATTTGTCAGTTTTATTCGTTTTTCCCTCCTCCTTATTCTCCCTCAAAATCAAAACAAATCAACTCCATTGTTGGGCAAACAAAATTGACTTTTTCTTTACTGCTGAGGACTGAAGCTTAGGTTTCGTAAGATTAAGAGTGAAATGAGTGTAGTTCATTTGATCACCTCAGCCAAAGAATACTCATGCTACGGATATTGGATTTCTTCAAACATATCAGCAATCAAACATTAGCAAGCTTCAATTTAGGGTTAAACTTAAATTCTTAGTGCTGAAGAACTGAATTATGCACTCGGCCATCCTACACAGAAAACACACAGCTAAAACCTGAATTTAATGGAAATGGGAGCAGGAACTTTGAGACGAATCAGAAGGACGTACCTCGTATCCTGGAATGGATCTGACTGCCTCTACCACTGCCAAGGACACCAGGTGTTGGATGAAAGGAATTCTCTGGCCCAGGTTGGAATGCAGAGGGATGGAGATGTGCAGAGTGGACAGGGCACAGCCCACGGGACTGAGCCAAACGTTTCCACCACGACCTGGGCAAGGAGAGGGGAAAGGGTAACTTCAACTCCAGAGAAGAATATTTATATAAAAAAGATCACTTTGTGAATGTAGATAACAACTAAAGAGACAGATTCAAAGCTATCCATCCAAGAATGTACCAGAAGTCCTTTAATGGAGTTCCCAAACTAATTTTGAAGGACAAAGGGTTAAAGTGAAAAGCTTCAAAGAAAACTGGGATTTTTTTTAACATCCCCATCCCTGTAAGTATTCAAGGCCAGGTTGGATGGGGCTCTGAGCAACCTGGTTTTGTGGAAGGTGTGGCAGGGGGTGGACCAAGATGATCTTCAAGGTCCCTTCCAGCTCAGGCCATTCTGTAATTCTGTTCTGAGGTTCTCAATTTCCCAGCATGTCCTAAATCCCCTGCTTCCAGGATTTGCACTGCTAGCAGACACATTTCAAAAGATCTTGCTTTGCTCAAGTGGAGAAGCATTTGTGAAGATGCTCTGTGTGCACCCAGAAACGCGTCCAAACCCTGACCCATCCTGCACCGAAAGCCAGGGAATCATCTTTCCATGGATTTGTGCTTGGAAAAGCTCCTTGGGCCACACACTCTGCTCTTCCAGGAGAATAAACGTGGCTTTTAAAGGAGTGCCAGCATTTTTCTGGGCAAGAAACACGACTTGCTTACATTTATCTGCTCAGGCAGGTCCTGCAGGCTCGATCTCCGAGCAAGTCAAGCCCCAGTCTTGTTCCAGTTAACCCAGTTTCGGATTTAATTTGGAGCCCCGACTTGTGTTACACTGAGTGTAGTGATGGCAAGTTTTCGTGACTGGCGAAACCTTTTTGGCAGGAACCAGGAGACCACTAAATCATTTCTGCAAAAGCCACCAAACATCCTGCAAATGTTTACTCTGGTCTCCTGTTAACTTTTGGGGTTTTCAGTTTGAATCGGCGGTTGGAGCGGGAGGAGAAGAGGACAGGCTTATTCTATGGGTTGTATGATCAAAAATGCTCATAAAGCATCTTAAAACGTCCTATTTTTGTGCATTTAATACACGTTTCTCAGGAAAATAAGGGGATTTACTCACCTTTCCCTTGTGTTTGTCGAACGGCCACTGCTATTAAACCCATCTCCTCAGGCACCTCGAACATTAACCTGCCAATTAGGGAAAAAAACCAAAAACCCCACATGCTTATCAGCTGCAACACTAAGCTACATTCATGAAAAGCAAGGCTGAAATATCAGGGAGTATTTTATGTTAACGTCGCACCACCCTTTATTTTTTTTTCCAGTTAACATTTAGTCCTGATCCAAACCCATTAGAATATTAAAAAATGACTGGCTGAAAAACCATAATGTGAAACATTATTTTATCTGCTGGGCTGAAATAAGTCAGAGCCATAGTTCATTTAAGTTCTGATAACGCAGGTTTTGTATTTCTTCACTTTTTTTCCCCAAGTGCTCATTTTTTTTTTTTTTCGGTGTCCCTATCTTCAGCAAGTGACAACCAGCGATTCTAAACATTTGTTTCTACTTACAGCGAAATTTTTGTTCATACTACAAAATATAAAGAGCAGCAGTTTCTGATTATTTAGAAAACCAAGATGGTGGCAATAAAGCAGTTTAAAAGATACACTATCCCCTGAGAACTAATTATGATTTAACTACAGTAAATAAATCTACACCTTCTGAGAGCTCCAGAGAACACTGGCTTATTTTAGGCTTGTGTTCTGCTTTTAAAATAGTTTCACTTAAAAGAATACTAACTTTCCTCTGGGGATAAGTAGAAAGTGCACTTTAACACCACCAAATGAGTCAATGCTACACTTAAAAAAAAAAAACAAAAAAAAGGAAAAGAAAAGAAGAAAAAACCCTACTGTGAGAACTTTGTTCAAGGCACTCTTAAACAGATCTGAGCTGTACCACGACCCTCCTCCATTTCACGTTTTCAGGAGGAGTTATTTAAGAGATAAAACATATCCAAGATGTTGCCTGTGAGGTAAGCCCGGAAAGCGATGCCTAGCCCACAGATCCGCTTCTCCCAGAGGCACAAACATGATGTTGTTCATTCCTACAAAGGCAATCTTGTCTCGGGGGTGAGGGCAGCCCAAATCAGAGGAAAAAAGTCCCATTCACAATGATCTCAATGGTTTCAGCTGGGCTTGGGAGCCGTTTCAAAAGCTCTGCAGTTGAGCAAGTGCATGAGCGGCCAAGGAGGAGCTGGGAGCGTCCCACAGACACAACGTCCTGGTGCTGGTGACAAGGTGAGGAATCATTCCTTGCTCCTGCTCCACAGGCTGGGACACCAGCGACTCCTGGGGCTGTGGCAGCACCAAAATGCAAGAAACCCAGAGGCTTCAGAGTATCTTTCAAATACTTCAAACTGTTAAAAGTTTTTAATGGAAAGAGCGATAAAGTTCTGGAATTGTCTGCCCGGGGAGGTGGTGGAGTCACCATCCCCGGATGTGTTGGAAAAAAGATGGGAACAAAATCTCAGTGCCACGGTTTAGTTGAGGTGTTAGGGTATGAGTTGGACTCCATGATCTTGAAGGTCTTTTCCAACCCAGGGTTTCTGTGATTCTACTTTCACGATGATGAGGTTATTGGAAAGCCCAAGCGAAGTCTGGACCACAAATGCCTTTGTTAATTACAAATCACAGAGGCCTGGAACGGTTTGGGTTGGAAGGGACCCTGGAGATCACCCAGCTCCCATGGGCAGGGACACACAAACCAGCAGGAGCTGTACCAGGCCCCACGGTGTTTTCCCACTTCATTCCTGAGTCATGGAGATGTCATCGAGGGCCAGCGGCCAGAAAATCTCTTTGCCAGTCACCTTCCATGGAACACACCTTGGTAATGATCTCCTCTGGACACACGCTGAGACCACGCCCACCCACCTACCACCTTCAGCAGTAAATTTTACCTCTTGACGCTAAATCCCAGAATCATCAAAGCTGGGAGAGCCCCTGAGGATCACCCAGTGCCACCCCAGTGCCACCAGCATCAGCCAACCCCTGTCCCCAAGGGCCACCTCCAGACTCCTCCTGAACACTCCCACACACAGTGACTCCAAACCTCCCTGGGCAGCTCATCCCAAGGCCTGAGCACTGTGCCAGGGAAATTTCCTTGCCCAATCTCCACCCTGAGCCTCCCCTGGTGCAATTTGAGGCCATTTCCTCTCCTCCTTTCCCTGCCCCTCCTGGCAGGGACTTGTGCAGAGCCACCAGGTCCCCCCTGAGCCTCCTTTGCTCCAGGCTCAGCCCTTTCCCAGCTCCCTCAGGAATTCTCCAAACCCTTCCCAGCTCTGTTCCCATCCCTGGACACGCTCCAGCCCCTCAGGGGGAAAATCCCCCAAAGCTCAGGAGGTTTCATCCCCTGTCTTCTGGCAGCAGCCTGATTACAACACCAAGCCCACGCTTTTTGCAACAGAAAAATCTAATTTAAACTTGGACACGCAGTTAGGAACGAGATTACAGGCTTTGTTGGAAACACACAGATTTCTGTTGCTCCTCCATCCACGTATCTGTTTTTAAACAACAAAAAAAGAAGAAAAAAAAAAAAGAAATCATGCGCTGCCATGAGGGGAGGAAAATAAACAGAGCAGGGGAAAAAAAAAGTTAATTAGGAATGCAAAACACAGGCTTCTACAAAGAGATGCAATTAGGAGAACAGATGATGCGGCTCTCGGAGGCTTGGCAGCAGGTAACAACTTATTACATGGGGAGACTGAGGTTGGACTTTTAAGGGTCACGAAGAAATCCTTTAAAGGACACAAGACGGGGAAGTTGTTAATTCCCAGACTGACGGACCAAGAGACACACACAGATTGATTCTTACTGCTTCCTGAGATTGTGCTGGAAATAACGTGAAGCCAGTGATGATAAAAATCTCCACAGAGCCTCCTGCCTGCCTTCCCCCAGCTTCAGAGCTCTGTACATGGTGTGTGCTTGGTAGTTTGGTGGGGTTTTTTTTTTCCTTCTCTGGGAGAAACAACTTGGATTTTCCTTACCAGAAGGATCAACTGTACGTGCACTTTTTTACATATTGACTTCCCTTCTTTTCTTTCAACTTAATCAGTTGCAGACTTAACAATTTCGTTTTTCTGCAGAGTGGCTTAATCACAGTGCTCACCACATTTTCCCCCCACGAAATTTTTTTCTTTTTTTTTTTTTTCCCCTTTTTTCCTCGTGCTCTTTAACCATCTTGCTCTGCGTATTAATTCCAAAGACCGCAATGAGATACAAGATTATAGAAACACAAAATGTCTAAAGATAAATTTACCCATCAGGAAGAATATCAAATGGCATCTATATGATCACAGGAGATGATACTGAAATTTTATGTAAATTTTTTTTTTTTAAAACATTTTTGTGGTATCTTCCAAAATGTGAGCAAGGCACTTTTGGCATTCAAGAACATTAAGGCAGCTGAAATAGTAAGAGAGAGGTTCTAGCAGAAGTTTTTACACGAATACCCCCCTCCCCACCCTGTAGTACATACTAAGAGCGCTGTCAAGAGTAATAAAGAACATTTAATTATTTTACAGAAATTCCAAGTGCAAGGAGGACTCTGGCCTGCCAACACGACGACTTTTCAGCCCGCATGAACATGAAATGGGAACTGAAACCCCCAAAACTACCTTTTGAAAAATGTTAACAACTATAAATTTCATTGATGTTGTGGGTTTAGGGTTGAAACCCTCATTAAAGCATCCTGCTGTGTTACAGTATTGCAGAGGCATTACCACAGCCAGCAGTGCATTCCAGATGTGAAAATACCTGGGCACAAGAGTTATGGGCAGATTTGTCCCTTCCCCTTCCAAGCCCCTTGCCTGAAAAATCTCACTCTCAAATAGGTTGTTTGGAGTATTGTAAAAGCAAGACAAAAAAAAAAAAAACAACCCAAAATGAAACAAAACCCTTTCGATTTTAGTCAAATCAAAGAACTCCAGAATTATTTAGGTTGGTGGGCTACAGCTGGAGGAGAAGACACCATGAATGAGAGTAGGTTTGGATTAGACACTGGGAAAAAATCCTTCCTTGTGAGGGTGGGGAGGCTCTGGAAAGAATTCCCAGAGAAGCTCTGGCTGCCCCTGGATCCCTGGAAGGGTCCAAGGCCAGGCTGGAGCAATCTGGGATAGTGGAAGGTGTCCGTGTCCATGGCAGGGGGTGGAATTGGACAATCTTTGATGTCCCTTCCAACCCAAACCATTCTATGAATCTATCAAACATCAAACAAATGTTCATTTGTTCATTGGTATTGACCCCAAAGCAGAAGTTGCTGTGAGTGACACCACGCTGGGAGTCTGGTAAAAGCCACCAAATCAGGAAATGTGGGAAAGCCTTGAGGACGAACAAACCCTGGATTCAGTTTATTCAGGCACCTGCTAAGTGGGATCTTATGGGTGGCATCTCTGAAGGGCAAAGGAGCTCCAAAGATCTGCTCTTTCCAAACTCTCCCTCCCACAAAATAACCCTGTTGCAATCCTGAGGAAGATAAGGATGCGAACAGAGTCTGCCTTGGCTAAAAAGGGAGTCCAAGAGTGTTAAAAAAATTACAAAAAAGACGGAAGCAAGGAGGGACACTACAAAGGAGAAACGCAGAAATATTGTCCAGAGAATATAAAGCTCCAGAGAATAGAAATATGGTGGAGACTGGCAACAATCTCTACCAGCAAGAAATGACAACAGAACAGAAGAAAAGAATGTTCTTTCTACAGAAGAAAAGTGACAAGAAGAACTTCTACTGGAATGTGATTAAAAAAAGAAAAAAAAGAAGGAAAATGTGGGCTCTCAGCTGACTGAGGCTAAAACACAGTGGATACACCTAAGGCTGAGTTACACAAGGAATTCTTTTTTTGCCCAGGTCTTCACCAACAAAGTCCTCCGGTGCTGGAATCCTGGAGGCTGAGAATTTCAGGCTTTCTGTGCTAAAAGGTGCTGACCCTCAAGCGAGCACCACCTTTGACTTGAGGCCTTGGAACAGGCTCCCGAGATTGAGTGACAGCACTGGGGTTGTGGGTGTGTGGTTTGAATGGCATTGTGTGATCTCACGGGGTGAAAAACTCAGATTTAAGAATTTGGTATATAGTAATGTGTGTGAGTCGAGATGGAGGACTTTGGGCATTGTCTAAGTCCTTCTTCCTTCTTCTTCACGGGTTTGGGTGGTTTTCTGTAATTGGGTGAAAAAGGTCTGCATTGGGGGCCTTGGGTGGTCATTACTGGGTCAGAAATATAAATTATATAGGTGTCACCTCATTACTGGGTAATTAGCACTTAAATAACCTTGGAAAGAGATAGAGAACGTCTCCATTTTACCTTGTTTCTCTAACTTGCTAGTTAGAGCTCACGGCTCGTGAGTCTGTAAATAGATAAGACATAATAAACATCCGAGTCCGAAGACGAAATCTACATTTCACGTGTGTTAATCCCGACCTGGGCAAGGAAAAAGAGAAGCCAGAACCTTCACGCTCCGGGACTTTACACAGAGTTCAGGGAGAAGAGGAAACACCAAGAGTAGAAAAGAACTGATCTCATAAATCTCTTGAGAAATCTTGGCTCAGTCAAGTCGGTGAGAGCGGATGGGAGGGAGCCGAGAGTGCTGAGGGCACAGCCAGGTCTCCCGTCCCCACGGTCAAGGACGTCAGGGCAGTCCCAGATGAAGAGGGAGAACATCCCCGAGCTCTTCTTTCAAGCATCCCTGTATCCAAGCCAAGCCATTGAGCAGAAACTGGATTTTGGGATTGAAAACACGGGTTTGTACTCCAGCTGTGGGCTGGACACGACTGCAGATCCTCAGGGGTTTGTGCAGGACTTGTCCTATTTAATATCTTAATATCTTTAATAAGAGGTGAAGGGAAGGAGGGAATCCAGGAGGAAACGGCACACACATCCGTCCCGTTTGGGAATAACGCTGAACTCTGGGGATAACTGAACACTGGAATAAGATGGGGAGTTTTCCCAGATGTGACTAGAAAAAGCCCTGAGCAAGCTGGTCAGAACTCACTGTTGACCCTGCTTAAAAGAAGGAGGTTGGACTAGAGACCTTCAGGGATTCTGAGTGATTCTTGACTCCAGAAAAGGTCCAGAAACTCGGCATCTCTGGTGTTTCCAGCAGACATTTGGGTTTGGTCGAAACCAGTCAGAAATTAGACATTGTAGCTATTCAATCAGTGATTTAGCCCCAGTGGTGTTCACTGGAATGCCATCTCCCAGGCAGGATCCTAAAGCCATTTGCACGCTCTCTTACAAGCCCAAATATTCACATTTCTCCCGCTTTCCATGAGGCATTTCATACACAACCAGGTGCTCCCAGAAGATTGAACCTCCCCCCGGTGAGACAAGGAGAACACCTCAGCTGTTAATCCACCTCAGGCTGATTTAAATGACAGAAATCTCACTTAAAACTAAATCCAGCAAGAAAAAAAAAAATAAAAACCCAACCATTTACCAGAATACCCCCGTGTGACATGAATGCACTCTTCTGTTCTAACGCAAAAAATTCATCGCTCCTTTCGCTTTCTGGTGAAGTTTCCCCACAGCAAAGTTAGCACAGAAAGGGCTTATTTCATGTCAAATTCTCCTTGAACTCCTTGGATACACCAAAGTCCTGCACCAGTGAGAAAAAAAAAAAAAAAAAGCATTAAAGGGATTACAATATCCCAGCCACGGGGAAAGCTGAAAAAGCACTGCAACCTCGCACAGCTGGTTCCTTGTTACCTCAAGGAACGCCACAAAAAGAAGATTGTCCTGAACTAGACACGACATTTCCAGCAAGGAACGTTCTCCTGGATGAATGACGTGGGTCGGGAGCTCACAGATCCTTGCGGCTGGGCGAGTAAATCCTCGAGCAGGGCAATAATAACAAGTCATTTTCAGGGGAAACGCAGGATGGAGCAGGGCAAAGCCACCTGAGCTGTTTTTCAGCCGCCTCAAAGCTCTCCATAAATGAAAGCTGCTCTTGGCAAAGGGGAAGCAACGGCAGAAGATGCCAGGGGAGAGAAGGGAAGACTAAATCACGTCTTTTTTACCACCCATGTGCTCATGCTTGATTTAAATGACGGCGTTACGGCTTGGGAATGGTTCATGCTTTGCTGGTGGAATTGCTTTGACAACCAGGGCCTGCTGCACAGAACTCTGCCGTGAAATCCTCATTTTTTTTTTTTAATTTTCTCCCCTGCTCACTGTATTTTTCAGCTGGTAAGTTTCTTGCCTCTCTGTTTTTATACCTGGTATCTTATAATTAGCCCTTTGCCTGTGTTCATAGGCTTTTCCTCTTGAAAAAGAGAAAAGGAGAAGAGAATTTTCAAACACAGTACCATACAGGCAGAGGTGTCAGGAAACGTACCCAAACAAGAAAGGACTCCAAAAAATTAGTTTGCCAACAAAATGCCAGTAAAATTTGAAACCTGGGTTCAGACACACTGGTCATGTTCCAAAACTGCAAGCTTAAAGAACTTCTTTATTCAGTAAATCAGCTTCTCTGTGAATATCATCAAGACCACAAAGTTACAGTAAAGGAGGGCGTTTCCAGGGGAGATGTGCGGAGAGTTTAGGAGTTTGTTTCAACTCCTAATTTGAAAAGCAAAAACTTGTCCTGTTTTGAACAATTTGTTTCATTTTTTCCCCATCCAGTAAGTCATCTTTTCAATTCATAACCTTTCTTGACTTGAAAAAGCTACCTGAAGCCAAAAGTGAACATGGGATAAATGGGAATGAAACAGGTTTCGTCTGGAAACAGAACTCCAGTGCCAAGATTTAAGAGACAGAAGATTTACCAGAATGCAGTGAAATATATTTATCATAACACGGTAAGAGCAGAATCTTCAGGCTAGGATAAAAATTATAAACATATTGATCAAAGCCAGATCCAGCCCTTCTTGTCTGGGGGAAAAGAAAAACCACGGATGCAGGGAGAATTGGGAACATCCTGAGCACTGCAGGCTGTGCTGACGCCACTTGGAGCAGCCATTTCAGCCCAGCTCAGTGGGGTCCCAGGCTTGGGACTGGGCTCTGTGAACCTCAAAATGTTCCACGAAACCAAGTGTGAGGTGCTGATTCTGGGATGGGGCAACCCCTGGGATCAGTCCAGCCTGGGATGAGCAGATGGAGCAGCCCTGGGAGAAGGATTTGGGGGATGAGAGCTGGACCTGCCCCAGCCCTGAACCCCACAGTGACGGAGGGATTGTGTCCCTGTGCCCTGCTCAGGTGAGAGCCCACCTGCAGAGCTGCCCCAGCACAGGGAGGACGTGGAGCTGCTGGAGAGAGCCCAGAGGAGGCTCCAGGATGAGCAGAGGGATGGAGCAGCTCTGCTGGGAGGAAAGGCTGGCACAGCTGGGATTGTTCAGCCTGGACAGGAGAAGCTTTGGGCTGAGCTCAGGGTGGCCTTGCAGGGCCTGAAGGAGCCCCAGGGAACCTGGAGAGAGACAATTCCCAAGGCACGGAGGGACAGGACCCAGGGAAAGGCTTCATGCTGACAAGTTTAGGTGGGATGTTGGGAAAAAATCCTTCCCTGGGAGGGTGGGGAAGGGCTGGGCTGGAATTCCCAGATTTGCTGTGGCTGCCCCTGGATCCCTGGCAGCGCCCAAGGCCAGGTTGGACACTGGGGACAGTGGAAGGTGTCCCTGCCCATGGCTGCACGTTGGAACTGGAAGATTTTTAAGGTCCCTCCCAGCCCAAGCCATTGCATGATTCTGTGATATTTTAAGAATGCTCAGATTTGATCCCTTTCAGAGGAAAACCTCAGAACAAACAGCCCGTGCAGCAGAGCAAGAACCATTTCTGCAAAACGGCAAATCCATTTTAATCCGGCACTGGATTCACTAATTCACAGTGTGAGGCATCACAAACACGAGGATCTCCAAAACCATCCATGGTGGAGGTGAATTCATACAATAATCCTTCGCTCCCCTCTGAGATAAAAAAAGCCAAGTGAGAACTTTGTGCACACGCAGCGATTTGAATGCGATATTCTGGCCAGTTTCTGGGTGATTACATTTCCTTATGACAATTTCGCTGCCATTTACCAAGACATCACTTCATTTCCTGCCTTAAATCACACAGGGTGTTAAACAGTTGCCGTGTTTGACCAGAGAAGCGATGAAGTTATTCCCAAACAGCCACTCCAACGGGGTTAATGGAGAACAAAAGGCACTGGATTTATCACGAAATTAAAACGGGGCAAATCGTTCTAATTTCTAATTTTTAATTTTTTTATTTTCTAATTTCTAATTTTTAATTTTTTAATTTCTAATTTTTAATTTTAATTTTTAAATTTCTAATTTTTAATTTTTTAATTTCTAATTTTTAATTTTAATTTTTTAATTTCTAATTTTAATTTTTTGATTTCTAATTTTTTAAAAAAAATTCTAATTTTTTAATTTCTAATTTTAGTTTATAATTTTAATAACTAAACGAGCACAAACAAGAATTGTGTGAGGCGCCCTGGCAGGATCCTTCCCAGAACCTTGCGAAGTGGGAAAAATTAAAGCAGTTCAACATCAAAAAAAAAAAATTCCACAGTAAAGGAACTGTGAAAGACCAAAAAAAAAATTAGTAATAACAATTAATTCCCTTATTTCAATTACCATTTTTTCATTTATCTTATGATAATTAAAAGTTTCATCTTTCCTTAAAATTTAGTAATTTATACTTTGGAGAACCCTCTAAAACCTTTGATTGTTTTCCCCCACAATTTGCTTTAATTTCTTTTATTTTCTGCCTGCAACATCCATTGTGCTCAAAATTCCCGTTCTGGTGACTCATGCAAACAAAAGGCTGCAGCAAATTCCCAGTTTTCTTAAATCCAATCCTAACAGAAAATTAATTTTAATTATTCTCCTCTTTCCGAAGGCACACACAACTTTTCCTACACTAAAACAAGAGCAAGTTTTCACACTGACATTTCTCACGTTCAACCCCCTTTCTGAAAAAATATATTTAATGCAAATAAATTAATTTAATTTTAATTAACCAAAATTTCAGGCGTATTTCTCCGTTACCTCAGCCTTCCTTGGTGAAAAGCACCTGAGCCTCAATTTCCAAATTCTCATCTCTCACCATTTAATTGAGAAACTGACTCAGAAGGTTTTCAAAGTTCTAAATGCTGGTGCACATTCTGATTTTGGGGACATGTATGGTACAAACATCATCACGAAGGTGGTTACTGGACACATGAGTTGGAATTTAATCAAATCTTCCTAATTTTTCCCAACTGTGGCTTCCGAAATTGGCAGGTAAAGCACAATTATTTCGCTTGCGTGGCTTTTTTTTCCCTTAAGAATGGTGATACGTGAAATCTTCGGGGGAAAAAAAAAATTATTAACGTTTTGCTTTGCAAAAGCAATCAAAACACCCCGTTCCTCCCATGTCAATAAACCCAGAATTTAATCAAAAAACTCCCACAGACAAAATATCAGGTTTTTAATCCTTCTCTAAGAATAAAAGTAGAGGTGGAACAATGAGAAATTTATAACATGAATAATGTAAATTATAATGTAAGAGATTAAGGAAAAGTTAAACGCAAACTTTGGAGGAAAAAAAGGTATTTTTTTTGTTCCAAAGTGTTTCAGTGGGAGCCGGTTTTCAAATAAAATTCTTAGGAAATGGGAACTGAGCTCTAAAATCGCAGCTATCACTTGAAATCGTTTGTTTGGCAAGTAAAGAATATTCTTTTTAGAATATTATTTATTTAGAATATTGTTTTTAAAAATAATTTTTAAAATATTTTTAATAAATAAAAATATATTTAAAAATATATATTAATTAAATTTTAGGGTTTTTGAAGGTGCTGTTGGATCTGATGGGATGTCTGCCATATACATAATTTTTCAAAGGAAAGAGAGATTGAGAAAAGCTGCTGTTCTCAAAGAGGAGGAATCAATTTGCCATTTTTCCCTGAAAACACATGAAGTGAACATTACAACCAACACCCCTGAATAAATTTCCTCCTGAAGAAAGAACAGATCATCCTCCAGTTGGGTTGGTTCTTTTCTCCCCCCGTTTTAAGAGATAACGACCCAGAAAAAGAATTTATCGCTTTCCTCACGGCGAATTAAAGGAGGCAATAAACACAATAGCTGAGCTCAGCTGGCTCTGGTGTTCACGGATCTGATAATGAAAACACAAAAACTGCACCAGAGCTTCACCCCAACGCCAAGAGAAACCACAAGGCTTCTAAATTCAGTGTCGAAGCCCCCACGGCGCTTTTCTCACGCGGGAGCCGACGCTCCGAAAGCATCTGAACCAAGGGACAGAAAAGTTCTGTTTCCAAAATACGTTGCTAAATATTTTGAAAACCACCCCCCTCTGCTGCTGGGCTGTGCCAGCTCCGAGGCAGGCTCCCAATAGTTCATTTCATGGGTGATTAAGAGTGGATTTCAAAACGAGGAAGTCGTTTCTTCTGCTGGCCGCAGCATCCTCGGCAGGCTCCAGGAAACAGCCAGCAAAATGTGGATTTTAACCACAGGCTCACACAAAACACAGCTGATGCTCAAAAGCCCCAAACAGGGGATTTCCTTTGTCAGGGTGGGCAAAAAAAAACCAAAAAAAAAAGGCCCAAAAGTCCCCAGGTGACGTTGTTGATTTAAATTCTTCACAAGGAAGAAAAGCTGGAAGCTCCTACTTCCGAGAGGTTAAAATATGCCCCAAACCAATCAAATACAGTACAAATAAAATATGTACAAATCATTCTTATCCTGAGAGGCGAGGGATGGGTCACCACAGAAGGCTTGGGTTGGAAGGTGAATTTATCTTGGATTTTGGCATCTCGACACTTTTTCTGTTCCATGACATCTGCACGTAGCAGAGGATGAAACTTGGAGATCCCAAAGAGCATAAAAGAAAAAAAAAAGTCTTTGATCCTTGCATTACCTCACCAAATACAGACTAGAAGCGTGTCAAACTCTAATTCTGTATCACTAGAAACCATTTTTAGGTTTAGGAAAGGCTGAAAAAATTGGGATTGTTCAGCCTGGACAGGAGAAGCTTTGGGCTGAGCTCAGGGTGGCCTTGCAGGGCCTGAAGGATCCAACAAGAAAAGTGGAGAGAGACAATTTCCAAGGGATGGAGAGACAGGACAAAGGGGAATACATGTTCAAGGAGTAATAACTGAGATCAGAAATTAATTTCTGAACCACCTGGCAGATCTCTGGGCCCTCCTTCACCTATCTTTTGTGTGCGTTACTCAGCTGTAAAGCAAAAGGAAAATACAGGCTTAGAAAAGGAACTTTCTCATTCAGCTTTGCCACTACATTTCTTAAAAAACGGGTGTTGTGAGGTGGTACTTTATTTAAAATGAAAAAAGGGAGGTTTCATCAAGGGTTGGGGATTATGCAGCAAAGAATTCCTTTGGCTGGAGAAGGAGAAAAAATGTGGAGGAATGGCTTAAATGGGAAATTACAGACACCGACATGCAAAACTGCTGAGAAACAAATTAATAAAAGGAATGAATACGTGGAAGAAAAGAAAAATCAGCAGTTATTCACATTTGTGTGAAGCAAAAAAAAAAATCCATGGCTGCAGCATCTCCCGTGGATTTGCATCTATGGCAAAATGAGCCCCAGCTGCATGGAGAAAACTGAAAATCCCACTCCAAAATCGAGTCGGTTCTGACACAATTTTACACCACAGCCGCAGAGGGCTGGAAGGATCCTCTGCCCTCCCCAGAAAAGCTCACCATGATGGAGAAACAACCGCTCACTTCAGCAAATTTCCTTTTTTCTAACAAAATTTAAAGGCGAAATTCCGGCATCCGCGTTTCTGGGTTGAAATGTTGGCCCATTCCCACTGAAAACGGGGAAAGGCTCATTTATTTTCCTCCCGTACCATGCCTTGAGTTCCTTTACACTGTTCTTGTGTTCTTTTGATGAAAGAAACGCAACTAATTCTTCGCTCTCCCACTCTCCCCACGTAAGGAACCCTGTTTCCTACACCCTGAACCGTTCCCTCTCCCTGCTTTGTACCGTGCCCAGCAAATCCACACTTTTTGAAGCCTCGTGCTGAAAACTGGGCCAAGAACTCCAGTTAAACCCTCCCAGTGTTGAGTAGAACTGCAAGGATTACCTTGACATTTTTAGCACATTTTTAGGCGTTTTTCTATAAATTTCAGTGCCAGTCCTCACCTCCTTTGTTACAACAGGAAATTTTATTTTTAACACACCTTGGATCGCTCACTCAAACTTCCAGAACCTCTCATGAGAACTGATATTCAGCCACTCTCTCTAAATTTAATGATTTGCATCTGATTATCCGAGGCCACGCTTTGAATCACCACGCTTTGAGTTTGAAACCCACCTTTTCCCAGCCTTGTGGATTCTCCCGACAAAGAGGAGTTTTTGATAAGGAAACTTTAAATTTTGTCACCCAAATTATGAATGGAAATGACTGAAGCCGTGGCAGATCTGAAGCCTCAGCAGTCCGGCCTAGGGAGAGATCTTAGACTGAAGATTTCAGCGTTAAGATTTAAGAACGGCATTGAAACCCTTCAGCTGTGGCACGGAGGAGTTAAGCATCTAAAAATGGAAAGACCACTGAAGAAAAAAAATCATCATCTTTCCTTTTCTCCGCTAAGAGAATTTTAACAAGCAACTCTTCACAGAATTAATAAAGTTGCTGTTGTAAATGTCAACTGTTTGCAGCAGTCTGTCTCCTCCACCTTGCACAATATATTTAACATTGAATATAACTGAGCAGGAAAAAGGGGAGGAAATACTTTTCCCTTCACGTATTTTTTTTTTTTAAAAATGTCTTTTTCTACAAATACTCCATAAACAATTTCGACTTTTCAACCAGGAACATCAGACTAACCTGAGAGAACGCTGTACTCCTATCCAGAATAAACCAAATAAACTTGATTTTCCTCTTGTTTTATGGGATAACCTCTCCAGTGCAGCAAATACCAACTCCTCGTGTTCCCTTTTTATCATTCTGTCCACCATCCAGAGTCATCCTGCCCCTGGAGGGCTTTGTCTCATTCACAATTTGTAAACTCTGGGTCAGGGACCTTCATTTGGTGTCTGTGTAACTCCTGGTGGCGTCACTGGGGCGGCTCAAGTGATGCAAGCAAAGGAATTCGAAGGCCAAGAACAGGTGGAATAAAACAATCACACAGCAGATCTTCCGTCTTTGCAGCCCCTCCATCAGGGGAAAACTGTTCTCTCCTGCACACAGAATTCCCACCAATATTGGCAGAATCCCAGAACTGTCAAGGCTGGAAGAGCCCTCCAGGATCACCCAGTGCCACCAGCATCAGCCCAACCCCTGTCCCCAAGGGCCACCTCCAGACTGTCACTCCAAAGCTCACCTGAGCTCCACCTCATCCCTTTGGCTTTGTAGGAACCTGACCTTTGGATGGGAGGGACCATCCTGGAGACTCCTCACAGCCCTCAGGGTGCCGAGTCTGGGAGCAGATGAATTGTGAGTTGGGGCCCCCTGAAGGTTTGGTGGATGTGCAGGTGCCTTTTGCTTTGATTCCGTGGGATCACCAGGGTGGGAAGAGCCCCTGAGGATCACCCAGTGCCACCCCAGTGCCACCAGCATCAGCCAACCCCTGTCCCCAAGGGCCACCTCCAGACTCCTCCTGAACACTCCCACACACAGTGACTCCAAACCTCCCTGGGCAGCTCATCCCAAGGCCTGAGCACTGTGCCAGGGAAATTTCCTTGCCCCATCTCCACCCTGAGCCTCCCCTGGTGCAATCTGAGTGTCCCAGAGCCCCACAGGGACCCTCAGTGGGGACCCACAAGAGCCCCTCTGGGGTTTTTGGGGCTCTGCCATGAGCAGGTGACACCAGTTGGTGACAAAGGCCCCGTGGGATGGGCACAGGCTCCTGGTGCTGCACCGGGGTGGCACCGTGGCTTCTGTGTCCCCAAAACCCTCATGGCATCCAAAGCCACCCATGCCCTGCCTGGCTGGGATGTTGGCATCCATCTGTCCTGTCCCTGTGTCCCCTGCCACCACCAGTGGGGCTCTGTCCCCATCCACGAGTCCCTGGGCTGTTCCTCCTGATGTGGGTCAGTGTCCCCACCAGTGCACACGTCCATGTGGGGTCCCTGTCAATACTTAATAAAAAATAATGCAAACACCAGTTAATTATAATTTAATAGATATAATAATATATAAGTTAATTACATTTAACTTATAATTAACAAATTGTTATTAAATAATTATACTTCTGTAAGTAATAGATAAAATGATATATATATTACACATCATACTATAATTATTACTACGTATTTAGTATTATTGATTATAATAATATTTTATTATAAATTAAATAAATTTATAATATAAAATATAATAACTATTATGTAATCATTAAAAAGTGTTGATAGTAATATTATGTAGTAATAATAATAATAATAATAATAATAATAATAATAATAATAATAATAATAATAATGATTGTTCTCATCCCCAAGTGTCCCTGTCCCTGTGTCCCCATCCTGTGTGTTTCTGCCCCCATCCCGTGTCTTCTCCTGTCCCTGTTCCCCGCCAGCAGAGCCGCTCCCTGCCCCTCCTGTCAGGAATTGTGGGGAGCACTGAGGTCCCCCCTGAGCCTCCTTTTCTCCAGGCTGAGCCCCATTCCCAGCTCCCTCGGCTGCTCATCCCACTGATGCCTGAAGTTTTATCTTTGGTGTATTTCAGGTTCTGTGGTGCCCAGGGGTGCAGCTCTGAGCTCACAGTCAGCGTCACTCAGCTCTGCACACAGCAGGGACACAAAACAAATCCTTCTCCTGCTGCACACCAAGGACAGCTGGGACAAGTGTTCAGGCCCCAAAGCACAAACAAGGGTGGGCTGAGGGGAGGAAACAAGAAGGATGGGACTGCATCACCTGCAGCTGGGACTGGACAATTCAACCCCAACGTGCAAATGGACCAAAACTGATAAAAGTGTGAGACCTCGTGACCCTTTGTCCATTTTGTGACCATTTTGTGACCATTTTGTGACCATTTTGTGCCCATTTTGTGTCCATTTTGTGCCCATTTTGGGTCCACCTTGGGTGCAGCCCTGGCCAGGCTCTTGTCCTGCCCAAGGTGTGTCCTTAAAGGTCTTTTAATAAATATCTACTTTATTCTCCAGCTCTGTCCAGCCTCTGTTCCAGGTCAGCCTTCCCAAGGCATCACCAGGGTTTGTTTTCCAGCCCCTTCCCAGCTCCATTCCCTTCTCCACACACGGAACAGACACCAAGAACTGACTTTTAAGACCAATAAATGAATTTAGCATCACCCGCTCCATGTGGGTCCTTGTGATGAACAGGTTCAGATCGCACAAGAGAGACACTGAGGGCGAGAACTGACGCCTCCATCCCCAAATCAAACACAGCCAGGATCAATTAAACCCCTGCCAATTCGAGAACCTCCCTCTCCAGCGGGGTTTTTCCTCCTGCAGATGCTGAAAGCTGAGACACCAAGTGACGCAAGCCAAGTGCAACAAAAGGAGGGGAACCCTCAGCCTGGAAATCCACATTCACAGGCTGACACTACCTGGAGATCCTCAGTGCTTTAGCAACAACCAAAGACAAAAATCTAATTTTTTTTTTAATCAAGCAAAACCTTCACATTTAATGCAGCAACTGAATGGTTGGATATTGTCAACTTGCTCATTGCCTACTAGTGTATTCCTATTTTTAAATAAATTATGTCTTTGACTGTCCGTTTTTAAAAGCTGCTATAGAATCCTTTTAGTAGCAAAAAAAAAATAAATAAAATTCTTCCCTCAAATTACATATTCCAAGGGGCAAAATTTATATTCCAACATAATACTCCAACTTCTATATAATATTATTATTTCAATTTATTATTTTTCCAACCTACATATAATACTCCAATTTATGTTATTAGATTCCAGTATCACACAAGGCTTCCAAAATCACGAAATGCACTGTCAAGTTCTCAAGTTCAAACGCTATTTTTAAACCCCACTGTCAAAAAAATTTCCTGGAAGTTAACGTAAAATACATCTTGGATTATTTATCACACTCTATCTCTCCCTTGGACATGACCATTTATTTTTGTTATTGAAGAGTTCCTCTAATTGAATTTCCTTGCGTTCTTTAGCTTTTAGGATACTTCCAGAAAGAAACCATGACTGACTTTGAGAAAGGAGATCACAAAATATAAGATGTGACAGCAGAAAAATTCTTTATTTCCCTGTTCATTAAGCAAATAGATTTTCTTTCCAGGTAGAACAGACACTGAGAAGAGTGTCCAAGCCCAAGTCGTGCCTGTAATATTGAACACACAAAAATATTGAACACACTCTGGCTACAAATAAATATTTGCAGTCAAAATTAAGCCACTCCCACATCACTAAAATCCCACAAGCCCTTTCCAGTGCAAAAAATTTGACGATTCAGTTTAACACTGCAAACCGCAGGACTTGAAAGAAGCTCCATTATTAGAACATTATAAAATTATAAAGTTGCTGCATGGCTGACCAACATCCCTGGACTTTATTTGAGTGGATTTGGTGTCCTGCAGCTCAGTGAAACCATTATCTGAAGGCACTTTGCCATGAGGCCTCACAAAATGCAGCTGTTCCAGGGCTGCCCCTTTCCCAGAAAAACCGGGATTAAGTTTCTGGTGCTGCTGAAGCTCTGCAGCCCTGGCAGAGCATTCCTGAATCCCAGGGCTGGGGCTGGGATTATCCCATCAGGATGGCACGGGCATGGCAGAGTTTGATATCATTTACATAGGCAGAGAAAATAATAATTCTCTTTCTTTCTTTTCTTTCTTTCTTTCTTTCTTTCTTTCTTTCTTTCTTTCTTTCTTTCTTTCTTTCTTTCTTTCTTTCTTTCTTTCTTTTCTTTTCTTTTCTTTTCTTTTTTCTTTTCTTTTCTTTCTCTCTCTCTCTCTCTCTCTCTCTCTCTCTTTCTTTTCCTTCCTTCCTTCCTTCCTTCCTTCCTTCCTTCCTTCCTTCCTTCCTTCCTTCCTTCCTTCCTTCCTTCCTTCCTTCCTTCCTTCCTTCCTTCCTTCCTTCCTTCCTTCCTTCCTTCCTTCCTTCCTTCCTTCCTTCCTTCCTATTTTAATCACAGAAAAAAACCCCAGGAAACTGAGTGGGATCTCAGTATGACTTTGCACTTGATTAGAAGAATGTCACTCAAAGTAGGGAGGGAATAACACAAAATATTTGGATCCAAGTCCCCCTTTTCAGTAGTTTTGAATCCGCCCCTGGATCCCTGGCAGTGCCCAAGGCCAGGTTGGACATTGGGGCTTGGAGCAGCCTGGGACAGTGGGAGGTGTCCCTGCCATGCCAGGGGTGGCACTGGAGGAGCTTTAGGGTCCCTTCCAACCCAAACCACTCTGGGATTCCATGATTCAAACCTGCATGCAAGGAATGGTTTGACCTCTGGTTTCCATCTGCTACTCTTAGATAAAATTAATTCGATTTAAAAAGTCACTTTTTGCTGTTCAGCTCTTTGACCGAATGAGATCTTCCCATACACAGTTTTTCTCACTTGCCTTTGGAGGATCCAAAGCAAAACCTGGAGGTTTTCTTCACCCCAGTTTGTGTGAGGGAACTTTTCATTACTATTTATCTCTGATGTTCCTAAGGGATCTGGTAAAGCTGAATAGTAACTATTGGCAAAGTACTTCAAACTCCACACAGGGATAATGCTATAAAAGCAGAAAAAAGTCATGGATTTATGGAATTGGTTGGGTTGGAAGAGACCTTGAAGCTCATCCAGTTCCACCCGTGCCATGGGCAGGGACACCTCCCACTGTCCCAGGCTGCTCCAAGCCCCAATGTCCAACCTGGCCTTGGGCACTGCCAGGGATCCAGGGGCGGATTCAAAACTACTAAAAAGGGGGACTTGGATCCAAATTTTTTGTGTTATTCCCTCCCTACTTTGAGTGACATTCTTCTAATCAAGTGCAAAGTCATACTGAGATACCAGTCAGTTTCCTGGGGGGTTTTTTTGTGATTAAAATAGAAAGAAGGAAGGAAAGAAGGAAAGAAGGAAAGAAGGAAAGAAGGAAAGAAGGAAAGAAGGAAAGAAGGAAAGAAGGAAAGAAAGAAGGAAAGAAGGAAAGAAGGAAAGAAGGAAAGGGATCCAGGGGCAGCCACAGCAAATCTGGGAATTCCATCCCAGCCCCTCCCCACCCTCCCAGGGAACAATTCCTTCCCAATACCCCGTTTATCCCTGTCCTCCATGAGTTCAGAGACATTCCCCCTTGTCCTTTCCCTCCATTCCTTTGAAATTGCCTCTCTCCAGGTTTCTTGGGAGCCCCTTTAGGTCCTGGAATTATTATTTTTATTCCTAATCCCACAAAGGACACGAAGCAGCAACAAATATTTCTAAAACTTGGGGAAGACATCAGGATGATCTGAGATTGAGTTGTACCAACCACGTTTATCCCACACCCAGGGGCTGGGGGAGGAAACACCGGGGTGCCAGAGAAACAAGTCGAGCAGTGGATGTGCAAATGACTGCAAAATTATTACAGGAAGAGGTTTTATGGGCAAACGTCTCGTTCTCCCACAACCACAGGCATCAAGTGCCTATCCACAAACTCACCTCCTGCTCCGCATGGAAATAATGTTGGAATAAAATCAGAAATTACCTTGTCCAGGCCTCTGTTCTAGGCCTCTGTCTGCAAAAGTTCAATTTTTCACCCATGGCCAACTAATATTTCACTGCTCGTGCAACACTGACATAAAATGGCAGCATTTGTTATCCCCAGAATCCAAGGAAAGCGACACAGGAAGTTCTGGAAGGTTCTTGGATTCCTGGAGGTGATGCCCACGCAACACGTGGACCTCAGATCCAAGACAGATTCCAGCAAAACTCCATAAGCAAAAAATACACATTTAAGGATATACAGGCACAAAACAAATGATTGGCTCTGTTGTGCCTTGCCACCCTTAAATGGGAGTTGGTAATTAAATATTCCATCACTTCCTTCACGCTGACAAATCCAAAACTCCAAGCAGGGAACTTCCACGGCGCTTTCTCCTTCCTAAAACCTGACGCTCATCGAATCAAGTTTCCAAAGAATTATTTTGACTTCTCCTGCCTGTAGTGACGCAAACGAGGCCGAGGCCATCTGCAGCCACCCAAGATATTTCCAGTGCATTCCAAGACACACAGCCCAGCCCCAACGTGCTGATGAAAAAAACATGTGCAGCCACTGCAAAAAAAAAAACAAAACCCAAAGCTTGAATCTCCCTCCAGCCTGGGAAATTACAGAGAGGACTGAACAGAGAATTTATCTCCAAGATATATTTACGCCACGAAGTTTTAATTATTTTTGACCTTTTTTTTTTTTTTTTTTTTTTCTCGTGGGCACGACACGGTGCAAAATATCCTCTGAAGGCTGCTAGGAGCATTGCAACACACGGATTATTCTATTTTTATTCGATGAAATAATCGATGGCTGGTGTTACAGGCCGGTGATGCCACGTCCCTGGCTAAATGCCAACTGTGCAGCTCCCTTCTGCCTCGCTAAAACTGCAGTGTGGTTGCATTTAGTCGTGGCACCGGGCATGCTCCACCCTGAACTTTTGCCTGGATACGCTTACATCTAAGGAATCTTCTCATCCAATTAAAAAAAAAAAAAAAAAAAAAGTAGAATCTCACTTTGTTTCAGAGAATAAATCAAGAAAATTGCACCTGAATTTTCAGAGGTACATGTTACTCCGAAAATTAACTTCTTCTGAAAGACTTCAAAGCTTAAAAAGACTTCCCATGGTCCTTGAGACCAGAAGTGGTCAAAACCTCAACACAGGTCCAGTCACAAAGGATTACATGCAAATTTAATATATATTTTATTTTATATCATAAGAGGGACTTTACTGATGATTCTTTTCCTTCTCCTTCCCTTTTTTTTTCGGTAAGAAGTTGACCAATACAACAACATTTACCATCTTCTTCCTGCCACCACCCACTGAATCCGGATTTCAGTTTTTAGGCTTGGCACCTGAAATCCTTTATTTTACAAGGAATTATTACCCTGTTCTAATCATGAACCTAATTCTAACCTGGCCTAGAGTGACAATTAGGAAAAGAGTGAATAAAATGAACACGTAAGAGCTTGAACTTAAAGATTTACAAAGAATTTAAAGATTGTTACAGTTTCTCAAGTTCAGCAGTGAAATAATTTACTTGCAGTTGCACCTACACTTCCCAAGCCTTGTCTTTCACAATCTGAACTTATCAAGATGTACTGTTAGACAAAACGACAATTTTAAGGGCACAAGGATCTACAGATTTTGCTGAAGAAGAAATCCTGAGCAACGTGTCCTGGTCTGCTTTAAATCTGCTTGCTCACACAAATCATAAAAGAGTGAAAAGAAAAAATCCTGTGATTCTCTTAAATCTTGTGATGGAATTAATAGAAAAATGCCGTGGATTCACTCCTACCTACAAAATTAAAAATCAAAAGTCACATTTTTTACGCTCAAATAATAATTTATTTATAGAACTCATTCTCACTTTTAGTGATTAATTAAAGGTCCTGATTTCAACAGATGTAATTAGATGAAAAAAAGACTGTAAAAAATGGTGTATGAAATAAACTCTTCTTCATCTACACATCTCCAGTAGAAGAAACCACTTTGGGCCAGGTTTTTCCCACCAAGGAAAAGATCTTAGAGAAGGGGCTTGTGGCAATAACTCTTTTCTTCCTACAACTCTTCTGCTCAGATTAAAATTTCACTTCATTTGGATGGAACCCATTTTTAAAATAGTTATTTCTGATCCAGTGAAGAGTTAGACAGTGCATATGCAATCATCTGCACTGGGGACACAGGAAAATTTAATTTTCTTCATTGAAACTACTTATAAAATAGTTGGTCAATCACTAATTTAGACAGGTGTCCCAAACCCCCAAGGCTTTGAGTTAAAAAATAAAATAAAACCTAAAATACACCTCTACAGTAAACAGCAACCATTTACACCTTCAAATCAAAGAGTCTTCTCAAAGAGACTTCCCAGAAAGATAAAAAACCAAACAAAACTGTCTTCCCGTGTTCATAATTCCAAATACATTTCAAATAAAAATGAAATTTTGAGATGGCAAAAATGAGATACTTTTCAATGTAAAACTGGCACCTTAAGATGTGGCCTCAGCTTTTTTTTTTCATTTTGTTTTTAATTGGTAATGAGCATTCATCGATCACACGTCAGTTTTCAGTCTTTAAACACTAAGATGGAATAAATGAATGAATTTAAAAAAAAAATTAAAATGCCACCCCCAGTAATGAATCAAAATCCTCACAGAGGAAGGACCATCAATTGGAATAATCAATATAAATTAAATATAAATGTAAATAATGAACGTTAAAAATTGTGAATATTTGGGATTCGGCTCAGGCCTAACTTTGCTTGTTTTATTTATTCTTATTTCGACTCCTGATTGCCACTGAGAAGGGCAAATAAGCAGTTTCACTGGATCAAGGGGTCAGTTTTCTTGAAACTGTCATTTCTGATATTCTGGCATCTGCTGTGCCTTGTTTTCAAAACTTTGGCCCATTTAATGGCCCCCTTAGAGTTGGTCATGCAGAAATAAACTGTTTATTTTGGGGGTTTTCGTGCACGTGCCATTTGTCCTCAACCTGCTAAATACTTCTAGCACCTGTAATTACATAAAGCAATTTATATCTAATTTATATGATAATAATAATAATTAATAACTTTTAAAGGGATTCCTCAGCCTGCACTTGACATCCTGAGCTCTGTGTTAAAACTCGAGTCCTCCATGGCAGCTCCCAAAAAAGCCCCTCCAAGGGCATGGAATTGCATTAACAGTGAACATCCAAATATCACAGCAAGGAGAGCACTGCAAAGCCTCTGCTTTTGGTTTTGGGGCCAAAAAAAACCCCCTTCCACAAAACAACTGGATCCCAGGACAACCCCTCCCAGCCTACATGAAGTTGACCAATTTTCATATTCAGCGCCGCGACCAGAAGCATCTTCCCTCCTAAACCCACCGTCCTCCACGAAAACCCAAATTTTTCACCCCACTGCTGGCAGCCCTCAAGCACAGCTCCCACCTCACCTTCCCCAGCCCGTGGAAAAGCCAGGCTTGTGGTTTTTTTTGTTTTTTTTTTTTTTTAAAAAAAACCAACCCAATATTTGGGCCGGGCGCTGGGGCGCCTTCGGAGGAACATGACCCGCTCGGCGCCGCGGCGCGTTAAGGAGCCTGATTGAACATCGCTGCTAATTAAGAGCTCTCGTTGTTTGGCAGGACCACCGGAGAACCTCCTGCACTTGTTCATGCCAGCAGCACCTCCTGCAGAAATTAACTCTTGATGAGAGCAGACGGGGGGCCCAGCTGGGTCCCCCCAGCTCCTCCCGGCGCACAAATGAAGCGTAATGAGAACGCTGGTGGCGACCAAGGGGAGGGAGGTTATTCGTGACCTCTCCTTAAAAAACAGAGTATACTCTTACATTGACTTAATTTTCTGCACTGGGGGTAGATAAGGCAGCTGGGGACGGTGTGAGCAGAGCTGAGAATCGCGGGGGAGGACTGAGAATCAAAATTATTAGCGGATAATTCGGTAAGAATTATCTTATTAGGCGGGCTAAAATATAATTCTGTTCTCGGGGCTTTCGAAAAAATCAATAAATATTATTCAGCCACCAGGCTCCTGGAAGAAAAATTTCACAACAAAAGCTGAAGCTGGAGGAGGGTTTTGTGGAGAAAAAAAAAAAAAAAAAAAAAAGCAGGTTGTCAGAATCGATTTGATATTTTCTGTCTAAAACCTTGGGATGTGTTCAGCAGCGCAGCTTTGTAATATTCAACAGGAACGTTCCACGTGTACAAACAGCACTGGCTACCCCATAAAACACCAATAAAATACAAACCCACTCCCGCTCAGTGTTAATGCTGCAGTGTCCAGCACTGGTGATAAATTGCTGTCACCTCCGCGGCCGCTCCTGCAGGTGACCATGATGGTCCCACCTGCAGAGGGGCTCCCTGAAGACCTGGCATGAAGCTCCCTGCAAGAGCAATGGCAGCACCTGTCTGAACTTGGTTGTTAAGACCTGAAGTGACAGCAGATCACAGAATAATGACTGGTAGATTGATTTGGGCTCTTATCACAGAACCCCTGAGGGTGGGAAAGCCCTCCCAGCCCATGGAGTCCCAATTCCCACCTTGTCCCCAGCCCGGAGCTCTGAGTGCCACCTCCAGGTGACACCCGCAGGGATGGGCACTCCAAAGCTCCCTGGGCAGCCCCTGCCAAGGCCTGAGCACCCTTTCCATGGGGAAATTCCTCCTCATAGGAAGTCTTGGCTCTCCAGCCCCTTGCCCAGCTCCCTCAGCCCCTCCTGGGGCTCCAGCCCCTTCCCCAGCTCCCTGCCCTGCCCTGGACACGCTCCAGCCCCTCCAGGGCTCTCCTGCAGGAGCCACAAGTGGACACAGCCCTGGAGCACAGAGGGACAATCCCTGCCCTGCTCCTGATAATCACTTCCCTACTCCCTATTCTTCCATTTCTAATTAAGCAGCAATTAGCAATAAGCACATACAGAAATAATTACCTATGCAAAGTGCTCCAGTGCAGCCTTCTGTTCTAGACACTATCAATCAGATATGACAAAAAAAATGTGGACAGGCTGTGATGAATGGAAACAATCATTTCCCGCAGTTAAAAAAAATGCATTTTTAAAACAATTCAGTCCTTGTATTTCTCTCCCCTCCCACCTCCTGCCTTTGGTTACATCTTGGATGAAGCCTTAACTTCAAGGTTGCTCTGTTAGAAAAATCTGAGAGAGGGCAAAATGCATTTGCTTACTTTAAAAAGAAGTGAAAATCAGAACATAGAAGAAATTTTTCATGAAGCGCCCAAGGAAGGGTATCTCTACACATATTTCACTACATGGCAAACACCACCAGAAACAAATACTTGGGCACATGGACAAGAAATGTAAACTGCACATGGTTTATGGGACTGAGAAATTCATAATATACATCTTTGCTTAATTATTATCTATTTTTTTCATTCCAAGACGACTTTTACTTCTGGAAAGCAACCCAACATACAACAAAGGTTAAGGATGCCTCTCTCAGGGGTCAGCACATTTAGAGAGTATCCACTTTAATGACAACATTCACCTTTCAGTACAAGGTTTTCCTCTGGATTGAGGAGCTGCTCTCTCTCCCATTCCCACCCCAAACTAAACTCCAAAGCACGGAATGTTTTTGCCTTGGTTTCTCTATAAACCTCCTCAGCTTATAGAACACAGTAATGACAACTGAGTAACTGCAGTTTAGGATTGCACACAAATCACCTTGCAACAAGGAACTTCCATTCATGCCCTTTCCACTTCCAGGGAATTGTATTTGTTACAACTCCTCCACTTCTTCTGGATGGGGAGGAAAGGGGGAAGGAAAAGCCGCACCCCGAATCTCAGGCCTTCAGTTTGGAGCGCAATCACGTGGCAGAGGAGGCTTCAAATTTCCTCAAACACACCCTTTTCTTTCCCCCCCAAAATCACCAACTGCTAAGTGCTCAAAGCCTCAGCTAAAGGTATCTTTAAGCCATCTGTTAGTTTTGGGCAGGAGGAGATTCCAGTCTCCCCACACGACCAGTCATTCCTCCTGCAATGGGAAACAGCTGGGTCCAGGCTGAAAGAAGGGATATTCCACAACTTGGGAGTGTTGAAAGAAAGAACAGACTTAAAACAAGATTTCTGCCCAAACATAAGAGGTGGGGAATTGGGAAAGGAACAATTCAGGCCCTGGCCAGAGTGGCAGACGTCAAAAATACAGCCCGGAGCTCGCAGTGAGGATTGCAAAGAGCCTTTTTATTCCAAAAAAACATTCCAGGTGAAACTGTGGCACTCCAAATCACGGCCTGTGCTGGAGCATCCTGCCGCCCTCGGCTCGTGCACCATTTTTCACCGTCAGAATGCCACTTAAATAATAATTACAGCCTCAGTTCATCGAATAATTTCTACTAGAAGGGACGGTGACAAAACCAATACAAAATCAGCAGCTCTTCACAACCAGTGAGCAAACTCAGCGTGGATCCCCGGGTGTCAAAATTCTCTCTCTAAAATTCAGGGAGATTTTATTTTTCTTCAATAATCTATTGTGAAAAAACCACAAAAAACCCCCCCAACCTCTGAGGGGAAATTTCCCTATTAAATCTCGTTGCCCAGTGGCAAGGCTGTGGTTAAAGGATCCGGACTGACTGGTGAAAGGTTCATTCCTTCGGAAGGCAGAAAATTTTAAACCCATCCTACATCAAAGGCAGTGTCTTTCCATCTACCAACCCTCGGTGGATTTCTTTCCCATGAACTCATCTGTGCAGCGATTTTATTGCGTTTAAGGAGCAACTTTTATGTCTCTATATACTCTGTCGTCGGAAAAGGTAAACTTTAAGCGCACACAATGCTCATTATAAATCCCTCATGTCTCCTTTGAAGCTGGTTCCTCTCACACTGACAGTCCCAGAATCCCAAAATGGTTTGGAAGGGACGCTAAAGCTCATCCAGTTCCACGGGCAGGGACACTTTCCACTCTCCCAGGCTGCTCCAAATAAAAGCAAGTTTTTTTCTGATGATAACTTGCCTTTATTATAAAAAACTGTAATTGCTTTATTCGATTATGTACTCACCTACAGAGACTTTCAGTTGCAAAACAAAAAAGGGCTGAAGACAACGGATGGAGAGGTGAGAAAAAGCTGCTCAACAGCCAACACTAAAGAACATTTAGAACCCTAAAACTGCTGAGTGCCAGGAGCCACGACCCAGGAACAGGGAGGGAAACAGGATCAAGGGGGCCAAGAAGTCCAGGAGTAGATGGTCTAACGAGAGATTCTGCCTTTTTCTGTCTGCTGTAACTGACCGCGACAGCTCCGAACTGCCACAATCTTAGAAATCTCTTCCCTAAACTATCCTTCATTTCTCTTTGAGGCATTTTGGTTTTCTTAAGGCTCCGTCACAAAAGCATCAAAGGTTGGAAAATCCCTCCCAGCCCGTGGAATCCAAGTTGTGACCAATTCCCACCCTGTCCCCAGCCCGGAGCTCTGAGTGCCACCTCCAGGTGACACCTGCAGGGACGGGCACTCCAAAGCTCCCTGGGCAGTTCCAAGGCCTGAGCACCCTTTCCATGGGGAAATTCCTGCTGCTGGCCAAGCTGAGCCTCCCCTGGGCCAGCCTGAGGCCGTTCCCTCTCCTCCTGTCCCTGTTCCCTGGGAGCAGAGCCACAAAAGAATGAAATAATTTTAAATATGAATTTTTTTTTCCTTTATATTAAGCTATTATTAGATTCAGACCGAATATTATCAGGTGAATATGGACACTACATTCATTCCTGACCGCTCCAACACCTACATTTAAATCAAATATTCGAATTATAGATTTGGAGAGTTGGATTCATAAGGTTCTATCTACATAAGGCAAGTTTCCTGAAAGGAAAACCTCCAAAATTAGAGCACATCTGAACTCCATAAAAGACTTCACTGCTCTTTCAGGGAGCAGTGCAGTCAAATTTAGACATTTATAGGCTTTGGGGGACAAATTCTACCTGAAAGAGTTTGAACTCTCGCAATCCAAATGCGAATCCACATTTCTTATTGTTGTAAAATCGTTATATGCATATTGTACTCATGAAAGTTGAAGCAGAAAAGGTGAATTGCTGTAAAATGTTTAATTTCCTGGTATTTTTAATTGTGGTGGTTTAACGAACCTACAAGTAAAAAGTGGATTATGATTAAAATTTCTCTTGCATTTCAATATAAAGCAGACAGTAAATATTTTAAGTTAATCCACACAGTAAAAAATTTCCATTTTTGTGCTTGACTTTTTCAAATCCTACAAACACACCGTGCTGTTAAATACCAGAAGCTATTACCAAACCATCAGAGGTTTGTCTTCAAATTAAAAGAATCATTTCAGCAAGGTGCAGCTGCAGCCCAGTGACACTTTCTCAATATCTGCAGTGCTTTTTTTTTTTATTAGATGTCCTTATCCTGCTCTTGCTATAACATTTCCCCACCGAAGCCTCCTGCCCTTTTGCGCAGATCCAAATAAAACATATGATTTATCCATAACGATCCAACACCAGCACATCCCACGACGGCAGGGTTTGTTTTGGTTTTTTTTCCAAGGGTATTTATTTTGTTTTAGCAACGCTGAAAACTCTACAAGCGAGAGAAAAAAAAAAAAAAAAAAAGAAATTAAATGTGTTCCTGACGGCTCTCACTGCTCAGTTCTGTCGGTGCTTTAAAGAGAGGTAGGAATTTATTTTTTTTTTTTCCCTTCTTTTTTTGCCACCCTGCAGGTTCCCAAAGTCGAGCCGGGCCATTTGCAAGCTGCCATTGGTTAATGAAGGTAAATTTAATTAGCTCAACTTCCTTGCAGATCCCATCAAACGCCACCATTTGATGTATTCTGTCAGAGCACCGAGTCCCCTCCAGCTGGCCGAGCGCCACAAAGAAAAGGCAGCTCTGCCCATGGCTGGGAACTGAAATGAGCTGTTTTAAGTGGAGCTTTTCTCCCATTTTTCTGAGGCTGCACCGCTCTGACCTTCCCCGAATCAATCCTCTGCGGATTAACATGTAAAGCAGTGTCGAATTAATTTCAGAAAGCGAATATGAGATCAGCCCAGGGCTCCTACAAAACAGCCCGGCTCCCGAACACGCTAATGCCGCGAGGCGCTCAATGGGGAGCTGTCAATAAGGGCTGGGAGGGGGGTGCTTAGGAGGATTTGGAGCGTGGAGCAATCTATCAGGCTGGTTAGAGCTTTGCCCACTTCTGGGGCATGGCTAATGCATTCCTCTGGAAGTTAATCCCATTTCTAAAGGCCCTCCCGTGAGGAGCACAGAGGCCGTGCCGAATGAGAACTCGGGTGCATTAAAATTCTCAGCCACGTCACCAAAAGGCGCACGGGGGAGATGCCGAGGGCTGACAATGAGATGGTTCATTAAAAGTGCAAGGAGAAGAGACTCAGCGCATCTTTGGGGAGGCACCTGCACACGGCTTCTGCACTTAGAAGCACTTAAAAATCCCCAAAAAATAAAACCAAACTTGCATTAATGTCAATAAAAATTGTCGGTTTCCATGGCGTTGCAAAAAGAGGACAGTGGTCTCTACACACAAAACTTAGCACCTGTTACAGCGACACAACATTCAATTATGTTTGCTTGCACACCCAAAAAGAAATGAATGATCACGTTACCACCTGGGAATGTGGCACTTTTCACACACCCATGTTGAGTGTTACAGATGTCAGTGACGACAAATGCACGTTCAGCCTGTGTGCCATCATCCAGACATTCAATTTTCTGAATTTTTAATTGAATCTTGCATCTAAATCAGCATCAATTAAGCAAAAAAAAAAACCTCTGAGGAGGTAAAATATCATTTGGGTATCTTCTGTTCCACAGGCAGCAAAATCAAAATTCTCAAAGGTCAAAACCAGAATCTTGGTTCATCAGTGAAGACAGAGAATAAAAGAAAATGGGGACCAAGAGGAGACAGAAATCGCTCACACAAATTCTCTCAGTAACTACGAGAAGGCGGTGGCACCGTAACATCTGAAAATAGATGGCGTTAAGCTTTATGAAACAAAATCATCCATTTCAAGATGAAAAGGATACCAAGAGAAAAGACAAACTTGTTTACTGTCCTTGAAGCTGAAATTTGATTGGGAGAACCAAAAGCAAACCCTTCGCCTTCTGCAGGTTGAGGATTTTTTGCTCGTAAAATGTGACAGAAGCAGGTTAAAAAGTGTACAGTGGTGTCACCAAAACACAAGGATTCAGCAGGAATCGTGACAAAAAAGCACAAAACACTTCAGAGACCCGTATTAAAAACTTATTTTCTGTTATTTTTTTCTACTCCCCAAAGTTTGGAAAGTGAAATCCATTGCCCTCACTCCTCATTAAATAATCCACATCATAAAACCCATCGCTAAAAGCCAACTGCGTGCCACAGAATATTCCCGGATTATCAGATCCTGGAGTGAATCTTAGGGGATGAAAGGTCCTGTTCCATTTGTCACCTGCCAAGATCTGACACGGGATAAACTGAGGAGAACCAGGTGGGCTGAGCGTCATTCCCACAAACTCCTCACTGCCCATGGCACGGCGATTCCGACCCGCCGGGATTTCGCCGGAGCTCCACCGCCCTAAACTCGGGAAGGGAACGGAATTCACCTCCTCAGGCCAAAAAAACTCTGGCAAAACGGATTTTATGACCGAGACCATACCTCACCTCTCTGGTTTTTTTGGGAACACGGCTCATTAAAATGCCTCCTTGGCATCTCCGCGTAAACAAATTCCGGGAGCGATTCCGGGCGGGCGATTCCCTCTCGAGGCAGGGAGGGATTTGTGCCACCACATTCTGCTGAGCCCTCACACAACTCGACTCGCACTCGGGTCTGCTTTTGTGATATAATCCTGCAATCAGCACACAAGCACCATCCTGGAGATGCTTTAGGAGAAGATGGAAAATCCAAACTAATACTTTCCGCTATTTTCTGCTTTCCGCCACAAACTGACCTACTTAGAGATGAAAGAAGAAAAAGTGTTTCGGTGCATTTTTTCCCCTCCTCGACAAAAGTGATGCCCATTTAGTCCTTTCAAAAAGGGAGCTAGAGGAAGGTGGCAATGTTGACATTAAAATGTCTCCTGCTCCGAAATCCCAGGAAATGAAGCAGAGTTTCCACAATGCAATGGATTGGCCAAAACTGGCCTGAGTTTGTTGGGATGAAGTCTCTGCTCACTGAAAGAACCGAATCATGAGAAACAGCTACCAAAAAGAAAAAAAAAAAGGAACATTAAGAAAAAAACAACTAAATGAAAAGTGAAAATTAAAAAAAGAGTTGATTTAGGATTCAGTGTTGCAATTAAAGACCAAGACTTCCTGAAAATCCTACAGCTCTTAACACTTTCCCACCCAGAAAAACAAAGTAATGGCATTCTCAGATTATTCATATATTCATTATTGATGTATTTTATAACTTCAAAAAGTTATAAAAGTAAAAAATTCCAGTCGTTTTAAACAATTTTATTACAGAACCTTTAAGAATTCTCAGTGAAGGCAATAAAACAAAATCCTGTAGCTCCAGCTCATCACTCCTCGTGCTGTAGGTGTTTTTGTGGCAGTGTTTATGCTCATATGGATTTATCCATATTGATGCAAAAACTTAGTGTCTCAGTCTTCCAGAATTTCCAGATCCTATCCCTGATACTTTATCAGAAGAATCCTGAAAAGGTTCTATTGACCAAAAGTAGACAGAACAATAAATGTAATTAATTTGTACACCAGCTTTCCTTAAAAAAAAAAAAACCAAAAAGCTAAAAAAATGCCCTAAAAAAGGAAGTTGGTAAGAATTTGGCTCTGCAAAATCTTTGACATCAATTTCTTTCCATAAAAGATACCAAGCTGGAAACTACAACTTTTATGAGATGTGATTGAGAAAGAATACGGTGAGAAAAGCTGAAAAAATCTGCGAGGAGAAAATACGGAAAAGTTTCCTTCGGGCACTGCTGAAGCTGCACAACAGAACTCCGAAAATGAAATCAAGATTAGGTGAGAAATAAGAACTGAAAATTAGAAGCCTTTTAGTCTAAAGTTTGAAGAGAAAGAAAAAGTAATAGAAATTATGTCTTGCGATAAAATACTGGTTATTCTGAACTTGATTTTTTTAAGAGGCAAAGGGGAACAGTATTTTGAGTAATTTGTATTAAAAAGAAGGAAATTACACCGTGCACTTGAGATAAATCGTATCCCACCAAAAACTACACCCTGTCCTTGGAAAAGGAGCTCATGGGAAATGCCTTTTACCCTCACAGCCCAAAAGCCACACACAAAATGTGAATTTTTTCCTCTGGATTTATCGACTAAGGTCGTGCTGCAGAAAAATTGGTGATTTTGTACAACTGGACTGAAAAATCAGATTTTGAAGGGACTTTTCCTGCTGCAGGGAATGTGGCAGTGCTAAACTGTCAATGTATTTTTAAATGTACTTTTAAGTGCTAACTTTCAGGGCTGGATGGAATTAGGAATGAAAAGGTTGTGCTGCTACCGAGGAAGTAAAAACTGCATTGACTGAGAAAATAAAGCAGGTCTAGGAGGTACAGCCCTCAATAATCCACCCTAGAAAAATCAGGGATATACAGCAAGACTCTGATCTGTTACGGAAAAGCATTTTCAGGCAGCCTTATCAACAAAAAAACCAATAAAAACACATAGATAAAGAGCATAATTTCATTTTTTCACCCTTCTACTATTTCAGGGAAATTCAAGTCTGTATTTTAAAGTCTCTAGATGATAATGGCCTCATAATTTCCAAGGCTCATCTTTTGGCATTGCCTGTCATTTTGCACTTACTTTCCCATCCTGCAATATCAATTATTATCAGGTTATGAAGATAAGCCACTTAGAGGAAATAAACTGCCACTGTTACCGCGGAGGAGAGGGTCAGCCCATCCCAGGGAGGGTTACTGAGCTGCACTTGGTAAAAGCAGGATCCCAATTCCAGGAGTTGTCACAAGAGGGGCCATCAAGGCACTCTGCTGATGCCATGCCTGGCAAAAATGTCCCTGATTTCATAGAATCCCAGGATGGTTTGGGTTGGAAAAGGCCTTAAAGTTCACCCGGTGCCACCCCTGCCATGGGCAGGGACACTTCCACTGTCCCAGGCTGCTCCAAGCCCCAATGTCCAACCTGGCCTTGGGCACACACAGGGATTCAGGGGCAGCCACAGCAAATCTGGGAATTCTATTCCAGCACCTCCCCACCCTCCCAGAGAAGGATTTTTTCCCAACATCCCACCTGAACTTGTCATTTCTCAGTGTGAAGCCATTCCCTGTGCCCTGTCCCTCCGTGCCTTGGGAATTGTCTCTCTCCAGGTTTCCTGGGGCTCCTTCAGGCCCTGCAAGGCCACCCTGAGCTCAGCCCAAAGCTTCTCCTGTCCAGGCTGAACAATCCCAGCTGTGCCAGCCTTTCCTCCCAGCAGAGCTGCTCCATCCCTCTGCTCATCCTGGAGCCTCCTCTGGGCTCTCTCCAGCAGCTCCACGTCCTCCCTGTGCTGGGCCCCGGGGCTGGGGCAGCTCTGCAGGTGGGGCCTCACCTGAGGGGACACAGGGACACAATCCCAATCCCTTTCCTGCTGCTCTGTCCTCCTTGGATGCAGCCCAGGATGGATTTCAGGGCTCCCAGCACTCACTGGTGGCTCCTGTCCAGCTTTTCATCCACGGCATCCCCAAGTCCTTCTCAGGGCTGCTCCCAGTGAATTCTCCCTCCCAGTCTGTGCTCACGGCTGGGATTGTCCTGACCAGGAGCAGCCCCTGGCACTGGGAATTGTGGAAGCTCACGAGGTTCTCCTGGGCCACTTCTCAGATCTTTCCGCCTTTCCCAGCTGCACGCGAGAGCCTGTTCGCACAGAAACTCAAACTCTCTCCAAAGGGGACTAAAACCAATCCCTGCCCATGGAATGCACCTTCCCAACGCTCCCCACGTGGGATTTGGATACTGGACAAAACCACAGGATCTGTGCAGAGCATCCCCCAACCCACAGCTGCCACAGCACATTCCCGCAGTGCCACACACAGGGATCATCTCTTTTCCTGCCCCAAACCAGGTATAACCCCCATCAGATAAATTCCTTATCATCCCACTGGAAGATTTTGGTATTTTGAAGGATTGGCTGCTGAATCAAACAGGATTTTGTTTTGTTTTTTTCTTCCTCTGCTGAAAGAGCTGGAGTTGTAGGATGGATTTAATTCAGTGAAGCGTCAGCCCCTTGATGAATTGCATAAACGTTGCCAGACGAAGCTGCTTGTTTTATTTTTTTGTTTCATTAAACAGCAACACGGCCGAGCAATAAAAACCTGGTACCATTTTGATATGGTTTATGCTGCTGCATGGAAAAAGCCTTTTATGAGCGTTGTGTAAAGCAGATAAGGAATTGAATGTGCTAAACACATGGGCAGAACAATCTCTCCAAACCAGCTTAACTGGGGGTGATCAGGAGCAGATTCTCACTGGTGTCTGCTGGTTTTTAATGACATACTTGTCAACATGTAACCTTAGAATGCAGACACCATGGTAACAGTTTTAACACAGTCTCTTTAAAGAGAATAATTGTGTGAAGCACAAATAGAAACATCTTGACTCTTGTAGTCTTTTAATCCACTTAGAGAAATGCTTTTCAATCCATCAAGCAGCGTTTTCTGGATCTTGTTGAACATCTGTCCTGGAATTACTTGGAATGAAAGTCGAAGCAGGTCCACCCACGCTGTGTTTGCTGTGGCCCTTAGAAGGAGAATTTCGATGTAATACTTTGATATTAGATTTGAGCTGAAGAACACCAGACAGAAAGAATTTTGGCATTCACTTGGTTATGCAATAATAAATCCAATGTTGAAGCTGCTCCTGTGCACTAAAATCACAGAACCCCTGGGTTGGAAGAGATCTCCAAGATCATTGAGTCCAACCAAGCCCTAACACCTCAACTAAACCACGGCACCAAGTGCCACGTCCAGGCTTTATTTAAACACATCCAGGGATGGTGATTCAACCACCTCCCTGGAATGCTCTGCCAATACCCAAAAATACCCAAACATTTGCATCATTTTAGTTGTGACACCTAAACGTGAATTATTTTAGTTGAGTGAGTGGTTCCAGTGCTCGGGATCTGGTGAACTTCCTACACTGAGGTGCAGGGATAGACCCCTGTGCGTTCCAGCACACCCACAATGTGTTACACTGATGGAATCATAGAATGCTTTGGGTTGGGAGGGACCTTAATAAAGATCTTCCAGTGCCACCCCTGCCATGGGGACACCTCCCACTGTCCCAGGCTGCTCCAAGCCCCAATGTCCAACCTGGCCTTGGGCACTGCCAGGGATCCAGGGGTAGCCACAGCAAATCTGGGAATTCCATCCCAGCCCCTCCCCACCCTCCCAGGGAACAATTCCTGTCCAAAATCCCATCCAGCCCTGCCCTCCTTCAGCTTAAGGCCACTCCCTCTCATCCAGTCGATGCCCCAAGTTTCAGCTTTCATGTTTTCCAGATTCTTTACTGCATCAGTAAGTAACTCTGAACTTCATATGAAGTGTTAGTCAGCTGTCCTCGCAGCTCAGTCAGACAAAATCCTTTTCCAGCCCCAAAACCAAGGGCACCATTGCAGCTTCAGGCCCAAAATTGTAAACAACAGCGAATTGAGGAGAGCAGACTCAGAGGATGGGACTTCACAGCCTGAAGCTGTACTTGGACAATGAACCCCAGGATGGAAATGGAACAAAACTCAAAAACGTGTGAAAACTCGTGACCAGGTGTCCTCATGGACCCATCTTGAGTCCATCTCGGGTGTAGCCCCGGCCAGGCTCCTGTGCTGCCCGAGGATGTATCCTTTGAAGGCCTTTTAATAAACACCTACTTTAATAAACACCTAAATAAATTCCTTAACTCTGTCCAGCCTCTGTTCTTGGTCAGCCTCTCTGGCATCACTGTCACTCCCTGCCCATGTGAAATCCCCTCTCCAATCCTTTCAGAGCCCCTTCAGGCTTTGGAATTTGCTCTGAGCTCTCCCTGGATCCCTCTCGTGGCCAGGTTGAACCCCTCCAGCTCCAGAGCAGAGGGGCTGAAGCCCCTCAGGGTCTCTCTGGAAGTGAGGGAAAGCTCTTCCCAATCCCCCAGCTCCACAGGAGATGCTGAAATTCCATTTCCATCCTGTGAAAACGCAGCAGCAAAGTGCCTTTAGTCTGATATTTGCTCTCTGTTAGTTAAATTATGGGTTAGCTCTTAGCAGTAATAATAATAATGGCTACGTTTGCTGCCTCTTGAATGCTCATCTGCTAGAGAGATTTTCTGCTTAACACATTAAAAGCGGGTAAAGAAATAATTTATTTCATTTAATTCTAAAAAAATCCTGCTTTTCACTTAAGGGAATTAGTGCCTTAAGCAATAAACACAACTATGCAATAAAGGGCATATGTGGGATCTATTAACCGAAGTGCTCGACTCTGCCATCGGAATAATCCCCCTTTGCAGAGTTTCATTTTGGAAAGTTCGTATGTAAATGATTGCTCAGAGAGTTAGTTTGTTTAAAAAAAAAAAAAAAAAAGTAAAGTAAATCTTACAGCAGTGGGGTTTTGTGATGTTGTTAGGTTAAGCTTTGATCCCCTCAAATTTCATTTTCCTACCCTTAGAAAAATTCTTGGGAGGGTGAGATTGTGCCTGGAATTGTCAGATGAAGTGGGAACATGCTCGAAGCTCCTGCATCATCTATTTGCAGTTTATATGGACAAGGCAGCTCCAAAGTGTTTCTAACTCACCTTCCCCGTGTTTCTGCCATTAGTTTTGCAAAAATATTAATTCTGTACATTTAATAAACCCAGACAGAGAGAATAATTCCAATTCTAGAACTGCAGCAATGGCTTACAGCGATCAGGACAAGACTGATCTCCTTGATTAAAATAAGAGTAAATTCAGCCCTAAATAATAAATATTTCACTGCTTTTCCCACATCTTTCATATCTCCCTGTATAAAATGTAACACAAGACGCCTTGATATAAATTTAAAAACTATTCTGTCCAACATTCCTTAGCTAAGAGCATCCCCAGTTACGGACAGAAAATGAATTGTTTGGGTTTGTCCTGTCCTTCCCTTAAATGCTTTAATGGATAAGAAAATACTTTTCAGCACTCCACCAAAAAAAAAAAAAAAAAAATCAAATGAGCAGGGATTATAGAAACAAGCATCAATGTTAATTCAGAAATGGATTAACAATTACAGATTTGAAGTCCATTAGCATTGATCCCCAGCATGAAATAGTTGTGATCAATAAGCTAATCTGTAAATTTGATTAATTGAGTAAATCCTGTTTACTGAAGCATTCCATAAGCATAATCTACAAATAGGAGGAGGTGAAAACCCTGCTTTTAGCCAAAAAACAAATTTCAGAGCCGTCACATCAATGGAAAATTCTCTCATTCTAAATCGTGCTGTCCCAGGGAGACCAAAACTTCAGAATTTTCACAATTAACAACCCCAAAAATTCTCTGGATGCCACAGAAATGGGCCTGACACTGAGAGAAATAAAAAACACAGAACAGGGCAACAATCTCTTGAGATTTTCAATTTTGTTTTTTTTTTTTTTCCCCCCCCTAAGAGCTTGTCCATCCAAGCTGCACTGCTAGACAGGAAAGGGAAATAGGAAAAATTGCTGGAAATATATCCTCATACCTATTTAAGTCTGTTTATTCTAGGAATTGTATCAAGACAACTCCACTGGTTAAAAAAAATAAATCCTGCACCTGACTGACAGCTTTAAATAGGGCAAAGCTTCACATCAGACCTTGGTGCTGAATGTGAGACTTGAAACTGTGTCAGGGGGTGCTGCCTAATTAACAATAATTGAAGCGCGGAAATAACAGGGAGTGAAATACAGCATTTCTTTTTTTTTTCCAAAAAAAGGAGATTTAATGAAGAATAAATTTAACTTTTTTTTTTTTTTCCGTTTTGTTCCTAGCTGTAGGTAACAACATTGTGCTCAGTTAAAAGGATGCAAGTTTTCGTTTTTTTACCAGCAATTTTAAGTTTCCTGGTGGAAGTTGATATGGTTTCGCTTCAAAAATTAAGGAATGATGGTCTTAATGAAGGCAGTTGAAAGAATGGCAAAAATGTGAGGGAAATTAAAAGAACTCGGTGTACTTCACACAGAAATGCAGAAATATTTCAATTCTTTTGTTCTGGGAGAAAACGTCACTCGATTTTTCTCTGCAATCACTTCTACAAACCCCCAAATAATGGAACTGACAGGCCCTGAGACACAACAGATCCCACACTCTGAAAATCCGGTAAAAAAACCCCAACCCTGCCATGATATTTGAGATCCTCAAAATCAGGAATATATGGGGAAAAAATGATTCTTTGCCATTCTTCTCATGAAAAGAAACCAGTCTGAACAGCAAAGCTTAACAGGAACTGACATAAATAAATGCAAAATTCAGCTCTAACTCCATTTACAGGTTCCCTTAAAAGACAGCTGAAGCTTTTCAAAAATGAGTTTTTCAAATATTCCAGCAGCCACCTGCACTCAGGGAAGTCACAGAGTCAACCCCAGAGTCTGGTTTTGGAAGTGGATCGTTCTTCCGAGCGACTTTTAAAAATATTCAACCAAATTTTGGCGTTAATTTTTAAGGCTGAGACGTTCAGTTTTCACTGCAACTCAAGGAGCCGAAGAAAGTTTTCCAACTTTCCTCCAACGATTCCTCCTAAAAACTGGAATTGAATCTTCACCTCGACTCTTGCTCTGCAACCCAATCTCCCCCAAAATCTCTGACAGAACAGAAAATATTTTTTACGTCCCACGTTTCCTCCCAGCCAACCCACGTGAGAATAAAATAACTGAGAACTAGTGAGATCAGCAGAGGTCAGGACTGCAGAAATGACGGGGATTTTTACACGTTGCAAGAGCTGTTTTTCTCCCAAGAAGTGTAATTTTAGGGAAATTTGCAAGTCAGCTGCAATCAGGGACGTTCTGCCGAGGTATATAATGAATGCTACTGTTTTCCATCCATGAAACCATGAAATTCTAGACAGTCGGGGAGACTTTCTGCTCTCTACACTCAAAATTGCTGCTGATCCCCTCTACAACATTTCCTTTTTTTTTTTTTAACCTAGAAAAGCAGTGCATAAAATTAAAAAAAAAAAAAAGTTAATTACCTCTTAAAAAAGCAAAAGCTGTCTGAAGCCATAATACAAATATATTGGGGTTTTTTTGATGTACATCACCATCTCCCCAGCTTTTAAAAATAATATTTGAGCTCATGCTTGACTCTGGAGGAAAAGTTCATGTTATCAGCTGGTGTCACCTGATGTGATGTGTTCGTAAATCCATGAAGGCAACTTGGTTCCAATGGGAATTCAATATCTCAGAATTAAATCAGTTTCATTATCAGCATTTTTCATCATCAATATTTTTCACATCAGACAAATAAGAACAGGAAGAGCTTTAAATCTGGCCTAACCTTATTTGGCTGTTCCTTGTTGTCAAAATTCCCAAGTCAAATCAGGAATTTTGTGCGTATAAGGTTTTGGGGGGATTTATTTTTTGTGCCACGGGGAGCTGAGCATTAGCATTTGGTATTGGAAATACAAATTATCAATTAACACTGTTATTGGAAAGGAAACCTGTAAACAATCTCATTAAAAAAAAAAAAAAATCTGTCCATGTCATATAAAAATCTGTCCATGTCATATTATTTCATATTTAGCAGGTTCCTGTTTTGGGAACTTTTCTGGAAACAACCTTGTCTTTGAACATTTTTGAACCCTAAATAATTTTAGAACTCTCAAACTTGCATTCAATAATTTTTTTTTCTTAAAGTATGAAGGATGTTAAATTCCTCTTCAGCGCCCAGACAAGTCAGAGGTGAAGAAAAAACCCTATATTTAAATATATATATTAAAAATATTTTTTAAAAAATTTATATATAAATTAAAAGATACAAATATATGTATTTTATATATAACAAAATAGATAAATTCGTAAAAATATAAAAATTAAAATATACAAAATTTTTATTATATCATTATATATAAATATTATCTATTTCTGTAATCGTATTTATATAAAATTATATATATTATATCTATTTCTACAAATATATATTTATATAAAATTATATATAATAATCTATAAAATATGGTGACCCTGGCAGGATCTTTAGTGACCTACATGATGCTCACGGCGACGTTCTCACTGATTCCCATCTCTGCAAAGAGGTGCCTGAGAGCATCAATAATTCCAAATTATTTATAAGTCATCTAAAAAAATAAAAGCTTAAATATAAAAGAAACCGGATTCTCCTTCAGGATTAATGGAGGAGAAGGCGAACGGATGAATATTTGATCTAAAGGACATTTAAGGTGTTTTATGTTGAAGGAAAAAAATGTGAAATTGTTGAATTAGAATTCGTCTCATCTGCAGAGTGTGATCACTTGTTGATGGTTGTTGACCAAATGAGTTTAATATTCAGAAATATATTCTCTTAAAAAGCAAAAAAAAAAAAAAAAAGAAAAGAAAATATCAAAGAAGAGAGGAATTCACTCCGTGGATGTTTCCCTCTGGCATCAGCACAGCCCAAGTTTCCATTTCTCGATGGCTTTGTGCAAACCCAGCGAGGAAACGTTCGATAAATCTTCGTGGAATTCCGAAGGATGTTTCCCTGTGTTGTTCCCCTGGTTTCAAACCTGATGATCTTCACAGAAAACTGACAACTTTAAACGAAGTTTCATGATGAATTCACAAGTGCAAAATAGCAACTGCAACCCAGTAATTCCTGTGAGTGAGTCTGAGTTTGCTGAGGATTTGTCCCCCAGAAAATGCTACAACTGAAAGTGCAGCAGCACTTCGCAAAACCACACTGAAATCAGATTTAAAAAAAAAACAAAAACCAAAAAACAAAAACCCTTGGAGTTTTCACAACAGAAATATTTCCAGGCTTATTTGAGGTATAAGCATGATTTACTTGACAACTTGGATTAAATTCCGATTCACCCAGTGCAAACCAGAAGGCTGCAAAACCCGGCAAGTTAAAAAAAACGGGGTTTTTTCCAATGAAACAATGAAAAAACCCCCTTGTTTTAAAAGCTGAACTGCACATATTTTCCTAGAGAGTACTAACCTGCCTGCTTCCTTGGAAAAGATATTTTAATTAGGAAGGAGAGACACTGGAAACAAAGCAGAAACAAAACCTGAGCCTCTGTATCAGCCGCTTTCCATAATGATATTCCGTATTTTTACATTTGTCTACAGAAGTAATGAAAAAACGTCTCTCTTGCAATAAACCAAAATCTATTTTCTTTTTGGCATCTTTAGAGAAAACCTGTTTCATTGCTACCCGCATGATTTCAGGGGCACATAAAGAATGGGAAATAAGCTGGTTTGCATTTTGGGCTTGGAAGGAAACGAGGACTTGAGAGATTATTCGAGTTCTTTAAAGAAGCAACGGTTCATCTGCACAGTCATTACAGCAACTGAACTGAATTTTTTTTGTGTGTGTGTGTGTGTGTGTGAGAAAAATGAGATTCTGTAAAAAAGAACACCACAGCAAAAGATTCTGGAGAATAAATAACAAATTTCTGAATTCTCATCCTAATTTGCTACAAAGACTTCGGAGAAGGGAAGATGCAAAAATCTCCTTTAATTCCCTCTTTACAATCCAGAAAGCCGAGTGGAAAAGTGAAGGACTCTCATTATTAATGGCAGCCCTGGATATTCCTTGGATGGAAAAGGCAATCCCAGACTCTTTTTCAAATCCGGTGGGAATTGCCCAGATTTGCTGTGGCTGCCCCTGGATCCCTGGCAGTGCCCAAGGCCAGGTTGGACATTGGGGCTTGGAGCAGCCTGGGACAGTGGGAGGTGTCCCTGCCCATGGCAGGGGTGGGAATGAGATGATTTTTAAGATCCCTTCCAACCCAAACCGTTCCATGATTCCCTGAAATGTGAGTCAGACTCGTGCCCTGGAGAGTTTGATAACCCTCCACGCATTAATTGAACATTTCAGGCAGCAAATGTCTGTAATCACACAGTCCTGCACCTCAAGTTTAACCATAGCACCATCAGACGAATCCTTTTTCCTAAAATTCCTCCCTCCCTCACCCTCTGGAAGCATTATCCAGAGGACGGAGTTAAAATCCATTTATTCACACAAACTTTGACCGAAGCACAACACACCGGTCACTTCCCAGCTTCGAAAGGACGCGGGGGATGATTGTGGAAAGCTCCCGAGCTTTGGGGAGGCTGCTCTGGGATCCAGCCGAACATTCCCACCGGGATTCCTCCCTTTGGAAAAAGGGGCTGCTCCTCTCTCAGTCACTTCTCTCCAGTGAAATCCGCGTGGAAACCGAGTGGAAACTTCACCGGCGGCTCTGCCCAACCCTCCCTCCTCCAGCTGCATTTTCCATATTCCATTTTATCAAGCAGGAGTCAGAGAACTCCCAAATTGCAGTTTATTCCAAAGGAAAAGCTGGGAAGGCTGGCAGCCCTCCCGAGGCCGGAGCTGAGGCACTGTCAGAGCAATCCGCCTGCAAGCAGGGCTGTGTCAACTCAGCAAGCAGACAGGTTTTTTTGTGTTCTCAACAAATGGAAACTATGTCCTATAAAAGAACTTTAATGGGCAAATGACACTGGATTTTTTTTTTTTTTTCCCTGCAGCAGCAGCAGCAGGGTTTGAGATTTTCTTCCTTTCATTTTGCCTTTTTTTCCACTCGGAACGCGCATTTTATCATGAACCTGAGCAGCACAAATGGACAAACCCTCATCAAAAGCTTCAGCTTGCACACAGGATTTCACATTATCTGGTGATGCATCAGTTCTGCAAAGCTTTTTTTTTTATTATTGTTATTAAGACTTCACAGGGGGGAGGAAAAAAAAAAATCTTCTTACCTTCGGTGGAAAAACTTTCCCCCCTCACAAAAGAGATGTTGTAGGATTTATAAGAAACAAAAGTGCCAATAAGATTTTCCTTTAATACCCGAGGGAGAAACACGATCATCTGCACCAGCAAGAAAAAGATGCCTGCACGAGGTGCTCTACTAATTACAGCTGCTTTGGTGGGCAATATCCCTGGTGAAACAGATGTTAGGGACCTATTAACAAAAGTTTTTCAAACATCTGCTTACAATTTGAAGGCAATTGTAAATACAGCACAGAAGGTCAATTGGGCTCATTAAGGTCTATGTGCAAATCTACTGCTGCAGGTTTCTTTTTAGCTAATACTGACTTTTTTTAACACAGGAAATAGAGTTTAATAGCAACTTGTGTCAATTTTGATTGTGATTTCATACAACAACAAACAACAATCGCCTGCCCTGTGCTTCACCAAATAACCCATTTTCCTTCCTCTTTTTCCTCTCTACCTACAGCACACTGCCACGGTTCTGTGAGGTAAAGGAAAGGTTAGAAATTGGGCAATTACAGAGAAATGATTGATTTTACTTTTAAACACCAATTATGGATCTTGATAGGAAATCTTCAGTTGTTGAACCCAAGAAAAATGAGTTTTGATTACAACGCATGGTTATGGGACGAAAATTATTCTTTCAAGTGTCAGAACAAAACACAGATGTTCAGCAGGTCTGAAACACTGGAAAGCATGGAATGGTTTGGGCTGGAAGGGACCTCAAAGCTCGTCCAGTTCCATGGGCAGGGACACCTTCCACTGTCCCCAATGTCCAACCTGGCCTTGGGCACTGCCAGGGATCCAGGGGCAGCCACAGCAAATCTGGGAATTCTATTCCAGCCCCTTCCCACCCTCCCAGAGAACAATTCCTGCCCAAGATCCCATCCAGCCCTGCCTTCCTTCAGTTTAAATCATGCTTCACCAGCTTTCCTCAAACTGGAACCATCCAGGAGCAATTTCCTGATGAGCTGCTCCAGAGAAAACCTCCTGATCCTGGACCCAGCAACAGAGCTCAGGACCTGCAAAGCTTCTGCTGCAGATTTTACTCAGCATTCCAAAAATCAGGAATACCAAGGCGAACTGGAGTTTTCAACACTGGTTCTTCTGGAAGTGATGCAGTGAAGTTGCTGTCTTGAATAAACCAGGGTGGATTCTCCATCCATGGCAGTGCCCAAGGCCAGGTTGGACACTGGAGCTTGGGGTACCCTGGGATAGTGGAAGGTGTTGGGGGTGGAATGGGATGATCTTTAAGGTCCCTCCAACCCCATCAATTTTGGGATTCATTCAGGGATTCAAAGTGTCCTCTCAAGGCCCTTCCAGCCCAAACCACTCCCTGATTTTGTGACTCCGCATTAAAGCAGATCTGTCACGATCAGACCCTCTGTGGGAAGCGCCCGGCCGTGAGTCACCTGCAGCTCCACAGATCCCTGAACCACTTCCTTCACATTCCCAAGAACCCTGGTTCCACCTGGAACTCTACCAGCTACACATGGAAAAAACTCTTCGTAATACACAAGCCTGAAAGATTTCAACATAGAGAACATACTCGCGAAAAGCAGAAGGGAAAACGCCGTGATGTAGAGAAATTCACAGGGTTAAAATCACAGCCTCCATCTCTGCAATGAAGTTCATAAATGTGACGGCAAATGCTGATCTCTTCAAAATCAAAATAAATGATTTTGGAGAAAAACATTTATGAGCAATTCAAGAATCACTAATTTAAGAATCTATCACTACCTGTTAGAGTTCGCTACAAGAAAATTAATGATCCTACAGCAATTAAAAGCTTCAGAATATTGTGGCTTGCACCAAACGTGGAAAAAATTCTACTTTAAGCAACTGGCTGCACATTTTAAAGAAAAAACACCTTAGGAAATAAAAACTAAACAGCACCTTTTACTACCAGTAGTGGTACCCAGCTGAAATTATTAAAAAGAAATTCAGTATAACAGAGATGAAAGTGTAAAACCTGTGAGAAGTTCTTTCTATCTGCAACCTTGAAGCTGTGTTCATATGGATCTGAATAAGGAATATGAGTCCTCCTTGTCCAAGCAACAGCTAAATCTGAAAGCAAACATCAGAGCTTGGCACAAAACATCCCATCAATAAATTCTTGTCCTTACCCAGCTTGACCCAACATTGCCTGCTTCAAAACCTTATCACCCTCTCCATCTTCTCTCTTACTAGAAAGGATATTTTCAGTGTCTTTACGACTTTTTTTCCAACCTTTTTTCCTACAGCCAGCAACTGAAAGAGTCTGACTGGACTGTGGATTTTTTTATTTCTTGTAAAGGAAGTTGGTGGCTTCATTTTGTAGGGCTGAGGAGTCTGGAGATTACCATGGACAATCTGGAAACGAAACCTCTTGATTTATGTGGCTTTTATCATCAAGTTAAACTTAGCTGAGCAGAATATCATTAACTGAGATTGAATAATAGAATTAACATGATTCTTTGTTTTTAGCAACCTACAGCTCCAGTGTGGCAATTCCAGAGACTCCAGGTCCACTCAGTACCAGAAAGAGAAAAGACTGGTGACATAAATTACCCCATCTCCAACCTTCCCCTCAGAATTCAGACCCTTTGTGGCACAAAACTGATTTTATTGCTCTAACCTGCTTTTACTGAACTAATCTGGGTATTTTTCTTGCCCAAGGAAGTAAGAAGAGAGGAAAAGGAGTAATATTTCATCAAGAAAATAAAACTAGGAGCACCTACACATCAGGACTTAGGAGAGAAGTAAAACTATCATTACCACTTCCACCAGCTTTTAAAATTTCCCATTTCAATCCTGATCCAACTTCACTTATGCAGCTTTAATCAGGATGCCAAAGGAGGAAAAGTCCTTACATTTTATTAGGAGTTAAATGAAAAACGTGTCCCTTCCTTACACCACTTATATTCCTTGGATATTACTCAGTACCAGTTAATTTAAAAAAAAAAAAAAGCATTTACTTCCAAATCAAATCCCAGAAATCCCAGAGAAACTGGGTGTGGGAAGTGCAAGGATCTCCCCAGAAAAAAAAAAAAATAAACCAGCACAAAGGTAACTGTGATGATGAAAGGATTTGCCTCAGCCTAGGAGGACATAAAAGATGAAGCTCTACAAAGACCATTAAGTATTCACCAGCTCACTGCAAATTACACTGAACACTTGGTGAAGAAATCTTTGGCAGATGTCAGCAATAAGGAAGCCAAACATGCTCCTTACATTGAAGGATAATGTAACTACAGAGAGGGTTTGTTTTGGAACCATTTCCACAGCCCAAAAATAATCTGGCCTCGTCTCCTGGCAAGGTTGGGTTTACCAGGGAAGAAACAAGAGAGAGCCATGACTACTTATGTGACAAATCCACATTTCTGCCATTTCCAGGCTCAGTACCACTCCTGAAACGAGATACCACACACCAATTTGGATCATAAAACACGGAGTTCCAAGAGAGAACTGCAGCAGATCTTCGCAAACTCAAATATTTGTGTAACCTCTTGTTTTCACAAGTGTTGTATAAACACCACTGCGGGCACATGACCACTTTGTATAGATCAAATCTTCCATCTTTTGGACTCGGCTGTTCCACTGTTATCTTCTGCACTGTGAAACCGCATTCCGAAGTGGGATTTACAAAGTTACAGCAGGACCTAACCCAGAGAAATCTGGGGGATTATCTCCCCCTCTCAATCTCCACGTTTCTGCATTCAGCCCCCCGTTATGAGAAAAGCTGATTGGACATTTAATGTTATAAAATTAATGTTCTGTTAGGTTCCACTTGAGGAAAACTATGCTTAAAGATGAGACAGAAATATAGCCTTGGCAAAACTGACCAGGCAGATGAAGTATTTCCCCATGTTGGCATTTCTGATGAGGAATTTTTTTATTGCTGTTATACACGTGGATGTTTTTTCCCCCTTCTCTCCTCTCAGCAAGGCACCATTTGCATCAGCACACATCTAATAGGAACTAAATCAACTGATTTGAAAACAGAGGGTTTCATCATGAAGCCAGAACAGGGATTTGCCCTGCTTCAAATTCCTGAAATAAATGCCTGAATCTGGAAATGAAGTCGTCCAGTGCTGTCACCCACACAGCCACCAGGTTTCATGCAGCTCACTGAGACGTGGAGGGGAAATGCTCCTGACTTTTATTATTTTTGCCATTTGAAAACAGCGTGGCTCCAATCCAAGGCAAAGAATCGTCTCGACAGCTCTGCTCCTCTGGTAATTACATGGTTGGAAGAGTGGCAGCTTCTTGAATGAAACTTCACAAGGAGGAGTTATCTGGAACTAATGCAAGTAAGGCAAATTCCTGCTGGGATTTAGCAGCACAGGATGGTTTGGCTTGGAAAGGGACTTAAAGATCACTCAGTGTCAACCTTCCAGGGACACCTTCCACTGTCCCAGGTTCCTCCAAACAGAGTGTCCAGCCTGGCCTTGGGCACACACAGGGATCCAGGGGCAGCCACAGCAAATCTGGGAATTCTATTCCAGCCCCTCCCCACCCTCCCAGGGAACAATTCCTGCCCAATATCCCATCCAGCTCTGCCCTCTGGCACTGGGAAGCCATTCCCTGTGTCCTGCCCCTCCAGCCCTTGGAAATTGTCCCTGTCCTGCTTCTCTATAACCCCCTGAGACCCTGGAAAGCTGCTCTGAGGTGTCCACATCTCTTCTTCTCCAATATGCAAACTTTTGCACAATCTCACACACAAGGGAGAGATAAACAGCAGCTAAAACCGTAGTGCTTGCAAAATCACAGACATTTGGGGATGACGGAAGGAAAGAAAAAAAAAAAATCAGGCTCTTTCCCCCACATTCTCCTGTCCCTATAGGGCACAGAGTCCTCCAGAGTCCTCCATTCTCAGCTTAATTTATGTTCAGACTAAGTTCAAACTTCCCTGGACAAACTCATCTGAGGAGAAGAAAACCAAGCTCACCTCAGCTCAAAATTTCACTCTTGCTGACTGCCTAAACTCAAGGCACTGAAAGTCGCTGTACCATCAGGTGACTCCCAGCCAGGTATCCCCATTCAGGAGCTCATGCAAGGACAGAATCACACGGTCATCAGGGAAAAGGGAAAGAGGGAAAAGACTTCTCCAGGGTCATCAAGTCCAACCTGTGACTGCTCAAACACCTGAGGTGAAAACAGAGCTCAGGAATCTCCACTGGGGAAGAATCCGCAACATCTTCCAAACAGAAATCGGCTTTTCCTGTGCGACACGTTTCATTCAAGGCGATGAAAAAGAGTTTTACCTCTTCATTCCAGCTGTCCTTTGAGCCTCTCGAAATGACTCACCTTCTCCTATGGCAGGGCAGCTGAAATTCTCCCAATTTTCTGGCAGAACTCAGCACTATCTATGTGTTTACCCACAAAAAGGCACACTGGCTGCGTGCCTTTTTGACTAAAAGGATTTTCTGTTAACTGTCTTTTCCCACAGAATTAGACTGGTGGCTCCCCCAGAAATTTTTTTTATTGGGAAATGCTTCAAAATGGTGGCCCTGACGTGTGACATTCACTCCCGAAAAAGCACACTGTGCACATCATATTAAATAAATAAGAGTTGTCACACATCAACCTTTGAATTGTCTGTCAGGAGCAGCAGAGCCGGGGAAGGTGTTGGATTATAATTTTATATTTTTTTTGACTTGGAGAAGGGGTAACCGAGAGGTATTTAAAAAAAAAAAAATTATTTTATTTTTAGTTTTATGTGAAGGGTGAGATAATATAGACGTTGTAATTTATGTTACTACAATTAGAAGTTAATTGTTTTTAATTGTAGTACATTATAAGCGTTTCTTGGCCTGTCAGCTTTTGCCAGACAATGCCGTAAATGCCTTCAAGACAATCATCTAAAATTACCCCCGGTGGGTCCTACTACAATGCATCTTTGGTAGTTTTATTTCTCCAAATTATCCGGTCTTATTTGCAAGGCCATCAATTGAAACTCGTGTCCAGTTCCATTTCTCCCTCGGCAATGTCTGTCCTATTCCGTGGCATTTCTAAGTCAGCATTCCTCATCTCAAAATCTACATACAAATACATATTATATGAACCTTCTATCAAACTTTAAAAATTCTCTACAAATCCATTTCTCATGGGAGGGAAATGCTGCATCCCTACCAAACCAAGGCATCCCTCCCTCAGGAAGCAGCTCTTGGACAGAGGGCTCCAGCCCCAAACCACGGCGAGGAAAAGCTCTTTCCCTGCAGGAATTCTTTCCCAAGTCTCTGCTGAAGCACTCCACGCTTCCACGATCCTGCCAGAAGTGCTTGGCAGAGCCTGGAACACAAACAGAGGGAACGGCAGCAGCTGTGGGCTCTGAAACGTGGGACTCTGGAGGTTTCTGCTGCGTTATCCAGCGGTTTCCTCCACACAGGGAAGTGTCCAAGTGGGAGCTCCACCTGCCACAAGTGCAGCAGCCAGTCTCTTTCCCCCTAAATCCGGGCAATGCTGCTGTTTGGGCACATTTCAGGGGATATTATGGCCAAAAATCAACATTTCAGGCGCCGTTTCTCAATTATTTCCTGGAGGATCTGTCCCATTTTCCCTCAGAGGAATGTTCACGGCGCTGTCCTGCCTGACTTGAGGGATTTAGGGGATAATTCCTGACCAAAATCTTCGAGCTGATGAAACCAGACCTAACAAAGGTGCTGGGAATGACTGAAGGCACCCCCAGGATACCTGAGGAAAGCTCCATTTACTGCTGCCTGCAGAAGCTGCTCCAGCAGCAGCAGGTCTGTGTGGCACAGGTCTGGAATTCAATTAGAACCTGTTACCAGAAAACCCACTCCAATTGGGAAGGGTCTGGGTCAAAGGCTGCAATTTGTATTCCCAAGGCTTTCCTCTTGCTCAGGACACAAATACTCCATTTCTATCCACAGTACCACCATCCTTCTGCAGTCACTTAAGTGTAAATCATCAAAATCTCCTACCCTACAAATCAAAAATCAGCCCGTTTAAATCCTGTCTGTGCCTTTTTGAGGAATCCACGGCACTGAAGGTCTACAAAGTACAGATCCTACCCAAAAAACCTCACTGTCACCCATTTTTCCCCATCCTCTGTGGAATTATTCCCTTGACATTGGCATAAACTTTCGTTTTCCTCAGGATCCACGTCTTTTACTTACAGAATTCCTGCTCGACATGCGCAGCACCACGACATAAATACAATTTAGAGACGCTCCCTGTCCCTTATATTCAAACAGAAAAGGATTCACCTCTGGCTTTCTCCCTCTGTCCTATCTCTGTGACATGACAGCATTCAAGATTTTTTTGCCCCCAAAACATTTTTTTCTGTGCCTTATTTTGCAGCTTTTTTTCATCACCCCGTAGAAAATAACATAAAATCCCCCATGGAGAAGGCAACTCATGTGACTTCCCTCAGGACCTAAATTAACTAAATCAATTTTAGCTATTTTTTACCTACTTTTGAAAATGACATCTAACCATTTAAAGCCTCCTCAGCGCTGAAATAAAATGTTACTTTGGAAATTCTTTGAAATGTGTTCTGTCAACACAAAAAGAAAGAGCTCCTACAAAAAAAAAAAAAATTCAATTTTTGCCTATCATAAACCTTGTCGAAGCAGTGATGCAGAGAGTTATGGGAACCAAAGGACGAGGAGCAGAGTACATTTTCATTTTCTCAAACAAAGAAATCAGAGTACAAATTTTTTTTTATTTACTTTGTGTGGATTTGGCCCAGAAATGCGAGGATTGAATTAGAACCTTCAGAAAAACTAAAAATATATAAATCCACACATTAGTGCTATAAATGCATGAAAGGGCTGCCTTAAAACATTTACAAAACTACTTCAAAAATTAAATTTTATCAGAGAAAGGACTAGAGGTAGACACTTCCTTTCACAAACCTTCACCTCTTTAACACTCTCAACTACAAATACATTCCTATACCCAACTGTACCCAAGCACATTCTAAGCTCTTCTGGATGGGTGTATTTGTCAAAACCACATCTACAAAATTGTTAAATTACAAAGTATTTTTGTTCTGGAAGCAAAGTTATGAAGCACGTGGAGAAGCAAGAAGAAATTACTCCAGAAAAGTTAGGGAGGATTGGTAAATTCCCACATCAGGGAAATTATATTTTCAGCATAGAGCCTGGAGTTTTGACTTGAGTAACTTAGAGCCTGTTAAAAACAATCATAAATCGACAGAAGTAACAAACTTGGAGAATGCTTATTTTTTTATAAATAAATATTCAATAACAAAAACCGTTTTATAAATATATAAATGTGACTGGCAAATTTAAGCCCCACCCCTGTACCAAAATTCACTCTTTTTTTAATCCTTAAAACCACACAGAGCCCTCCACAACAAGTTCCGTGAATCCATATTCAAAGAAAACACAAACAAATGAGTCTCGAAGCAGCAGCAGGAATATTGCAGAGAAAATATTATATCAAGTATTTTATGGCCAAGGCTGTTATTGGCCTTCATTTGTGAGCCCACTTCCACCTCGAACTGCTTAAAAAGAAGGTTTTAAACTATGATCTGCAGTTAGATGGGGGAAAAAAAATGAGGAATGGGTAAGGCAAGGGGATTTTAATTTCAGAAACAAAGCGAAATAACGCAAAGGAAGAACAGGATAAGGACCTTTGTTATTTTTAGGGGATCAGATCGTTTGTCCTGGACTCACACGAGGTGTGTAAGAGCAGCAAAGAGCAGCCTGGACCTCTGAATAACCAGGTACAGGACACGGACACAGCAAAGAGCAAAATAAACATAAATTAATCATAATTTCTTGCTGGTAGTGATAAAATTTGGAGTCGACAAAGGTGAAGGAGCAGAAGGTATTTTCTTTTCCACTGTGGGTCGTACTCACCACTTGTGCTGTGGCAGAAGAGAAGCAGCCCAGAGAAAAGGGGAAATTTAAGGGAGCAGATTTTGACAGAAGCCCAGCAGTTCTACACCCCACGATTATGGGGTGGTTGAATGTGAAGGAGAAAACCCCAGGGCAGAAGGAAATAAAAGTGCCCTGAGAATTTCTTGGTTCTGCTTGGAACACAAACCTCCAGTGAGAGCATCTGCCCCCACAGCTGGGGCTCCAAAACAGCCCCGGTGAGGGCGGAGAGGACACAAAAAACCAGCTCCCATTTTCTGAAACCAAACCCAGCCGAGATCCCCGGCCAGCGATGCAGACACCACACACAGCCCGTTAACGCCTGCACCTCCAGAATGCGTTCACACAGGAAAAAAAAACCAACAAGAAACCCCAAAATGTAAATGGAAGCGGTGCTGGGAAGAGCCAAACCCCTCTGAGCTCTGCTGCAGACACCCCAATAATCACCTACTGAGGGAAAACCACGTCCAGGGATCAGATTCCTCTTGGAATGAGGTGGGGATGAGCCACTGAGCTGAGGTGGAGAGACGCTGAACGTGTTTGGAAACCTGAACAGCAGAACCTCGGCTTCAGCAGAACACACAAAACTGCAAACACGGAGCAGGGAAAACCTCCTGCCTTGCAGCACCTTCCCTGGGTGACCTGAACATCACACAGCAAAAAAAAAAGACCTTGAGAAAGACTGGGGCACAAGCCAGACTGAAAACCAAACAATTTGTCTGTGATTAAAAAAGAAATAAATAAAGGATATTTCATAATACACAACTTTGATGAGGCTTTTTTAATAACTACGTGGTCAAAGCTTGTACAGACAGCCAAAACTTGGTTTGGTTTTTTTTTTTTTTCAATTTTGGTGTTCAAAATAGAGGAAGAGAACGCCCTGGTTTGCTGGAGAGCAGCTCAGTTGTGTCCCCAAGCCCTGTGCTGGAGGTGACAGCCAGCCAGGATGGATGAGGCATTCCCAGCAGGCTGCTCCACTGAAATGCCTGGCATCTCCTCTGGGCAGCCCCCAGCAGGGAGCCTGGAGCACTGGGGGGGACAAAAAACCACCCCAATTTTATATCCCCAGCCAAATTCATCTGTGAAGTCTCCCGTGCCAGTATCCATCAGATAAACACGGGCATAAAAAACTCATCGGAATCATCTCACAGCACCAGAAAAATGCAAAAGGAATTAACAGCACAGTTGGACTCGTGGTGTTATTTTTTTACGTTTTGCTCATCTCTGAGCTAATCCTTTGTAATCTAAATTTAGCTTAGGCTTTCCTTGTATAGTAACCAACACTGTAAAAAAAATTTAAAAAATCCCTATTTCCAAGAAGGTTTTGCTGGATATTAGATAAATACAGATGTAGCCAAGTAATGAAGAGAACTTGGTTCTGGATCCAGTGAATGCAACCTCCACGTTCACATTTCTTTTTTTAACACCACTTGAAGGTATTTTTGTAAAGAACTGGATGAAGTACGTGTTTAAAACACTTAAAGAATGAGGATTTTAATTTAAAAAGCTGTAAGTTCACTGTTTGTAGAAAGCCTTCCTGACACGAGTTAGAGAACAGTTAAATAAAAGGAAAATTTGCATGCAAAGTGTTGGAAAAGCTTGGGTTACCACAATTTAAGAGCCATGGCTAAACTGCACGTGGCATATCTGGTGTGAGAGATGTGGCACAGAACAGGGAAAGAGAGGAAGGAGAGGGAAGAAAGGAAGGAAGGAAAGAGAGGAAGGAAAGAGAAGTAAGGAGGGAAGGAGGGAAGGAGGGAAGGAGGGAAGGAGGGAGGGAAGGAGGGAAGGAGGGAGGGAAGGAGGGAAGGAGGGAAGGAGGGAAGGAGGGAAGGAGGGAAGGAAGGAAGGAAGGAAGGAAGGAAGGAAGGAAGGAAGGAAGGAAGGAAGGAAGGAAGGAAGGAAGGAAGGAAGGAAGGAAGGAAGGAAGGAAGGAAGGAAGGAAGGAAGGAAGGAAGGAAGGAAGGAAGGAAGGAAGGAAGGAAGGAAGGAAGGAAGGAAGGAAGGAAGGAAGGAAGGAAGGAAGGAAGGAAGGAAGGAAGGAAGGAACTCATCCACACTCCAGCCCTCAGGAATTGTCACTCACTCGCTGGGATTTTGGGTTCCAAATCCCACACATTCCATCTCACTTGGTTCATGCTCACAATATTCCACTGCTTAGCTTGGCAAAGCATCAAAACTGAACATTTTCACCCCTCTTAACCTCTGCTGTTGGCACACACGAGTTTATTAAGCTCAGGCCTCGCAGCAAATCCCCGTTTTCCCTCCAAACCCATATAATTCTGTTGTCATCAACACCCCCTGTTACAGCCCCAGCCAGCTGGAGAATATTCCTTTTTTCCTCACAGGGAAAGGGCTCCAGTTTCTATCCTGTTATTCCCCGATTCCTAGTGAAAGATAGTTCATCAATGAAGAATTTTATCTGTTCTGATGAGCACTGAATGCTGAAACCTCCAAACAGACCATTAGATAAGTAACAGGAGATTTGGTAGGATCCTAATACTCCAATTACCTGCACTCCCAAACACTCCCACAAGAACTTCTCTGTCCATGCCACGGTGGAATAAAAACCAGAGGAGTGTGGAAGAGCCTCACACCTCCAGCAAGGAGCTGATGATGGCCTGCAGACATCCTGAATGGAACAGGATCTGCTTAGTGACCGACCTGGACTCTGTAAAATGAGAAAATTCCCATTTTTCTCCCGTATTTTTCTCTTTGCCTTCCATCCTCCTCCCCAGAATTGGACTAAACCTCTTCAGAGTGAATGGTTCCTCTGTTCCTTTCACTCTCTGGTTTCTGGTGAGTCAATCAGCACTAAGTGTAGAATGTTTTACAGCTCTTCTTGCAGACACCCCCAAAAGGCATTTCTGTACCTCTTCTTGTCTACTCCTATTTCTGTATAAAACACAAGGGAAAAAAAAAAAACAACCCATAAATTGCTATTTCTGCAACCCATCGCTGAAAAAAAGCTTTTCTCCAAGTACAATGCAAGCCAAGATTCGAGTTTTTAATTGAAATAAGATTGGTTTCTTCTAATTTATTGGTTTTTTACCTGTCAGGAAGCCACTATCAGGGTTACTTCAACGCGAAAATATTTTTTTAATGGAAAGACTTAAGTTCTGCTTAAGTCTTAAAGAGTCAATTTCTAGTTTTAATAATTGGTACTAATTAAATAAGCTGTAGCAACAAGAAGATATACTTTATCCATCTCAAACGTGAAATCAAACAAATAAAAACTCCAAATAGCTAAACAAAACAACAAAAACAAAAACGGAAATAAAAATTACTGATAGCAGCAAAAATTGGAACTGTGTGAGGAAAACACTGGGAATAGAAATAAATATAATACAAACAGAAAACTTCTTATTTCTGGCGCCCAAAAGGTAACCATTAATTTGCAAACCTTGTCCAGGATAGAAATTAAAAACCGAATTTGCCCCATCCCTGGAAGTGTCCAAAGCCAGGCTGGAGCAGCCTGGGACAGTGGAAGGTGTCCCTGCCCATGGCAGGGGTGGCACTGGATGGGTTTTAAGGTTCCTTCAACCCCAAACCATTCCATAATTTTACAGTTCTATAATTCTATGGTTCTAAAGGCAGCACAATGCTGATATAAAGACAGGAATATCAAGATAAAAACAAAGACAGGCAAACCAGCTGCAGTCCCAGCACTGCCCTGAATTTCCAACACCTTCACACTCAAAGCTCTCTGGTGCTTCCCTGCCACAAGAAAACCCCAAACATCCACCCACAGCCGCTCTTCAAAACCTTGGCGCAAGGTGATTGTTCTGTTCTTCCAACAGATGGATACCTCAGCATTCCACAAGCATCACTCCTTGCTAACCTGCCACGGTCTGCTGACTTTAAATGATTCTGTACCCCGTGAATTCTTCATGACATCAACCATCAGCAGAGCTGAAACGTGCATTAAAGCAGGTGGCCAGCAGCGATGCCTTTTATCTCTCACATCTGGCACCACTCTCCATGCAGAGTTTATGTATTATCTGCTGCTAATGAATCATAAAATCACAGAATCATGGAATGGCTTGGGTTGGAAGGGGCCTTCAAGATCAGCTGAACTCTGATGTTCTTCGGTTGTCACTTAACAGATGCAATTTAGCGAGCATTTTTTTTATCCAAAAAGTACAAGGTTGTAAACTGGATTTTTAAAGGCAGGAAATATAAATAACCTGTGGGATTCAGATTAGTATTTAAATATTACTATAAGTGTAGGAAAGACTAAAAGGATGATTAAAAATAAACCATCAGAGCAGGACATCAGCATTTGGTTGTGACCACAAGTTATGTTATGATTCAGTGTCGACAAAATCGAAGTGCTCCCCTTTCCTCACACTCCCCCAAATGCCCAATTAAAACAAAACCTTGAGGAATGGAACCACCATGTGCTTAACTGGAATTCTTACCAGTCTGTAACTTCAGAAAAATCCAACCTCAACCCTGAGCTAATTATATTTCAGTTGACAACGTGCCAATTGAACAGGGGAGTCTTGGGTTTTTCATCGTTAATTGCCTGATAAGTGCTTTAACTACAATTGTTTCCCAATTAATACCACAATCTTCCCACATCCCATTTATCTTACATTAAGCTTGGAGTATTTGCTCAAGAAAAATCAGTAAAAATTTGTTTCCCTCAAATTTTTCTTTCTTCCTTCCTGTGTCTCAGCTCCATCTCCCTACTTTTCTTCCTTGTCCAGTTTTCCCTCTTCATCTTCCTCAGTGGACGATCCATTTGAACATAAATCCAAATCAAATGTCCACTGGACAATTTGTAGCTGCATCCCCACAACTCCTCAATGCAACAAGCCACGAGAGCTTTGTGTTTGCAAAGAATCCTGCGAAACACTTTTGGAGTTTCTTTCTTTTTTTTTTTTTTTGGTGTAAGATAACATCATCAGTAAAAACAGCGCAAAAATAGCGTCAGTTCAAGTTTACAAAAAACCCCTGGACGTTCACCTAGGCTTAACAGTTCAGCAACAAGAACAATGCCAGTAAATTTCTGGAGAGCAACATGAGGTCCAGGATTTTATAGCAATCCTGGGGATCACAAAGCTGCAGTGGGGGAACCTCACTTTTTTTTTTTTACACACCATTCTCCAGGCCGTGACATTTCAGGCTAAATGATACGAGGTGTGATAAATGCAAGCCCTCGCTTGAATACAAGCAGATTCTTAAAATATTTTAACTAGGACTATAAGTGAAAATAAATTAGGCCAGTGGGATTTAGGGCAAGAATTCAGATTCTGTGGGATTTTCTAAGTTTACTGCTTAAGTTAGAAACTACCCAAGCTTTCAAAGCTTTTGGCTCTGGAAACAAGCACCTCAAATTAATTCTGAAATCAAGTCACTCTCTTCTGACTGGCAGCATAAGAATAAACAAAAATCAGTGTGTTTATTCTTAACCACACCAGAACAGGTGCTGTGTGAACTTCCCCAAGCAGCCATGCTTTGTCTCCCAGTTCCTACTTTGTTCCATTGGAAATCCAACTTCTTTTTCTTCATTTCACTTTTTTTTTTCCTAACAAGGGCAAAGAGATGGACATGTGCAAAATGGAAAAATGTGATCTACCTTTGAGCTGCTAACAAAGCCGATCATGCTCTTTTCACTGAAATCTCCAGGGATTTTGTGCAACTCCGCTGGGTTGTAGTTCAGCCTTTGGATCTTCCATTGAAGTCCAGGATGATTTGGGTTAGAAGGACCTTAAGTTCATCCAGTGCCACCCCTGCCATGGGCAGGGACACCTTCCACTGTCCCAGGCTGCTCCAAGCCCCAGTGTCCAACCTGGCCTTGGACACTCACAGGGATCCAGGGGCAGCCACAGCAAATCTGGGAATTCTATCCTAGCCCCTCCCCACCCTCCCAGGGAACAATTCCTGCCCAAGATCCCATCCAGCCCTGGCCTCTGGCAATGAGAAGCAAATCCCTGTGTCCTGCCCCTCCAGTCCTTGTGAAAAAACCCTCTCCCAAAGCCCCTGTCCATAATGTGGGCAGCAATCTGTTAACCAAACACATTATCAAATCACCTGGAGGCCGAACTACTGTTCTGTTTTATCTCAGTGCAACATTGCCAGTAAATTCCTTTATTAACCTGACGATTGAAAAAATTAAAACAATTCATTCCAGTGAAGAGGTTTGGGGGGAAAAATGCAAACCCGGGATTTGTCCAAGTTTCAAGCTACTCCATGAAGTTAATTAGGGAGTGGGGAGGTTGATTCATCTGCTCATATTATTAGTGGGGAAGTCCTGGAATAGAATTCCCAGATTTGCTGTGGCTGCCCCTGGATCCCTGGCAGTGCCCAAGGCCAGGTTGGACACTGGGGCTTGGAGCAGCCTGGGACAGTGGGAGGTGTCCCTGCCATGGCAGGGCTGGCACTGGATGATCCTTAAGGTCCCTTCAAACTCAAACCATTCCATGATTCTGTGACTAATAACACAGCCAGCTTTTCTATGCCCTGCCTTTCCCTTTGTCCTGGACTGATTTCTGCCCGGTTTTGAGGTTTTCAAATTCTTTTTAGAAGCACATGACTTTATTTAAGACTATATTCTGATCTGAGCTCATGTAAAAAGGCAAAGTTGGCCATTTGATGAACACAAGGGTATCTTTCTCAGTGAAGTATAAATATTAATCCTCGAGCACTTCTGGGCAGTTAAAGCTTAGGCACCATTCTCTTCTCCTAAATAAAAGTTACAATTCAAGCACAAAATTGACAGCCACGGAATCAGCAAACGAAGGGCAATAATATAGACATAATATGCTGCATTTAATGTTACTTATAACAAGGTATCCTATTTATTATGGCATATTGTATTCTGCTACATGTATCATACGCTTCAAGCTAATCCTCCTCTTCAACAAGCTGCGATGATTTGAAACTCCAGCGTTCAGTTCTTTCACTTTATTACCGAATTCCTGTTTTAAAATGCGGGCATGAAAACGGCACCGTGTAAAACACACCAGAGAAACGGGCCTGAAACCCTGCCATGACCCTTCCTCCGCTCCTGCTTTAACACTGCAGCCTTCCAGGGTTTCCTCTCAGATTTAAGGAATGACTCCCCCAGATTTAAGGAACAACTCCCCCCAGATTTAAGGAACATTTCCCCCAGATTTAAGGAACAATTCCCCCAGATTTAAGGAACAATTCCCCCCAGATTTAAGGAACAACTCCCCCCAGATTTAAGGAACAATTCCCCCCAGATTTAAGGAACAATTCCCCCAGATTTAAGGAACAACTCCCCCCAGATTTAAGGAACATTTCCCCCCAGCTTTAAGGAACAATTCCCCCAGATTTAAGGAACAATTCCCCCCTGATTTAAGGAACAACTCCCCCCAGATTTAAGGAACAATTCCCCCCAGATTTAAGGAACAAACCCCCCAGATTTAAGGAACAATTCCCCCAGATTTAAGGAACATTTCCCCCAGATTTAAGGAACAATTCCCCCAGATTTAAGGAACATTTCCCCCCAGATTTAAGGAACAACTCCCCCCAGATTTAAGGAACAATTCCCCCAGATTTAAGGAACAATCCCCCCAGATTTAAGGAACAATTCCCCCCAGATTTAAGGAACAATTCCCCCAGATTTAAGGAACAACTCCCCCCAGATTTAAGGAACATTTCCCCCCAGCTTTAAGGAACAATTCCCCCAGATTTAAGGAACAATTCCCCCCTGATTTAAGGAACAACTCCCCCCAGATTTAAGGAACAATTCCCCCCAGATTTAAGGAACAAACCCCCCAGATTTAAGGAACAATTCCCCCAGATTTAAGGAACATTTCCCCCAGATTTAAGGAACAATTCCCCCAGATTTAAGGAACATTTCCCCCCAGATTTAAGGAACAACTCCCCCCAGATTTAAGGAACAATTCCCCCAGATTTAAGGAACAATCCCCCCAGATTTAAGGAACAATTCCCCCAGATTTAAGGAACATTTCCCCCCAGATTTAAGGAACAACTCCCCCCAGATTTAAGGAACAATTCCCCCAGATTTAAGGAACAATCCCCCCAGATTTAAGGAACATTTCCCCCAGATTTAAGGAACAACTCGCCCCAGATTTAAGGAACAACTCCCCCCAGATTTAAGGAACAAGTCCCCCCAGATTTAAGGAACAATTCCCCCCAGATTTAAGGAACAACTCCCCCCAGATTTAAGGAACAATCCCCCCAGATTTAAGGAACATTTCCCCCAGATTTAAGGAACAATTCCCCCCCAGATTTAAGGAAGAATTCCCCCCAGATTTAAGGGTGCTCCGAGGCTGTGTTTGTGTCCCCGTGATAACAGGGATTGTTCAGGAACTTCCAGCAGCAGGGAAATCCAATCTCCCAGCCGAGTTCAACACGGGTTAATTGCTCTGCCAAACGGGTATCTCTTTTTTATGACTCAATTCCCACTGGGAACGCCAAACCTCCCTCTGCGCTGCGAGCGGGGGGCCCACTCCGTTAACAGGAAGAAAATCCACTGATTTTACACGATGAAAAAAGGAAAAGAAGGGCACATTTTGCCTCCAGTTCCGTGGAAAATCAGGCCCACAAGGTGCGTGACAGGAAAAATAGGGACCTGATTGTTCAGCGCCCCCAGGAATGGTGCACAACAGGTGGAAAGAAAATCAGGGAAAACTGACGCAAAGGGGAGGACAAATCCCAATAGAGAAACCTTTCAGCAAGCGTGTCGTGGAAAATGGTACGGCAGGGAAGACTCTGGGAATGGCACAGGACCAAATCAGGGCCAAAAACTTCCGAATTCCTCCACTTTTACAGTCCAGGGAGGGAACAGACTCTTGGCTGTGTCACGAAAAATTCCTGCGTGATCTTTTGTTATCAGGCTGAGCTTCCTCCAGCGCTGGCTGGTGCAAATCACTGCCCATAAATGAATGGCAGAATAAAGTATGAAATATTATACATTTAAAACTAAATTAGCCCAAAAAAAGAAAAACCTCCTAGTGTTGAACTTAATTTGATTTGATTTAAGGGAAACAAACCTCACTCTGTTATTTGAGCTGGACTTTAGCACCAAAGGAAAGCACAAAATACTGAATATAAAAAAAAACACCCTTAAGGAATAAAAGCACAGAAGCAGCTATTTAATGAACCAACTTTTTGTTTTGTTTTGTTTTGAGCATAAAAAGTCCTTCAACCACGTAAATAAATTAAGAAATGGAAGCTTAAAAGTTAGTAATAAAAGTGATGTAAATAATGAAGGAATATGACACACACACACACACACATATACATATATATACGCACATACATTCTCCTATATCTAGGAATGCAAAGAGCAGGTCCATTGCTCTTAGTATCAAACTTTGGATTCTAATTAAGACATTAATCAAGCAAAACATTCCTATCCCATCCTACAGTTCAACAAAATCAAGGGATCCGACTTTTTAAAGGCAATATGAACTATGGTGACCTCGATATTCACACTGACAAAATATTTTGGGGTTATGCAGCTGCAGAAAAGATGAAGTACAGAAGATGTACAGTGTTTAAATGCATCTAACCTATGGAACAGCACATGGCTTTATAAATTCCTATTTCCAGAGAGAAAGGCACCTTTCCTGCGAGGAAGAATCCTTCCTGCACACCATGGTATTCTCCAACTCCCCAGCCAAAATCCCTGAGGGAGGAGGGTGGAGGGGGTTGATTTACACAAACTGTTAATGTTGGTGATAAAATACTCATTTTTAGCAGGCTGATAATGTACTGGGAGAGTGTCCCCACGCTAAAAGACAAAGATCATCATGGAACCATGGAATGGTTTGGGTGGCAAGGGGTCTTAGAGCTCATCCCAATCATTCCGTTTTTTAAAAATTTTAATGGAGAATAAGGAGGATCACCAAAGCGCAAAGAGTAACTAAAAACATCACAAGGACTTGGAAAGCAAATTAAAAACCCCCCAGCCCTTAACGCAGTTTGCCAATCTCAGCTTGTTTGCCCCTGAAGTGCCATTCCCATCTCCTTCAATTAGACACTGGTTTTCCTTAACTCAGACCTGCATCAGCATCATCCGTATTTCAATCCAACTAAACCAAGAGTTTTCAAATGAAATGAGTCTCCATGCCCCCTTTCCAAAATTAGAGCTGCAGTTCAGTGTTTCAAACTTCAGCAGGATGAATCTGGAAAAGTAAAAGGGCACCGACAATGGAAAAGATTTTCTTCTGCAAAGCTTTTGGCCGTTTGGAAACTGTTTGTTCTCAACTGACATTTTATTTAAATATCCTATTCAGCAGTTATGAAAGGAACCTCAGCCCACATTTCACTTCCACTAAAATTCACCACTTTTGTGTCAAACTTTCCCCAACAATGGCACTTTGTGCTTCTTAAATACTGGGGAAAAGGGATCCACGATGGCATTTCACAGAGAATACATCCCATGCTGGCTTAGTCACGTGTAAATCAAATTTTCTGCCAACCAAAATACTGAAACAGGATCTAAGATATAGAATAAAACTGAAATTTCTATCTCATTAATTTAATTTTAACGAAATGCTCGTGAAACCATTCCAGCCAATTGGAAATATTAGAAATAGAAATGTTTCTTTGTTAATCTGAAGCCTTATGAGTGTAAGAAGCGTGTCTCTACAATGTAACACTTGTATCACTACACCAGATGCAGCCTCAAAAACAAGGGTTTCATTTGAAAACTTGCACTCCCAGGGATGCTCTTGAGGTGCCAGAGAAAGTGGGAACTGTTTTTGGCAAGGTTAACCTGGTCAGGTGGCATTCGGATAAACATCTGGGAAGAAAAGATTTCTGAAACTCACAGAAAGAATTTCCCTCTAGAGAAAAAGAACCCCAATATTTGGGGAGGATTTGAAATTTCAGTTTGAGAAATAAAAGCTGCAGTGCCTTAAAAATAGCCTGAAAGGACTTTTAACATGAAACCACAGAAGGAATATTGATCATTTAAAGCAACACACGACATTTGAAGGAATTTTTATTTGACAATTAGGCCAATGCCATTAAATTTTGGGTACCTACAGGTGAATTCCCACTCTGCTGTGACCTCAGGACACACAAACGCAGGCCAGGGACAGTACAGTGAGCACCAAAAAGCCCCAACCACCATCTGGAGAGCTAATGAACAATCAAGGGATCCCAAATTAAAACGACACAACTTTCCCTTAGAATCTTTAGGACAACACTGTCAAGTCCAATCTATTCCCTCGGCCTCCAGAATCAATTTTTCAAACTTTATGACAGGTCTAATAGTTCCCACCTGTTCCTCCTGCCTGACTTTTGACTGGCACGTTCCCAGCCAGGGTGGAAATGCAGACAAAGGCCTCTATTAGGCTCCGGCTGTTTCTCTACTGTGAGGTTGCTCAGCCATTAAATTAATTCCAGCCCCCTTTTTCCCTGCTCTTCCACCATTTTCCCCCATTTTTGGGAGGTATGGAAGTCTGGGGAGGTGGAAAAAGGAAGAGACCGAAGTTCGGCAGCCAGTCGGTGGGAGAGGTGCGAGAAAATGTGAAGTCACAGAAGTTAAACGCTGAATTTTTTGGGGGGTAATCTACCAATCAAACAATTTATGACAAATCCCACTCATTAAGTTCTTGAGGCGTCTGTGTATTTTGAACCATCAAAACTTGGTAAAATTTGAGAGAGTCAAATCGGGAAGAGACCCTAACAGAGTCCCTCAGGCAATGCCTGATTACACAAAGAAAGCGTCGCAAGGTTTTTCTGGGAATCCTGAAAGATCAATAAGAAACTATTATTTCTTCAAGCAAAGAGAATTATTTTTCCTGAGATGTGTTTCCCTTTCATTCAGAACTGACAATTGGACACAAGCACCACACACATATCCTAACAAATTCACACTGGCTCCTTTGGAAGCACCTTGAAAACCCGACAACTTCTTCCCTCAATTAAAATTACCTGATTCTTGCATCAATTTCTAGAGATTTACAAAATATTATCATTTAAAATCTCAAGGTTCTTCACTGAACTGCAAATCACAAGGATTACTTTATTCCAATATCCATGACAACAGAGTACTTGCAGCATCAACCATAATACTTAAAATAATTATTTAAACTTAACAAAATAAAGGTCTTTTTGTAAAATAATTTTTATCTAGAAGATATTATTAATAAATTATTATTTTTAATTCAAATTATAATCTAGGACCATCTTCCCAGCATAAGCCACTTATAGCCAGGACTTGTAGTTCACAACTTACCTGAAAATTTACCATTTAAGCCTCATCATGATGGGGGAAATCTTGAAGTCCTACATCTGTGAGCATTTCACTGTGTTTGGATTACTTAACATAAAAAAGGAACCTTTAAAGATATCCGAAAAACCACAACCACTACTCTTATCTCCCTTGCCCTGATAATTAATCATTCATAAATTGGTCAGATTTTAATTAGCTTGGTCCAAATAAAATCACAAAACTCTGAATTAAACACTTCGTTTCACTGAGATGTTGGAACAAAGTTACTGAGAGCCAAAAACCCACTGTGAGGGAAGAAACCTCTTGATTTATTCAATTATCACCAATTTCTTCACCAAGTCCTCCTTTCAACCCCGTGGGCTGAACATGCTGTGAGCACTAAAAATGAAGACGCAAATGCCACAAATAACTGTATTTCAGTAAAATAACTCCTCATGGCCTCTTATCAAACTAGCAAAAAATCTCTGCAAACTCAGCTGCAGGATGTAAATCTGGGGGAGAGGGTTGGCAAAATCAGAGAGCAACTTTTTTTTCTTTAATGTGTGGATGTTTGAATGGTTTGGAATTGAAATTTGTGTTTGCCCATAAAATGCAATTTAGGTTCTCAGCCTGAGAACTGAAGCCAATATTGTTGGTAAACTCATCAGGGACAACAATACTCAAAACAATTTAATTACCATTAAAGCAATAAAATCCCAAACGAAATTCCTGAGGTCGTTTTTCACCTGTAAAATACATCTGCAATTTCTGCAGATCAATTAACCCTGATACTCAAAACTAGCTGCCACAAGAATTTACAGCTGCAGGCTTGGAGTTTCTGTCCTGAAGAGCAACAAGTTCCCCAAGACAGTTTTTTCCATCAAATTTCCACTAAACACAACAGTACAGCCTTTGTACACAGACTCCAAGCTGAGATTTAGTACCTGTGATTTTCCTATCACTTAATCCCATTTAAACTCCCATGAACAACCTTCTCTAAGGTATCCCACAGCTCATTCACAAGGGTCATCTGTGTGATGCTGAAAGAACCTCTACCAGAACCCTAATCCGTGTTTTAAAAACCCAAACCGAGCACTAAAGAGCATTTTAGGGAAATATTCAGCAAAAAAAATGAAATGAGAGAAAACAGGAATGTTAAAATTAGGGGCACAACCTGCTTGGTACCTCTCTACTCAAGCAACAGGCTTAGGGAATAACTTGCACCAGAGAATGAATTTCATCTCCTAAACGTGAATATTTATTAAATTAAATTTTCTTATGGTGATGTGCAAAGGAAAAAAAAATTAAACTCCGCTACCAAGCAAAAAGCTGTCCCACTCAGCTTTCCTCACCCTATATGGCTCAGTATTTTATATATTATCAATTAATATCGTGTGAACATGAAGTCCTCTACTTTATGGTAACACTGTGTGTTACCGCAATTAGGAATTCCCAATCGGAAAGTTAATTCAGGATGCCCTGGATCCCCATCTTACCCATCCAGAAGATTCATGGTTGTCGTGGTCACCTCAGTGAAAAGGAGGATCTTTCCCAGCTTCTTGGTTTGGAGGTGCTGCTGGTAGGTCTCCAGGCTGAAATGCTGCGAGGAGAAACTGCCCATCTCCGTGATCACGGGCACCAGCGACGGAGTCACTTCCACTTTGGACTCACAGGACGAAACGAATTTCAGAGACACTTTGCTGGATGTCCTCAATCCCTCAGCATCCACGTTTCCCTCCAGCCACTTCAGGAAAGCAAGGTGGATTTCCTGCAGGCAAGGGCAATAAAATGAGAAAGACAGATCACCCCATGTGAAGACGCACGAGCATTCCTCCAAAAAGACTTTTATTCCAGCAATCTTCTACTTCAGAACAGGGAAATTGACTCCGTTTCCTCTTCAGAAACCAAGTTCTGCTGCTTATTCTAGTCCAGCCTGGCTTGACTACTTGACACTGTCCTAGAGCTGAGGTCACTCTCCTTTGAAGATTAATTAACCTTAATTTTTAATTAATTTTTCTCTCTAGCAGGGCTTGTGGTGGTCTTCCTACATCCTGAAGCATGGAGTGCACGCCTTCATCTGCATCTTGCAGGCTCCTCAACATGCTGAGATCCTCTGCTGGAAGAAGCCCTTTAGTCCATCACTAAGACTCCATTTAAAGGCTGAACCAGCAGTTAAAAAGAACATTTACTGATTTCTCAGCGGAGTATTTGCTAGAACAGCTCATACCTTCAGCTAAGGGATGATTCACTATTAGTACTCATGTGGCGACACCCTGAAACAACTGCTCCACATTCACTCCTTCTGGAGATAACTAATTCTGCTTCGAGAGGTTTGATATGAAATGTTTGTCGCACCTTTAGGAACAGCCACAAAGATTCTGGGACTTTTTGCTCAGTGTGCAGCTTAAATTTCAGAGAGTTGAAGTTGTCTTTTATGTGATCAATGAAACCACAAAAAACCGTAGTTTCAATTTGACTGGAAATAAGGCACTAGTGATTCTTGCCCTCAAATTGCCAAGAGGAAGAGCTCTGACTTTTACAGAAGAAGGTCCTAACCAAACCCACACCCCTCACTCCCATCCCTGCTGCACCTGGGAACGGGAACACATTTCCTGTGTGAGTGCTGAAGGCAGGACTAAGCTCTCCTGCCCTTGAACAAGACATCTCTGAGCTCCAGCCCAACTTTTCAAAACCCACAAACCACAAACTGAGAGCAAACTTCCCATGAACAGTTATCTGTCCAAGGAAAGTCTCCTCTTTTCCACATCCCACTGCTCTACCTGGAGAAGGAATGAGTGCTCCTGCTCCTCACACCTTCCTCTGGATTTCCACCCCCAGGAATGACCTGTTCTCACATTTCACAGCCTTTGCTGCCTGTGCTGAGTGTTGAACCTGCAGCACCAGTGGCAGAGCAGGACACAAAGAAAAGAAGAATTTTTTTTTTTTCCCCAAATCCTGTCAAGCACTTGGTTCCAAACCCCAGGACAACCTAAGAGAGACTCAGCAGCTAAATTTTAGTTACAGAGAAATTACTCCTCGTATCTTGCTTTCCTAAAGCTCCCTCTGAATATTTTCTGTCTAAACTCTTGGATAAAATATCTTTAAATATTTCTTTTCCCCCCCTTTCATTCTTTTTTTTTTTGCTCTGCATCATAAATGATGATGTGATGATGATTAAAAGGTTTTGTGAGCATTTCTTTGACTTGCACCTTCACTCAGTGTAACACCAGAGCTCTGACAGAATAAATAAATTCCTTACACGTTATCCTACTTGTTTTACATACCCCGCAGTAACTGATTGGCTGTAACTGATATTTAGAAAAATTACAGCTTTCATTTCTGTCAGGGAGAACATGGAAACACTGTGCTCAATCACAGAGTGCTTTCCCCTCGCTTTCCAAACACAGAAATTCACTCCAGCAGCACTGGATGTGCAAGTCCCACATGCACAGAAACGGAATTTTAACTCACCTAAGGATGGGTTTACAGTCTGGCAGAAATTAAGTCACAAAATAAAGGTGACTAAAGTGCGACGACATTGCGAATAAATAATGAAAGTGCTTGAGGCTGTGTCAGAAATTGCGATGTGTTTTGGCCACAGAATATTTTCTGGAGAGAATAAAATAGCACCTATTTCTGTGTGATGTTCCATTATTACAGATGTGCCACGCAATCCCAACCGTTTACTCTCCTGAGTATATTATTTCAAGTGATTTTTCCCCGGAGATTTTAGGCAAACTTCTTGATTTCGCTGCTTCTAACACATCCTGAACCATTTAAGAATTGTTACATGTGTTTAATTCTCAGGCTAATTTCCCCCATCATGCCCATGAGCTTATTGAGCTGATCAAAAACATAAACACATCATCAAGGACGGGGATTTCTACAAATTCCTAAGAAAATATGGGTTTCCACGTTTAACAAAGTTGCAAGCGCTGGTCACAGTAGAAAAATGTATTTTTGCTGTAAGAACTTCTTTCACACACACAAAGTTTCAGGAGTGCTGAGCCAGTGAGCTGTCCCTAAAATTACACTGGCACAGAAAAAAATAACATTATTGCGCAATGAAATAAACTTGTATGTGGAGTCAGGGTTAATTTCTGCCTCAACTTCATTGAACAGGAATATAATCATGTCAGAACTGTGTGAGAGGCTGAAGATCCAGCTGGAATTCCCAACCTCTCCTATTCTTAATTTTTACTGTAACGACTTCCTTCATACAAAGTTCCAGGAACATGGATGCTGAGCCAGTGAGCTGTCTCTAAAATTACGTTGGCACAGAAAAAAAATAACATTATTGCACAATGAAATAAACTTATACGTGGAGTCAGGGTTAATTTCTGCCTCAACTCCATTGAAGAGGAATATAATCATGTCAGAAGTGTGTGACTGAAGCTGAGGATCCAGCTGGAATTGCCAACCTCTCTTATTCCAGCAGCATCCGCCGTTCTGCAGCAGCCTCTGGCGGCCACTGACAGGAGAAGTGTTGGGCTCGGGAAGCTCCGGGACACCTCTGGGAGCAGCCCAGGCATCCAGCACAGGGCAGGGAACACCCAAACTGCTGGACACGGCTCTCCCTGGCCATCATGGCAATCCTGGAAGATGCTGCTCCAAGCTTGAAGGGATTGTGGAATCCCAGAAGCTGCAGCTGTTCCATGTTGAGGCTCTGACAGGATCTGCAGCTCCTCACACACACACACCCCATCAGGGCAAATCTGGATTTCACAACCTACCAGCGACACGCTCTGCAAATTTAATAACTAAACTGGCTGTGGGGCGGCGCAAATAAATTCTGAAACTGTTCTTCGTCAGCTTTGGGCAGGAGAACTGAAGCCAAACCAAATGAAATTCCATGAATACAGAATCCCAGCAGGCTTTGGAAGGGATTTTAAGGATCATCCAGTGCCACCCCAGCCATGGCAGGGACACCTTGCACTGCCCCAGGCTGCTCCAAGCCCCAGTGTCCAACCTGGCCTTGGACATTTCCAGGGGTGGTGAATCCCCAAAATCCCTGGGCACGCTGTGCCAGGGCCTCCACACCCTCCCAGGGAATAATTTCTTCCTAATATCTAATTTAATCCTGTCCTCCTTCCTCCTAAAGCCATTATTTCCCATCAAACTGTGAGGTTTTTTTCTTCCAACCACACTTTTCAAAAGTCCATTCCCTAAAGCAAAGATATTCCCTTCTTTCTCCAAGTAAGAATTAGAATTCACATCCCAACCCAACAGTTCGGTGACAGGAGAGCTACTCAGCTTTTCACAGTTAAAATATTAATCTACAAGTTTAATATTTATAAGAAAACATTTCTACCTGTATTTTAAATGGTTAAAAACATTTAATTTCAATGCACTATTTTTAAAAAAGTCATCAAAAGCAGAAAAGCTCTGCACCAACAGAAACTACCCAACACCTCTCACTAATAAATTCTCCACGCGCCAAAGCTCAATTTAAATCTTTAAAAAGAGAACCAAGGAGAGATTGGGAATTTCCAATCTGGTACCCAGGGACACACCGGGAGAATTCTGATTTGTCAGGCTGAGAGCGGCACTGACTGGAAAGCTCTGAGCAAGAAGGGAGATGCAGAGGACAGTAATTCCCAAAATTCCCAGGAAGACCAGGTGAAGCTACTGCACACTCAGCTCCCCCACTCATCAGCACAAATTGCGGCAACTGTGACATAAAAAAGGAAGAGCAAAAAGCTGGATTTTATTTATGGTTTCACATCTGCTTTCTATAATTTTAAGAGTTTGGTCAGGTGTGTGCAGAATCTGCTCCGTAACAGGAGTTTGCTCTCGCTGCTTAAAATTCTTTTTAATTTCATAATCATTAAGTTTCACTTTTCCCCAGCGCTCACTTAGGAGGTCGAGACTGAACAACGAGGAGGAAAGAGGGAGACAAAAACCAGCTGCATCTGGAGCCTTCTCTGTTGTAGTATAAAATAACACAAAATTACAGCTCCTGATGGAGAAGATTTTATTTGCACCTGGGCTCTGTCAAACGACGAGAGTTCTGCAATAAGAGCACATGAACTCCCAGTTAGGACGGCTGAAAACAACCCCAAATCCAAGACTTTATTCTTACAATCTGTTTATATAGATAGGATTTGGATGTGGGGGTTTTTTTTTATTTTATTTTTATCTGTATGTTCATAAACGCGATTTCTCTCTCACTGGGCAGATTTGGGAGCTGCTCTTTTCCTACCAAACTCCAACGATGGGCCTGAAACTCCCTATCAATGGAATTCTTTGTTAAGACAAAATTCACTCCCAGCCTAAAATTCATTTGGTTCCTATTAAAAAACGCGGAGGCGAAACGAAACGAGGGCTAAAAATACAATGCCATAAAGCAAACGTTTTCCATCAGCTCCCTCCTCTCTTGCGAGGGAAAAGGAGATGATTTGAACCGCGATGCTCTACCTGAACACTCAATATTGGGATTAAAATATTGCACTTCAGCTGTGCTCGTGAAGCGAGGCCAAATACTCACTTTCTGAGGACACAGAACATGATTTCAAAACTGTTTCTTCCCTTCCCTTGTATAAAATCTCATGATTTCCAATCAACTACCTGTATTTTTGAGAAGTTTCCAGTTGATGCACTGATTCATGCATGGTGATCTATATACATATATTTAATATTATATATATATATTTTAAGTATATATATGTTTATATATTTTATATGTATTTTATATATACACAGACACACAGATATATACACACACCTTTTTTTAATGCCTATATTTTTAAACTGCAAGCAAGTGAGGATTACACAGGCATAAAGCACCAAATTTTTAGAGGAGCCTGTCTGGAGTAAAACCAGACATCACACCTCCAATATGACTAAAATCTGCTTTTTTTTTTTTCCCCCCCCAGAATTGCCTGCTCCCAATGGAGCATTATACAATCCAAAGAGGCTCTCAAATGTATATATTTCATCCCTGAGGATCCTCTATTAGCACTGATAGGAAAGGAAATATTTTAATCAAGGGTTGTGCTTTTGAGCTCAACTTGAAATATAAAAATTCACACACATACAGATAAAAAATAACTCCACGTCCTCCTTGTCTTACATGGCTTTGCTCAACTGCCTTGTAGGTTTCAAGGTGTTAAACTTAAATTAACCGCAGGAGAGCTTCCACAGCATCTCCTGGATCCAACAGAAATTATATTTACCATGGCCAAAACAAAAATCTTAAAAGCATGTATCTAAACATGGAAACATATAAATATATTTACTGTAAATACACATAATATGAAGAAAAATTATGTTATCTACTACCCTTATTAATTTCCAACCCTACCTTTGAATGAGGTTTTGTAAAATACGACACATTACATTTACTACCTCAATCTTTCACTAGAATACATTGTTTTCCCCTAAAAACAAAGCACAACGGCTTCGCCTCTGGGAAGAGTGGAGAAATGAGGGAAATAAAAAAAACAAGATGCAAAAATTTGACGGAGAAATGAGGAAAGATCATCACTTGGTGATCACAGAGAAAGCGGAGAGGATGAAGAATGGGCATTAGATCGACAATAACAACAACAAAACAACAACAGTAATAATAATAATAGTAGTAATAATAACTTCAATGCTAATGGCATTAATATTTAATAACACTCCCAAACTGCACATTCATGCCTGGAGTCCTCAGGCGTGAAACAAAGGGAACAAACAGAACTTTTAAACACAAAAAAACCTCTTTACAACACAACCAGAATCGGGAAATACAGGAAGTACTCAAATTAATCCAGGTTTTTAGGAAGTTTTTAAAAAACTCTTTTAATATTAACCGTTGACTATTAATTTCAGGCCATTATTTTCGCCAGTGGTGTTTTAGTTCACAGGGTAAAACCCTTTTAAATCCCCAGTTCTCCACTGCCTCCTTTCCCCACGGCCTGAAGAACTTCATAAAGATTTTATTGTCCTACAACTGAGGCACATTTTCATTTCATGTTCTCATGAACTGGAGCTACTTGGCTGGTACTCGCTGCGCATTCCCAGGATTCTGCACAGCCTGGAAATCTGTTTCAGTTTATTAATAATATTTTTATATTTCCTAAACCGAGGCACGGTGCAAACCAGGAGATTTGGAGTGCACAAAGCACAGAGGAACATTCAGAAAGATGGCAGGGTTGGTGACTTTCTGAATTCCCAACCAAGCTGATTTTTAGGGGTTTCCAGAGGTTATTTTGGGTTTGGGTGACTATTTAGCTGAAGAGAGGCAGAAAAAGCTCATCATTTCTGAAAGATCATTCCAGCGACTTCGTCAAGTGCCTTATTTCTGTCTCCACTCTTCAGCGTGGTTTTAAAAACAAGTATTGCATTACATAAACACAGTGAGTGCATCATCCCAGCTGAAACAGCCACGGAGAGGAGTGGATCCATTCGCCCAACTGATATGTGGAATACTTCATCCAAAAAAGGGCAAGATTTTTAACAAAGTGCTGCAAGGTACCCTTATCCTCTTTATTGCAGCCCCATCGCTTTGAACACGAAGCATCTTAGATTTCAACCCACTCCTGGACTACGTGCCCAGCACCTGCTCATAAATCCCTGCCTAAATCTGAATCCAAAATTCAATTTAGCTTTAAAAAGTGCCATGTGTAGGCAGAAAATTCATTTCTCCAACGGGGAGCAGAGCCCAGGACAGGATTCCACAACTGATAAAAACTAAGTCAGGATAACTCACTTTTTGTAGAGAAAACAATGAAAGATCAGAGTCAACAGGTTAAAAAGAACACGAAATAAATTTGGCTCTTCACACCAAGTTTGTTTGACCTGCATCTCTCCTGGCTTTAGCAGAGCATTCCACTTGGGAATTGGGATGCCAGAAGGAGGATGGGAAGAGGTGCTGGAGCTTTGCTCAGCACAAACCCAACTTGAGGGGAGGAACGAGGAGGAGGAGGAGGCTGTAAGGTGCATCCCAGATTCTGCTCCCTTCCCCTCCTCAGCTGCAGCCGAACAGTCTGGAAACAATCTTCCCCAGCAGCTGCTCTCATCAACAAACTGTTTATTGTAAGAAAGTGCCTGGGTCAAAGGCTAAACGTCATCCAGAACTGAAAGCGTAGCTGTAAAAAAAAAAAAAAAAAAAAAAAAAACCCCAAGAAAAATCCTGGGGCCGTCCATGCATGCAGAAAAAAAAGCCCATGACACTGGGAAGGGAACCATATTCCATCTGAAAGGCCACCAGTCTACTTAAATAAAAACACCTTCACTTGGCGGAGCGAAATTAAGTGGATTTTAGGACACTGCGCTCGTCGCTCGCGCGGATTTTGAGCCCTACTCGAGGTCTCTGCTAAAACCAGAATTTACAGCTCAGTCTGCATCCCGTGGTGAAAAAGAGCAAAACTGGAGTTGTGTTAAAATATTCTAGAATGTTTTATTGGTGCTAAGTCAGCTTCACATCCACATACAACAATCAAGTAAGGATTTCTCTGACTTATTAGAAATTCACCATCGATGCGTTACACAAAAATCCAAGTTTAGGCTCGGTATCAGTAAATGATAAAATTTTATTTTAAAGCACAGGACACTAAAAATCACAGGGGAAAAAAAAAAATCTCCTTTAGCAGCGTGCAGCTTTGAATGTCAGAAATTAAAGAGCAGCTCTGAGAGGGGAACTGGTCCCGCAGCAGCCCCGTAATTGGGACACGTTTGCCGCCCCGGGCCATAAATCTGCTTTGGAGGGGAAAGGACCCAGAGGAACAAGGTCCACCTTTGACACAACATCACCACGTAACATTTCACCAAAAGGCTGATAAATCAGAGCTGGGCGAGGTGCTGATTTATCCTACCAGGAAAAAAGGCGTGAGAAATTACGGCTCAGGGCGTTTAATTCTTCGTGACACCTACTTTGTAACAAAAATTGTTATTTTTTTTCTGAAGGGAAAGTCTCCAGTAAATTAAACCTAGCTGCAACTGGGGCTAAAAATAAGCCTAGGCAGAAAGACGTTCCACTTTTACATTAAAATCTGAGCATTCATGCATATTAAAGTGGGTTGATTTTTTTTTTTAAATTACATAATCAAAGTCATGTTTGGAAGAATAAATTAAGATATAAATCTAACCCAAAATGCTGTACACACATATATGTATTAAATTACTCTCAAAAGTATTCTGTATGGACCAGGAAAAAAAAAAATACAGAAGAATTTTGTTCTCAGCTAATAGGGCAATAAATTAGATGCAATATATTCAGCAGCTAAAGCCAGCTCTCTGAAACAGCGATCATATAATACTATTTTTATTTGGTACCAAAACTTTTCTTTTTTTTTAAATACTAACAACAAAATTGTTTGTTGAAAACCTTGGAATTAGCAGCAGAATGATTAAAGTCAACAAAACCTAAGAAAATATTTTTTCTTCGCACTGATAACACCCGACTCTTGGCTGAAGGTTTTCCAGCAGGTTTGTTTTGCCTTTCGGCAGCGTTAACACACATCAAATGTGAATGAATTTAGTGTTCCTGAATATGAAACAGCAGCACAGGAGCCAAAGATTCCCCTCTTAGCACTGTAAACACGCTTTAAAACTCCAACAAGCTTTCAGCTGGACCTCATTTTTGCCTCTTCTGAGGGGGAAAATAAAAAACCTTCCCCACTCTGTCCCACTTGGAGGGGTTTTGGAGCTAAAGAAATGTCTGTAGCTGCCATGAACTAATTTTTATTTAAGATCTCTTTGCTAATCAAAGATACTTTAAAAAACTTAACACGACAGCACGGGATTTTTTTTTAATTTAAAACCCAATTAAAATAAATTCAACCTGCTTTTTATTTAGCAGAGCATCCAAGAAGCTTCATGCTTCAAAAACACATCGTATTTCCGCAATATACGTTTCTTTTGTGTATACAGCAACATAAAACTTGGACAGCGAAGAGAGAACCCTGACAGAAGCCTCACTAATGCCCAGTTTATCAGAAATGAATAATTTTTTCCTTACAAAACACGGTTGAAAATGCAGTATTTAAACACAGCATTCACACAAGGCTCAGCTGTGAGAATGGATGGTACAAATTCCATTTACAGCCATCCCCAGCTGTAAACGTGAGGGTTTTAACCTGTTGGAATTATTTTCTCCTTGTTCGGCCTTTTCAGATTTAACACTTTCTCCTGCTGGGACTGAACCTTGTTCAGAGCAAAAGGAGTAAAACGTTTCCCTCAGAGGAAACCCTGGAAAGCGGAGATCCAATCCTACGCCGCACTTTGGATTTCAGCATCCAAGAATCCGCTCCATAGGAGCTGAAAGTATTTCAGGGAGAAACGGGGAAAGAAACGCCTCAAATTTAATTTCTCCTTTCGAGCTGGACATAAAACTTCTTTAACACTTACAAAATAAAGTCAAATTTTATGGAACAAACCCAGGGTTTTGCCTCAAATCCAACACACCGTGAGCTCCTACTCCACAAGGCCACGTTTGGATTGCCACGTTTGGATTGCCACGTTTGGATTGCCACGTTTGGATTGCCACGTTTGGATTGCCACGTTTGGATTTCCTCGTTTGGATTTCCTCGTTTGGATTTCCTCGTTTGGATTGCCACGTCTGGATTGCCACGTTTGGATTTCCAGTTTGGATTTCCTCGTTTGGATTTCCTCGTTTGGATTGCCACGTTTGGATTGCCATGTCTGGATTTCCAGTTTGGATTGCCACGTTTGGATTGCCACGTTTGGATTGCCACGTTTGGATTTCCTCGTTTGGATTGCCACGTTTGGATTGCCACGTTTGGATTGCCACGTTTGGATTTCCTCGTCTGGATTTCCAGTTTGGATTGCCACGTTTGGATTTCCAGTTTGGATTGCCACGTTTGGATTTCCACGTTTGGATTGCCACATCTGGATTTCCTCATCTGGATTGCCACATCTGGATTGCCACGTCTGGATTGCCATGTTTGGATTGCCACGTTTGGATTGCCACATCCAAATGAAAGCACAGCACCGAAATCCAGGATTTTGGGAAAAAAGGAACTCAAAGAATCAGACAAGGTTGAGGCAGACCCAAACACAGGCAGGGAGGAGCATTTCTGACAACGGCACGTTCTTTATTCTGCAGGATTTGGGATTCTCCTGTTTTTTTCCCTGAGGATAACCACCTGTCTCTGCCCCTGCAGATATTTGTGCTGCACCGCTGGGAACAGGAGTTAATCCAAAGTGCAACACTCCCCAAAGAGAACTCGACCAAACCAATCCACAGTGTCTGCAAACATCACTCACTCCTGTTTTTTAGGACTCATCCGAATTGCACACCCATAAAAGATGATTTTTCACACTAAAATTTTGTATTAATCCAGGCAAGGATTCGCTTCGCTTCATTCTCTCCAGGTTCTCGACTTCAGAAGTGAATTTTTTTCAGTCCTTGCTTCTGAAAGACTGTCCTGACCTTGGCTATTTTTCTTTTGAGCGTCACAAAAAGATCCAAAAGTTTTAATTTTGCCACAAATCCACTCCAAGGATAAACTTAAATCTGATGAAATACGAACCAACTTTGTTGAAAATCATTACATTACAATAAATAGTCCCAAATTGAAGAGGTAACTTCTAAAAATGAATTGTCCTGAAGGAAAAAGTTTCAGGGATGCCTTAGTTCAGTACTAAAATGCTAAAAAAGGAGTTTAAAGTGCACTTCCAGAGAGATGCACACAAACTAATGCACTCAAACCAGATAAAATCTGTATCAATAGGTGACATCTAGAGATTAATTTCTCCTTGGTTAAATAAGGACAGTTTGGATCTAAACATAATTGCTGGAAACTGTGAGCAAAACAATTACTATTTAATTTTGAGTTTGAAGCTGAAATGCGCTTTCAGTTTGCCAAACCAGTGAAAAAAAACCCATCAGGATTTGTGACAGTGGCTGTGAAAGGCAAATTCTACCAGCAATTTATCAAATTTGATAAATTATCAAATTTCAGCCCAGCAAATTATCAAATGCTTCTAAGAGGAAGAAATGTCCTTGAACAGACGGAGAGGTTTTCTTTTTCTATGGAGCAATAAGGGCAGCAATAATTATAATGAAGTTTAATGCAGTTCAAAAATGTCTCATCTGGGCTGCAAATTAAACAGAGTGGATTGTGTAGGATAGAAAAAAAGCTCGGAAATATTTAGAGAAAAATCCACTTCCACCCCCAGAAGTGCTGCAGAGATACCAAAAGCAAACACTTCTATTTTCTGGATATTCCGAAATACTGTTCTGCAACACCAAATCCAACATGGGTTTTAATATCAACATTACAACAAATTATTATCAGTATCTGTTAATAACAGTATGTGTTATTAACATCAATATGGCTGAAACACACAGAAGGAAAAACCTCCCACAGCTGCACAGAGCTCCCAACGAAGTTCATTCAAAATAATGACAGAAATATTCTAAAGGCAGAGGAAGAGTTTTAAATGTTTCCAGGTATTTCTAACAAAAACCATGGAAATTCAAATATTGATTTTAATTTGCAGCTCACACAGCTTACGGTAACTTTGGGAAAGTGCCCCTCTCTCCCAGGAAGCAAAAAAAATAAGAATTACCATTTGTTTTCAGCTACTGCATTTTCTTTTCCATCAGCAAATTATTGTACTGAGATACCAACACCTAAAGCACAGTGAAAAAAATGGAAAATAACCAGATAAAAGTTCTCCCTGACAGGGAGTTGTGGTACATTCACTAGTCCTAAAACCAACAATTCCGTCTTCGAAAGCAGAAATGTCTTCCAGACCAGAAAAATGCACGGGTAATTGCTCACTTCATGTAATAAGTTCTAAAGTCAAAACATGCCAGATGCAATTTTTTTATTTAGACCTTGACAATCGCGCATCAAAACACAATTATTGTTCCTTATCTTGCAAGAGAATTTCAGAAATACCTCCTGGAACTAATTTGCATCGATTCTGACTCCATGGAAATGTTGAGATACGCTCCCACAAAATAAAGTTTTTAAAACTCTTGAGGATCTGAAGATGTTTTTCAGTTCCTAAAACTTGGCTTCATTCCATAAGCAGGGAACATCCAGGCACAGCTCTTAAAATGAGACACTTTCCCCAACTGAACGCTGCTCTTCCTTTCAATCATTTTAATCATGAGACCAATGTAACTTTTGATACTTTCATTATGACCTGTTCATCAGCTGAATGGTAAATCACGAAAGAAATTTGTGATTAATTTCTTTGTTGCAAGTGGAACATCAAAAAACGAGGAGCCATAAGTGAATTCAGTTAATGTGGTTCAGTAATCCACATTAATATCCATATATATATCCATAATCTCTCTCTCTTTCTCTGAGCAAAGGAAAACAGCTTTATTTTTATTTAGCTTCTCTGCCTGAAGTTGTTGAGACAAGGAATTCCGTAAGGAAGTCTATATTCAAGGGGAAGATGCTGAACTAAAAATTTACATGTGGGTTGTCTGTCCAGCAAACGTTTCGAGACTCAGCAATCTGTGAACCCACTCCAAAAGGAATTTGGTTTCTAAATGATCTAAGCTACAAATTTAAGTTCTCACCACGTGCAAAAATCATCATAAATTTATTACAATTAACGCTCTCAAGAAAATATTCTTTTCCGTGTTAAAAGCTCCACGATACTGATCCTGCTAAGGCTTGGCTCTTGCTATTATTTTAATTATATATTTATTTAGGTTTTTTACAGATTAAGAAATGCATTTTGACATGTTTTCTGAAGTAGTTCTTAAAACATTCCTTAGACAAATACAGCAGCACGATTTAGTGCAGACTTGAGAAACAACACACAGACTAGAGCAGGAAAGTGATTCCCAATAAAACAAGCCGTAAAACCCCAACGTTGTCCCACATTTTAGTGGAACCATCAGTCCAAAGTAGCACGATTTTTATAGCCCAAATTATGAGACATGTACAAAACAACCAGCAGCTGTAGGGAACGCTAGAAAACGCAGTAATAAAGTTATTTTCTCCATGTTCGAGTCTTACTCCTTACCTCTGCTCTTCGGCTGTTGCCCCATTCCCCTCTCTCCTCCTCCCACACGGCCTCTGCTTTTTCATCTGCTATCAAACCAGACCCACCAGCTCTTCCTCCTGCATTTTTTCCTCTTCCCCCCACCCCCCTTCCCAAAAAAAAAAAAAAGTCCTTATCCTCATCAGTCAAGGAGCATGCTCTGATTTACACACTCCATGGAGAACTCTCATCCCAACTTTTCTCAGGGCTGGAGATTCTTCTCTGGTCTCCTCTGGGTCTCCGGCACTTGACTCACTTTTATTATCTTGTGTGTTTAGTAACAAATAGGTAAAGAAAGGAGATAATTTCTGAAACTTGAGGTGGCCAATACGACTAATGGAATAAAATTATTCACAGATGTAAATAATCACATATTTTTAACCATATTAACACACATATAGACACGTACACAAGACTGTATATAGAATTATGGAATTACACAGGTGCAGGGCCAAACTTCATCCCAGCTGTGGATCCTCTAGGGAATGCTGGCAGAGATAAAACTGAAATTCCTGAAATTAAATCACTTCATCCTGAGAAGAGCAGCTCTGGATGATCTAATGGTAAAACACAGGTCGCCCTGATGGACCTTTACACAGGACACTTTTCCTGGTAGAAGAAAAACACATGCACCACGAAAACTGACAGCACAAGATGTATTCCGATTGTTTTTGTTTTGTTTTTTGTCCTTCTGAGAAAACCTAGCCTCGATATTCCTGTAAATCCTTTGTCCCTCGTGTCACCAGTCCAAGTGCCAAGTGAGTGGTTTATTAAAGTGGAACACGTTCTGTTTGTTGGGAACACCCACTGCAACCCCCCCCCCAAAAAACAAGAGCTTTCACAGGACACTGGCAGTAGAAACCACTGCAAACTTTGTGATTTCAGCTAACAGCTGCTCTTTAATCAGCTTTTCACTCTAAGAACTGCATCGTGTCAGCCAGATAGGCACATGCCAAATTCCACTGCCCCTGCACCTGGAATTTCCCGATTTCCTCAACATGTCAGAAACCGTGGCTGGAAATGAACTGTCAAAGGAGAAATGCAACAGAATGTCTAAGGCAATCCCTTCCCCACCAACTGCTGGCACATGTCACACCTGAGAACGGGTTTTTTTGGAGCCTTTGCCCAGTGACAAACTCTGATCACACCACTTTTAAATCAGTAACCCAAAGTAAACTCCCATCTTAATTCTCCAGAATAAATCCAGCTGGATAAACTTCAATAATAAACTTTGTGTTGTAGACCATTTTTTTTTTCCCGGTAACATTCCTGAATAACTCAATTGTCAAAGGAATAAAATGCATATCCAGAAGACCTGAGTGTTGTAAACGCAGTGTTTCAAAAGGAGCTGAAGTTTGCAGGTTTTTTGTTTTTTGAAGAGTGATATAAGAAGATGCTTCTATTTCCTCTAGGTTAAATCCATTTATTTATCTACACATTTAATTTATTTATCTACACATCCCTTTAATTAAAACATATGTTAATTAAGGATATACTCTGACCATAACTGGCTTAGAAGTGAAGCTCCAAAAGGAGCCCTAATGAAACTGTCAGACAAGCACTGCAACAATTTCCCATTGTGGGAAGGAGGCGTCATTTCTGAGCAATGGTAACTCGAGAGGATCCCCGGGCTCCAGCTGATGCCAAGCCTGCTCTCATTTTCCCAGCCTCACTTCCATAAATTAGCTGCAGGCCCCGTGGACACTCAGGGAATCTTGAGGGGTTTTTGGGGTTTTTTTTTTCTGTTTGGAAATCCTCCACTTTTGTCCGATCTTTACCAGCGAGGTCAGAGCGGTGCCAAATGGCCGCGGGGTTTATCACAAGTCAGGGATTGCTGCTCTCCAAAATCCCCCATCTGCTCCAGGGCAGCCCTGACTCCAAGGGCTTTGTCAGGAGCGCTGGAACAAAATCCACAGCCAGCCACTTGAAGTGCAGCCCTCACACCGAGGCAGAGTGTGACACCTGAACTGGGATCGATCTGCCACCGAGGGTTTGACTATTTCAATTCAGATCCCCATCACAAACTCCAAGATAAAACTAAGAAAACTCAGCCTCACCACTCTGCTGAGTAACCTGTACTCAAGGAATGCCCAGGCCTGGTGCTGCTCTCTGTCATCTCAAGAGTGAGAAACCAGCAGCAGACCGAGATCACAAATGTTTTAAATATAGATTACATAAGCCATTCTGGGGGCATAATGAAATTTTCCATTCTCTCCAGTACAGAGGGAAAGTGGTTGTGAAGTATCATGCACACTGACTGGAAGCCAGCCTTGAAACATGAGAGAATCCAATTCCATGAGTGGCACTTTGGTCAGATGCCAGCACATCATAATTTCACATCAGAGCGAGCTCCACACAAAGATTAAATGCTACTCGGTACAAAAGGCATTAACTTTTAGTTCTCACAGCAGCATCAAGACCCTTTTTACGGAGATTGTGACAAACAACGTATTTTCTTTCACTCCTCAAAGCTTCCTGCGTTTTCCAAAGGATCCTCAAAAGGATTTATTGAATCAATACACGGCCCAAAAGTTGTTTACAAACCATAATGCAAAGTAAGAATGCTGTTCGTTATTAAGTGCCTACAAGTGTTGTTTAACAGGAACAGCATGTTTGTTGCCATCCTGCAGAATCAAAACAAAATTTGAAGTAGAGATGTGTAAAATAAAGGCAATGTGTGCCAGATTTCTCTTTCCCTCTCCCCTAAAGACTTGGGAAATATTCCCTGAAGATAAACAGCAAAAAAAAAAAAAAAAAAAAAGAAAAAAAGAAAAGGTTATCTTTAACCACCACCTGGAATTACTTGGCTCCACCTTTGGAATTCCCTTCATCTCCCATCGAGGTTTCTCAATTGGAAATGTTTTACTGTATTCTGAGACTACAGGCCATCGACTCCAGTGGAATTACAAAGGCTGGTTTAAAAATAAGGAAATATTATACAGGGCAGTTGCTGCAAACATGTAAAGATATTTTAATGCAAATCTATACACAACACACAATGCATAAAATGCTTTCCATCCCTCCCTTCTTTTTCCCCTTGAAATCCAGCTCAGAAGTGTCCCCTGCTGGCAAACACCTGCCCCTCACTACAGAGAGGTAGGAAAAAGCCTCGAGTGCATCCAGCTTCGGGAGCACCAGAGATTCCTGGTGATTTTAGCAGAATGACAACACCGATGTGGCTCAGCTGGGCAGGGACACTGGTGAATGCACTGGGAATAGCTGCAGCATCCCAGCTTTTCCTCCAAAAAAACAGCTCCAGGAAAAAGACAGAGCAAAGTTTTGAGTGAACAAATTAGGAGATAATCCGGCCTTCTAATAATTAGAGAATTCCAGAATGGATTGGGTTCGGAGGGACCTTAAAGATGATCCAGTGCCACCCCTGCCATGGCAGGGACACCTCCCACTCTCCCAGGCTGCTCCAAGCTCCAATGTCCAACCTGGCCTTGGGCACTGCCAGGGATCCAGGGGCAGCCACAGCAAATCTGGGAATTCCATCCCAGACCCTCCCCACCCTCCCAGGGAACAATTCCTGCCCAATCTCCCATCCAGCCCTGCCTTCCTTCACCTTCAAGCCATATTTACAGGAAGTATCAGGAACAAAGCTCATGTGTCAGTCAAATCCTGTTTCCCGCCAGGTTAACCAATCTCTCAGCTGACCACTTGAATTTTTGTCTCACAAATCACTAAAAAGCCTTTTATGGTTTTGCAGCCAGGTTGCACTACAGGGTTGGTTAAAAAGTTACCCCTGAACAAAGAGCCAAGGGAATTTTCTTGAAAAACTTTCTTGTGACTGTGTCATTAGTCCTCATCAGCATCTCCATGCCGTCTACCTGCAGTCACTATCACTATTCCTGATATCATGGAATCACCAGGGTGGGAAGAGCCCCTGAGGATCATCCAGTGCCACCAGCATCAGCCAACCCCTGTCCCCAAGGGCCACCTCCAGACTCCTCCTGAACACTCCCACACACAGTGACTCCAAACCTCCCTGGGCAGCTCATCCCAAGGCCTGAGCACTGTGCCAGGGAAATTTCCTTGCCCAATCTCCACCCTGAGCCTCCCCTGGTGCAATTTGAGGCCATTTCCTCTCCTCCTTTCCCTGCCCCTCCTGGCAGGGACTTGTGCAGAGCCACCAGGTCCCCCCTGAGCCTCCTTTGCTCCAGCTGCTCCTCCCAGGACAGCTTTTCCAGACCCTTCTCACCTCCATTCTCCTTCTCAGGACCCAGGCTAAAGGGGGTTTTTTGTTTCAGAACAAAACAATTTTTCAAGGCAAGGTGTTAATTTAATGTCCCTCAGTGATCCAAGCAAGCTCTTTGCATCTGAAGAAAGCCATGAAAAGGAAACTCTCTTTCCTTGAAAGATATTTTCATTTCTAGCCAAGAAACCAACTCGGAAAAGCTTTCAAGTATAAAGGTTTTGGCTCATTTCAAATAATAAACATAATATAGAAAAAAAAATGTTAGACACAAATGGTTTATCAGTGATTTTTTCAAATCTCTCACTGTCTGTTGTTCATTTAGTATTTTTTTTCAGCTCTTAGGTTACTTCTGAGCCAGAGAAAAGAGCAAATTTATTTTCTGGAAGAAATAATTCCAAAGAGCTCTTGTTTTTTGCTCTACTGCCTTTAAGGCAGGGATGATGCTCATGTTTTGAGGATAAGAGAAAACAAACGAATCTCCCTTTTTGTAGATTACATATTTTTGTGAACCAAAAACTTGGACAGCAACAAAACCTCTGGAGTTTCGGCGTAACTCCCCCTGATTTTAGCACTGGGAATTTTAAAAAGAAAACCCCGAAGTTGAATCTCTAGTCCTGCAGGACCCATGAATATGCATGGAAACATTTCAGAAACAATTGTCCCCAAACGTACCCTGAAATCGGGCTTCATTATAGCGTTAGCTGAGAGTTCAAATTTCCCGTGCTCAAAGGAAGATTTATTCAGGATAAAGTAACTCCACATTTTCTTGGCTGACATAATGGACCTGGAATTTCAAAGCAGACGATGCCACCCCAGAACCAAGACGTGGAAATCTGCTCTGACTGAGCTGATTCTGCTCCAGCTACTGAGTTACTCAAATCTACACAAACACACAAAAAAATGTTGAGCCTGAGGAGTTTTTACTCAAGTTTTAAGATGAGCAAATGTGCGGGTGTAACAATTCCTGACGGGAATAATCACCACTGGGACAAATCTCATTCTTCAAGGAGTAAATCCCTGGTTTGAAACCAACGCCGCGACTCCCGGCAATAAAACTCAATCCTGGCATTTATGTCTGAAAAATTATCCCCGGAGATGGCTGAAGGAGCAAATGTTTGAGAGTTTAAGGGCAAAAGCTGCAGAAAAAATCAGATCTCTATGCTTGGAGCTGCCACCGAACATGTGGGTGCCAGACGACAGATCAGAGGTTGGGACATTGACTCCCCCCTCCCCACAGGGACACGGAATTTCCCTCTCAGTTTGCTCAACCGCTCTGCAGCCCGGGAAGAAAAGAAGAAAAAACAAAGGTGCTGGGTTTTGGTATCAACACTGGCCTCTAAAATTCCATTTAGCATCAAGGTGTTTAGATTTAATGAAGCTTTTAACCAGCATTTCAACTGTTCTTCATTCGAACGCTGCCTTTGTTGTTGTTGTTGTTGTAGCAGAATTCTCCCTGCTAAGATCTGAAATTCCTAAAGATGGACATGACCATTCATTATTCACACAGCAGAGCTTTCATTTCAATTTAAAATACAATAATTCCAGCTCTGCTCGTGTTCTGTTGGCTTTTTTTTAATCCATGCAGCAAGACCGTGGGTTTTAAGGTCCAGGAACTGGAAATTAAAACGTCAAAATGTTAATCCTGAGGAGGAAAAGAAAAAAAATTTCCAAGCCACCCCTCAGGAACAGCTTCAAATTCCAGTGTAAAAGACACCAAGCAAGACTCCCAGAGTGGAGAGGAACACCTTACACTCTTAATAATCACATTTATATCCATCAGCAGCACAGCTTTGATGGGATTATTTGACAGCATCCCAACAACGATGCAGAAAAACACAGATTGCCCAGGAATTGAGGCAAAGGAAAAGTCGGGAGAAGCTATTTGTTCACAGAAAAAAGCTTAGAATTTTATCTGATGCCCAAAATGTAGCAGAAAACAGGTCTGGTGAAAGTTCTGAAGTGATAAAAGAAGCAAGAGGCACCAAGGAAATCCCAGAGAATAAAGGACAGCTCTGCTGTAAATGGAAGACCTCTCTAAACCAGCACTTAAAACTGAAAGAATTTTAAAATCACCCCCCCAAAAAAAAACCCTCAGCTTTATTTTTCTCTTACTGAAGTGGAAAACGCAGAGCAAACCCAATTATTATTTCTTCCTCATAAGCAAAAGGAGCATGGGGCTCCTAAGAAAAATCTGAGCAGGTGAGGAGAACCAGCAGCTTTTAAACACGATGGAAAACTCCAGTTCGGGGATGAGGAATCATTCCCGAGCTGCCAAATCTTAGGAACAATCCAAGTATTTCTCATTATTTTTGGATCTGTTAACAGCACCTTGAGCTTGCCTGGTCATCGATTAACTCATTTTGGAATTTTTATTACAGGGAAGTCTAAGAAAATCATCCCCAAAATCACTTGCTGGCAAGACAGTTACGGATTTCCTCAAATAATTCACATTTTTGGGAAAGCAAGGAGGCCTATGGAGAACAGGATGGATGGAGAAAAAGAAATAATTTGTGAGAAATCCAAACTCTAACGCATTCATTATTTATTTTAATGTGCTCCCTTCTTCATTAGGCACTGTGGTTGTAGTTGAAATCTCCTTTTACACAAATTTCTGGATAATTACATCATGGCCAAAGGGAAAGACATTAAAACAGTGACTGCACACGGCAAAACCACCACTAAAGTACGTCAATAAAACAATTAACAGCCACATGAAACCCCCTTAAAATTAATGAAGTTTAGGAATACAGTAATTTATTAACAGGATTTAGGAGTGAAAATTTTAAAAACTAATTGTGGTACAAACTTTAACTAAAGAATACACAGTTAAAATATCTTCACTTGATGGTCTGCAACCCTGGACTATGCCACTAGATGGCAAGTTTGGATAGAAATTGGCTGAATTGGAATTTATGACACGTTGGGAAAATGCAAAGGCATGGGCTAGAAACGATCATGAAAAAAAAAATAGTGAAAGAGGAGAACAAAAATAGGAGGAGTTCAATAAACAAGTCTTGTGGCTGGAGCACATTTAATTTAAATCAAGGAGGTTAAATGGGTTTTAGTTTTGTTTTCACACAGATAGAGAATCAATCCACACACTATTTTGAAGTCATGTTTTAAGGAAAAACGAGTGAGAATCAAGTTGTTTTACTTATTCCTCACAATTCCTCAGAGCAGTATCTCATGGAGAGCTGCCCCTTGAATTAGAAATATTCCCAGGAAATATTACAAGGAATATTTCAAACATATCCTCAGGAATGAAGGTTTTCCCTGTGCAACCCTCGACCCTTCCCAACTCACTCCACTCTGCTCTTCACAATTCCCATTTTGTCGCCAGCCTGTGCAGCATTTTTTTAAATCTTGATTTCAACAAACAAAAAATCCTGGTTTTTTTAAAGCAGTCATTTTCTGCAGCAAACAGTTAAGGAACAGCATCTAAAAATTCCTAGCAGAAATACAATAAATGCAGTAAAAATTAATGCTGAATTAATGCTGCCCTGGTGAAATTCAGAATTCCTTCCAGCAGGGAACAAACAAACCGGTGATGGATTAAAAATTAAACTTTTTGCTTACCTGCAATATCTGTTGAAAACTCTCCAAAGAGAAAAACCAGGGTTTAAAAAACCACTGAATTTCCCTGGCAGGGTAAAACCCAGCTTACCTCATCTGGAGAGAGCAGATAAATGGGTGTCAGCACAGGAATTTCACTGGATTCACAGCTCAGCCCCAGGCACGTCAGGATCTCCTTGAGGACTTCATATCTCTTGGCATTGCTCATCTTGAGCAAATTAAAATCCTCCTCAGTCTGCACATCCACGGAGCTGCTGTCCAGCTCCAAATGGGCCTGGCAGGATAAATCAAAAAAATAAAATCAGTTTCCAATTCAGGGATCACGGCTGTCAATACACCACAATTTCCTCTGAAAAACCTACCTAAACCTAAAATTTCCCTTCTTAATAAACTTTTTCTGGAGGAGTCGTTCAGGTTTGTATTTACCAACTTTCAATTTAAACCTTCTGCTTTTCAGGTCTGCCAGAACCAACAGCAAGCTTGGGCATATCCTGGCTTGTACACCAGCAGAATTACAATTAAAATTAAAATGACGTTAAAATTGAAATTCCATTAAAATTGGAACTCCATTAAAACTGAAATTCCATTAAAACTGAAATTCAAATTGCAAGAGCCTTTTAGAAGCTGTACAAGACACGGAGAACAGGAACGAATTTAGCGGAAATCAGTGCAGCTAAAGGAGCCCTTCTGTCTAAAAAAGTTACTTTCTCACCTGGTAGAAAATCACTCCTCATGGTTGAAGCAGATGCTTAAAAGTTGAAATTAAGAGGGAAAAAAATTCCTTCATAAACCTCCTTTTTGCCTCTTTCTTTCCTGCTTTTCCTTTTGTGTTACAAGGTATTTCAAAGCCCTTGCACTCTCTGCAGATTCATTTATTGCTGTTAAATAAAGCCCTTGTTTTTGTCCATTCCTTCCATTTTGCCAAATTTGAGGATGCTCTTGGTGTTTTATCTAATTTTTCCTTGAAATTCAGGGAAATGAAGGAGTGTGGCTGCCTCTGGATCCCTGGAAATGTCCGAGGCCAGGTTGGACATTGGGGCTTTGGAGGTGTCCCTGCCCATGGCAGGGGTGGAATGAGATAATTTTAAGATTCTTTCCAACCCAAATCGTTTGTAAAAAAATACATTAAAAAGGAGGCAGGACACACCCACCCCACCAGAGGAGCACAGAAAAGAGAGGGGAAACAAATCTGCCAGAATATTTCCTGGCTGATGTCACTGCCTGGCTCCTGGAAACAATAAGGGCTTTTCAAATCCACACTGGGAAGTCATTTAGAATTATCAAATGTCACACTGATCCTTTCTAATCTGATTTTCGAAGCTGTGCTCTGATGTTCCTTTTTCTTTTTCTTTTTTTTTGTTCTGGGGAAAACCTCTGCACTTTTAAGTTTTACTACAGCAGGTGGATCAGTTTAAAGGGTGCAGCAAAGCAGAACTCGCAGGGACAGAATCAAATCCATTTGCTGGCAGCACATGGGGGGCAGAGCTGCCCACAAAAAAAAAAAAGCAATAAATATCCTAGAGTGCAGCACAGAATTCCCAAAAATCCAGCAGATTTAAGCTGATGAAAGACAAAAACATTCCTAAAAACTCCCTGAATATTTCTGAGCTGCAGAACTGCTACAAGTCTTGACACCTGATCCCTGAGCAGTTCAACTGCAGTGCTCTGAGAAAGTTCCCTACCTAAAATTTGGGTAAAAACAGAACCTTTCGGGAAGTTTGTTCATCTTTAACGTTCCTTGACTTGATCTTGGAAAAGAAATCCTGCTCTGCTTTCCTCAGTGTGTTGGGCAGATTTATTTTCTGAACTTGACGGTGCCTCTGCTCAGCCTTTCCATCACTCACAGCTTTCGCTGGGAATATTTAAATCATTTCAATAATCAACATTTACCTTCCCATGGAAGCTTCCTCACTCGTTATCCAAAAGGAAAGATTAAAAAAATAATATTATGAACACTTGAATTTATCTGTTTAATTTTTTGAGGGTTTTCTTTGGCTGTTTTGATGACTTTTTTAACCAGAGATCACAATATCATAGTACTGGAGAGGCAGCTATTTCCTGGGATATTATTTTTTGTGGAATAAATGATTTTTATTTTTATTTTTATTTAGTCCAGGCTCATCCTGGACTACCCCAATTCCACCTCCCAGGTCCTCTGAGCTGATAGATGTAGAATGTTAAACATTCAAAGCTTTGAAGCCTGAATAAGGACTCAGGAAACAAAAAAAGTTTCCAGGAAGGTTTACTCTGCACCTCTTCCTTTGCCACAATTTCCTATTTTTGTCAGGATTTTGTGGGATTTATTTCCCACCTCCCAAAATCTGCTCAAGCTGTGTTCCTGTACCACTCCCAGCAGGCAGAAAGGCAAAGCTCTGCTCTGGAAGATGACAGAATTCCAGAATAATTGAGGTTGGAAGGGACTTGTGGAGATGATCCAGCCCAACCTCCTGCTCAGGCAGGGTCACCTGGAGCAGGTGACACAGCGAAGTGTCCAGGTGGGTTTGGGATGTTCTCCAGAAAGGGAGATTCCATCAGCTCCTCCCTGAGCAGCTCTTTCAGGGCTCTGCCACCTCCATGGAGGGAAATTCCTTCCCACGTGGAATTTTTGTGATTTAGTTTCTGGCCAAAGCTCCTTGTGCTGTCACTGGGCACCACCGGGAAGTCTGCCACCATCCTCTGGCACCCCTTGGGAAATATTTGCATGGATTGATGAGTGAAATTCCTGCTTCCTGCACAAACCTGTTCTTTGCTAGACCACCCTCTGTGATCCACGGTGAAAATAACAAAGTGTTTTCACAGCAGTGACATTCCAAGTGGAACCCACCCCGATTCTGGATCCCTTGGCCATCCATTTACACCTGGGAGGGTGGGGAGGGGCTGGGATGGAATTCCCAGAGCAGCTGTGGCTGCCCCTGGATCCCTGTGTGTGCCCAAGGCCAGGCTGGAGCAGCCTGGGACAGTGGAAGGTGTCCTTGCCCATGGCACTGGATGGGCTTTAAGGTCCCTCCCAACCCAAACCATCCCATGATCCCACACCTCCCCTTGACAGGAATCCCCAAGCACATGCAATGGGAACAATTTTTTGAGGATTGCAGATCATGCAGCAGTGAGGAAATGAATTTCTGCCTGCTCACAGTACCTGGGACAGGACGGCTTCTCCTCCACTGCTCCCGTGAGCCACGTGCACAATCACAGGGTCTTTATCGGCATTATTTAATCGACTCCACACCTTCACTCTGCCGCCATCTCCCTTCATCCCCTCCTCAAAAACACAGCCACTGACCAGGAGGTTCAGCTTCACCTCGGGGCTGTCCTTTTTGGAGACCACCAGCTCCTGCACAGCCTTCCTCAGTTTGTTCTTGCGCTTGATCTGCACGCCCCCGAAGGTGAAGGAGGAAGAAAAGCCGAGGATCTTCCCCCCCTTGGACAAAAATGCCATAAACTGCTTGTGGCTTCCCTCAGGAATGGGCTCCTGCGTGGCAATGACCAGCAGCAGGGAGTTGTCAATCCAGGGATCCCTGAGCACCTGCTCCTGGTGCAGCTGGTAGATGGTGTAGCTCTCAGCATCCACACATTCCCTGAGGACACCTTTCACCTGCTCAAACCTGCCCTTGGCAGCCTCAGAGCCCAGGTAAATCAAGATATTCGGGGGTTTCCCAGCCAGGTTGATTCTTTTCACTCCTTTTTCCAGACTTTCATCCTCCTTCTCCCCAGCTCTGCTGCTGCAATCATCGGGGAGCTCTGGGATGTTTTCTGCAGAGGCGAATTTCACCGACTCGATGGTGCTGTTCTCCAGCTGCAGGCACTCCTGGCAGCTGGAAAGGTGCAAGTGGTGTTGTTCCCCAGCTCCTGTCTCCTCCTCCTGCTCCCTTTCTTCTTCTTCCAGCTTGGATTTCTCCTCCTCACCTCGGCCCAACCCTGATTTCCCAGCAGGAGTTAGTGCATCCATGTCTGCGCTTTTCTCCTTCGCCGACGGTGCCTCCTGTGCCAACTCCTTCAGAGCAGATTCCTCCAAATGCACAGCTGGGAAAGGTCAAGGATACAAAAAAAAAAAGGGGTTAGAATAATGACCTAAAAGGGTTATGATAAATATCATGAACAGCAGAATTTAGCCTCACTACAAATGCTCTGCAGCAGCAAGAATTTCACTGATTTGACACAACAAATCCTGTTTTCCCCCCACCCAGAAGAACAGAGATTTGAGCTCATAACATACATCTAAAGACAAAACAGAGAAAAGAAAATACCTCTGGAAAAATACTGCTCTTCTAAGGAGGGCAGGGTTTAAAAATCACTTGCTGCTGTTTGGAAATAAACTGTTTTGAAATAAGCCAACGAAGTGATGCTATTGGGTAAAGTAGATATCAGACCACGTCCCTTGCAGCACTGAGGGCTGCAGATAAAGGTTTGGCACAAGAAAAGGGAGTAAAGAGATATTTGAACTGATTTCAGTCTGCAGAAAGGAAGACAGACGCACCCACGAGAAGATTTGGGAGCTAAGAATCCAAGGGAAGACAAGAAAATAAGAAGAACTGTTAAAAATTCCCCTTTTCCCCTGAAAACGAGAGAAAAGTGAAGATAATTCGTAGCAAAAACAAGTGAGAAGAGAAGAGGAGCAAAGATGATTATTGCCAGCATGAAATATGCAGAGCAAAGAGGAGAGAAAAAAATATCCTTCACAAGGGAGGGTTTCTTCAGCTGCTGAGCCACGAGAACACTTCAAGGCAAAATCTGAAAAATTTTACTGTAGTCCTTCCCCACTCACACAAAACCAAATCAATTTATCGTGCTTTTAATCCAGGGAGAAACTTGATGAACAAAATCTTGCTGCAGATCCAACTTCAATCCCTTGCCTTATGAAACTACATCTCCTTTGGAGCAGAAGCATGAAGCAAGTTTTTATTATTATTTTTTGATATCCCAAGGGAATTTCACAGCTTCCAACCTCTGTTCTTCCATCTAGAGCCTCCCCCAGCCTGCTCTGGAGCAGCTTCCACACAGCACTGGAAGCAAAAGGAGGCAGAAAACATTTTTAAAAAGGAGTGGCTGGGACACTCTCAGCTTCCATCCTTCTTTGGGGGAATATTTATGCAGAAAAAAGCACCAGGAGAGGCAGAATTTCCCGCTCAGATTCTTTTGGGAGAATATTCCTGTCCTCTTACACTTCAGTTAAATGTTGTTGATTTTGTCATCCCTTAATTTCTGCCTGTGCACTGTGATCTACATTTAAAAAAAACAGCAAAGCAAATAAAAACCCCACAGACAAACAAAAAGTCCAACCAAAATGTTCTCAATCCATGCTCAGGTTTGGATACATTTCTATTTCAAACAGGAAAAAAAAGAAAAAGAGAACATTTGCTTTAAAAAATACAGTTTTGTGGGGGGGGGGTTTAAATAGATTTGTTAATCTACCAGACAAGACTTAAAGAAAGTATTTTCTAACTTCTGCTTTGGAGCACCCTGGGCGAGTGGAAGCCCACAGGGAATGGGAATGGATGATTTTTAAGGCTCCTTCCAACCCAAACCATTCCACCATCCAGTGAAATTAAAGCAGAGCTAGAGGGATCAACTGCCTGGAATCCCAACAGGAAGAGAACTCTGCCCAAATAAACGCAGAATTTTCAGGTAGGTACAAAAACTATTCGCAAAGTTCCTTAAAACAACCATAAACCAAGCATGTTGTGCTATTAAAAACGAGCAGGAGGATACTTACAAACAATCCTGTGTGGCACCATCCCGTTATCCATCTGCAGCCTGTCTTCCAGGAAGGCTATTCCAAGGCTACTGAAATTATCTACACTGGCTTCAGCAATTAACTTAAAAGGTTCACCAGGTTTATAGGCCAAGGGTGAACAAAAGTCTGACCACTTGACAATCTAGAACAGAGCATACATGGATGGCTTTCAGTTGGGAAAGGTCATGGAAAAAAATCCCCAAGTATCAACAACACGGTGAGTTTTCAAGAGGAACTGCAGGAGAATTGAATACAAGCTGAAGAATTTACTGAGGGAGGGTTGCTTTGGGCAGCAAAGATTGAGCCCTGGTGGAAGAGAACGTCACCAACACCAAGTGCTGGGAGGAAATTGGGAGTGCAAAGGAATCGTTTCCCAAAGATCACGGCTCTGAAAGTTCCCAGCAACAAAATGTCAGAAGAGCGTCGTCGCATTCTGCAAGAAAAATTCTGTTTGGATTTGCTTCCTTCAGCACAAACTCCAAAGCAAGAATGCTGATAAAAAGAACAAAAATAAACCACAGGGGTTTAATAAAAATTATCAGAGGAATTAACTAAACCCTGAGGGTTCAAGATGTTCATCTACATCCAAAATTCCTTTTCCCAGGAAAGAAACGTTGCACAAGCAGGAGACACAACTGGATACACAAACCAGTTGTTCTCCCATGAAGGAGTTTTTAGAGACAAGGAAGCAGCACCTGCCTTCATGACCTAAAAAAAAAAACCAATTCAGCCTTTGCCATGTTCCAAAAACTGGGGGACAAAGTGAAATTCCCACAGAGCAGCGGCAGCACTTTGACACTACTTCCATGAAGTTCATCTTTTCACCACAGATGTAAAACAACGAATGAAATAAGGAAAAACTTATTTTGAATGCCCAAACTGAGGGTGAGCTGTCAGTTGTTCCCCTTGTTCATAATTAGACCATCAGCTAAATGTACCTTTTTATTCACTGCAGTTAAATGGTTCACATTTAACTGTGAGACAGCCAAGAGAATCCAGCTCCAGGTTTTGACTTTGAGGTGTTTCCCAAGGGAACAAGAAGAAAGAACAAACAACCCTGATGGTTCTGTCTCCTTTCTGAGTCATTGTCAAACGAGTTTCTGATTAGCACAATCCAAATGAGACCATTTAGTCACAGAATCATGGAAGGGTTTGGGTTGGAAGGGACCTTAAAGATGATCCCATTCCCACCCCTGCCATGGGCAGGGACACCTCCCACTGTCCCAGGCTGCTCCAAGCCCCAATGTCCAACCTGGCCTTGGACACGCACAGGGATCCAGGGGCAGCCACAGCAAATCTGGGAATTCCATCCCAGCCCCTTCCGCCCTTCCCAGGGAAGGATTTTTTCCCAGCATCCCACCTAAATTTGTCATTTCTCAGTTTGAAGCCATTCCCTGTGTCCTGTCCCTCCGTGCCTTGGGAATTGTCTCTCTCCAGGTTTCCTGGGGCTCCTTCAGGCCCTGCAAGGCCACCCTGAGCTCAGCCCAAAGCTTCTCCTGTCCAGGCTGAACAATCCCAGCTGTGCCAGCCTTTCCTCCCAGCAGAGCTGCTCCATCCCTCTGCTCATCCTGGAGCCTCCTCTGGGCTCTCTCCAGCAGCTCCACGTCCTCCCTGTGCTGGGGTCTCAATCCATATTTCTAACTCTGGCCTTTGGATACCTCACCAGAAACCTGGCTGAGTTTCTTCTGATCCATGATTTCTGCAGACCCTCAGTGAAAAAATTCCCTTTCCAGAAGGAAAAGGGGAGCAGTGTGTGGGGCTTTACCACTTTGAACTTCGGGGTTAAACTCCAGAGCACATCCCAAATTCCATGTGACTGCCTGTGGTGGCAGAGTGTTCTTCTACTTCCAGAGCATTTAAATATCCTTTCTTATCCAAAGAACAGGCACAAGTAGGTGACACCCACACCTGGAAACTGTGAGGAAGATCTGTTGATGCTCTGTGACCTTTCTTTGGTAGCACCGAGTAAAATCTCGGATGTAAAACGTAGTTATTGCTGCACAGCGAACCCACAGGAGTAAGTCACAAAGTAAAGCTCCTGCCAAAACCTGTGACCCTGAAATCCTGCTCAGCCAACAATCCACTGGCTCCAGAGCAGAGCAAAAACCCTTAGGGAATATTTCCCAGCTTCGAAATTTTCCACTCTTTTCCAGCTTTTGGATATTTTCCAATTGGAAATCAAAATCCTGTCAGAATAAAGGACGAAAAGCCAGCTCTGAGCAAGAGATGAGACTTTATTCCTACTCCTGTTTTCTGAGTCCCCCTCATTTTCACCAGTCCCAGATCACTGACAGTCCTACAAAAAATGGCTTTTCTGGCCAGAAATTGCCCCAAGAGCAGCGTGTGCCCACAGCCCCCGGCTGTGGTGACAGCCACAGGTCCCAAAATTAGGATCACTTTAACAGAAGAACAATAACCAAAAGAAACCAGCAGTCCTTTTCCTCTTTAGTTTTGACTTCTTTTTTTTTTCCTGGACTATCACTTTTGAGCTTTCTAAATCAAATTAATTATTAATGTCCACGTAAGAATGTGAAATTTTCCATCCTAAAGAAAACCAAAGCAAACCCAAGGAGATTAATTAAAAAAAAAAAAAAAAACAAATGAAAGCATAGATAATTAGAGCTTCAATGCAGATGTTTCTGTGGATCTTTCTGCTACACTAAAAGGAAAAGTAAAATAAAAATCCCCCATCTGAGCTGGCCCAGCAGTGCCCAGGTGCACTCTGAGACAAGAGGGAGGGCACAGCTCATTCATCTCCAGAAGCAGAGCCCACCTGGATGGATTCCACCAACCAAAGGCAATAAAATCATTCCCAAAGCAGTTAATGCAGGTTTTCTCCAAGGAAATGTGTGCCCAGTGGAATCAGGATGAGAAGACTGGAGCAGAAAAAGCCCCACCAAGCCCTGGGTGCCTCAGAGCTCCATGAAACCAAGGATTTCCCCTGAAGCAGCAATTCTGGACATCATTCCTGACTAACAGGTCCCAAATCCATGCTCTGCTCTGGAAAAACCAGGGGGTGAAGGCACCCAAAGGCTGACTGCAGCCCCCCAAAACCTCACTGCAGCCCCTAAACCTGGAGCTGAGCCCACTCCCAACCTGCCCTCCGATAAATCTGTTCACCAAGCGCTCTGCTCCCCATGTTGACCCCAAGAGGGGATTGTTGGATCATCTCCTGGAAACATTGACCTGGAAAACACGAGATCCTCACCCAGGGAAGCAGACAGGCCATGAGCACCTGGATGTGAACTCCAGGAACCCCAAGAAAGAGCCTGCAACCTGACTCCAGGCACCAAGGGGGAGAGATGGCCCTTAGGGACACCCTTATCCATGGCCCCAGGGGGGATCCCAGCCTGGGCCAGAGCCTGGCTCACCGAGGAGCTCTGGAATCCCAGATGTTTTATTCCAGACACATCCTGACATGCACATCTGCCTTTTTCCCCTCTGCCCTGGAGGCAGAGAGATCCATCTCCCCTCTCTCACAGCCCTCCAGTGCCTAAAGGGGGCTGAAAAAAAAAAAAAACAGGAGAAAGATTTTCCACAAGGGCATCCCAGGCTGCTCCAAGCCCCAATGTCCAACCTGGCCTTGGACACTGCCAGGGATCCAGGGGCAGCCACAGCAAATCTGGGAATTCCATCCCAGCCCCTCCCCACACTCCCAGGGAACAATTCCTGCCCAAGATCCCATCCAGTCCTGCCCTCTGGCAGTGGGAAGCCAAGTTGTTGTCCAGAATTGCTCTCCTGGAGCCCCTTTAGGTCCTGGAAGGGGCTCTGTGCTTTCCCTGGAGCCTTTTCTTCTCCAGGCTGAACAATCCCAACTTCTCCCAGTCTGGCTCCAGAGCAGGGAGGCAATTCCCACCCACAACCAGAGAAAAATGTCACTGAAAAGTCTCAACCAAATATCTCTGGCTCTGTCTGAAACACAAAATAGAGCCTGATCATTAACAGTGCTTCAAATGAAGCAGTTCCCTTTTTATTCCCAAAAACATCCCTTCCATGCAAGACACAAAGAGAGTTTCTCACCTCCTTTGAAGAGTCAGGGCCCTTCTGCAAGCTCTCAGTGTGAGCAGAAGTGCTCTCTGTCACAAAGGCAATGTGCTCTGCTGGCAGCAGCTTCTCAGGGTGGACCAAGGGAGAAACGAGCAGCACACTCCACCTGCTTAAGTCATCAAGGAACTGGAAGAAACGGGAAAGGAAAATGAGGCTGTAAAGAAAGCAGCTGATTTAAGAATTCCTTCTTAAATGATGCCCAGCTTAAGTTCAAACCTGACCCTGCAGCCTTGCAAGGAAGGGTGATGGTTATTTCACATTCCTCACCTCATCCCCCTCTCCCATCCACTCTGAACACTGAACCCTCATTCATCTGCACCAAAGTTCCTCATTCACTATGAAACTCATGAAACATACAGAAATAATTCATTCAGGATCGATTTTCCCCAGAAGTTGTTCTATGCACCACTCAGCAGACCACTGGACAAAAGTTTTTCTTCATTCAGCTACAAAAGGTTCCCTCTCTTGCCTTCACCAAGGAACAAAAAAAGCTCAAAACCACGTTTAAGACACCTCACAGCTCCTCAGGAAAACATCACTTGCATTTTTAATTTTAACTTAGATTTTAATTTTTACATAGATTTTGCTTTGAGCTTCATTTGTCTTGACATACTTTACAAAATGGCAAGCATTAGAAATAGCTGCTTTGCTTCTGCCACACCACGAGCACACACCTTCAGCAGAGGCAGGAAAGAATTCCCCTCTGGCACTAAATTCTGCCACTAAAAGCGTTCATCCCTGCACACCTCAAATGAAACCCCAGAATATCAAAGTTTTGGGGGCAGTTCACCGCTCCAACCACCCTTGGTGAGCACAGGAGCAGCACAAGCAAATATTGATTTCTCCCAGAGGAAAGTGAACTGAGCTCAGGAAGCTTTAAAATACCTTCAACATCCGAGCTGGCTAAAGATCAAACCAAAAAAAAAGCCTTCACAGGTGATGATTTATGACTTGCTGGGGTCTTAAGCAAGCTGCTGATCACAGTCCAAGCTACTGAGGGAGCAGAAAGGAGCTTTGCTGGCTGCCCAGAAGCCAAAAAAAATAACCCTAATTAACATTTTATCTCTTCACAGATGATGTAGAGAGCTCCCCAGTGATGCAGGGCCGGAGCCCTCACCCCGAGGTGCAGCACACCAGGAATTCTCAAAGGCTGCCAGCACGAACTTGAAAAGAGACAAAAACCATCTTGAATAAGAGCCCCGAGGCTGTGCCAAGCTGCAGCTCCCCAGAGGGCTGCCCAGCTCCCAATAAAGCCAGCAGATTATAAAATCAGCCTCCATGAACAGCGCTGCAGACAGAAAAAAATGTGCTGCCTGTGCAAGGACTGAGGAGAAGCTGTTTCAGGAACGAGCAGGAGTGGAGCAAAGAGCAGAAATCAGCTGAAATCCTCCTCACAGGACAATAATCCAGGGCAGCTGAGGCAGAAGTCCTCTAAACACGGCTTTGTTTTGGTTTTGAGAGCTTTACTGGAACGTGAATTAAGCATTTAACTTGGCTGTGGAAGATTCTGAGATTGCCACCATCAGTCCTCAGTGTGAAATCATCTGTCCATTAAACAGCAAGAAAATCTAGTTTTAAATAGAACCAACTCCATCAGCAATTCTAATCTTGTTTTTCCCTCACTGCAAACGTTCTCTTCACCCCCTGAACTTATGAAAAGCTTCTCGCCTTCCTGAAGTGCACTTAGCTCCACAAATCCCTTCCCAGCAATGCCTGGAACAACTGAAATAATTCCCAACCACCCACACAGGAGCAGCAGCAAAAAAGCAGAGCCTTACCCAGACCAATTCTGGCGTTTAGTGACAAGATTTAGAGAAATGCAAGAATCATTTCAATAATTCAGCCTAGCTGGGGGCAGTGCCAGGGGAATTCCACTGTTCATCCTGGAAGTCAAGCAAGCTTCACTTTCAGTTTTGCTTCCAGCACTGCCAAGCGGTTCGGGCACAGGGTTTTTCCACTGCCATGGGCTGCCACAGCCTCCCCCAGCCCTGGCCTTTGTAAAAAAAACCGGGATTTTCATTTCCCAGCACATTTTCCTCCGGGGAGAGCACAGCACTGAGGAAGCAAAGGCTCAGTTCACATTCCAGGGCAGATCCAGCAACGTTTTAAACGTTTTGTCGTGTTCAAGACATGAATCTTGAACATATGAACACATTTTTAGACTAAATATGTGTTCATATTTGAAAAATATGAACACATATTTTTAGACTAAACCCTTGTACGTGCTCAAGGCAAGTTGCTAAAATGGGAAGAGGCTTTTCCCAGGGACGTGGAGAGACAAGACAAGGGGGAATGCCCTTAAACTGAGAGTGAGCGGGTTTAGATGGGATTTCAGGAGGAAAACGTTCCCTGGGAGGGTGGGAAATCCCTGGCGCAGGGTGCCCAGAGAAGCCGTGCCTGCTGGAGTTGGACATCGGGGCTTGGAGCCCGTGGCAGGGATGGGATCAGTATGATCTTTAATGTCCTTTTCAACCCAAGCCATTCTGCGATTCCGTGAAATTCCATCAAGCTCTCCGAGCCAAGCTTTCCTATAAGCACTGCAGTCCTTGCAAAGCTGCACTTAACACACATACACACGTCTATATACATATAAACGGACATCTGCAGCACGCGGAGCATCCCTCAGCCCATCTCCCATGCCAGCAGCGGGGAGAGCGAACTAACATTCACACCTGAACTAACATTTCCAACCAAAGCCACCACCGGGGTGTCCCCTCCTCCTTCCCCCCGGCTCTGACAGCGCCTAGGAATCCCCTCCGCGCGTTATTTTCCCCTATATTCCCCAAACCCCCGCCCGCCGCTAACCCCCAAAACCCAAACCGGAGACGCGCCGGCAACGGGGGATGCTCATCCCCGCGGCTCTACCTGCGCCTCGCCGGTGCAGAACACCTTTCCGCCGACGCGGAGGCACACGCTCTCCTCGGGCAGGGGCTGGCGGGCGCAGAAGGTGAAGGAGCAGCGGGAGCGGTGCAGCCTGCGCACGGTGCTGCGGACCAGCGCGGCCGAGCGCGGCCCCCGGCGCGCCCACAGGTACAGGTAGCACAGCGTGATCAGCATGGCGGGCGCCGGGCCACGCCCCCTCCCGCCCGGCCCGGCCAATCGCAGCGTTTGGCGTAGGAAGGCGGGGGGGGGGCTCTGCCGGTGCTGATTGGTTGGTGGGGCCTGGCGCGCGCGGCGCCACGCCCCTTTCGTGCCGTCGGTTGTCTCCACCCCTCCCTCCCCTCCCCTCAGCGTGAGGGGAGCGCGGCGGCTTCGGGAGTGCGCGGTTCTGTGGGGAAAAGAGGGTGTAAAAGGGAATAAAGATCGCTCCAAGTCGTTTAAAGTGTTGTCTCTTTGCGGCGGGTTAGTTGTAGGCGTGCTCTGGAGGAGGAAGAGGAGGAGAAGGAGCAAGGCCAGGTCTTCTCGTCCGCCGCGCCACGACTCGGCTTCTCTGGGAATTGCAGAATGGCTTTTGGGTAAAAGGGACTTAGAGCCCATCCAGCTCCACCCCCTGCCATGGGCAGGGATACCTTGCTCTGTCCCAGGCTGCTCCAAGCCCCAATGTCCAACCTGGCCTTAGACACTGCCAGGGATCCAGGGGCAGCCACAGCAAATCTGGGAATTCTATTCCAGCCCCTCCCCACCCTCCCAGGGAACAATTCCTGATTCCCAAGATCCCATCCAGCCCTGCCCTCTGGCACTGGGAAGCCATTCCCTGTGTCCTGTCCCTCCGTGCCTTGGGAATTGTCTCTCTCCAGGTTCCCTGGGGCTCCTTCAGGCCCTGCAAGGCCACCCTGAGCTCAGCCCAAAGCTTCTCCTGTCCAGGCTGAACAATCCCAGCTGTGCCAGCCTTTCCTCCCAACAGAGCTGCTCCATCCCTCTGCTCATCCTGGAGCCTCCTCTGGGCTCTCTCCAGCAGCTCCACGTCCTCCCTGTGCTGGGCCCCGGGGCTGGGGCAGCTCTGCAGGTGGGGCCTCACCTGAGGGGACACAGGGACACAATTCCTCCCTCACCTGCTGCTCCCATCAGCTGTGATGGAGCCCAGGATAAATCTGCTTTTCCAAATCTAAAACAGTCCAGATGGACAACAGGAAAGGATCTTCCTCAGAGATGATTTCACATTGCTACCTGACTTCATTCCTGGATTGGTACTGCCCTAAAGGCACAGTGTTCCATTTTGTATCCCACACAGAGCCAGGAGAAGACACCTGGTCTGCAGTTCCCATTCCTGGAGCCGCCAAAGCCGCAAACGGATTCAGTTAATTTCAGCCCGTTCGTTGGATTCACCGAATGAGAAAGGGCTGAGCACTGACATCAGAGTGAAGAACAGCCTGTCGGGGAATAAAACTGCAGGATTTCTGTGAAAAACGACGTTTACTTTCTTGGTGAAATTTAAAAAGTTTAATAAAAAGACAATAGGAGATAGAAATAAAGTAAAGGGTTATAACAGCAGGTGCTTGGCATTCAGCGCTAAGAGCACACTTTTCATTTTTGGAGGGACCTTTTAAAGACTTTTCTTATTATATCAGTCTGTTCCATATTTATATATTTAGTATTTCTATATATTTAATAATATGCATATTTATATTTATATTATGCATATTTATATTTTTCTAGAAACTGTTCAGCATTGCTACTCTTTGGGTCTGCTTTTTTGGAGCATGTGGTTTTTTTGGTGGTTTTATTATCATTTTCAGTTTGGGCCTTGGTCTGTACTTTTTTTAGATGGCAAATGCTGATAGTTGGCATCTTAATAGCAGAGTCTTTATCACATGTTCTCTGGGTTTTATTCTGACTAGACAGTTTACTCAATTATATCAGCTACTACTATTACTGTGTCTACGTTTTTGTTAATAGCAAAAATGAAAGCAAAGTTGTTTTAATATTCTATATACAGCATTTATCATAATATTTGTGAAAAGCCAAGCTTATAATATGTCTTTATAACAATTTGCAGACACAAATCGCTGCTTCAGAACTCACAACAAGCAGCAAGTTATTCTTTACTCCTCCAATACATCTATGCACAAAAGTTACCAAATACTCCCTGTGTTTTGTAGGGAAAGAAATCACAGCACAGTTCTGGGAAAGGAAGGTGTGGCTCAGCCTGATCCTGGCAGATGCTCGGTGTGTGAGTGAAGAGAGAAGGTAAAAAAATAAATGCCAAATGCAAAAAAAAAAAAAGCCAAATGCAAGGCTACAAGAAAGAAGCCAACACCTACGTTGACAGACACCTGACAGTTGTTTCCTGAAAAGGGCAGGAAGCCACAACCTTTTTATTCTATTATTCTGAACTCAAGGTCTTGTCCTGCACTTGGAAATTTAGTGTAACAGGTATTGTAAAATAACAGTTTTATCCCTGAGTGGATCTCTAGCAATGGCATGCTGCCTCTGTAGATAAACAGGGAACATTGTTTATATTCCTTGCTCTCACATTTCAAGTGAAAGGAGGGGAGGAAATGGTTTTAAGTTGTGCCAGGGGATGTTCAGGATCTTTTTTTCCCCCTGGCACAGTGCTCAGGCCTTGGGATGAGCTGCCCAGGGAGGTTTGGAGTCACTGTGTGTGGGAGTGTTCAGGAGGAGTCTGGAGGTGGCCCTTGGGGACAGGGGTTGGCTGATGCTGGTGGCACTGGGGTGGCACTGGGGTGGCACTGGATCCTCCTAAAGGGCTTTTCCAGCCCTGAGGATTCCGTGATTTTGTGATTGTCCAGCCTGGCCTTGAACACCTCCAGGGATTGGACATAATATTTCCACAACTCATGGCACAAACAGATTTACAGCTTCAGTTGTAAGGCCAAATATTTTAAAGAATTCTCCATCTCAAGCTTCAGAAACCCCAATCTTGTGCTGCTGCCATACCCTGCCCTACACAGAGAGGAGCAAATCTCCTCACACTTTGCTCCTTTGTGTGACTTTATCTCCTGCAGGAAGCCCAAACGCTTGCCTGGGCACATCAAAAGAAAGAAAACAACCTCCAAAGCAAAGCTGTGAGCTCTGGAATTCACTTTCTCCGGGTTAGTTCAACAGGGCATGCACTGCTGAGCCCCGAGGCTGCACAAAGCCTGGCCCTTTGTGTGACCTTCCCACTGGCAGGAACGTGCCCTGCTCCAAATCCTGGGCTGGATGCAGCATTTCTAATGCACCCAGCTCCACAATCAGCTTTTTTTTGTTTGTTTGTTTTTTTGTTTGTTTGGGTTTTTTTGTTTGGTTTTTTTTTTGGTTTTTTATGTTTGAGGTCCCCCTACCCTGGAAAAGTTTATGAGGAAATGAGAAAAGTGGATCAAAACCTCACCACGCAAGGGAATCTAAAGCAGGACCAGCCCCTGTTTCTGTTCCAGCTCCTGCCTGTGCTGGCACAGAATTAATGCAGAGCTCTAAAGCTGCTGGTGGTTTTTTTGGTTTCTGTTATAGTGTAACTTGGACTTAAACATCACAAGCTTTGACTGAAAAGTTCAGAATTTTAGATTGGGGAAAACCTTCTGTTGTTGTTATTGTTTTTATTATTAAGCCAAGGCCTTTCATCCACCAGGGAATTTACTAAAATAGGTTTTCTAAAATAAAATAACCACATCAGTCATCTCCTTTTCACAGGAAGGTGGAAGGAAGCCTTGGAACAAAGAGGGAGTGATAGCAGCCCTCAAAAACCTCCCAGCTCTGCTGTGTAACCTCGGAGGAGCTGAGCTGCTCTTTGGGAATATTTCAAGGAATATTTTGAGCCTGGCCTTGCTGTGCAGTGTCACCAGCTGGTTCCTTCTCCTTCTGCTCCTTAAAAGCTTTTCCGTGGATTTCTCTGGGAGGAGCTTTGCCTGCCGTCAGTGTCTGTGGGTTTTTTGGTTAATATCAGGTATTATTCAAAACTACAAATGCTGTGGAGGTGTCCAAGTTCCCCCAAATATGCCAATTTATGTAAAAGCTCTTTATTCTTCCAAATGCACAGTTGCCTTCATGAGAAAAGTGCATAAACCCCGTTTGTCGCAAAGATAAAAACCTCTTTTAATTAACACAAAATGATTAGCACAGGGCTCCTCTTTCTGCAGAAGGTGAACCTGTCATAGTTATTTCCAGGTAATTTCAGAGATCTGAACAATTCCCCTGAGTTCTTGGAAAACTTTGCTGATTCTGTGTTCTTCACCTAATATCAAAATGAAGCACCTTACATTAAGCGTACTGCCAAAAGGAACCTGACTTTAGCTAATGATTTCCACAAAAATGCCAATTAAATTATGTGGTTGGGTTGATTAGTGCTATAATGTAATATTCACATTTTTTCCTACGTGTAACTGGATTTAATTACATTGCAGCTTCATCACCAAAGTTGTACTTTCAATAGTTTTGTAATAAATTTGCTTCGCACCAAGTTTAACCAATTATTAATCAATTAAAAGTATTATAAATTTGAATATTAAATAAAATCAAACCAATAAATTTTGTTCGGTTTGCAGGGCTTTATCAAGAGATTTAATTGAGAATTAAATAATTAGATTTAACTGAGAATACCTTTGCATCTTCTGGAGTGTTACATTTCAGCAGTTTAGGCTCTAATCCTGCACTAACACCCATGCTGGCAGAGGAATAAATCAATTTTCCTCACACCCAGATCTGATTGCAAGATCACAGATATCAAATCTTCACCACAAACTTCCCTTTCAACTCTCAAGTTAAACCAGGACTAAATAAAACTGGGCTGCTGAAATTAAATATGTGGAGGTCAGGCTGTAATTTAGCAAGATATTTAATTACACTTCAGGTCACTTAAGGAATTTGCTGTTTTTCCTCAGGACCTGTGCTGTTACTTAACAAATATTTTGGATTTTTAATATTGTTCACCGTGTTCTTTGTTCTATGAATTGCACTGATTTTGGTGCAGAAATGTTCAAAGGGATTGAGACTCTGCATGCAATTTTTTTATTTGTAATAGGGCACTATTTATTTATTTACAGCTTCACAGATATCACAATGTATTTAAAAATGGGAGGCAGTGGGTTTAGACTGAAGATGCCCAATTAACAGGAAATAATCTGTGATCAGATTAATAAAATTAAAATTAGTTAAATCAAATTATTTTCCCTTCTCTGGGAAGAAAGTTCCCATTTGAACTTAGACTTATTTTTTTTAGGACAGGCTGTGGATGAGTTTTCCCAAAAGTGCATTTCCAGAGTGTATCTGATAAAAAGCAAATCCTGATTCTGCTCTAACCCCGAGAATTCTGCAAATTCACATTCAGTAAAACAGCACCAGAAGGAGAAATCGGATAAAGATGTGTAAATGGTGTAAATATCAATATATCCCGTGGGATTTGCTAACCAAACCTAACAAAACCCGTCTGATTGCTGTCGCTGGAACAGCCTCCGAGGTGACACCTGTCCCACCTTTGAACCCCTGGACAAAACCTCTGTCTCCTTCAGGACATCTCCCTGCTCTGCCTGTGTTTGTTTTCGGTGAGTTCCTTCGGCGGCTCGCACGCAAGAGGGGCTCAGAGCCTCTCCCGCCTTTTAGAGCATCCAAAAAATCCATGGAGGGAAGAGCCGGGAGCCGCTCCCGGGATTCCCGGCAGCTCCCGGCCCAGCCGGGCCAGCACCTGGGCAGGTAAGGGAGGAACGGGGGAGGCTTTTCCAGCTTGGGAATCTCCAGCTGTGAGGATGGAATTATTCCGTTGACCAGAAACCCAAAAACGCTCTTCAACCTCAGGAATAAAAGGCAAAACTCTGGAAGTATTCTACTGAAAGTAAAATTGCTGCAAGTGTTGCTCGTTGTTTTATTTCTTGCGCTGAAATGTCCTCCTTTTAAATCGGGATTTCAGAACTAAAATGAAGGTGGTGATAACCTTCTCCTCCTTCTCCTCCTTCTCCTCCTTCTCCTCCTTCTCCTCCTCTTTCTCCTCCTCCTCCTCCTCCTTCTCCTTCTCCTTCCTCCTTCCTCCTTCTCCTCCTCTTTCTCCTCCTTCTTTCTCCTTCTCCTTCTCCTTCCTCCTTCCTCCTTCCTCCTTCTCCTCCTCTTTCTCCTCCTTCTTTCTCCTTCTCCTTCTCCTTCTCCTTCTCCTTCTCCTTCTCCTTCCTCCTTCCTCCTTCCTCCTTCTCCTCCTCTTTCTCCTCCTTCTTTCTCCTTCTCCTTCTCCTTCTCTCTCCTTCTCCTTCTCCATGTTTATGTTTATTTGAAAGCACTTTTCCAATTCTCCAGCTGGATCTCTTGCACAGCATCAGAGATGGAAAATCCTGGTGGGAAGAGCATCCAGAGTCGTGGTACCTCACCAAAAAAAAACAAAACAAAAAAAGGCAGGCACAGCACCCAGCACTCCCTCCGCTCCCTTGGGCTAATGGGATCAGATTGTTCTCCTTGGATTAATGCTGGAGTTGCTGCCTCAAAAAAAAAAAAACAAAACAAAACAAAAAAAACAAACAACCAGGCACTCAGCAGGGAGAGGTGGTTTGGCGGTTTTCTGCAGAAATAAAAAGATTTCAGTGCTGTTTAAACCATCTGGAGTTCACTTGGAGCTGTGAGATCCTAAAGGGAAAGGAGCCCTTGGTGAAATATGGGTCAGAGCGTGGCTGTGGGGAGAACCCAAGTATTGCCAGAAAAATCTGATTTATCAAATGAAAACGCTCCCAGGGATGCACAGGGTGGGATTTTGAGCTGTGCAAGGGCAGGAGTTGGATTCCATGATCCTGGTGCTCCCTCCCAACTGAGGATATCCCATGATTCCATTTTATCCTGATTTTCCTGCAGCTCTGCATTGTGGAGGCCCTGGATGCCCCCAGCAAGGGATGGGGAGGCCACGGAGAACCAACAAATGGTGAGAGCAAATTCCCAGGGAAAAGAATCCTTGTGGAAAAGCAGGAATTGAACATGGGGAATTGCTCGTAGAAAAGCAGGGATTGAACATGGGAAATTCCTTATGGAAAAGCAGGGATTGAACATGGGGAATTCCTTATGGAAAAGCAGGGATTGAACACGGGAAATTCCTTGTGGAAAAGCAGGAATTGAACATGGGGGATTCTTTGTGGAAAAGCAGGGATTGGACATGGGAAATTCCTCGGGGAAAAGCAGGGATTGAACATGGGGAATTCTTTGTGGAAAAGCAGAGATTGGACATGAGAAATTCCTCGGGGAAAAGCAGGGATTGAACGTGGGAAACCAGGCTTGGCCCCCTCCTCCTTTGTTCTTCCAAGCATTTTTTTAGTGTTGGAAAACATGGTTGAGAGAATGTCCAATTTTGTGTTAGATATAGAATTACTATCCGTTCTTCTTAATATATTATTATTATATGTAATTTAGTAATAGTAATGTAATAATAATTTATATTAATATTAAATTATACATAATAATTTAATTAATTATATATAACATCAAGAGCTGCAGAAACAACAACTTACTCCACACAACCCTCATTTCAACAGCCCTTTATATTTATAATTTATTATATATATTAAGAATTATATATATTAATTATAGATATTAAAAATGAATTATATATATTTTTTTAAAAAATAATAACGTCAGTTAGAAATCTCCAGGCATAGTCTGGATGTGCTATTTTGTATATAGGGGGAGTTTTAAGTGAAAATGACTTTTAAAAACAGGCCCACAGGGATAATGTCAAGAAGTTACTGTGGAATTCTCCAGTTACCTAAAGAAAAGAAGTGAAATCTTCATTTTGAATCCATTCTAATTAATAAACGTGTCTCTTTCCAGCCAGACTTGGATGGTCAAGTGATAAACTGGAGATCAAAAGGGGCCCTGGGATTCCAGCATCCAGTGAGGTGAGTTCAATCCTGTCACCTGAGAGAGGGAAAAGTGACAAAAAAATAAAAGATTAAACTGCTTCCTTCTCAGGAAAAGGATCAGTTTGTCCCTGGAAAATCTCAATTTTAGTAACTTAATTACTCACCAAATTTCAGTAATTTAATTACTCACCAAACTGCACAGATTTTTATCCCTCAGCAAAGCTGCTCAGGCTGAACAGAGCCTGAAAAAGATGAAAATCGGGAAAAAGTAATTTTAAAACCTCTTTTTTTTTTTTGCCTCACCTAATTTATATTTACATTTATTGCTCACTAAGCCCAACTAATTAATGGGAACAGCTGTTAGTGGAGTGGGATTGGTACAGATTTGAGGTCGCTTTAATTTGCTCTGGATTAAAAGTTGAACTCCAGGTAAAGCTTTTTAAGGTTGGAGGAGTGATAAGGGTTTTCACCAATGTTTGGGTTCTTTAATTAGGAAGCTCCTAATTGGGATTTTCCTTTAGAGGAAGAAAATCAATGGAATATTCCTCTTCTTCACAAGCATTTGTTATAAAAGCTGTGGCAGCTGAAATCCTGTGGGGCCTTAATTGCTGCCAAAGTGAAACCCAGAGGGGCCATTTATAATTTTAATACAAAACAAGGTGGATTTGGAACTAAATAAATAAATCAGTCCACACCTCCTCCTCCTCCACCTGGAGACACAAAATCCACTAAAACCAACCTCTGTACCTCAGGCCACCAACCTCAATCTAACCATGGTACCCTAATCCTAATTCTAGGATTAATTATTTAAAAAATAAGTTTTAAGGTTCAAGCTAAATTGGATGGACAAGTGTTGCACTGTTGAACTTTTTCCTCTTAAAATGTGGGTTTTTTTCTTCTTGTCAGGCTTTATTTGCCCAAATCCAAATCCCAGAAGTTTCTTGCTAATGTTGGAGAGAAAGTTCTGGCCAGTTTTCCTGTACAAGCCACAATTCACTTCTACAATGACGATGCTGAGTCTGAGGAAGAAGAAGAAGAAGTGAGCCCTGAGAGACTCAGAATCCACATTAAAAAGTGAAGAATTTTAAAAAGAACTGCCAGGAATGGATGGACAAACTCCCGACCAAATAGAGAAACACAGCAGAGCTCAACCAGAAACTGTTTATAATTCTCTTTCCAAGGAGAATGAGTCCAAAGCACTGGAGAATGGCAGGAAATCCTTTTGTGTTTTTAGAGACTTGCAAATAAAACCCTGAAGCTGAACCAAAGATTTTAAATCAGGTTGGTTTCAGTAACACAGATAAAGAACATTGAGAGCCTTGTGCTGAGTCATTACTTTAAACACTTTGCAGCCCCGAGAAAGTGAGAATTGCATTGATTATGAGGCCGAATGATGTAATGTACAGCCCCAAAATAACCCGAAGGCTTGGAAACACACTGAAATCAGGCAAGGAATAATTGCTTATTGGCTCCATGGGATATATTTATTTTGCTAAAAATGCTGGATGCCCAGCTGGCCTCATCCATTTCCAGTCTGACCCACAGGTTCTGAACAACATTTATGATATTTTTCTGGGGTTCTGCCATTCTCTTGTTATCAGATTTATTTCCCCCTGTAATCTTTTGCCAACCAGGAAAAAAAAAAAAAGAAAAAAAGAAAAAAAAAAAAAAAAGAAAAAAAAGAAAAAAAATCAGCCTTGATTTTTAATCCAGAATTTAATTTCATGCCACATTTAAACTTGCATCATGTGGCACCGGTTTGGCTTCCCCACAGTCTTTTTTTATTCTCAGAGAGTTTCTCAGCACTTGCCTTGCTACCAGCACCTTTAAATACCTCAAGCATTAACCATTTGCCCCCGCTATATTTAAATGTTTTTTTTATCTTTCACGGGCCTTAACTCCAACCCAAACTGCCACTGTTTCCCCAGAGACAAAGCAAATGCAGAATTGCAGATTTTTGACCTTTCCTGCACCTCTGGTGCTTGTGAGATAAAGTCAGGCTGTTTTCAGAGCCTCTTCAAAGTGTGGGGCAGCTCCTCCTCTCAGTCATCTCCTGGCAAACAGAGGGAGTGGCACACATTGGAAGGCTGGAAAAATTCAGATTTCGAATGAACAAACCTATTAGAAGGAAGGATTTTTTTTTTTTTTCTTTTTTAATATCTCCACTTGCAAACTCCAAAGAGGCTCATGAATGAAATTTCCACCAGGAGACATCCTGTCATGTAAGGAATGACAAGAATTAGTTGAAAATTGAAACCCCCAGAGTGACAAAGGGAAATTCAGCTTTTGGATTCATTCCCACATCCCCACTTCCAAACACAGATAACTGAAGGTATTTCACAAGATACCCTAAAATAATTTATTGAGTCTGCAGCAAAAGCAAACAGAAAAGCATCAGAGTGATTTCACTGCTCTGTGATGACCCATTACACACACACAAAAAAAATGCACTGAGCTGGTTAATAATTAAGAGAAGCCCCAAAGTGAATAGGTGCAGCGTCTCTGGGATTCAGCTGCAGGCAACTTTCAGTTGCCACTTCTGATTTTTTACCTCAGAGTGACCTCAGGACCATCCATCATTTACAGGAAAGAGGTGACAAAGCCCTCCCCGAAAAGGAGTTCCTGGTGAGTTGAGCACTTCAAAGGCGAGGCTGGAAGCAGATGGGAAATCCTGGCCTCGGGTCTCTGTGCCACAAAAGCTTTTCCCTTGGGAATCCAGCAGCTGCAACCCTTCCAGTAAACGCTGCTTTCGTTTTCCATTCCCTAAAATGATGGCAAAAAGCAAAAAAAGCAACTTTCTGTTGCCTGAGACAGGGATGCCTCCACAAAACCTCTGCAATTTCAGATTCCTGCTGTACAAAGAATCATAATTTAAAGTTCATTTTCATACAACAGGTTCGAATTCTGCTTCCAAGAGTTTTTAAAACAAGCTCTGAAGGATATAAACATCCAAGGGAAGCATATCCTTGCAGGCCACAGAAATGTTTTTTCTAAACGTGACGCAGGATTAATTTGGATTAAGAGAAAAAGAACTACCCCAGGATTTTTTTTTTCCCCCTAAATTACATTTATACAGGGAGGATGACAACAGCAGCAGAACTGAGCAGAGGCAATATTCCCAACAGCAGCTTTTTGAGCTCCAGGGACAGAATCCACCCAATTCACTGAAACATTTCCTATTTTACGTTATTTATTCTGCCCTGGCTTCATCTATCAGCTGCTTTTCATCCAGAGCACAGCATCCCAACAAAACTGACTTTGGCAACCCCTCTGGAAAGGAACTGGCAGAACAAAACGGAATCCTTCCAAAACTTTCTCCTCAGAAAACAGTTCCTGGACAGAGAGACACAAAAGCCCCCATTCATCCCAGCTGGGTGAAAGCTGACTGGAAATTCAACAGCTCTCAGCAAGCAGGACTCTGAATGAAACATCTCAGCAGCTCAGGCTCAGGTGCCCACAAGAAAGGTGAACAGAAATATATTTGCACGAGATCAGTCAAATATTTTGGGATTTTGTGGAATCTTATGATTTCCACCCACAAATGAAATTGAAGTTCGCAGAGACTTGTTGCATCTTTAATGTTTCTAGATCCCTAGCACAGGTGTGTCCCAGGAGGGACATTTCATATTAATATTGCAGCTTTTCATTTTGGATCAGAGGGCCTTGGGTTGTCCTCGCTCCTGTTCTCCCCCTGCCCAGCCATGGTGGGGGTTGGGGATGATCCAGTCGAGCTGGCAGAATTCCTCACGCTCCAGAGAATTCTGGGATGGTCTGGACAATGCTTTAGGGAACAGCAAAAGTCGATCTGATTAACTCCAGGGAAATGGTTTGGCTTGGGAGGGACCTTAAAGTTCACCCAGTGAGCTGGGACACCTCCCACTGTCCCAGGCTGCTCCAAGCCCCAGTGTCCAACCTGGCCTTGGACACTGCCAGGGATCCAGGGGCAGCCACAGCAAATCTGGGAATTCTACTCCAGCACCTCCCCACCCTCCCAGGGAAGGATTTTTTTCCCCCAATATCCCACCTCAACTTGTCATTTCTCAGTGTGAAGCCATTCCCTGTGTGCTTTCCCTCCATGCCTCGGGAATTGTCTCTCTCCAGGTTTCCTGGGGCTCCTTCAGGCCCTGCAAGGCCACCCTGAGCTCAGCCCAAAGCTTCTCCTGTCCAGGCTGAACAATCCCAGCTGTGCCAGCCTTTCCTCCCAGTCCACATTTTGATCACCCTCCCCTTTCCTGCCAAGATGGAAAGAAGAGACAAACACAAATTCGGCTCCGTTCTCCCCTTTGGCCCAGCCCCATTCCATCGGGGCACCTCAATGTTATTTCATTCGGACACGTTTCCCCACACATTTCCCTTCCCATCCCACCTGGGGGGGATCCTGCCCCACCAGATGATCTTCACAGCAAGAGGTGTAAAATATCATCCGCCCCCCAACGGGATGAAAACTGCAGGAGAACCCAAAAAGCTGCAGTTAAACCCAAACCTGAAATTCCATCCCCGGTTTTATTCCAGCAGGGACACGGCAGTGGATTGAAGTCTCCAAGTTGTGCCACCAGTGAGGCAGAAAGGTGAAAATGAGGGCAGATTTAGGGGTTTTATTCCCTTTAATTTACTTAGTTTCCCCTCAGGCTCTGAGAAGAATGGACACCTGATATCCAGGGATGTTTTGTAAAGAGAAGCACCACCGTTCAATCATGTGAGGGATTTCTTTTCCCCCTCAATACCCAAGGCAAAATTTATATAAATCTACATAAAAACACCTCCTCTCCTCTTTGCAGAGTTGTGCCTCTTCTCAATCACAATCACAGGCAACACCTGTGGACCCCAATTCCCCAAAAATACGTATTTTAGCCCCCAAACTCCACATCGCCTGGTTTTATTTTGCTCCCAGAGGCAATTTCTGAAGTGTCGAACGTGGCCAAGTTGAGGAAAAGGTCACCACGGCGTCTTTTCGAAACAGAAATGACAGAAAAGCAAAGATTTCAGTTTCATCCCTGCAAGTTTTCCTTGAACAAACAACCCCCCCTCACTCTTGCTTCTCCCATCATTGCGGGCTCTGCAGAGAAATTAAATTAATCAATTTAATTTGGGCTCCAATCTTTGCCCAAGGTTTACAGCCTTTAATTTCTGTTTTCTCTGGGCATTTTCCAGTGGCTTTCCTTGATCCTGAAGGGATTTGGGCATCCTTAACAAAGGCACTGAATTAATCCTTCCATCAAATGATCCCAAACGTGGCCTTCAACTCGTTGTCGCGTCGGAATTCCAAATGAAATTGGAAAAAATGGGGTGAAAATACACAAGAAAAAAAAAAATTACAGTCAATACTTCAATGTCTGGGACGTGATTAGAGGAGTGACAAAAGAGTAAACACATCTTCCTGTCTGCTGGTCATAAAATCGTGAGTTAAAGGAAATTGAATGATTAATTAAAATTAATAAAAGGACAGGATGGTGGCAGGGTCGAGGAACAACAGCAAACTAAACCCCAAAATTTAATTAATGAGATGAAACTCCACACAAATCAACGCTGTTCTGTTTTTATCCCATGCCCCCACATGCCATTACACCTAAAATTCAGTGAAGTGAAATGGTGAAAAGGACTTTTTCCTTCAGTAAGGAGGAACATTAATTTTTTTAATTGACTTTTTTAATCCTACCTGGAAATACTGAACATGGAGATTTTTTCCTTCAAATTCAGGCAGAAAACCCAACCGACTACAGAGATATATTTACTAAAATATAAATATATAAATATACATAATAAATGTTTATATATAACAATATATTATTATCTCAATGTATAAATTTTATTTTATATATATTAACAAAGTGATTGTTAATATAAAAGTCTTAAAACTTTCCAGAGCACCCGATGGTCATTTTGACAGATTTCTAAAGAATTGGCATCAGATTTTTCACACAAATTCTCAACATTTTATTACCTTTTAATGAAATAATATCACTTTTAACTAAATTCTCTGCTGAAGTTGGTTGCAGGCTTAATAAATGACGAGGTTTTATTCACTGGGCTTTATAATAGACCTAAATAACATCGAGTCCTGGAGATAACTGAATTTGTGATACTTGAGAGAAAGGAAAGAAACCTGAAAAAAAAAAAAAAGTAAAGTTCAGTGTTTAAAAAAAACATCTGAACCATTTAACCTTGAGTTTTAACAGCATGGACCTGTCAGTTCCTGTATTTTCTGCTCTTTCCTTGAATTTTTGTTCCAGTATTCTTAAAAATAAGTTTTAAAAAAGTAACTTCAAGGCTTGTTTCAGCAAATCTTCACCTTTATTATTTTTGGTAATTCAGTAAATCTGATGATTTTGAGGGGGGTGAGGGATCAACAGATTTGGCTGAATAAAGAATTGTGTGAAGGAAAATGGAGCATTAAACACCTTAACCCAGGAGAAATCTCCCAGAACCACAGGAAAAAGGTGAACATGGGAAAATCAGCCACATTTTATTAATATTTACAAAGGCCGATAAAATATTTACAACGCAAACACTTCCAATTAAGAATTCCAAAGATCCTCAAGTGTTTGACTGTTGGCAAACCACATTTTTCTCTCCCTGACTTCAAAGAGAAATAAAACTAAACTTTGTGTAAAAGCTGCTTTCTTTCCCCTCTCAAAGGGGAATTCCAAACAGAAAGCTGTGAGTAAGAGAACACTTTTAAACCCATTTTTAAAAATTTTTAAAAGAATAACCAGATGAATTATTGGGGCATAATTCTCAGAGCAATGCAGGTTATTAAGGGGCATCATAATAATAATAACAAGAATAATAAATTCAATTAGAAATTTAGGAGAGAAAAAGCTGGAAGAGTTTTTATTTTCAGCTTGGAGAGGTTTTAACTGTCCCTCTGGAAATTTTATTAATCCTTTGTTCAAAGAGGTTTTAACAACAACTATCTGCTATTGCAAATCCCTTTTTCAGGGAGGAAGAACATCCTGTTGACTTCACTGATGGGAATATCCCTCAGAGCTGGGATTGCCTCCTCTTGGAATTTCTTCTGCTGCTGCTTTCTTGCAAAGTTATCTGCAAAAGATAAGGAGAACATTTCATGGCTTGCAGATCCTCCTTTTCCAAGGATATTCTCTAATTATACAATTAAACGCTACAAATTCAGCTGCTTTAAAGGATGCTGAAGACCCCACCAGGACTTCCAAGAATTCAAACATTTAAAAGGCTTAAAATGTGGGTTTTATTCCTGACAGATTTCCAGAATTCTCAGTGAAGGATCAAACTTTTTAAAATGAGCAGTAAAATTACCTGTGATGGTGTCAGTGGAGTTGAGCGGAGCTGTGCTCATCATGTTAATCCCAAAAAGCAAAATATAACCAATTCCCACAGTCACCAGGAGATAAACTGGCAGAGCAACTGCCCAGTACCTGAGGAAAAAATGATTTTAAATTTTACATTTAGGAACAAATAACAAATCAATTTTAATTTTATTTGGTGTTGCACCTGCGATGAATTCCTCCAAGAGGAAAAGAAACAACACCTCTGATTCTGGATCCTGACTCCACTGGAACAACTGACAAAACATCAGACAAATTCATTTAAAAATGTGTTTCTTTTTTAATTATGGCCTAAAGGTCACTGCATTTCCACCAGCAAACTTCCTGAAGGCAAAAAGCCAAATTTATCCCGAAACATCCCAAGATTATTGACCTCATGGCACAAGGAAACATTTTCACCATTAAAAAAAAAAAAGCTTCAGAAATGTTTCAGCCCTTCGTCATCAGGGAAAAATGGGTTTGATGCAAGGTTATTGTTTACAAAGAAGGGAAAAAAATAAGTTTTGTTATTTGAAAATAATTAAGATTTGAAGAGTTTAATTGGCCGAACTTACTTTTGAGGCCAGTATGTGAGTCCCAGGGAGAAGAGCCAAGTCTCAGGAACATAAGCCCAGATAAGGTACAGAACTGCACAACAGAATTCAAAAGTCACAAAAAGGCTGATGGTGTTTCAGGTTTACTAAATTTTCCTTTTATTTCAACCAAAATATCTCTCCCAAAAGAATTTGCCTCTCAGAAACAAACCCCGCCCAGTGCCTGGTTACAAGGGATCAGTTTTCTATTTGCTTTCACATTTAATTTCTGATTTCCTACGAAGACGCACAAGGATTTATTCCGAGTTAAACTGCAGAACAATAGAAGAAAAAAAAAAACCCAACAAAACCTCCCCCCAAACACCTCATTAAAAAGGAACCCAAAGGAATCTGAACAGAGGTAAGATTAAAGCAGTAAAATGACCTCACGGTGGACATTTAATGGGGAGGAAAACCAGGTGGAATTGCAGGGTTTGGATGGAACTGGAATGAAAAATGATTGAAAATTCTCCCTGGGAGAGGAGCTGAACCCAACTCACCCAGGACAAAGGAGGATCCTGCACTAAACCACATTTACCGCGTTGAAAAAGTGTTTTCTACCCTCTCAAACCTTGGTCCCGAGATGGATCCCCAGTGAAATATAAAACTCATCACAGCAGCGAAGCTGAGAGAACTCCAAGTATTTTCCACCGCTGTTGACCAGATTGGCTTAATTCATTTATTTTTCAGTATTTTGGTGGGGAAAGGTAACGCCACAACCACCAGCAGTGCTTAGTGAATGTGAAAACGTGCGTGATTCGAGTAAAAAAGAAAAAGAAAACCTGATTAAAATGGGAAACGCAGCAAAGCAAGGCTTTGGGTTGAGCTGCGGGATACTCACTGAAGCCAAACCACGAGCCCAAAAAAAGCGCAAAGCCGTAGATCGCCCTTTCCGGCAGCGGGGCCGGAGAGTTCTCCACCATCCCGGGCTCTTCCCGGGAACTTCCAGGAGAAAATCACACAATTCCCGGGAAGCTGCTCCGGGAGGACGGACCCCGCTGTACTCCCGCTGTGCCCCGCATCCCTCCCTCTTTCCCCCCCGCCAGAAACCTCCTCCCAACCGAGACAGCAGGAGGGAAAAGAGGAAGAAGAAGAGGAGGAGGAGGATGGAGAAGGGGAGGAAGGCGCCCCCCACACCCGCCTCCCCATCCGGCCGCGAGCGCGCAGGCGCCGGGCCCGCGGATTGGCCGCGGCGCGTGACGTCAGAGGGCGGGCGACCAATGGCCGGCGCGTCCGGTGGGCGGGGCGCGGTTTTGGGATGACGGGAGCGGCCGCGGCGGCCGCGTGGCGGGAGCGCAGCGGTGCGTGCGGGGGATGGAGATAAAGATGGATTTAGGGATGGATGCAGGGATTAAGGGGTGAAGGGAAGGAGTGGTGGCTCAGCCGCCTTCCCCCCGCGCCTCTCCCAGCCCTCGCTCCCCGCTCGCCGCCCGGATTGTGTCCGCCAGCGTGAGCCGCGCCCCTCCCGAGGCGGAGCGCGGTGCCGCGAACCCCTCCGGGCTCTGGGCACAGCGGCACGGACAGCGCTGCGCCCGCGGGATCGGACACGTGAGCGGCCGGCACTGCGCTTTCCGACATCGGAGGGCGCCGGGGGGGGAGCCCGGGAGCTGCAGGGACGGGGCGGAGTGTTCGGCATCCCGGGGATGGAGCCGCGATCCCGGGAATGCTGCTCCGTCAGCCGGCGGGGGAAAGGTGTCGCCTTGGCGGGGGTGAGGCAGCGCCCCGAGCTCCTGCCGGGGCGTAGGACGGAGTTTAGTCGGTGTCGCAGGATTTTAGCCGGAGCTGGGAAGGCTTTTTCCAGCAATTTTCCCTCTTTTCAAAAACGCGCAGCTTTCCTAGAACCCAGGCAGAGTGCGATTTCGCGGTGTGATCGTTTGAGGTGTTGCACAGCTCCTGCTATTTGCCTTTTATTTCCCCCTGTGTGTTTCTCATCCTCCCTTTTCCCTCAGGGGGATGCGCCATGGCCAATTCTCTGTTCAGACCCGAGTATCCCGCCGTGGCTCTTTTCGCATGTGATCCGTCCAGCTTTGAACTGGTAAGTGAGGGTTGGAACTGGATGGGAAAACTTGCGGGATGTTCCGGGGAAGTTTTTAACAGGATCTGCACCTGGCAGTGCCCGAGGCCAGCTTGGACGGTGGGCTTGGAGCAGCCTGGGACAGTGGGAAGCCCTTGGTTCCCTGGGCTTTCAGCCCTTGGTTCCCTGGGATTTCAGCCCTTGGTTCCCTGGGCTTTCAGCCCTTGGTTCCCTGGGCTTTCAGCCCTTGGTTCCCTGGGCTTTCAGCCCTTGGTTCCCTGGGGTTTCAGCCCTTGCTTCCCTGGGGTTTCAGCCCTTGCTTCCCTGGGATTTCAGCCCTTGGTTCCCTGGGATTTCAGCCCTTGGTTCCCTGGGGTTTCAGCCCTTGGTTCCCTGGGCTTTCAGCCCTTGGTTCCCTGGGCTTTCAGCCCTTGGTTCCCTGGGGTTTCAGCCCTTGGTTCCCTGGGGTTTCAGCCCTTGCTTCCCTGGGGTTTCAACCCTTGCTTCCCTGGGGTTTCAGCCCTGCACAGTGACTCCAGCCTTGCCCCTTCTTTGTTCTTCTAATCCCTTCCAATTTTACGCGTTTCTTTGTGCCCAGTGAGGCTCTGCTTATTTAATCCCAGGATCCCAGACTGGTTTGGCTTGGGAGGGACCTTAAATCCCATCCAGTGTCAGCCCTGCCATGGGCAGGGACACCTTGCACTGTCCCAGGCTGCTCCAACCTGGCCTTGGGCACTGCCAGGGATCCGGGGGCAGCAAATCTGGGAATTCCATCCCAGGGAACGTTGCCTAATTCCCCAAATCCCATCCAGCCCTGCTCTTCTTCATCTTAAACCCATTCCCTGTGTCCTGTCTCTCCAATTCGTGAGGAATTTTCCCTCTCAGTTCCTGTTGGGATTTTTCTGCCCCTAAAACTGCAGCGCTTTTCTGTTTCCACACTTCCAGGAATACTTTCCTTGATACTTTTATTTTCCCCCTTCTTGCTGAGCCTGAGGAATCCCAGAAATCCCAGATTTCCACCTTTGTGCTGCTTGCAGAGCTCCTCAGGAGTTCTTTATCTTTATTTGGCCTTTTGTCCTCCCCAGGCAGGAATTCAAAGCACAGATAAATTGAATTTCTCCTTGGAATTCAAAGCATAAATAAATTGAATTTCTCCTTGGTAAAGCTCGGCCTTTCCAGGGGACTGGTAGCAGTAGAGCTGGGATTCCATTCAGGAGTTATTTCTATCACTGAAGGGGTTTTTTGGGGTGTTTGCTGCTGCCAAAACAAAGCTCTTTAGGAGCTGTCAGTTGTCTTTCAAGATGAGCTGATTTTTAAATCACAGTTTGTTTTTTTCTCGCTTTTTTATTGTATATCCTGCCCTGTTAAATATGTGAATTTTAGAATTTCTGCACTTCTGTGAAATGATAATGCAGCATTTCCTGTGGGACGGAGCGTTTATTAAATCACACATTTGTCATGTTTGTTAAAGTAACAGACTTTGTAAGGATCTAGAAATCAAAATAAATCATTTCTTCTTCAACTTGAGCTGCCCAAATGGGGTTTAAACCCCTTGAAAGTCACAGGAAATACTAAATCAACTCCTCTTCTATTGCTGTCAATGGTTTTACTCAAATACACGTTCACTGCCAAAATGTAATTATTATTTTTAATTATTCTTTAAAAAACAAATCTATGTTACCTTCTTAAACCTTTAAAGTCAGTCAGGTCCTCTTGAACATGATTTTGCTGCCTGATTTGTGAATTATTAATTCCTAGAATCCTCTTCTATTGTGGTTAAAAATATTCTTTAAATGAGTAAAGCTTTTTCTGTCCATTCATAATCAACCTTTGGACTTTTTTTAAATTAAAAATTACCATTAATTTTTAATGAGATGAAGGTAAATATTATTTTTTTTTTTTTTGTTCCCCCTTGAAACAAAATGCTTTCTTCGTTCCTTGCTTGCATTTCTTTGTTTGCTTTTTGGCTTTGCGATGTAATTAATGGCAAATCTAGAAATATTTACATGTAAATCTGTAAATAATGTGTTTATCTTTAGGGTCATGGAAACTTTGGACAGACAGGGCTGCCTAATCCTAAAACAGGTATGGAAATTAAACCAATATTCTTCCATTTCTTGGCTCTTTGATTTTTATTTTTCCTTCTTTGGGCCTGAAAATGAACTCCTTATTATTTCTTGTGTTGTATTCTGTTAGCCTGGAACAATTCTCATCTGTTTCCCCCTAATATTTTTAATTAAATACTCAATAATATTTCCATGAATGCAGGAGGCAACTCATGCTGTGAGGATGGAGATTCCAGGCTGGTGGTTTTAGCTCTAAACACAATTTCCAGTTGATTTTTAAATTTTTATTTTCTTTTTTTGTGCAGGAAAGGTTTTGCAGTAATAAAGAAACAAAAATTCCCAATTGTAGAAAAGCAGGTGGCTCAAAGTCCAAATTGGATTTTCTCCACAACCCCCTAATTTGTGGGAATAAACAGATAAATATGGAAAGGGGATTTTTTTTGTGGATTTCTGTGGATTTTCAGACCCACAGGTGATGCTGCCCTGCTCTCAGAGTATCTAAATAGAAACCACCCCAATAATCTGAATTTCCCTTTTCATTTCCTCCAGAGGACCTGATGGTTTTGTCAGGAGGAGAGGCTGGAAATAATCCTGGATTTTAACATTTATTGGCTCTTTAAAATGCCTGAAATAATCCTTGATTTCAGTGTTTATGGGAAGTAATCCTTGATTTTAATATTTATTGGCACTTTGGAATGCCTGAAATAATGACTGATTTCAGTATTTATTGGAAATAATCCGTGATTTCAATATTTATTTGAAATAATCCTTGATTTTAATATTTATTGGCATTTTAAGTGCCTGAAATAATAATTGATTTCAATATTTATTGGAAATAATCCCTGATTTAAGTCTTTATTGGAAATAATCCTTGATTTCAATATTTATTGGAAATAATCCTTGATTTTAATATTTATTGGAAACAATCCTCGATTTCAGTATTTATTTGAAATAATCCTTGATTTCAGTATTTATTGGAAACAATCCTTGATTTCAATATTTGCTGCCACTTTGGACCGCTTGAATTTTGCCCTGTAATTCCCATTTTTTTTTTTTCCCCCTTGCAGGAGTTGATCCTTGTGAGGTTTGGTGCAGTCAGCCCGTGGAAAAATTGAGGGAAAATTGCAACGCGATGAAAGTCAGGATGTTTTGGTCTCTGCTCTTCATCAAGGAAAGCATTTACTTTGTGGAGGATTATTGGTGAGAATCCACATTTTCCTCCTGAATTTTCCCTTTTTTTTTTTTTTTTTTCCTTGTTCCCCTGTGAAAATTCCTTGGCTGAAAAAAAAATAAAATGGAAAAATTAAGGCTGAGTTTCTGACGTCTGGATTTTTTGGGAATGTGAAGTTTGGAATCTTTTCTGGGACTCTGAAGTTTGGAATCTCTGGGATTTGGGGATTCTAAAGTTTGAAATCTTTGGGATTTTGGGATGCTGAAGTTTGGACTCTTTGGGAAGCTGAGGTTTGGAATTTTTGGAATTTTTGGGACTGAAGTTTGGAATCTTTGGGATTTTGGGACTCTGTAGTTTGGAGTCTTTGGGATTTCGGGAAGCTGAAGTTCGGAATCTTTGGGATTTTGGGACACTGAAATTTGGAATCTTTGGGAATAGGAAGTTTGGACTCTTTGGAAAGCTGAAGTTTGGAATTTTTGGAATTTTTTGGGACTGAAGTTTGGAATCTTTGGCATTTTGGGACTCTGTAGTTTGGAATCTTTGGGATTCTGGGATGCTGAAGTTTGGAATCTTTGGGAATCTGAAATTTGGAATCTTTGGGAATCTGAAGTTTGGATTCTTTGGGAATCGGAAGTTTGGATTCTTTGGGAAGCTGAAGTTTGGAATTTTTGGGACTGAAGTTTGGAATCTTTGGGATTTTGGGACTCTGTAGTTTGGAGTCTTTGGGATTTTGGGAAGCTGAAGTTCGGAATCTTTGGGATTTTGGGAAGCTGAAGTTTGGAATCTTTTGGGACGCTGAAGTTTGGAATCTTTGGGATTTTGGGACTCTGAAGTTGGGAGTCTTTTGGGAAGCTGAAGTTTGGAATCTTTGGGATTCTGGGATGCTGAAGTTTGGAATCTTTGGGAATCTGAAAGTTGGAATCTTTGGGAATACGAAGTTTGGATTCTTTGGGAAGCTGAAGTTTAGAATTTTTGGAATTTTTTGGGACTGAAGTTTGGAATTTTTGGGATTTTGGGACTCTGGAACCTTTTTTGGGATGCTGAAGTTTGGAATCTTTGGGATTTTGGGACTTTGGAGTCTGGGATTTTGGGAAGCTGAAGTTTGGAATCTTTGGGATTTTGGGACTTTGGAGTCTGCGATTTTGGGAAGCTGAAGTTTGGAATCTTTTTTGGGATGCTGAAGTTTGGAATTTTTGGGATTTTGGGACTCTGAAGTTTGGAGTCTTTTGGGAAGCTGAAGTTTGGAATCTTTGGGAATATGAAGTTTGGAACCTTTGGGATTGTGGGGAGCTGAAGTTCGGGGGGTATTTCAGGATTTATGGAGATGCTGACATTTCAAAAGCAGCCACGCCTTTGTTTGTTTCTCTTCTTTTTTTAAATTATTATTATTTTTCTCCTTCCTCCTCTGAAGGCCTCGATGCAAATTTTTTTATAAAATTCTCTTCCTTAGATCTAATCCCCCTAAATATCCGTAATTAAGACCCTGCAACACCTTGGTAATTAACCAAATAACAATTTATTTCCTTTCCCACCAGCGTGCTGTTCCTGAGCTTGAGCATGAATACATTGTACGCCTGCAATGTGTTGGAAGACATTGCTGATTTAATTAAAAGAGTTGCTGTAAGTCCTGGATTTTCAATTTCTCTAGAAATTCTCAAATCCGCGTTAATTAAATCTGTCCCTTTAAACATCTTGGGATTTTTGTCCTAAATTAGACATTTCCTTTGGCTGGGGTGAAGATACTCTTTGATAATTGAGTTTATTTGATCATTTCCAGACAAGGAATTGTGGCCTAGGCTTTATTCCAGTTGGGATAATTTAGGAAATATTTGCAGTCAGGAATAAAGTTGGTGGATGAATGAATGACTAAAGTACTTTTTCCCCCCCCCCCTCATTTAACAAATGTTAATTTAAATTTGCTGCTGTTGTTGACTTAGAACAGTGGAGGAATATTCTCAGCTGCTGAAGGGATTTATTGTGGGTTTTATTTTAAATTTAGGCAGTAAAACATTTTTTATTTCGTTTCTTGAAACTCCCTCCTCAACCCCAAGCTACATATTTTGGTTTTTTTTTTTTTTACATTCGGGTAGAACACATTTCTTATTTAATTTCTTTTGATTTTTTTGGTGGGTTGTACATCCAGGAGTGAAATGGATTTGGAGGAGCAGATTTTGGGATGTTTAATTGGATGTCTCAGGTGGTCTTTTCTTTTTGGTATTTAGAGAGTTCCACAAGTGCTCAGAGGGGCTGAATTTCCATCCAGGAATTCCATCTCTCCATGCCAACATTGATTTCTCAACCAAAATTTTTTATTTTAAATTCAGGCAGTAAGACATTTCTTATTTCATTTCTTGAAAATTCCCTCCTCAACCCCAAGCTACACATTTAGGTCGAACACATTGCTTAATTAATTTATTTTGGGGGTTTTTGGGGTTGTACATCCAGGAGGGAAATGGATTTGGAGGAGCAGATTTTGGGATGTTTAATTGGATGTCTCAGGTGGGGGTTTTTTTGGTATTTAGAGAGTTCCACAAGTGCTTCAGAGGGGCTGAGCAGGAAATTTCCATCCAGGAATTCTCTTTTCCCCTGCCAACATTGATTTCTCCACCAAAATCTGGAATGGAGCTTCCCCAGGGATGGTGAATTCCGGCAGAACAGGAAATATTCCTGAGCAGGCAGAAATTCAAATGCTCACTTCTCAATAAATTGATATTTTGTTTAATATTTTTTTTTTCCTCCTCGTTGCAGAACATTCCACATTTCATCCGTGGCATCCTGAGGATTGGCAGTGGCGTAGAACACGTGAGTTTGTTGGAGTTGTTTGTCCACTTTCTGCTAGAACTCAACTCATTAATTGGGAAAATCCTGAATTTCCCTGGGTTTATTTAATCCCTTTTTCCCCCCGCTTTGTGCTGTTTGGGGTTTGCTATGGGATAAAAGCCAAAATAAAAGCGTTTCATTTAAAGATCAACATTGCAGCAACAGGAGAAGCAGAATAAACACAAGTGGGGATTGCACACTTGCTGTTACTTTTGGGGATATTCGTCTTAGTCATGGGATTTTTTTAAAGGTTAGTTTTCAAAAGCCGTAAGAAGAAGTTTCTAAATCAAATTTTAGAGGGTTTATATTATTTTTTTAATAATTTCAGTCGTCACAAGGAAGTTTCTAAAACAAATTTGAGGGGGGTTATATATATATATATTTTAATTATTTCAGTCATCACAAGGAAGTTTCTGTTATTTCAGTTTCACAAGGAATTAAATTTGAGGAGGTTTATGTATATATATATTTTAAATAATTTCAGTCATCAGAAGGAAGTTTCTGAATCAAATTTTAGAGGGTTTATATTATTTTTTAATAATTTCAGTCATCACAAGGAAGTTTCTAAAACAAATTTGGGGGGGGTTATGTTTATATTTATATTTAGATATATATTTAGATATATAGATATATATTTATATTTTGATATATAGATATATAGATATATGTGGATAGCTATAGATATTTATATATTTATGTATTTATGTATATATATACATTTTTATGTATTTAATATCAGTGATCGGAAAGAACTTTCTGATTCATATTTGAGGGGGTTTATACATATATATATATATTTTTAAATTATTTCAGTCATCACAAGGAAGTTTCTGAATTAAATTTGAGGAGGTTTATATATATATATTTTAAATAATTTCAGTCATCAGAAGGAAGTTTCTGAATCAAATTTTAGAAAATGTATTTTTTAAAAATATTTTCCGTCATCAGAAGCGAGTTTCTAAATCAAATTTGTGGGGCTTTAAAGGTTATAATTTTTTTTTTAAACAGCTTCAGTCATGAGGAAGTTTCTGAATCAAATCTTAGAGCATTTATATTTTTTTAAAAAACCAGAATTTCAGTCATCATGAAGTTTCTAAATCAAATTTGCAGGGTTTTATATATATATTAATATCAGTCATCAGAAGAAAGTTTCTGAATCAAATTTTAGAGGGTTAATATATAGATATTTCTAATAATTTCAGTCATGAGGAAATTTCTGAATCAATTTTGAGGAGCTTTATATAAATATCTGTATGTTTATGTATGAAATATACGTAGTATGTATAGAATGGATGCATGATATGTAACGTGTTTTATATTGCATGTTTTTCAATCATTTCAGAGGTTTATAAATCAAATGCCACCATTTGAATTCTTCCTGTTGCCAATGTGGTTTGATTCTACGACTGCAGTATCTCCAGATATTTCCATTTATTCCCCGTTACCTGTTAAAAAAAACCCCAACTCAACCCCAGACAAAAGCAGAGGGGACGGGCTCCAACACTTCGCTTTGTGTAGCAACGATTTTATTTTATTTTATTTTTACCTTGATTTTTCTATTTCTTTTTTTTTTTTTTTTCCCCAATTGGAACAGGGTGTTTTCCACCTTGCGGAGACCCTGGAATGGATCAGGTGTGCTGGGGATGCCAACATCCTGCAGAACCTGGAGAAGCTGGGCGAGTGTGGCCGCTTGAAACTGGCCATTCTGTTTACTGAGTGTGAGTACGGGCACGCCGGGGTGGGCCAGAGAGCAGGGGGGATAAAGACTTTATAAATATAGAAATTTATATATTTAAATATATACAATTTTTTTAAAAAAATATATATATAAATATATAAAAATGTAGAAATATACACATATACCTAAATATATGTGAATATATAAAAACATATAAACTTACATGAATGTGTATGTGTGTAAATATAGATATATGTAAAATATAAAAATACAGAAATATATAAAAATATAAATATACATATATATGTGAGTATATGTGTAAATACATATAAATATACTTATGTAAGTACATGTAAATATATAAAAATATATATAAACTTAAATATGTGTAAATATAGATATATAAAAATATATATTGAAATATGTTTTATACATATAAAAATATATATATTAAAGTATTTTTCTATAAATAAAATATATAAAAGTAAATATTGAAATATATTTTTCTATATAAAACATAAATATATAAAAATAGATATGTTGTGATATATTTATGTATATAGATATATAAGGATATATAGGATATATAAAAAATATATAAAAATAGATATAAAATATATGTGTATTTATATAAATATATGTAAAATATATAAATATATAAAAATAGGTATAATATATATAAATAGATGAAAATAGATTAAAATACATATAAGAATATAAGTATATATAAAAATATTTTTATATATATAAATATATAAAAATAGGTATAATATATACAAATAGATAAAAATAGATTAAAATATATATAAGAATATAAATATACATATATATAAATATTTATATATATATAAATATATATATGGAAACCAAAAAAATCCCTTTGTGTTGCTTTTATCTCTCTCTCTCTCTTTTTTTTTTTGTTTTTTCCCGAGCTGGCATTAAATGCTCGAACGTTTCTTGTTCATGTTCAGCTTTTTATTAATTCTTACCTGCATTAAAGTCCCACAAATTGGGAGTTCTGCAGCACTTCAAGCTGAAAAAACAAAATAATGGAGCGGTGTCTCCTTCTCCACGAGGCCTTTTGGGGATAAAATGGCCAATTAAGAAATGCAGGTGCCTCAAATTTAAAACTGGATTTTCTCCACAATCCCCTGACTTGTGGGAATAAACAGATAAACGGCTTTGGAAAGGGATTTTTTGTGGGATTTTGTGGAATTTTTGTGGAGTTTCAGACCCTCAGGTGATACTGCCCTGCTCTGAGAGTACCTGAAGCCACCCCAATAAACTGAATTTCCCTTTTCATTTCCCCCAGAGGACCTGAAGCCACCTCCACCCAATTTTAATTTTTAATTCCCTTCCATCCCTCCCTTCTCCATCCGTTCTGGGAAGTGCAGGATGCTTTTGGAGAGCCCTGAATCAGGCTGGCTTTTGAGGACAAACCCTGACAGTTTTGTGGCCTGGTGTCCTTGTCCAAAATAATTCATGGATACGGGTGGAAGAGGCTGGAGAAGAACATTCCCTTCCAGCCCAGCAAGGAGGCTGCTGGGAATTTATCCATTTAAAAAAAATGGAAAAATGTATCCCTTTTCCTCTTAATTTGTCAATTCACAGCACAGCAATGCAAAGCAGCAGCTCCTTAATTCCATAGAAATCCCCTCTCCCTCTTCCATTTAAATTATTTTGACTTTTAACCCAGTAACCAACCACCCGTGGCCCGCAATGCAGATTTTTTTCTACCCAATTACAAGATCCCACCCAGACCCATGAAGAAGAAGAAGGTGAAAAAGAAGGACTGGCCTAAAATTTCCATCTTGTTTTTATATCTATTACCATATTCTAAACCCTTAAACTCTGAGTTTCCCACCCTGTGCTATCACACACTTCCATCCAAACCCCACACCCACAATCCCAGAGCTGTCACTCAATTTTGGAAGCTTTTTCCATGGGCTCAGGTGCAATGCAGTGTTTGCTTGGGGGTCAGTGCCTGTCAGCACAGAAAATCTGAAATTCTCGGTGCCCAGGGTTCCAACACCTTTGCTCTTAGAAATCCTGAAATAATTCATATTCTTCTTTTCATTCTGGGCTTCTCTCGTAGTAAAAAAATGAATTTTGAAGGCTCCTGGTGCCAGGTTTGTTGGATTTATTCAGTTGTGAGCCAGGTTTTGCTGGCAGAGCAGGGTTTTTAGTAACAGGGGAGAAAGCCTTGAATTAAAGAATTAATTCCTCACCCTCTTGTGTTCTCCTGAATTTTGTCTCCAGGGAAACGTTACATCACCAAAGTGGCACTGCATGAATGTGATTTGGTGGCAGAATTGGAAGCTTTCACCTGTGAGAGCTACAGGAAGGTGAGAGAAACTCTCAGGATGGGTTTGGGTCGTGTTTTTGGGGGAGTTGTGATTATCAGGGATTGTAAAAATACCCGAATTCCGAAAGAGAAAAGCTCGTGTGTTCAATTCTGGCACAAATAATTCCAGTTAATACATGAAAGAATTGCCTTTACGCTGCTGAGTTGAGTGAGTTGAGTGGATAAATGGTTTGTCCTTGGTCTCGCAGCAAAGTGAAGCCATGAAACAGAGAGGGAATGCCGAATTCTCCCAAAGAAATCTGTGCGGTGCCATCCTGTCGTACACCAGAGCCATCGAGTTCTGGTAAGAACTGCTCCCAGCTTGTTGAAATTTTATACTATTTATCCACTCATTTTAGACAATTTTGCATCAACCGCTTCAATCAGAGGCCAAATAATACCTGGTTTTAAAAAAAAATCCCCATCACCCATTTTTTATTCTATTTTTTCCCCTTTTCTCCTGTTTGTTTTGTGCTTTTGCTGCTCCAAAAGTCCTGTTAGGGTTTGAAATGACCAAGAGGAAGAGGAGCAAACCTGCAAGAAAATGAATTATTTAAAGAACAACCACTTTGGGTGTTTGCCCTCGAAATACTCTTGCAACTCTTGCCAATATTTATCATTACTTATCTTTGTTCTGATGATGCAATTGGAATAAAGAAGAACAAATATTTCACCGCCTGCTCTTGCCAGCTCTCAGCCTTTGATTTCCTTTTGAAATCTTTGTTTAATTTCTTCCTGCAGGCATTTCCTGAAAGGCTCTAAGGGCTTTCCTGGGCTCTGCAGAAGGGAGAAAGGGATGAAATTTGAATTTTTTAGGGCATTTTTTCCCCTTCCCTTGGGATGTCAGCAGGCTTGGTGTGTTCCCCATTGGAAATGCTGATTTTACTCATCCTGGTGTCCATAAAATACAGGAAAATGGATCAAATCCCACTTTGCACTGAACCACCTTGTACAAAGAGTTGGATTTTTCATTTTTGAAGCCTTTGGCTTTAATAGGCTGAAAGGGATCAGGAGTTTTGATTTCTTTTCCCTCCCTTTTATCCACACCGAGGTCTCACCATGCACAATTCATTTTAGTCAATTAATTTTTAATATTCTGTGAATAAATCCATTTTTATCCCCATCAGTGCCCCGTGGCAGGAGAGGTTTTGGTCCCAAATTCAAACTGAAATCAACTTTTTTTGCCCAGTGGAATCCCTTGGATCAAGGCCAAGAAGGGAAAAGCAGAAGTTGGTGGAAATTCAGGAAATCCTGAAAAAAGCAGAGGAGATCCTGGGATTTCCAGGATCTGCCGGGCTTTTTAAGAGTAGGCTGAGAACAATTGGAGTTAGCTGGAAGTTGAAGAGCCCAAATCTTACAAAATAATCCCACAATTACTACGAGCATTCCCAGTGACAACTTTCAAATCCATGGAGGCTTTTGGGGGGGTTTTTTGAGAGCAAACCTGGTGAAAATGGATATTTTTTCCTTTTCCTCGTGGTTTTCCATAGGAATATCCATTATTGACCCTCATAATCTTGTTGGTTTTTTTATTTCCAAGCCGTACAAACCACCTGCTGTATGGGAACCGAGCTCTGTGCTACATTCTCACCAGTCAGTACGAGTGAGTAACCCCTGAAATATTGGGCTGGGCTGCTTTCAAAAGAAGGGAAAATCAAAATGGGGGCAATTCTAAAGAGAGGAAGTTCCAGATAGGGGACATTTAAAATAAGGGACATTCAAAATGGGGGGGGAATTCAAAATAGGGGACATTTAAAATACGGGAAATTCAAAATAATGGGAATTTCAAATAAGGGACATTCAAAAGGGGGGTAATTCAAAATAGGGGACATTGAAAATACGGGAAATTCAAAATAATGGGAATTTCAAATAAGGGACATTCAAAAGGGGGGTAATTCAAAATAGGGGACATTGAAAATAGGGGAAATTCAAAATAATGGGAATTTCAAATAAGGGACATTCAAAAGGGGGGTAATTCAAAATAGGGGACATTGAAAATAGGGGAAATTCAAAATAATGGGAATTTCAAATAAGGGACATTCAAAAGGGGGGTAATTCAAAATAGGGGACATTGAAAATAGGGGAAATTCAAAATAAGAGACATCAAATATAGGGGACAATTAAAATAAGGGGAGTTCAAACTAATGGGAATTGAAACTCAGGGACATTTAAAATAAGGGAAATTGAAACTCAGGGAAATGCAAAATAGGGGAGATTTAAAACAAGGGACATTCAAAATAAGGGAAATTGAAAATGGAGGACATTCAAAATAATGGGAAATTCTAAATAATGGGAAATTCAAACTAATGGGAATTGAAACTCGGGGAAGTTCAAAATAGGAAATTCAAAATAGGGGACATTTAAAGTGGGGGTAATTCAAAATAATGGAAATTTCAAATAAGGGACATTCAAAATGGGGGTAATTCAAAATAGGGGACATTGAAAATAGGGGAAATTCAAAATAAGGGACATTTAATATAGGGGACATTGAAAATAAGGGAAATTGAAAACAGGAAATTCAAAATAGAGCAAATTCAAAGCAGGGGACATTTAAAATCAGGGATATTGGTAAGAAAATGGGACTTTTGAAAGCTGAAACACAAAATGATTTCTGACGATGTGCCTGTAGTTATGATCGTGGATTTCCCCATCCCTGGAAGTGTCCAAGGCCAGCTTGGAGCAACCTGGGGTAGGGGAAGTTGTCCCTGCTCATTTTGGGGTGGAAAATGAGATTTTAAGGTCCTTCCCCACTCAAACCATTCCATAGTTTTGTTTCTTGCTGTTTTATTCAAATTTTTAAATATATTCTAATTTTTTATATTTATGTTCTTTATACCAGCCTAGAGACCTTTTTTTTGGGGGGGGGGGGTATAAATAATAAATTTCTTTTTCTTTCCCCTCCCTTCTCTCAGGAGAGCTGTAATTGATGGAAAAAGAGCCATAATCCTCAAGCCTGACTGGCCAAAGGTTGGTTTCTTAGACTTTCCAAAATCAGCTTTTTTGGGGGGGGCATTTTAGAGCAAGATGAGAACCCAGAGCTGATTTTTAATAATTAATAACACAGAGATTCGTGGACTGAGAATTCTGCCAAGTGCACTTTGCTTGGAGCTTTTTTAGGTTTAAAATGTTATTTTTAAAGTGCCTGGCAGTGTTGGGAAGAGGTTCTTGGCACGTGCAAAGACAAGAAAATGTTTGTTATGTTGGGAGTTATCAGAATGCTTCAAAAAAAAAAAAATCCATGTAGAATATAAAAAAAAATCCTGATCAATGGCCAGCAGGTGTTTCCCAATATTCCTGGCCTGAAGGAGAGTAAATAAGGGATACTTGGAAAATTGCAGAGTAGCTGAGATTAGGGCGGGAGAAAGCAAATTTGCTCTTTTCCAAAGCAGAGAAAGCAAAAAAAAAAAAAACCCCAAAAAACCCTCAAATTTGCTTTTTTTTTCCAAAAAAACCCAACTTTTTTCACTCTTCCCAATGATTTATCCCAGTTTCACTGTGCTGAGCACTTAAAAATCTGATTATTCTTCAGCAGCAGTTTTGGCTGGAAATCCTTCATCTCCTGGGTGTGGCTAAAGCCTTGAAATGTCAATTTTAAATTGAAATGTCTTTTTTTTTTCTTTTTTTGTCCTGCCAGGGTCACCACCACTATTGCAAAGCCCTGGCTCTGCTGGGCAAGGCTGATCTGGCGCTGGAGGCCAACGAGAAAGCCCAGGAGCTGTGCCACAAAAACCCCGAGGGGCTCAAGGAACTGGTCCAGCAGAGTGAGAAACTCAAGAGGAGCCTCCAAGAAACCCCTGGTAGTTGGGAAGCTGGGAGCTTTGCTTTGAAAGCAGGTCAGGGGTTTTTTTTCTTTTTAATTTATTTTAAAATTTAAATTAAAAAAAATTAATTTATTTCAAATTTTAAAATTTCATTTATTTACAATTTTTATTTGAATTTATTTCAAATTTTAAAATTTCATTTATTTACAATTTTTATTTGAATTTATTTCAAATTTTTAAATTTCATTTATTTACAATTTTTATTTGAATTTATTTCAAATTTTTAAATTTCATTTATTTTAAGTTTTTAGTTTGTTTAAATTTTTCAATTTATTTAAATTTTTTCTTCTAAATTTTAAATCAATTTCTTTAAAATTTTAAATCAATTTCTTTTACATTTTAAATCAATTTCTTTTACATTTTGAATCAATTTCTTTTACATTTTAAATCAATTTCTTTTACATTTTAAATAATTTTTTAAAAAATTTTAAATCAATTTCTTTTAAATTTTAAATAATTTCTTTTACATTTTAAATCAATTTCTTTTAAATTTTAAATAATTTTTTAAAAAATTTTAAATCAATTTCTTTTAAATTTTAAATAATTTCTTTTACATTTTAATTCAATTTTTAATTTAATTTAATCTAATCCTGGGGGGGCGTTTTGTTGGTTTTTTTTTTTTCTAGGTACCAAACATAAACAGAAGGCAAAGAAGCCTCTGGTGGAGAAGAAGTAAGTGAGGGAGTTGACAAATTTCCTTTGTTTTTAATTGATTTTCTTTTAAATTAGTACAACGTTTAAGTGGTGTGTAATGTGGGTATTGCATAGATTTTGTTGCCTATCAGTAAATAAAAATGGAATTAAAGAGTTGATCTGGAGTATTGAGGATTTCTAAGAACTAAATTATCTGGAGTATCCAAAGCACTGTGGGCAGCAGGGCCAGTTAATTAAAAAAATTAATTTTTAGCAATTAATTGCCATTACTCATTAATAAATTTTTAAACATATGAATTTAATTATTCAATTCCAGTCCCTTTTGTAGAAAATATTGTGGGTTTTTTTTTTTTTTTTTTTTGCTGTTGCTTCATCATTGCACAAGTTTGGACTGTGCAGTTTGAAGCTGTAAAAAATAACTGATGAGATCTTTAAAAATGGGATTACACACCTCTACAAGGGGTGAGATTAATTAGCATTAATCTGTTTTTTCATATTATATACCTGTAAAATATGGAGAGTTCTCTCTTTAATTTGTATTAATCTGGTTTTTTTGTGTCATATACGTGTAAAATATGGAGAAAAGCCCAGAGATTCTCTCTTTAATTTGAATTAATCTGTTTTCTCCTATTATATACCTGTAAAACATGGAGAATTCTCTCTTTAATTTGAATTAATCTGGTTTTTCATGTTCTATACCTGTAAAATATGGAGAATCCTCTCTTTAATTTGTATTAATCTGGTTTTTCATGTTTTATACCTGTAAAATATGGAGAATTCTCTCTTTAATTTGAGTTAATCTGGTTTTTCATGTTCTATACCTGTAAAATATATAGAATTCTCTCTTTAATTTGAATTAATCTGGTTTTTCATGCTCTATACCTGTAAAATATATAGAATTCTCTCTTTAATTTGAATTAATCTGGGGTTTTGTGTAACATACATGTAAAATATGGAGAACAACACAGGGATTCTTCTCTCTTTTCCCTCATCAGAGGCTGCACTTCATCAAAATCCCCTTCAAGAGTCTCTCCGGAGCAGAAAGAAGCAGAAAAAGAGAGGAAAAAACCCCAGGCTGAGGCCAGACATCCCCATGGTGCCCAAAGGCACGAGGCCAAGGTACAGGTGCCTGCAATCCTGGAATTCCTTCAGCTAAATTCTGTATTTTCCTGGGATATTTCCTGCCAAACCCCAGGAATTCCAGGGCCTGCAATCCTGGAATTCCTTCGGCTGAATTCTGCTTTTTCCTGGAATATTTCCTTCCAAACCCATCTCAGAAATCGGGATTTTTAGGGAGGTGGTTGTTTGGAGGAGGAGGTAGCCACTGTCACGTTTTGACTTTTAGGTTATTATTATTATTATTATTATTATTATTATTATTATTATTATTATTATTATTATTATTATTATTATTATTATTAGGTTATTATTATTATTATTACTATTATTATTATTAATAATAATAATAATAATAGTAATAGTAGCTTTTTCAATTTTAAATGGACCATAAGCAATTATTAATTTGAAGGGAGATTTGTGCCACTTTTATTGTCTTTGCTGCTGTTTACTGTAAGATAACAAATTACACTTTATATATTAGATATTCTATATAAAAACATATAGAACATACATAATTTATGATATATAATGATATGTTACGTATAATATATAACATATATATATAACATATATATAATATATAGAAATGTATTGTGTATTTCTCAATGGAATATATATATAAAAATGTATATTATAATCGTACATTATATAATATAAATAATACTATAATTGTACATTACATAATATATATTATATATAATAATTATAATAATATATGATGATATATAATGGGCTTATATATGATAGCAAATTATATGTGATATATATTAAAAACACATAAAAATTACATTTTGTATCTATAAACCCCATATATTACAATGCTGTAAAACCTATTTACACGTGACCGTTTAGCCCATGAAGCGCACGATAAGAAAGCTGCCAAATGCAGCAAATGCTGATCAATAAATAAATAAAGAGAATTTCCAGGCGGTTCCAGCAGAGGTGGTTGTGCTCTCAGGGCAGGGGGAGGGCCCTGGGCAGTGACGTGATCCTGGGAAAACGAAACCAGAGCAGGAGGGCAGGAAATGGAAATTTTGGAGTTTGTTGGCAGAGGAAACCAACCTGGGGAAGGTCCCAGAAGTGCTCAGGGCTTTTTTGGGGTTGTTTTTTTTTTGTCTTTTCTCCTGAAAACCTCTCTGCAGGGCTGTAAGTTTGCCTTCCCTCAGGGTGAATATTTCTGGGGGAAATATTTCTCTTGTCAGATCTGTAAATAATCTTAAATTGAGACAGACCGGGGAGGGAAACCATTGCAAAAGTGCTTTGATTAATGAAATTCTTCTTCTTTGCCTCGTGATTGAGAACATATCACAGCACATTTTCATTGCTGAGGGGTTTGTTTTGGGGTTTTTTTTCTGTTGCTTTGTTTACATCCAGTGAGGGAGATGAGTTTGAGTTTTGTAATCTGATATTTTTGCCGTCAGGTGACTGAGCCCCAGAGAACAGAAGGCAAAGTTTCCACGCTGGAGCAGCCTCCAAGTGAGTTGGTTTTTTGCTTTTTTGTGAAGTCTGAGCCACTTCTTCCTCTGCTGCTGCCGTAATTAATAACCAGAAGTGCATTTCCACATCCTTAGGCAATCATCTTTTACTTCTTTCTCAGACACTTCTGCATTTCTGCCTTAATTCCTCAAGGCTTTTGTCATTCGAAACTCCTTGACTGAATTCAGGATTGAAACTGGAATTAAAGAGTAAAATCTGAGTTTCACAGGCTGGAAATGCTTTCGCCTCTCCCTGAGCCAGGATCTAAATCAAAGAGCAATCTGTGTTTTCAATATTTACAATGAATTTGTGGTTAATTAATTAATTAATTAGTGGTTTAGAAAAAGCTCCATCAGAAAACAACGCTGCAGGTAAAAGAGGGAAGAGGCCACAAAATGTTGGGCAGAGTGGATTTTTAGCTTCCAGAGGTGTGTGATTCCTTGTTCACGTTTGATTATTTTTTTAATGGATAAATCATTTTACAGAGAGAATTCCCAGCCCCCAAAACTCCCCCAGTGCCTGAGTTACTTTCATTGCACTGAAAGTGAAGTTCAGGCAGTTCTGAGCTTCAGAGGGAAATCCTTCCCTAAATTTTCCTGGGAGATTTTAGGAAATCCTTTCCTGGGTTTTTTTTTTGGGAAATCCTTTTCCTGGAGGGGTTTTTTGGGAAATCCTTTTCCTGGAGGGGTTTTTAGGAAATCCTTTTCCTGGGTTTGTTTTTTTAGGAAATCCTTTCCTGGGTTTTCTTTTTAGGAAATCTTTTCCTGGAGGGTTTTAGGAAATCCTTCCCTAAATTTTCCTGGGGGTTTTTACCACCTGCTCTCACTTTGGTGCCTGTTCCTGGCACGATTAAATACCCGAGGAGATGGCAAAGCACAGAGCCCTTGAAAATAGGATTTTTGGAGGCCACTGAAAGTGTATCAGAAAATGCAATTTATAAATTGTAGGAGGAGTGATGATGATCTTGGGACCTCTGTGATCCTCTGGAAGGGCTGAAGGATTTTTTGGGAGGTGGAAAATGTGAGGAAGGTCACGGGGGAAATTGTTTTTGTTGGAATGATGTCAAGTGGTGATGGAGAAGAGAAGGAAGAGTTTATTCTTCTGTGAGGACAGGCTGGGATTGTTCAGCCTGGAAAAGGTTTTGGGGAGAGCTCAGAGCCCTTTCCAGGGCCTGAAGGAGCTCCAGGAGATCTGGAGAGGGACTTGGAGCCAGGGATGGAGGGACAGGACACAGGGAATGGCTCCAGAGGAGGATTTGATGGGACCTTGAGCAGGAATTGTTCCCTGGGAGGGTGAGGAGCTCCTGCCTTTCTAAATCCCTTCTCCAGGAGGAACCTGGCTGGGCCTGGATCCAGGTTTAGTGACAGACCTGGGCGCTGCTTCATGCCCAAGGCTTTCTTGGGGTGGAATTGATCCTTTCAGTTTGAGTTTGGGTGAGTTTGTCCCTCAGGATGGCAAACCCAAAATACTGATGGAGGTAAAATAAATCCTGGTGGAGACAATGATGAGAGGAAGGGATTTTAATCAATCATGACACAGTAAGTGATTAGAACTGATACTTCAGTGCATTGTTTGTTCAAGCAGTGCTTTAATGATGATTTTTTAGCCCGGAGGAGACAAAGCTCCAGGGAGACCTTCAATCCCCTTCTGATGCTTAAAGGGGCTCCAGGAGAGCTGGAGAGGGACTTGGAGGCTGGAATGGAGGGACAGGACACAGGGAATGGCCTTGAGCTGAGGGAGGTGATGCTGAAACCAGCCAGAACCAAACTCTCTAACCCATGCTGAAGGATTCCAAAGCAGCCACTCCTCATCCTCAGTGCTCAACCCACCCAGAGACCTCAACAGCACTTCTGGAATTCTTTTCCATGCGCCCACCTCTTCCTGGAGGCCGTTTCACGGCCCTGGAGGCTCATTTGAAGAGTTCTCTGGGGTTGTACCCACTGAGAGCCCCCAAGATTTGGGAGTTTCCTTTCCTCGAGCTCCTCTTTGGCCGTGTGCTGTTGCCTCTGGTTGTGTAATTTTGCCCCAAACCCCCCATAATTCTCATTATCTGCTCCCTCCCACTTCCCAGCCGTGCTCAGCATCCCCTTGTGACCCTCTGACATCCTTTTGTCTCCTTGGCAAGTTGGGCTCTGAGCTCTTACCCAGCAGCTTCAGGGCGAGGGACAATTTCCCTTCCCCGTGTTGCCGTGGAACGACAGAGGATGAAATTGGGCAGGGAATTAAAAATCCTTCCCTGGGAGCGTGGGGAGGGCACAGAGAAGGGGGCTGGAGAAGGGGCAGGGTGGCTGATTTTTGGAGGAATTGAAGGAAGGAAAAAGGAATGGGGATAATAATTCTGGGAGAGATCTGCCGCTTCTTGGCCCAAAGAGCGCGAACCGCGGCGAGCTCGACCAATTTGTGTTCATCCGTTGTTGGGAAGGGTGAGACAGGAAAAGCCTACAAATACCATTGCCTAGCGAGAAATACTAAAAATAATCAAACCTGTGAGCGAAATAGAAATGAAAGCCGGCTTTGAGATGTTGGCAGGGCAGGGTGGAGGACATCGATTAGCTGGTGATGGGTTTGGGCGATAGCAAACAAAGGGGGGCTCGAGGGAGCAGCCCCCCCCGAGGTTATCAAGGAAAAGGCAGATAAGAGAAGTAGTCTTCTAGAGTTTAGAATACAGGGTGGCATGGTCATCCTGCAGTTCTCATAGGCTGTGTGCAAAGCCTGCAGGGTTTGTAGCTCGCGCCCGTTGGTCGATGTCAATCAGAATGTTCAGCACAAAAGGAGATAGAACGGATTGTACCCAGGACCTCGCTCTCTTGCTCTTAGCTCCCTTGCTCTCTTACCCTTTTTACCCTCTGGCTCTCTTTCTCTCTCTTTGGGGCATCCCTTCAGCCGAGGCTGGTGGCTGAAGGGCGAGACCCTTTTACCCACGGCCCTCGAAATAAAACCTCGAAATAAAACCGCGTGTTCTCCGAGTGCCTCAGGTCTGCAGAGTTCCCTCTTCCCCGCCATCGACGGATGCTCTTAACAGCCCGCGTTCCTTTTTTTATTCCCTCTGCTTCATTTTCGCTTTCTCTTCTCCCTTCCTCCTCCCCCTCCTTTTGTGGAGTCAAAAAATATTTGATTTGAAGGGAGGAGGAGGCTCCCAGTGACTGGCTGGCCCCAGTTTGCTGTGGGTGGGGAGGAAGAGCCCTTTTCATTTTTTATTTATTTTTTTTTTTCCCCTTTGCCTTTGTTCTCTGCACTTTGCAGGAGTTTTAATGGAAAAGAACTTAATGCCACATTATATTCTTGTAAAGTTATTGGCCGTTTTGATTTATTTTTCTTGCTACTTCCTATTTTTGGTCTTCATGTACTGTTTCTTTGAGCTCGTGTATATTTTTATTAAATACCTTTGGTCGCTCCTAATGGAAAGTGCTAGGAAAAGTGATTCTGCTTCTACTATTTTTAAGTGCTTGTGGGGTAAGTAAATGATGTTTTCTGTGGCATTAATAAATTTCCTGAAGTGTTTTAACTGTAAATCAGCTGGATTTGCTTGTTACCTTTATTTTGAAGCTTTTTTTAAAAATTTTACCTGGAAGCAGCTTTTTAAAGTTGGGTGTTGTTTGGGGGGGGGGGGGGGCAGGAGTTGTTTCCGTGGGAATTGTTGCTGCGGTGATTTTTGTTGAATGGCTTTTGAAATGGGATCATTCAGTGGCCAAACAATGCTGATAGATTCCTTCCTCCAATAGCGAGGTGGTTTCTTTGCTCCTCACTTAAGATTTCCTTGTTAGATTGGTTCCTTGAGGGGAAGCAGCACAGAAACTGAAGGAAAAGTGAAATAGCTCAGCCTTTGCGTGGTTAAAGGATGATGTGCTGGAGGTGTTTTCAGAAGGATTCTTCTTCTCCATCGTTTCAGTATCTCTGCTTAGAGGAATTTGTGGCGGTTTTTTTTCCGCGTGGCTTTGGAGTTCCCGTGAGTTCCAGCAGCCATCCACCCAAGGAGTGGTGCATCGGATAACTCTGAACGCGTTGAGTCTTAGTGGTTTTTGTGCTGATTCTGGTTTTTGTGCTGATTCGTTTCAATTCCAGCTCGTTAAGGAGCTCCTGATGAGCAATTGCTCCTGGCATGAGGCTTGAAGTGCCCCTGGGATGGATTTAGCTGAGGAATGTTCCTGGGACACCTCCCCTGCCTGCAGGGACAGCACCCAGGCCTGCAGCTGGGTTGTTTTTTCCCCACAGTCTTCCAGTGTTTTGTGTTTAAAATACTCTCGAGTGTCATTTTTGAGCGCAGATGGTTCCTAAAATTCCGTCTGTAACATTAATAACTCCTCCTCCTGTTTGCAAATCTGATTTTCTGCTGGTTCCAGCCTAACAATAACCAGGTTACCCAAAAGTTTCAATCCCAGGTGCTGGCTTGTTTCTCCTGTGGGTGTGTCCAAGAAAATAAATTTTATAAAAAGGTGATTTTGCAGTTAAGGGCAGGAATTCCTGGGTTTGCCCATCACAATAAAGCATTAAAAGCACATTTCCTCCTTCCTTGTTGGCTCAGGAATTGTTCCCACAGCAGGGTCGGATCTCTGGGGTTTGGAAGTGGATGAGTAAATTTGGTGTGAAGTCTTTGATGTGAAATTGGAGAGTTAAAAGTGAATTAATTGGCCTCACGTGGTAAATCCTCCCTTGTTTTGGTCATCCAGTGTTCCCTCATTGATTTATTTTGTTGCCAGGGCCGTCTGTCTCTGTTTATTTACATTGGAGATTGACAGGGCTTGATCTTAACTTTAACTTAACTTGAACTTGGGGGTTTTGAGGTGAAAAATTCATCCTCATCATTTTTTTTTTTTTTTTTTCCCAGAGAAACTTGAACTTCCATAGGGATCTGTTATTCCCTTTGGAAATTCTGATTGGTCACCAAGTTACACCAAAAAAAAAAAAAAAATCCCAAACAATTTTAATATAAAATACTGCACAATATTTTTTTAGAATACATTACCTAACGTACAGTGTGTGCATTCTAATATACAATCCATAATTATATAATAATTGGAAATAAATAGATACATATATGAAGATATAATATGTATTAAAAATATATATAATATACATTATATATAATATTATCAGCTGTTTTAATCAAATTTTATTATCAATATTATCAAACTGTTTTTATAGGACAGATTGATTTCTTCAGCCTGGAGTCCACTCTAATAATCTTGCAGGTTTTTAAGATCCTTCTCTTTGTTTGAACCCTTTCCCCTTTAGGATTTCATTGATCCTCTATACTGTTGGACAGAACTAAAATCAAATTCATGGTGTTAACGCTTTTCGGTCGTGTCACTTTTGACTTTGTCACTTTTTAAGATCTCCAATTTGTAGAAATCTAAAAAAAAAATTTAAATTCTAAATCAAATTTCAAAGTAAAATTTAATGAAATGAAATTTAAAGGAAAGTGTGAGTTCCAGGTGCATTTTGTTTTTTTCATTTGCTTGTTTTAGGCAGTGATCACTTTGTTTAAAATCCTTTTCCCCGTTACAGACCAAAGCCAGCCAAACAAACGAAGGCCAAAAGCCAAAAGTTGTGACTATGAAAAGATGAGGTAAGAAACACTTTTTCTTTTCAAACTGATCCTCAGTTTGACTTGTTTTATGGGAGATTAACACTGCTTGGGTTTGCTGCTTGCTAATGGCTTTGTGTAATTTTTTCTTTTACATCCTGACAGTGGATGAAGTCCCCGAAATTCCAGTTTTTCCACAGTTATTACTTGAAAACTGAATATCTTCCATGCCCAGCTGAACTTTAGTAAACGAAGGCATGAATTGAATATTTGCTGTCAAAGCAGAGGGCTGACAGGAGTTTTGTGGCAGTTGTTACATCCAAAGTTCCAACAATAATTGTAACTCGCTCTTACCTCCTTTCCGAGGCCTCCTTTGCACCAAAAAAATATTTCAAACTCCTCTGAGCTCAGGGAAAAAAAATAAAAAGGTGAAATCTGGTTTTGTAAGTTTTATATTAGGACAGAACTTTGCTTGGGGTCCTTTAGATGTTTTTTGGCTCCGATTTTCACTTACAGCACAATCAAAAGTTAATTTTCACTTAAAGCCCAATCTGGTTTTTAAGGCCAGGGATACACCTGTAGGACAGGAATGGGAATGGTTGGGGCCAAAATTCAATCAATGGAGGCAGAACTGTAGGTTTTATATTTATATAAATATATATTTATAATATTTATAGGTCCACTCCGAACAGAGTTTATCAGAGGAAATCGTTCATTATTTCCAGTGGTGCTGAGAGACTTTTGGATTGTGTTTGGGACGGCTCAAAACGCGAGGGTGCAGCAAAATCGGATTTTTACACGGAAACAGGGAAGTTTCCCTGTAAAAAATGGATAAATTTATGTATTTTTCATGGAAAATTGCCATGTAAAAACTAAAGATAATTTTTCCAAGGCTGATTTCCTGGTGCAGAAGAGCCCAAGATCTTAGAAAACCTGATTATTCCCAGTCCTGATCTAGGTGTGACCCACAATCCCAAATTTCTTTGAATCAATACTTATTTCAGCACAATCCTGTTGTTTTCCCATGATTTTTTCTTTTTTTGGAGTACCAGTGTAGGTAGGAAGATGGAAATTTTGCCAGAGGAGAGGTCATTTAACTGAATTATCAGTGACTTCCTCTCACTTCAAGGAAGGGGAATGTTTTCATTGACTCTGGAACGAATTCTCTTTCAAGCAGCTGAACCAGCTCCAAATTTGCTTCTCTGTTGGGGGGACTTGATCAGACCTCTGAAAACCACAGTTTATTGAAAATAAATTAAGATTTAAAGCACTTTGACAAACCCTTGGTGCCCCTGTCCTGGTGTTTTTTTCTATTGTAGGGATCATGTGGATTTGAAGAGGGAATCTAAAACCATGGAAGATAAAGGTTTCTGTGCTGTGCCGCAGGTAATGGGAATTCAGCCTTAAATTGGAAAAGATCTGTCATTTTCTTAGGAGCTTGGCACAAAATCTTGGTTAATTCCAAAACTGAACTGCGTGGCTTTGATCAGAGGCAGAAATTCTGTGCTTGCACTGATTTATTCTGTCCTTTCCTTCTGGTTTCTCTTTCTTTTCCTGCTGTAAAACCTGGCTGGGATCATTCAAAAAACCCTTCGCAAATTCCTGCCTGAATGTTTTCCAGTGGATTTTGGTTATTGGTTATTTCCCAATTCGGAAACATTTGGAAATATCCCAATTTTGTGGAATGGCTGTTGGAAACACTACAAAATTGATACATTGAGGGGAAATTCTCCCCCTCTGGGCTCAGCACCAATGAATTCCTGAAGGAAATTGTGGGAATGTGCAGAATTAATTCTTCCATCCCTGTTAATTGAGGGATGCAGACATTCTAATTAATTTAATCTGCTTTATATATCATGGAGCTTACCATTAAACTAATAATGATTTACTCTGTTTTATAACTGCATGGGACAGCGTTAACCCAGGAGTTTTTAGGAAATGAAAACAAGTCTTCATTATTTACAGTCTCCCTGCTGGAAATCCCTGCAGATTTCAGGAAGTATCAATAGCGAAAACAAAATATCATTTTAGCACAATGTAGTAACAAATGACAGAATTAAATAATGGACTCTGAAACTTTCCAGCTGAGCTGGACACAAAGTATTGGAGGAGGAAATAATTCTCAGCTGTTCCAAAAACATTTGGATACAAAAGGTGAGGAAAAGCAGAAGTCTGGGTTGTGCTTTTGGGGTTTTTTTATATGGAATAGGAATTTAAATGATGCTTGAAATGAAGTTGCAGCTTTCTGGAGAGAAATCCAGAGTAAAATCTGGGTTTTTAGAGATGAGCAGCTCCATGAAAAATCTAATCCAAGAGTTTTATAAAAATACACCTGCTTTGGGAAAAAAAAGTGAAATTGAAAAGCGAAATTGTGCTGGATCAGTTCAGGAGGATGCAGAGTTTCCACTTGGCTGTCACAGAAGAATTTTAGCAAATATTTTTCTTTCCAAAGTGAATATTTTGCTTGCTTTTGAAAGAAAAAAAAAAAAGAAAAAAAAGAAAAAAGGGGAAAAAAAAAAAAGAGAAAATATTGTTTCCTTTTGAATTTCCTGTCTTTTTAAACCTTCCAGGTGGATTTCAGTCCAGATGTAAAATCCCTTGGGCTGGAGGGTGGTGGAACCTTGCTGCACAGGGATAAACCCGTTTTATTGCCCCTGCTGAGAGCCTTGAATACTCCAGAAATCACGGTGAGCTGGGAGAAACAGCCCGGGCTGTGTGACAGAAATTCACATTCATGCGTTCAACGCCCTCTTTCCTTCCCTCAGAGCAATCCTGATGATGATTATAAGTATAATAATAATAATAATTATTATTATTATTATTATTATTATTTAATACTATGCTATATTATTATATTACATTTTATTATGGTGTAGGTATAATATATATTAATATATATCTTTGTTGTGTATCTGTTTGTAGATGTTATCTACGTTATTTTAACTATATATATTATATATTATACTGCATTGTCTTACATTGTATTATATTTTTAGATACGTATTTTTGTATGATACATATTTAAGATATAGGTATCGTATTGCATTATATTATAGGTGTGACATATATTTTTATTACATATATTTGTAGCTGCTTTTTATATTATATATTATCTTGTATTACATTGTATTATTTTAGACATATATTGACAAATGATACATGTTTAAGATATATTCTGGATGATATATTTTATTGTATTATAGGTATATATTTATATGTTGTATATATTTTTATAATATATATTTGTAGATGTTGTTCATATTATACTGTTTATATTACATTGTTTACATTATACTGTGTTTTTATATTATACTATATTTATTATATTATAATTATTATATTATATTTATGAGATTATTATATTACAGTGACACTCTGGGACACTGGGCCAAGTGTTTTCCCTAAAAATTGTGAGGAGAGGGTGGAAAAACAACCCAACAAGAGCACAGGAGCTGTTTTGGGTGCAGTGCAAAAAATAGATATATAAAAAAAGTAGGAAAAAAGGAGGAGAATTCAGTTTTCCCTGCTTTTTGCCTGTGTAATTCCAGGTGGATTTCAACTCTCTGCCAGAGGAGGTGAAGGGCTTGGCCCAGGAGGGCTGCAGGGCCCTGCTGGAGCAGCAGTGCCACGGAGCTGAGCAAGCCTTTTCCCAGCTCCTCAGCATCCTCTACACATCAGGATTCTCGGTAAAATGACCAAAATTCCCTCCTTGGGAGGTTTCTGCCTCCCACCACCCTGTGCCTCTCCTCCCTTCCCCCAGAATAATCGGGATTTTGGAATATTTTGGGGATGTTGCACACACGCGCACCGCCCTCCGTAGTTCCTAAATATTCCAAATTAGGATTCTTAGAGGGGTGATGCCAAATATTTTGGGGTTTTTTTTTTTTAAATAAAAACACCGTTGTTGGTTGGACTTGGTGGTGTTAAAGGGCTTTTCTGTGATTGTCTGATGGATTTTGATTCGTCAAGGGTAAAAAGGGTTTTGGTGGCAAGTTTTGATGGAAATTTGGTGTCTGTGCATCCCAACCCAATCAGCCACTGAGCCAAAAGTCATCCTGGATTTCTCTTCATTAATTTACAGGATTTTTAGTATCTCTTTGTCATGCTGTGCCTATAATCTGACTCTCTTTTTTTTTTTTTATTTCATTTTATAGCAGTATATGAATATTCTTAATATTAATTATGTTATATTCCTCTATGGACATGCCAGTGCCCTTCTGGGAATAGGACATCCTGAGGTAGGATATGAATTTCTTTGTATTTTTATTTATATAATTTATTTTTACTTTGATTTTAAAACATTTTTAGTGTTATATATATAAATTATATTATATAAAATATATTTTATATAAAATATACTTTATATAAATTTTAATACTGATGTGTCTATTTGTAAATATATAGTTATATAAAACATATACAAATTTTATTTAGTATTTAAATATTTATATTTAAATACTGCCTTAATTCCAATTTCTAGCCCAGGCAGTTTGCCATCCATTTTTTAATATCTTTCTAACTGAGAAGATGAGAGGGGGAAGGAAAGCTCAGGACACGTTTTGGAATTGTGCAGTTGAATATCTGGGGCTAAATCCTTGATGATTTGGGATGCTTTAGGCTGCCAAATAAAATTTTCTTGGCGAGCCTTCAAATGAGCATCCAAGCATCCAGAAATTCCGGTCAGTAATTTTAATTTCTGCTCTGCACTGGTGTTTTGAACGTAAATATTCCGCTCCTAAAACAAGAGCCAGGCATTGCTTTGGCTTCTGGAAAATGCAAAACCAGAACTGGGTGGGGGGTTGACTTTTTTTGGGGAGTGTTTCTTCCTGCAGTGTTTGGTAATCAGTGAATTTAGAAACAGCTCAGCTCAGTCATTTAATTCCTTGATGTTCCAGCAAGCCTGTGTTCACAGAATAAACTCTTTTTTTTTTTTTAAAAAAAAAAGGGAAGTTCTGCCTGTGATCACAAGGGTGTGTAATTCCAATTAGTGTTCCTGAGGCCGATCAAGGGATAGGAGACACTGACCCACAGTAAAGGAGGATAAAACCCCAGGAAAAGTGGAGATATTCCGGCAAAACTCCACGTGTTTGTGTCTCACATTTCTCTTGAAGGCACTGGCAGAGGCTGAAGATCTGTTTAAGAAAATAATTGCAGACTATCCAGAAGAAAGTTGTTTTTGTTTGGCGCACTATGGAATTGGAAGGGTTTACCTCAGGCAAAACAGGTTGGTCTGGTGGAAAAGGTCAGGAAAACCTTTTTATTTGAGGAACTCTGCTTTGGCTGGGGCTTTAATTTTTCTGGGTTAATCGTTAAATTCATCCATCGGGTGGATTTATTGCCGTGGATTTCATACAGTGGATTTCATACAGGGGGAAGTTGGTTGTTGATGGGAGCTGCTTGAAGGGAGCAGATTTGAGGGAATATTTGGGATTTATTCCAAATAAATCCCAAGTATTTGGGAGTGGGGGAGAGCTCAGAGGGGAAGAACAAACCCTCTTTGTTCTGGAGGGGAGAAAACCATCCTAAAGAAATCGGAATTTCTCTCGTCCCTGGGGAGCTGGAGAGTGACCTTGGGCTGAGATAAGGCTCCAGGGAGTCCCAAATCCCTTGGAGCAGATAACCAGGGATGTTTTCCTGAGCTGGCACATCCCACAGGGACAGGGAGAGCCTGAAATTCAGGGACAGGACAAGAAACAGACCAAAAAAAAAAAGAGCTGGAGCTGCTCCCACCCATCCAGGGATTCCTGGGGGAGTTTTGGGAAGTGTGAAGAGCCCAGGAATCCTGGCTGCTCCGGGGGCAGGAGCTGTGGGAAGCTCTTGGAGGGATTTTTGGGATATCCCTGATGCTCTGTGGGATCCAAATTCCCCTTAAAAGCTCGTGGTGGGTTGGCTGGGAGCTCCTTATCCAGCTGTGATCCTGCTCCTCTGTGGGAGAGAGGAGAAATTCCATGGAAGAGCTCCAAAGTGGAGGTAAAAACAGGGAGGGCACTCCCTAATCCCTCACAGGGAACACTCAAGGTGAGGAGAAAGAACTTCTTGTCCATTAAAATAGAATTGGAGAGTGGGAAACAAGAATAAAACAACTCAAATCCCATTTTTCCTCCCCTCCTTTATCCCAGGCTGGAATTCACTCCCTCATTCCTGACTCCTTTCCCTCTGGGATAGGGAGTGGAGGAGGTTTTCTCTCCCCCTGCTCCTCACAGGGGAAAAAAAAAACAAAAAAAAGGATATTTTGTGCAGGATGTTTTATCCTTTCCTCCCTGCTTTCCTTGAGGTGCCAGTGCCTTGCACAGCTGGAATTGGGGCTCTCCCATTCCCCAGGGAATTGTCCCCACCTTTGCCAAAATTGTGCCAAAGAAAGAAGTTTTGATGCCAAAGAAAGAAGTTTTGATGCCAGATCTTCTCCCTCCCTCCTGTGGGATGGTTGAAAGCACCTGCTCAGGGCGTGGTGGATGCTCAGAGGGAATTCCTCCTTCCTGGATGCAGTCTGGGATTCCTGTGGGATTTCCTCGGTAGTTTTGACCCCCCAAAAAAAGTCCCTGCAGTGGTGACAACACCTCTGGCCGGCCAGGCTCATCCAGGCAGCGCCATTCCCACTCTCTGAACTCGGGGAAAACCCAAATCCAGGCAGCAGAGTCCTGGATTTGGGATGTCCTCACATCCCTTGGGGGGCACAGGCTCATCCCTGCCTGTGGCTTTTACATCCCTGGAGAGTTTTTTAGCTGAGAGATAAACAGGACATTCAATGAGCCAGCTGTTCTCTCACCCCTCATCCTCTCAGTCACTCCTGGGAGGATAAAATGAATAAAATTTTAGGAAGTTCCTCCCAGGAGATCTGAGTGTGGGTTGTTTTTGTTTTTTATGGAATTCCAGGTTTGCTCATGCCCTGGACCAATTCCTGAGGTCGAAGGTGATGATTGACTGCAAGATTGTCCCCGGAGTTTTAACGTGGCCAGGGACAACCCAGGTCATCGAGGAGACACGAATAGAGAATTTACAGGTGTGGTTAAAAAATAAAAATAACCGGAGAATTGGCAGGATCCAAGGGAGGTGTGGGGGAAGGAAGGGTGGGGAGTTGGGAGCTCTGAGACTTTAAAGTGATCTCAGAGGACACTGAGGCAGAAATTCCAGGGGGGTAAATTCCAGTTCTCCTTTCTCCACGCTGGGAACGGTGCAGTTTCCGCGGAGCAGGGATTGGAGAACGAGCCTGGTGGGAGCTCACCAGCTGTGGCCAGTTGTCATTTATGGTTTAGCACTGATCGTTTTTATCATCGATTGTTTGTATCATTGCTCATTTTTTATTCATCATTTCCCATTCAATTCATTTATCATTTTATTCAGTCGATCCATTTATCATTGTATTCATCAATTTTCATTTGTCTTTTTTTTAGTTTATCAGTTTTCATTGATCATATTCCGTTCATTGTCATTTCATCAATTTATTTATTCTATTTATAATTTTTAATTATTTTAATTTATAGTTTTTCAGTTATCATTTGTATATTTATCTATTTTATCTTTTTTCATTTAGCATTTTTTATCATTATCGTTTTTATTTATCATTTTTTCATTTAGCATTTTAATTATATTTATTCGTTTGTCATTTTTAATTATCTGTATTCATTTACCATTTTTTCAATCATCTCTTTTCATTTATCATTTTTTAATTCTCATTTTCTCTTTTAAATTTATCATTTTTATCTACATTCATAATTTTTTATTTATCTTTTTCATTTTTTCCTTTATCATTTTTTAATTCTCATTTATCTTTTTTCATTTATCATTTTCATTTCCCTTTTTTTTTCATTTTTTCCTTATTTTTCAAATTTCTCCTTTTTTTTCACTTTGTCATTTCTCTTTTCATGTTTTCATTCATCATTTATCAGAGGTGTCCAGGCAGGGCCTGTCTGTGGCACCCAGGTTGGATTTTGGGGCTCTTTTCCAGCCCAAATAATTTTGGGATAATGATTAATTCTCTCCCTTGCACATTCCCAAACTTTCAGGTATGAACACACAACAATTCTGGGGAGAACCGGTTAAAACCCTTGAGTTTTGAAGTTAAAAATTTAAAACTGAAATAAATTCTCTTTTTTTCCCATGGGATAAAACACTCCTAGCAAACAAATTTAATAATTGAAGGATAAGAGGAGGTGGAAAAGTTCCCAAATGACACAAAATTTATAATGCACAAATGAAAACGAGGGGTGGCAATGTGTAATTTCAAGTTCAGCAGAGCTCTTTCATTTGAAGGAACTCTTCTCAAACTTCCTTAGGAAGAGAGAAGAGGTAAACCAGAGTGGCAAACCCAAATTTTTAAGAAAAATAGAAGTATCTATGGGAAAAGGAGAACTTTGGCCGCGTAATTCCTGGATAAAACACTGGGATCTACGTGGTGGAATTCCCGGTTTGACTGGGAAACTCTGGCACCGGGAGCTGCTCTGCGCTGAGGGATTTTTGCAACTTGGAAAGTTTTTCAGTGGATGGACTTGGCCAAACTCCCCAGAGCTGCAGGTCTTGTGGTAAAAGCCGCGTTTTTGGGGCTTTTTCCAACCGAAAAACCAACCTCAGGATTTCTCCCAGCCGGTCTGGACACGGCAATCCGTGGTCTGGGATCTCTGGATAAAGCAGATTTCTGCCAGGGGTTTTCAGGGCTCTGTTCTTGGTGATGTTTTGTTCATTTGGGCTCAATTCCAGCCCTGCTCTGGTGTTTTTTTCCCTCAGGAATTATCCTGGGAGTCCTCCCTGGTTCCCTCCCAAGGGAATCTTCAGAAATGCCCCCAAAAAACCCTCAATTTTTGCCCCATGATCTGTTTTATCATTTGGCCAATGGAAAAAAAAATTGGCCCAAACGGGGACACTGGCTGAGGCTAAACCTGCATTTTTCTGTGTGTGTGTGAAGCTGCCGGCACTTCCAGCAATCCCTGGAATATTTTGGCCGTAAAAGGCCGATCTTCCCTGGCTTTCACCACCAAAAAAGTGGAGTTTTTTTGGGGATTGCTCTCTGCTTTTCCAAGAGGGATGTGTTTCACTGCAGTCCCCAGGAGTTTTGCGAGTAGAAGCTGAATTTTTTTTTTTCCCTCCTGTGCAGTTTGTCTCTCAATAATTCTGTTGTGGTTTTTTTTTTTTGTTGTTGTTGTTTTTTATTTTTCCAGGTGGCTTTAAGGAATTGTATTGAGAAATGTAAATTCCCTCCAGAGCCGGATGCTGTTTGTCGATACCAGCAGTGCCATGGCTACTCCAAAATCCAAATATATTTTACAGACCCTGACTTTAAGGTAAATTTTCAGCTGGGAAAGGTTTGAGAGGTAAAACTTTGAGGTGTTTTCTTGCCTCTTTTTAAGTGATCTGCTGAGCTGAGCTGAGCACTGCTTTTCCTCGTGGTTTGGTCTCAAGCTGTTCAATTTCTGGCCATTTTTTCTCGTTTTTTAGGGTTTTATACGTGTTATTTGCTGCCAGCAGTGCAGAGTGGAGTTCCACATCAGCTGCTGGAAAAAGCTGAAAACAACAAGCTACAGTGATAAAAATGATAAGGTGAGGCTTCAGACTGCATTTTTAATTGTTTTTTTTTTTAAGATTATAGCATTGAGGAGATGTAAAGGAATTCCACAAAATTCAGCAGCCAGGATAAAATGAAATCAGGATTCTGGAAGTTGACTCTTGGGTGTGAAGTTGGAGGAGGGAGTGAAAGAATCAAAGATGCCGCAGATTTTCCATGATTTTTTTTGATTTTCAGCTCTCGGGAAGAATTTAGGATTTTGCTTCCTTTGAGTTTCTTTTTGCTCACCTGAAATTAAGAACTGGGTTTGTTTCAGGGCATAAATGGTGTGTGGATTTCGCTGCCTTTGTTTGAGTGTGTCCTTTTCTCCTGCAGGATTTCCTTAAGGAAATGTGTTTTACTCCTGATTGTAAAGGCCTTATTTCAAAAATAGTTATTTTTGATTCTTCTGGGGAGGTAAAATGTGAGGTAAGTATTTTACTTAGTGGTTATATCTTAGGTGAAATTATTTATAATATTGAGGGGGATAAAGTGAAGATGAGAATGTAACTGCAAAATTTAAAAAAAAAAAAAAGAATTGGGCTGCCCTAACTCCAAAATGTGAGGATAATTCAGGAATATTAGCAGGAATTGCCTTGTGCTGTTGGCCATGGATGGGAACTGGAATAAATTCAATAAATTCAATAATCCTTCAGGAAAAACTCCCCAGAGCCACAGGAAGACGAAGGATTCTCCCCGGGGCAATATTGACCTGAGGGAAGCAGAAATGGTTTGTGGGGTTTGTTGTGTCACAACCTGAATTTAATTCCTGTCCTATCCCTTGTATTGACAGTGTGAACAAAAAATCCTCAAACCCAAGGAAGCGCCAAGGGCTCGTGAAAAACAGAAAAGTTCAAGGTAAGGTTTTGTCCTGTTTGAATCGATTGGAGAGCAAGGCAGGAGGGATTTTCCTGCCTTTTTACGAACATTTTGGGAAGTTATCCTTGCCCTTTGCCTGATGAACCAAAAAAAAAAATCTGGTAAACCCCGTTATAATCCAGTGGTAAAAGCGTTTAAATTGCTCCACAGAATTTATTTTGCGTGAACGTTTAGAAAGTGTAAATAAAAATGGATTTTTGTGCTGCTGTCTGTAGTGATTGATACCCAGACCTTCGACATAACTGAGTTTGCAATGTTTTTGGTCAAGTGACCTTTAAATAATGAGGAGTCGAGCTGAGAGGACAAACGAAATAGATTTTTAAAAAGGAAAGGAGTAGAATGTTAATATTTGGTTGAAAAATATGCTGAGTTACAAACTAAGAATAAGAATATCGAAGCCGCTCCTAATTTCTACGTCTTTAATGGGAGTAAAAGCTGCCACATCTTGAGGACATTGATATTTTTATGAAGTTTTGTGGTCTCTGCTTCTAAATGAAGACCACTTTCATTCTATTTGTACTTTTCAGTGTGATATTTTCACCTCAATTAACTTTTGCCTTGCTGCTGAATTTTTGTTTTTTTGGGGTTTGTTGTTTTTTTTTTTCAGTCTTAGGAAGATAAAAATGAAGCAAGAAAAAAAACAGCAGCGAAAACGAGCGCGAGAAGCGGCCAGGAATTGTGCCAGGAAAAAAGCCGAGGAAGACCAGGAGGGAAATGAACAATCCCAGAACAGTCAGCACACGGGTAGGTGGAAATCTGGGGGATTTTCTGGGGGGCTGATTTCTCCATGGGGAAAATGGAATGGGAGGTTTGGAGTCCCCATCCCTGAGGGTGTCCAAGGGAAGGAGGTGGCGCTCAGAGCTCCGGGCTGAGGATCTAAAGTTTGGGTTTGATGATCCCGGAGGGTTTTTCCCACCTCAGTTATCCTGGGATTCTGTGATTCTGAGTTAGCACAAAGCAATGGGATCAGGATTCTTAATATCCCAGGTTCAGTTACGGCACAATCCTTGTACTGAACATCACCCCTCTGTGAAAAATCTTCATTTTTCACTTCAGACAGATTTTATTTCAATTCTGTTTTTAAAGTCCAAACGCCTGGGGGATGTTACTGTGTGGTTTAATTGCTTTGTGGTTTAATTCCTTGTAGAAAACTTGGATTTTTTTTTTATTTTTTTTTTTCCCCCTTGGCTGGTTCCTGCAGAACCAGGCTGGAGAGGGGAAAGGCTCCAATTCTAAGTGAGCCCATTGCAAAGGGATTTCAGGAAAAGCACCTTGGGCCACTGTTAGAGGAAAATGGAATAAAACCAGACTGATCTCCTACCTGCAGTGACTTGAAAAGTACATTTCAGATGATTGAGGAAAATTAAAATATTTCAGTCTGTGACTTTGTAGGCCTTTAAAGCTTCAGCTTTTGCCTTGCTGGATGTTGGCTGCTCCAAATTCCAGAGCTGGGAACTTCCCCTGCAGCTTCTCAGGGCAAAGGAAAAGGGGAGATGTTGGAAATTTTATTTTTTTATCTGTATTATCAACTTGGGATACAATTAATTTATCATTTCCTAGGATTCCCTGTTAAATGCTCTGGGTGTATTTTATTTAATCCCGTGCTTGGGGTTCTCTGGATGCTCAATGGCATATCCCGAAAATTCGGGAGGTTTTGGCTTCCCTGTGGATTTGTAGGATCACTTTCATTTATTTCCTGTTTGGAAATCTCCTCTTTGTTTGTTTTGTTTTAAAACTTTGCTCTCTCCTTCTCTCTGGCTCATCTTGAGTTGTGATCCTTGGAGCCAGTGCAGGGCACTGTGACTTCATCTTAAAATTTGGGCAAGGTGTTTGTTTCTTTGAACAAAAATTTAATTTAGATTAAATATAAATTTTTTTAATAAAATTAAAAAAAATTAAAGCTATGATCAATCAAATTCATAATGCTCAGGACAGATGGCAAAAATAATTATTTAAATCCTGTTGTTTTCAGTGTAAAGCAAATAGCTAGAAACACCAATCCAAATGACCTGAGCTTTTAGGTTGGTTTGAATTGTGCTCAGGACATGAAATCTTGCTGGTTTTGTGCCTTTTTTTTTTTTTTTAATTCCATATTTTTAATTTTCCAGGTTGTGGCCAGGATTTATACGCCGAGGACCACATCCTGCAGCACCTCTGGCTGAATTCCCAGCAGATCAAAGCTGCTGTCCCTGACTCTGCCAAATTATTAAAGGAATTACTGGCCTGGGGAGTGATCAGAGAGGAGGATTTCACCTCTTATTCCCAAATTAGCACTTCCCAGGAGGTGCTGGAGCAGCTCCTCAGCTCTTTAATCCAGGAAGAATCCCGAGTGCAGACCAGGGGGTTCCTGCACGTGCTGAGCCAGCTGGGAGAGGTGGATCCCAAAGTGCACAAGTGGCTGCAGCACCTGGATAACCTGGGTGGGTTTTGTGCCGGGAGCCCTCTGTTTTCTCTTTATTTTCTCTAAAATTCCCCATTTTCCACTTTTAAAACAGCAAAAGAAAACTTCTCCTCTTTGTCCTTCCCCTGATTTCCGGGGGGGAGAAAAACAACCAGGAGCTGTGCCAAGGGTTTGGCCATGCAGGAAAAAGAAAATGGAACAACTTTTAAATCACCTTAAAATTCCAGACTGGGCTGAGACGCTGATGTTTGTAACAGTGATCTGGTTTTGGAGAGTAAATAATGGTGCTCCGTTATCTTGACTCACATGTGGTTACTATGTACTAAAACCCCAAAATTTAAATTTCCAAAATTCCAGCAGTCGGGATTTTGCCATTAGGCTTGGAAATAATTTCCTGTTGGCGCTCTGCAGTTTGCTGTTGGATTTGTAATTGAAGAAAAAGTGGAATTTGGGGGTTTGGGGTTCTTCCGTTTTGCTCTATCGCATCCATATCTTTCCAAGAATTCACAGATATAAATCTTGTTATTATTATACAAATAATAATTGGTGAAAGTAGAATTTATATCAGCCCCATTCATTCCTCCTTTTTTTGTTTGCGTTTCCAAGACACCAAAGCTCTCCCATCATCTGTACATTTAATTTCCAGACCAATCTCTTCCCCTTTGACGAGTTTCAGGTGTACAAAATGAATATAACGTTAAAATGTGATGAATATTCCTCTTCGTTTTATTTAAGCACTACAAATTCAAAGCCGGAATGAAACATCGGGATTTTTTTTTTTTTTCCCCCGTCTTTTTCAGGTCTGAAAGCTACAAAAAACTTCCTCCTTCAGTATGGCCAAGCTCTGCAGGAGCTTGACCTTTCTATTTTAACCCCGGCGTGGAACCAGAAATACGGCAGTAAATTTGATTGTGTGGCAGCTGACGGTGAAAAGCAAGAAATCTGTGATTATTTCCTCACCCCTCCCCTAGAGAAATCCCGTTGTTTTATATGGCTTTTAGAAGAAAACAGAGAACATTTTCCAGGCCTCCATCGAGCTTTAGATGAATTCTTTGATAAAATGGGTGAGTAGCAAAAAAGGGGTCAGATGTTTTCCCGGTAAAAAATTCGTTTTTACTGTCCAGTTTTTAACGTTCGAGTTCTGCAGCTGCGGTTTTGGAGCTGCTCCTGGTGGCGGTGCAGAAAGGGTTAGAACAGTAATTCTTGTGATTTCACGGTTAAAAATTGTAAATGAAAGCAATTGTTATTATTTCCATCCATCAGCAATGACTTTTGTCCTTTCAACAGATGACCCAACCATTATATTAAAGAAGCAGGGAAATGAAAATTTATCAGTAAGTGAACTTCATTTCTGTTTGGCCTCAGCTCACAAAGAACTTTTTTTTTTTTGCTGTTTCAGAAAAGGAAATATTTTTGCACCCTCGTCCTTCAGACTTATTGGAGATTCAGTCTCTTGCTTTAGCTCCCTTTTCTTAAATTATTCGATATTTGAGTTACTTAATAATTTCTCAAGTGAGCCTCATTCTGAGTCACTTTTTGATTGGTGTCAGCACTAAAATCCATCCCAGTTGGCAGAAATAGGTTTTGTATTTCAGTTAAATCTGTGTTTGAGGCACCCTCATTTGAAGTTCCTGTCTGCAGTTAAATTTACCTTTAGAAATTCAGGATTTACTTTTGATTCAGAATAAAGCTTTAGAGTTAATTAATGTACATACCAATAAATGCGGAATTTTTAATGTGGCACATTAATAAAACGCAAAATTTTAAATGTGCACGTTAATAAAATGCAGAATTTCTAATGTGCACATTAATAAATGCAGAATTTTTAAGTGTACACTAATTATTTGCAGAATTTTTAAGTGTACACTAATAAAATGCAAGATTTTTAAATGCACTTGTTAATGAAATGCAGAATTTTTAGTGTACCCCTTAATAAAATTCAGATTTCTAAATGTACCCATAAATAAAATGCAGATTTTTTTTTTTTTTGCTTTTTCACTTCATGAATTGGGAAAATCCAAGGATGAAATGAAAACCAGCACAGTGAAACTGCTTTGATTTCAGTGTTACAGCCTAAAAAACCCCCTGAAATTATTCTGTTCACGTGTAATCCCAATCCCGTTAAAGAATTCCAATTCCGGTTTCTCCATCTTTGTTTCTCTCGGAAAACTGAAGCGACGTTTGCCAATCCTGTGCCTTCATTTTCTTTTCCCTCGCAGAATAACGAAATCAAAGTCAAAAACAAAAACAGAAAGAAGAACTGTAAAGATTCAAAGGTCAGTAACTTTGGAAGCTGCTAAAGCAGATTGTTACCAAGCAGTTGCCTGTTATTTTCCGTTCAAAACCTGCCTGAAAATTGGGAATTTTTTTAGAATTTCTGGCTTTCAGATGGATGGGAGCTGGTTTTGTAAATACCTTGAGGAGATTCCTTACTAAAGTAGCTTTTCCTGAAGTAAAATTAAGCTGTTAAGACTCAAATGATGCAGTTTTGTTAAAATCTATCAATATAAAAGCTGTTTTTAAGATTTATTTATGACTAACCCTGGCTCTGACTGGAGGCACCTTCCACTGGCTTAATTCTGCATTATTGTGGTGATTTTAATTTTCCGTGTGGGAAGATGGGCATTCAGTGCAAAAATTCCATTTCATGCTCAGGAATATTACTGATTACTCATTATTTTATAGATTTTTATTGGAAATATTCTTCCACCTGAATTTTCTGCTGCCTTTTGCAGGATTTTGCTTTATGGAAAACCTCAGGTCCAGCCTCGTGCCCTCACCTTCTTACAATTTTTCTAGAATTTCGGAAGTAAACTTCAAATTTTTCCTCAGGATTTATTTTTCCGACCCAGGTGCATTGATTTGTGTATTTCTGAATAATGAGATAATCAAAATAAAGACAACTAAGATGCCAGTAATGGTGGGGACAGTAATAACCAGAGTCACACGTGGAATTGGGGATAACTCCTGCTTGTGGGAAATTTGTTACAGCCTCAAATTTACAAGAAAGCTCTGTTAAATTTTGATGAAATCGGTAAAAAAAAGAGGGATCTGGGGCTGAACATGCCAATTTCTTTCCCCCAAGTAAGTTCTGAAGAAGAAATTGATAACTTTGAATTAGGAACCTTCTTGCTGTGGCTGAGCACTGATGATTGCTCAGTGGAAGTTTTGATGAACGAAGTGTTCGTCATGAACGCGATGAATCGAAAGAACGCATTTCAGTGTAAATCAGTCACTCCCGGTCTTTGCAGCGGATTGTTTTACGCGAGCTTTTGTGAGGGGAAAAACTGAAAGAAATCTGTTTTTAATTAGTCTATTTTAGTATTATCCAGTGGAGTTAGTACAGCACCACGAGAAGAAGAGAAGAGGTTTATAGAAGACAATAATTTGTGAGTATTTGATTCTGCTTTTATTGCCCGAATTCCAGATTGCTGCAGAAGGATCCCTTTGAAAACACCAAGGCTGTGTTAATTTTATTGTTTTTTTTCCCCTGATTTTTTTAAGGTACAGAGATTTTCCCAATGAACCCTTTGCAATCCCAGAATATCTCCGGGAGGAACTGGAGGAATTCGAAGCTCTCTATAATGTTTCAAATAGTAACAGTTATCCAGTGAATAATAATAATAATAATAATGCAGATCCAATCTCTGAGAATTTATATGAGTGAGTATAAAGTTCTGTACTCAGCAGCTTCGGGGGCGGGGGGATGATTTTACTTCATAACTTTAATTATTTTTTTGTATTAATTGGAATCCTCACGGTCTGGTGCGTGTCGTGTGTCCATGAAGGAATGGAATAGAAGTTTTAGAATTACATTAAAAAAAAACTTCATTATGACAATTCTTTTTTTTTTTTTTTTAAGTTATTTCTCTCAAATCTTGGATCAGCACGGCCCTCTGGAAATTAATAATAAATTACTGGTGGGGGAATATGAAAATTTCCCCGAGGAAACTCGGAAGGTGGTGGAAGACGAAGGCGGCCTGGAGCCCTTCCTGCTGAAATCCCTTCGCTTCATCATGGTGGATAATCTGATTGCCTTAAGGAAGCACTCAGTCCTTTTGGAAGGAAATCCGAGCAGAAACGATCCAGAGAATAAAGAGGAAAACGATAAATTCCAAGGGAATTCCTCCCACACCAAGCTGCCCTTGAACCCCTACGCGCAGGAATTCACGCCTCAGTCGTACCCTTTGGAATCCCCTTTATCAGCACCTCCTGATTTAACAGATTATGAGGCTTCACCATATTTACCCTGCTCCTTCCCTGCTCCCTGCACCCCTGGGAATCCTCTGGAAAACCAGGCTGTTGATTCCATGGTGAGCCAGGCGCCCTTTCCGGGTGTTTTATTGAAGGGCTTTGATCCCGCGGGCCCGGCCGTGTTTTTGCCTCAGAGCTCCTGGGGTTATCAATATGGATTTTTGCCCCTGGCGCAGCCTGCGGTGATTTACGCTGCTCCTGCGGCTCATCAGGATCACCTGGAATCAGCCATTCCACGTGGAAAATACGGCCCGGAGGGGTTTGTGCCGGGTGGAATCCAGGAGTACGAAAACCTTTGGGGCCAGCCAGGGAGCTCGGAGAAGGAGGATTCTGCTTTTCCAAACGGTGCCGATGAAGCTGAGGGTGGTAAATTGGCTGAAAAGGAAGAAAGGAGGAGAGAGAAAGCTGGGATGAAGAGCAATCCTCACATCAGGATGGTGGCTGTTCAGGTAAGGGAGAGCATGGGAACAATGCCGGGGAGATGTTGAGGCCACCAGGATGAGCAGAGGGATGGAGCAGCTCTGCTGGGAGGAAAGGCTGGCACAGCTGGGATTGTTCAGCCTGGACAGGAGAAGCTTTGGGCTGAGCTCAGGGTGGCCTTGCAGGGCCTGAAGGAGCCCCAGGGAACCTGGAGAGAGACAATTCCCAAGGCACGGAGGGACAGGACACAGGGAATGGCTTCACGCTGAAAAGTGATAAGTTTAGATGGGATCTTCGGCAGGAATTGTTTCTTGGGAGGGTTGGGATGGAATTCCCAGATTTGCTGTGGCTGCCCCTGGATCCCTGGCAGTGTCCAAGGCCAGGTTGGACATTGGGGCTTGGAGCAGCCTGGGACAGTGGGAGGTGTCCCTGCCCATGGCAGGGCTGGCACTGGCTGATGTTTAACTTCCCTTCCAACCCAAAGCATTCCACGATTCCTGAGGACTTTCAGTTTCAGTTGCTGCCACTTTCTGTGGTCACTCGTTTGTCGTTTGTCATTCTTCAGAGCTGCTCACTGAATTTCCTCGTGCCCGAAGTTTTTGCAGCTCTTTTCCCTGTGTATTCACAGAGGGAACTGCTGCACGCAGGTTTCAGCTTCTCTTAAGAGATGACGTCTGTAAAAGAGACACAAAGTCCTTCTGTGTCGTTGTTTTTCCTTTAGAGATGAGTTCAGGGGTTTATTTCCACTCCCACAACATTTAAGGATTTGGATTTGTGGAGGAGGCTCCGGGGGGACCTTCTCACTCTCTACCACTCCCTGAGAGGGGGGTGAGACCCTTCCTGCAAATCTTAATTTTTCAGACATTTAGAGCGTGGCTTTGCTTAAAGACACAGAGAACTCCCTGAAATTGCTCGTGGACAATGAAATCAGGGAAAGAGAAAAAAAAAATCCCTTTCAGAATCACCTCCACAATGATTTCCTACATCATTTATAGGCTTGGATTAGAGTTTTGGATTTGTAGGTACAAAAGTTGCAACCCGAGCTGCTCATCAATGAACTGAGAAGATTTTTAATCAAATCTTAATTTTTTTTTTTTTTTTTTGGTGTTCTAGGTAAATCAGGAAGTCACTGATAGGGAAACCAATACTTCACCTTTCCATCCATTTGAAAATCAACAAGTAAGTTCCCTGCATCCTGGTTTCCATTTCTCATGAAGGAGCTTAAAGGAATGCCCAAAAACTGAACAGTGAAGAAATGCAAGTTCTCTGAAAACAACAGGTTTTAACAGATAATTTTGGGTTGTTTGGCTGGTTTTTGTGTTCCGTGATGTTCTTGGAAACATCGCCCAGCCCCACAAGGAGATGATTTTTGAGCTTTGCTCTGCTGTTTGATTTTTGTTCTGAGAGCTTTGTTGAAAGCTGTTCAGACATTAAATGTTTACGAAGTATTTCCTCTCTCAAAACCTGAATTGAAATATTCCATTTGGCCGTGGGGACAGTTCAGAGTGGCGTTAATGGCAGGTTTACATCTGTGCCAGGAGATAAAAGTGAGAAAATGTGGCCTTTGAACTGGTGGCAGGTTCAAATCCAACTGGTTTTTGTAACTGATTAATTTTCAGGGCGATATTCTCCGCATGGAAAAGGAGCACCAGGTATTGAAGGAACAGCTCAGGGAAGCAGAAGAGAAATTTGAGCAGTTACAGAGCAGGAGCTCGGAGGAGATCGATGCTTTGGAAAAGCTCCTGAAAAAAAGTATTGAGGAGACTGAGGTAAAGCTTTTCCACGTGGATCAGAGGTTGTGGAATCCCCTGAAAGTGTCCAGGGACCAGCTTGGGATGGTGGTTGGTGTCTGCGTTGGTTTGGAAAGACAGGTGTCTGCTGAGGAAGGCAGGAGCCTCCCTTGGGATGGAGAATGTCAATCCTCTCTCTCCAAATTATTGTAATTTTGAAATTAAGGGGCTCTCAGGCAAAGATTTGGGAATAGGAAGAACAGTTCTTCACTAGGAAAATTAAAATGCAGTAGTACAAGAAACCCTGACCGAGTCAGAACAGGAGCTGACCCCTGTTGGTCAGGGTGCTGGTGTCAGCCCAGCCCAGTCCTCCTGCAGTGACAGATGTGGGTCTGTCGGAGCAATGATCCTGTAGGAGGGTGAAGTTTCCTCTGAAGGTCCAGTGGTGCTGAGATGGGTCTGGTTTTCCTCTGGGAATCCAGTGCACACAGGCCGTGCTGCTGTTCTGAATGCCAGCTTTGATCCAGGTGGGAATGCTGGGCTCCTCCCCCTGGGTGGAGCCTCTCCCCGTGGGATGATGGGATTGTCTCAGCCCTGCAGTGAGCCTGGATGGCCCATGGACAGCAGATATTCCCTGGGGGGAGGATGGGTCCTGGAAGGGATAAAGAACCCTTTTAAAACTGGTTTTAACAGCTGGTAATAAAATACAAACTGCTGGTTACATCCTGCACTGCGACCCAAGACAGTGTCCTTCCCACCCAAACCATTCCAGGATTCCCTGACTGATCACAAATATCCTCAGTCTGCTCCAACTTCTATTTGAATGAGCCACAGTTTTCAGATTTTTTTTTTTTTCTTCTTCTTTTCTGCCTTCAGGTGTCCCAGAATGAGCTGGATTGGTTCCACCAAGACTCAGAAAAACAGATGAAGAAATGGCAGCAGGAGAAGAAAGAAAATCAAGAGAACTTAAAAGCACTGAAGGGCACAGCTAAAAAACACTCGGACACCAATGAGAGGTACAGCTGTAAATAGATTTACATCCCCTCATTCTGACAGCCTAAAAGACTTCAGAGCTCTTGAAGGAAATTTAATCCTTGGCTGGGAATGCAGCCAGACATTTTCTCCCAGTGTTAGGCTGAAATACGGACATGGCCACTCCCTTATTTTGAATTTTTGGACAAATTACGGGTAAATATCTAGAATAGCTTTTAGATAAGTGATGGAACTGATTTAGCAGTAATTCTCCTTATCAGATTTGACAATTCCTAGTGTATTTTAATGTCCTCTCTCAGTTTACAGAGCCCAGACTTTGCTCCTTGAGTGCCTTTGTTTTATCTTTTATCTGAATTAATTTGGGCCAAATCTCCCCTGAAAAATCATCAGCCTGTTTTTATATTAATTACTGCCTTATTAGCAATACATTTAAATGTATTTAGAACAGAATCCCTGACTGGTTTGGGTTGGGATGGATCTTCAAGACCGCTTAGTTCCGCCTGGCCTTGGACACTTCCAGGGCTGGGAATTCCATAATTCCTCTGGGATTAAACAGGATCTAAACCCTACAGATTGTCCTGGTGCTTACGGAAGAACGTGTTCCGTATTTACCAAGAAACCTATTCCATGAAAAGCTCAATAAATGTTTTGTTCTGTAGGTATTTGAAGACCATTGATGAGAAGGAAAAGCAATATAATGCGTGTTTAAATGTATTTCTGGAGACCAGGTAAAACTCACGTCCCTTCCAGCAATATTTACATTTTTCTGCTTCACTCTGGGTGAAGGCTTAGGGGAAAATAAAGCACTTCAATCCATATTTCTTACTCTGAGTCTGCTTTTACTTGCCATGAGTAAATATGAATATTTAGAACAAAGAAAACCATCCTCTCATACATTTCCCTTGATTGCATGACACTGAGTAGGTGTTAAAAACCCTCTGAAATTGCACAAATTTTAGATACTGCTCTGCTGTCAGTGGCGCTCAAATATTTCATTTCTTTTTCTTCCACAGTAATAAATTTGCTAGTGAGAAAGGCAAATTGGAAGAGCTGATAAAAAAGAGTGAAGGTGACAGCCAGGAGTGTGAGAAAAGAGCTGTTCAAGCAGAGGTACAACCAAAAAAAAAAGAGAAATCCTTAAAAAAAAAACCTTTGGTGGGGTTGTGCTGATTGGAGGTGGGGAGATGAGATCAAAAATGTTGATTAAATGTTGGCGGTGCCAGGGATGGAAATTCCACTGGAGAATTCCTCACTGCAGGAGCTCTTTGTGCGCTTTGTGTCCTCAAACTCTTGTTTAAATTCTTATTAAAATCTGCTTGAAGGTTTTATCCCCTTTTTTCCTTGGTTTTTTAAACTTTTGTTTTGGATTTTTTTTTTTTGGTGGGTGTTTTGTTTTGGTTTTTCTTGTTTTTTGTTGGTTTTTTGGTTTTTTTTTTTTTCCCCCACAGGTTTCAGTGCTCCAGACCTGGAAGGAAACTGAAACCTGGAAGCTCAAATGCACCATTGCCAAGGCAGAAGGAAGTCTCAGGATGCTGAAGGCACGGAGCAGGTACTGGGAGTTCCCACCAGGAATTCCACTCCTCCTGCTTGTTAATTATTCAAATATGTCATAGTTCTTTTATAGTCTATAATTACATCAAATACAGTTTTTATTTTATCTTCTCTAGTTATTTGAATATATGATATTTATATAAAATATGATAATATTAATATTACAGTGCACGGAGTTGGGGGTAAATAACATTGCCCCAAACAAAATTCAGCTGGAAATTGAGTCTCAGCCTTATTCTTGTGTCTTTCTGAGCTGGGAAAATCAGATTATTTGGGTAATAATAATAATAATAATAATTCCAGTTATTCCTGCCCAATATCCCTGGAAAAGGGATTCCTTTGACTGAGATTAATTGTTGAGGGAGGAATTGTTGGGACAACACCACTGGTCTCAAAAATAATGGAGATGTTGGTGTTTAACTGTAAATCCTCAATATTCCAGCAGCTCAGCCTCAGCTGCTCCTGTGTTGAAGCCCCAAATTGATTCCTGGGAAATGTTTATTTCAGATGTCAAGAAACAGCTGGAAAAAGTCGAGGTAAAACTTCCGTTTCTCTCCACAAGCTTCTCATTGAAAATGAAAGCATTTAATGACACTGCGTTTGTTTTTTAAAACCCCAGTAGCTTGTCCTCCAGATTCTGAGGGGATTTTTTTTTTTAATTACAAAAGAAAGAAAGGTTGATAATTTATGTAAATTAATATATTCACGTTTTTAAAGGCAAAAATCTGCCTTTGCCTCAGAATTGGGTCCCACGTTAACAAGTCGATTTTTGTTGTTGGTGACCTTTAGAAATCCATGAAACTTGTTAAAAACAAAACCACCAGGAAAGTCTCTGAGAAGTTCAGCTGTCAAATGTGATTTTTAGGGAAGAGGGAGCTTAGGTTGATGCTGGCGTGGAGGGTGCTGATGGTTTGGTTTTCCTTTTGGCAGGCCGAGTATGAAGAAAAAATCGAGCGGGTGAAGAACGGTGCCCGCAACTGCCTGAGCAAAGTGGAAACTGTGGATTTTCCTTTTCCTCAGGGATTTGTGGTGAGTACCCCACCTCCCACAGCAGTCCCACTCCTTGGAATTCCCTTCAGCAGTGCTGGGAGGTGTCCAGGGAGAACTGGAATGTGCAGCCTCGGGCACACCAAGTCCCAGCCGTGCCTGCAGCCAGGGGATGCTCCAGAGGGAAAGGGGATGGAGCTGGGGGAGGCCAGGGAGCAGCACATTCCCAGCTCCTGTGAGAGGCTCGAGCTGTTTGGAGTTGACAATGACTCACTGATGGTTTTGTCCATTGTGGGGTTCCTGTAGCACCAAAATCCTGGAATTCCAGGATGGTTTGGGTTGGAAAGGACCTTAAAGATCATCCAGCCCTGACACCTCCCACTGTCCCAGGCTGCTCCAGCCCGGCCTTGGGCACTGCCAGGGATCCAGGGGCAGCCACAGCAAATCTGGGAATTCTATTCCAGAGCCTCGTCATCCTCCCAGGAACAATTCCTAATTCCCAAGATCCCATCCAGCCCTGCCCTCTGGCAGTTTAAACTCGTTCCCTGGGTCTTGTCCCTCCATTGGTTGTCCCAAGTCCATCTCTCCAGCTCTCCTGGAGCTTCTTTAGGCACTGGAAGGGGCTCTGGAGCCTTCTTGAGATTCTCCAGGTTGAACAGCCCCAAAATCCATTGGGAGAAGCTCCATTATGCAGAATCCCAGGATCCCTGAGGTTGGAAAATCCCTCCCAGCCCAGGGAGTCCCACCTTGTCCCCAGCCTGGAGCTCTGAGTGCCACCTCCAGGTGACACCTGCAGGGACGGGCGCTCCAAAGCTCCCTGGGCAGCTCTTCCCAAGGCCTGAGCACCCTTTTCCATGGGGAAACTTTCCTGAAGGAATTCCTGCTCCACCGTGTGGCTCTGAGTGCAAACACCACCCTCAGCTCCCAGCCAGGCGTGGCAGGAAGGAGGTGGAGCAGAGCCGGTTCTGGGATTCTGGGAATGAGAACAGCCCCAAAAATCCTGGTCACGGATGTTTCCTCATGGCCCAAGAGTTCCACCAATTCAAAGCTGTTCAAATCCACTCAAATCAGTTTCTTCTCATCCTTCTGATTGTTCCTTTTGATTTTTTTTTTCTCTGAAAATCTTGGTCTGTGGGGTTTAGTTGTTTTTTTTTTTTGTTCTGGGTGTATTTAGATTCAGGGCTTTGGTCTAATTTATTATTTATTATTATTAATAATAATTATTTAAGATTATTATTTTAGTATTTATTATTTCTGTGACACTTTTTCTAGGCTTCTGCAAGTCCCACTCCTGCATAATTCCTCACTTATTTTTAGCTCTGTCCCTTTCTATTTATTATTGACACCAGAATATGGAGACAACTTAATCACCACCAATTTCATGGGAAGGAGCAACTTTTGTGCCTCTTGTTTTGCCTTTGGAATCTCTTTTTCCTGCAGTGACACCAGAGTGACCTTTCAGGAGAGAAATAATGAGGTGGAACAACTTCCCTGATGTGTAAAGGAGTTTTTAAAATAAACTGATGTCACCTTTGAGATCCTGGGCACAACCAAAACCTGCAAACGCCCCGGAGTTGAACTGAATTTGGTTTTGATCAGTTTCCCTGTGAATTGTGTTTGTTTCCCAGGCAATCCCAGGCAGACTCCCCATGTGTGACCCTGCCATTGTCACCTGTTCCTTGGCACCTGCACATCCCAGTGCCCTTCCTGCATTCTCCACTTCTGATGGAAAAGCTCCAGCCCAGCCTCCACTCCAAGCACAGACTGGAGCTAAAGCAGCACCTGCCACCTCTGAGGCTTCTTCTGCAGCTGGAAAAACACTTCCCAAAGCTCCAGAGGGATCGAATTCCAATCAGCTCCCACCATCCCACCCAGCAGGCATTTCTGGGAGTGACTCCCAGCCCAACCAAGATCCCTCAGCTCTGCCACCGAGGCCGTCTGGAGCTCCAAACAACATCAAGCTCCCCCAAAAAACTGGAAATATTTTAGCCCAGCTCCAGAGTATATTCCCAAACTACAGCAGGTACTGGATTGGAGGAGGGCTGTGAAACAAGGTCTGGGATGGAGCGTAAAAAGGATTGATTTTGTTCTGATAAGGGATGGAGGGACAGGACACAGGGAATGGGTTTAAACTGCCAGAGGGCAGGGCTGGATGGGATCTTGGGAATTAGGAATTGTTCCCTGGGAGGGTGGGGAGGGGCTGGAATAGAATTCCCAGATTTGCTGTGGCTGCCCCTGGATCCCTGGCAGTGTCCAAGGCCAGGTTGGACATTGGGGCTTGGAGCAGCCTGGGACAGTGGGAGGTGTCCCTGCAGTGGGGGCTGGAATGAGATGAGCTTCCAGCTCTCTCCCAACCCGAACCATTCCACGATTCTGGTGATTGTTCAGCAGTTTTGTCCTGGGCACTGAGAGTCACTGGGAGCAGCCAGAGTTCCTGGGGAAAGCCGGTGTGTTTTTGGGATCAAGCAGGGAGCCTGCAGTGCTCTCCAGGGGCCATCCCTGACCCTGCCTTTCCTGTCCCTCAGCTCAGACCTCGCTGCCTTCATCAGGGAAGTGCAGAGGAGGAACGGGACCAGCCTGGGCCCCGATGGAATCCTCAGCCGCGTCACGGAGCTCGTCCTGGACCGCCAGCACAAGGTACTGGGGCTGCAGCTGCTGCTCCTTCTCTCCACGTGGGAATGGGAGCAGCACGGCCCCCAAGGATCACAATTCCTCTCTGATCCCTTTGCAGGCACCACCTCCAGCAGGCAGAGCTGGGCATTCCCTGGGCTCTGCTGCCCCAGCCCCAGCGAGCAGCCGGGAATTGCCCGTGGAAGGAATCGCCCCCGGCTCTTCCCGGGCAGCACCAGCCCCTAAAAACTCCTCCAGTAAAAACCTCTCTCAGCCAAACCTGCAGCCCTGGGGAAATGCTGGAGCTGCACCTAAAACCAAGTGGAAAAAGCAGGACAATGTAAGTTTGCTGCTGTTGCAGTGGAGTTGTTGCCACGTGCTTTGTACGAGACGTGAAATAATCCCGGAAAAGAAAAAATAATTGCCTCGTTTATTTTGTGTACAAAAGCTCCAACAGGCTTGGGTAAAGTCAGCGAGCTCGTTAATTGAGTAGAATGTGCAGGTTAATTGCTGCTGGTTGTTAAATAACTGAGCATCCCTCTCCTGGCCAGGCCTCCACTGAGGATCCCTGCAGCATCTGTCACGATGAGCTGAGCAGAGACTGCTGTGAGCTCGAGTGTGGCCACCACTTCCACAGAGAGGTGAGCTCTGCTCTTGTTCCTGCTCTCCACCTCCTAAAAACAACCCCTTGACCCTCCCCTGACCCTTAAACAACAGGGCACAGTTTCCTTTTCCAGCCTTTGGCCCCCAAACTTCACCCACTGCCAGCCTGACTGTCAGAAAGCTTTAAAAATACCTGAAGTGATTTTTTCAGAGAATGAATTTGGTGTGGATTGCTGGCAGCACACTCAGGCAATGGGTTATCCCTGAAAACTCTGTACTTGCCTCCTGATGGTGGAAATGCACGAGGGAAAAAAGCCAGGATGATGTTGGAGTAACTCCACTTTTCTGTGACGTTTCCCCTTTACCCTTTTCGGTTTTAACGCCGATTCGTTCTCGCAGAGTAAATTCGATTAGAGCAGGAGATCAATTCTCCACCCCCAAATTTCAGTGGTGTAGAACTTGCTGAGGAGTTTCCCCATCAGTACCAACAATTCCCAGCCTCCAGCTGGATTCCTCTTCCCAACTTTTTGCCTGTGACCCTGTCCCTGTGCCCGCAGTGCATCCGAAGGTGGCTCAAGCAACATTCCAGCACCTGCCCCATCTGCCGCGTCCACGCTCTGCTTCCCGAGGACTTCCCTGAGCTTCCTGCCCGGAACAAGTCCAGCTGAACCCGCTTTTCCTCCTCCACTTCGTAATTCAAGACGCAAAAAAGGGGCTGCAGCACCACCTCAGTGCTGGGGGAACAGGACAGAACCCTGGGGTTTGACTCCCAGATCCAGGATTTCTCCTGGTTCCTGCCTAAAGCTGTGGAGTTCCGGGCTGGCAGCACACAAAATTGGTGGATTTTTGGCTAAGGGACACTGGAAGTACCAAATTCTTTTATTTGAAAGGCCAGTGCATAATTCCTGTGAAGAGGGAGCTTTTCCCTCAGCTCGATCCCAGTATCAAACAAACAGAGGGATGCTCCGAAGGATGGAGCAATAGAATTGGAAACCAAGACATTCCCTTCCTCTGGCACAAACAATTCAGGATTCAAGCTTTGTGTGGTCTTTGCAGCTCTTCTCTCTGCACAAAGCCACAGCTGAGGATTCAAATTGTTTAAATAATGACTTCTAGTCACACTTTAATGCCAGAATTTTAAATTATTTATATGAATCAATTCTTTAATCTCAAAAGGGAGTTGAAATTTGAATTCCCCCCCTTTGTTGAAATGCTGTTCTGTTTAAATGGGAAGGATTTTTTTTTTTAAAGGATTTTTAAGTGATGCTTCCTCCGTGTTTTGCGCAGGAATGGTCTTTAAGACAATTAATTAATCCAGGGAGCATCACATGGATTAGGAGCTCTTGGCTAATTCCAGGGATCACCTGTTCCCCACGCTGCTACATCTCCTCCAGCTGAAGTTTTAACTCTCTCATTAATCAGTGTATTAATTACCACTTGAATAAAAAATAAAGTTCTTGCTGCAGCCAAACACGTGGTATTTGTGTAGTATCTCAGCTCACTCTGAGTTAGGGGTGAGTAGCTACTCTGTGCTGTAGAATTAATTACTCTGTGCTAAAAGTTCCAGCACTGGAATCCTTTTTCAGCTTCCGGTATTTTCGGGGGGCTGCAGCTCTTCCCCAAATCCCCCTGTACCATCCCTGCTCTCAGGGACAAGTGTGAAGTTTCAGTAAATCGCATTTTCCTCCCCCTTCCCAGACACTGAAATGAAAATTTCAGCTTTTTCTTCCCAAAACACCAGGGCCCAAACTGGCATTACATCTTCCTGCTTGGCAATGCTGCTGGATAAACCAAAGGAAATGATTTTTCTTAGTTTTCTTAATTAATTCTGCCTTTTTAGGTGCTCATCTCTACATTTCCCATTTCCATAATACAGACTGAGCCTGCCCCTACCCCGCGTGGAAAATGAATGAAAAATCCACAAGTTGTGGCTGTTCCACATCAAAACCCACAACCTGTTTGTGTTGGGAAGGTTCTTTCTTACTGAATTACTTCTCCTTTAAGCTGTGCACAGTCACAAACACATTAATTTATTCCTCCAGCACCAAAATTTTCCTTGGTGTGATTTGAAATCCCTCATTTCCCATCCACCTTTGGGCCAGATCCCACAGCAGCACCGTCCAGAGTTGCAGCACCATTTTTTTAGACCCTCAAAGACCTCATTTCCCATTCTGGCACAATTCCCATCCCCTCCCAGTATGGCTGAAATGGGATTTTTTGAGTTTTAAGGGGTCTCCAAAGGGGACTTTGGAACAAGCATTCCAAAATGAAATCAAGAGAGGAACTTGCTACATCCTTCTGCAAGCTGTAGAAAGCTACAGAACAATTCCTTCAGGATTTACCTGAGGAAAAAATTGGGGGAAAACAGTTTTTGAAGGCAGCAGGGTTGGGAAATGCAGAGAGGCAAAGCCCTGGCCAGGTTTCCAGGGAAGTGGAAGCACAAGAAGTGCCCACAGGAAGAAAGAAGTGAGGAGGCTCCAGCTGAAGTCGGGCACGGATAAAATTCCGCTTTTCCCTCCGAGGAATTCCCAGGGAATCCTTTCCCTGCTGCTCCTGTGGGTGTTCACATCCTGCAGAGCTTCAGGGGGAAGTTCTCTGTGATGAGATGGTCGTCGTGCAGGAGCACCACGATGTTCACTTCAAACTCTGGGACAAGGGGAGAAAACAGAGACAGAATTCCAGGGGAAGCTGAATCCCAGCAGCAAAGCTACTTCAATTCCACAGGAAAGCTGAATCCTAGCAGCAATCTTGTTTCAGTTCCTCAGGAAAGCTGAATCCTTGGAGCAATCCTACTTCAATTCCACAGGAAAACTGAATGCTAGCAGCAACTCTAATTCCACAGGAAAGCTGAATCCTACTTCAATTCCACAGGAAAGTTGAATCCTAACAGCAATTAAAAACTGAATCCCAGCAGCAATCCTATTCCAATTCCTCAGGAAAACTGAATCCTTCAATTCCACAGGAAATTTGAATCCTAGCAGCAGTCCTATTTCAATTTCTCAGGAAAGTGAATCCTAGCAGCAATAAAAAGTTGAATTCTAGCAGCAATTCTACTGCAATTCCACAGGAAAGTGAATCCCAGGAGCAATAAAAAATTTGATCCTAACAACAATCCTATTTCAATTCCTCAGGAAAGCTGAATCCTAGGAGCAAACCTACTTCAAATCCACAGGAAAGTTGAATCCTAGGAGCAATTCTGCTTCAGTTCCACAGGAAAACTGAATCCTAACAGCAATAAAAAAATTAAATCCTCGCAGCAATTCTACTTCAGTTCCACGGGAAAGTTGAATCCCAGCTGCAGGATGAGGCAGGAGCTCCTGAAACATTCCTGGCAGAACCTCACCCAGCCCCTGGACCATTCCTAGAAAATCCTGCTTTGTTCTAATCTTTGGGATCCCTCTGGATTGTTTTCTCACTGATAGATTATGGCAAACAATCCTCTGGAAAAGGGGGTTCAGACATCAAAGAACAAAATGGTTTGGGAAAGACACCTCCACCAAGATGGTGTTTAGAGCTTGGAATGGGAGAATTCCAGGACAGACACATTCCCTGGTTCCAGCAGCTAACAGCCTCAGGAAATGAAACACTGGAATACAACAGGCCTGAAAACTGGGGAACAAAAATTCCAGAGGAAAATCCGCTCTTAGATACTACACTGTGTCCTTCAAAATCAGTATCACATCGTTAATCATGGAGACAGAACAAAAATCCAGGCAGAGTCAATAAATGAAGGGGAGCAGAAATCCAAATAAATTCAAATTCTCATTGCAAATTGCTAGTGAAGAGCTTAAAATGGTAAAAAAGAAATATTATTATTTTGGGGAAAATCACTGCGCACAGATTCCGTGCCAACAGATTCCAGCAGGATGAAAGGAAGAAATAAAACCAGCCAAGTGGATTCTTGCAGTACTTAATTGAACAGATGAGGAAAATCCTGATTTTGTTAATAAAAACCCTGGATTTTGATAACAAGCAGCAGGGAGGAGCACTTGGCGTAGATAAGAGAAGTCACACCCTGACCAACCTTGCTGCTTTCAGCAGGAGAGTGGGAAACAAAAAGGAGAAGAAATGGAAAGAGGGGTTCTCAATTTTATCCTTGGACCATTCCTCAAGTGTTTAATCACATGACCTGCATCCCAGTGCTCCTCCTGTCCCCTCATCATGGAATTTTTATTGCGTTTAAATGTTTGGGCTGCGTTTTCTCAGCGTGACACGAGCGGGATTCAGGCCCAGAGGGACGTTCCGGGCTCCTCCTGCAGCGCTGTTGGATTTATCCCCTCACCTGCCCCATCTCCAAGGAATGACTGTGGCCACACCTCTCCCGGGAAAACGCCTCCCCCACGACTCACCCACTTTGAAGTTGGTGGTTTCCAGGGTGGGGCAGGTGAAGAGCCTGGGGAACACCATGTGGATGGGGATGGGGAGGCCCCTGCAGACGTCGCCGTCGGCGATCTGGATGTTCTGGATCTCCGTGGCGTCCCTGGCGTAGCCCTCGGCACAGCCTGGGAAAGGAGGGACAGGAGATGTTGGAACGCTGGGAATTTTAGGCTTTCTGTGCTAAAAGGAAAGCTGATCCCGCAAAAAAAAACCCCACTGCATTGACCTGAGGCCGTGGAAAAGGCTTCCAAAATTGAGTGACAGCGCTGGGATTGTGGGTGTGAGGTTTGAATAGAAGTGTGTGATGTCACAGGGTGCAAAACGTGGATTTTAAGGCTTTAGACTAGAGTAATACAAAGCAACATGGAGGTTTTAAGTTGTAGGCTGAGTTCTTTTTCACCTTCTTCTTCATGGGTCTGGGTGGTGCATTATAATTTTGTTTATAATAAAAAATCTGCATTGCGGGCCACGGGTGGTTGGTTGTTGGGTTAAAAGTAAAAATAATTTAGGTGTCATCTCTTAATTGGACAGTTTATGCTTAAAAGACCTTGGAAAGAGTTAGAGACAGAGCCGTTTTTCACCTTGTTAGCCAGAGCTCACAGCTTGTGAGTTGTACTATAGATAAGAAATAATAAACATCTGAGTCCGAACACAAAAACTGCATCTCCTGGGCATTTGATCCCGGCTCTAACAGAAGAAAAGAAGATAAAAAACCCACAAGGAGGGAAATGGGGGGAGATGAGAGAAAGCAGCAGCCAAAATTTAAATTTAAAATCCTGTTATATGTAAGTTTTATTGAGTTAATGGAGTTTAAGATTTCCTTTTGCCAAAATTTATCCACATCGAGTTAAGTATTCTTTAATTTAAAAATGAAATGGACTCAGGCTCTAAACTGGAGTGATGTCATTTAACACATTTGTAAAACAAAGCTCTTAACAACAGCAGTTAAGAGATGCTTAAGAAGCCAGAAAATAAAAAGGATCTAGAAATTATATGTGTCTTTTGGCTAATTAGAAAAGAGATGTTAAAGCATATAAGAAGTCAACTATAAATTTAAAAAATTAACAAACTGACATCATGTAATCAATACATCAGCACTAATCATCTTCGGAAGTTGAGATAACACCTTTCTAAACTATCATGACCTTGAGATAAAACGCAGAAAAACACAAAAACAGCTCACAACCATTAACAGCCACAATGCAGAATTGTAACTGACTCTTCTGTGTTATCTATGGAAGATGAAACAGCAGAGATTGTAACGAATGACAGAACTTTCCCTGAAATCCAGGGTACAATAAACTGTCTCTTGTATCCATAAACGGCCCATCCCCTGGGAAGGGATGCAGGGAATTCCTGCAGCCTGTTCCCTGCCTTTGCCAGTGTCTTGGCTCACATGCAGAATGTAACCAAAGTGCGTGTTCTGTTGTCGTCTGCTGGAACCCCTTGGGGAGGTGTTTCTCCTTCTCTCTTCCATGACCCATCCCTCATAAATCCAGGGTGGTGTCTTCTGCTAATGGGCAGCTGTTAAACCAGGTGGGGCAGTGTTCTTTATCCCTTCCAGGACCCATCCTCCCTCCAGGGAATATCTGCTGTCCATGGGCCATCCAGGCTCACTGCAGGGCTGACACAATCCCATCATCCCACGGGGAGAGGCTCCACCCAGGGGGAGGAGCCCAGCATTCCCACCTGGATCAAAGCTGGCATTCAGAACACCAGCACAGCCTGTGTGCACTGGATTCCCAGAGGAAAACCAGACCCATCTCAGCACCACTGGACCTTCAGAGGAAAACTTCACCCTCCTACAGGATCATTGCTCCGACAGAACCACATCTGTCACTGCAGGAGGACTGGGCTGGGCTGACACCAGCACCCTGACCAACAGGGGTCAGCTCCTGTTCTGACTCTGTCAGGGTTTTCTTTTTGGTTTTTTTTGTACTACATTTTTATTTTTAATACTCCTAGTAAGGAACTGTTATTCCTATTCCTATATCCTTACCTGAGATCCCCTTAATTTCAAAATTATAATAAGTCAGGAGGAGGGGATTGACATTCTCCATCCCAAGGGAGGCTCCTGCCTTCCCTGGCAGACACCTCCCACCATCCCAGGGTGCTCCACACTCTGTCCAGCCTGGCCTTGGACACTTCCAGGGGATTTGGTTTGGGTTTTTTTTGTACTACTACATTTTTATCTTTAATTTTCCTAGTAAAGAACTGTTCTTCCTATCCCCGTATCTTCGCCTGAGAGCCCCTTAATTTCAAAATTGTAACAACTCAGAGGGAGGGGGTTTCCATGCTCCATTCCAGGGGAAGCTCTGGCTTTTCCCTGGCAGAACACCTGTCTTCCCAAACCAGGAGAGACCCCAGGGGTGGGCTCACCACAGGTCTCCACACGCACGAGCTGCAGCTCGATGCTCTTGACGGCCGCCTCGGCGCTCTCCACCACCAGCTCCCCCGTCAGCGGCTGCGTGATCACGCAGTTGGTGGAGTTCAGATGCCCCCTGATCAGGAATTTGGGGAGGGAGGCTCTCTGAAAAAGCGTTGGAGGGAGGAGAAAAAAGGTGCCAGTGTGAAGAGCAGACTAAGGAAAAAAAAAATGTAATAAACAAACCTTATGGAAGTTACTGAAACAAGGAGGAAATTCCCCAAAAGTTCCGAAGTTGAACTCAAGAGATCAGAAATTCCTCAGGTAGCTTAAGTTTATTTCTTTCACTCTGTAGCAGGATTTCTCCTACAATCTTCTCCCTTGATCTGTGTCCTTCCTGCTCCTCCATCCACCCCATGGATGGACTTTTCCTGGGAAGAACTGACAGAACTTGGCTGTTGGAATTCATCCAGGAGCTGGAGCCGTGTGCTGAAGGAGGTGGGGACACCTTCCACTGTCCCAGGCTGCTCTAATGTCCAACCTTGGACACTTCCAGGGATCCAGGGGCAGCCACAGCTTCTCTGGGAATGAACAATTCCTTCCCAATATCCCATCTAAGCCTGCTCTCCGTGAGGCTTCCCAAAGCCACAGAGGGCTGTAAAATAAGGCGCAACCAAGGCCCAAAATGCACATTTTTTAAGGTTCTTGGCTGTCCATGCTATAGAATGTTTTCCCTTGCTCCACTCCCATCTTTCACTCAGGAAAGGGATAAAAATATTTAACCACTCCTGAGCAAAGTTCCACCTTCAACTGGTCCCCACAGTGCAAGAGATGAGGCAGAACCACTTGACTGCTTATAAAAGTGAAAAAGAAAATGGAAAAATTGAATTTAAAAGCGAGCTGATTATCTACAAGGCAGAATTCAATCACTCCTCTGCTCTCACTCAGAAACACACAGACTTCACATTTAAAATAAAATAAAAAGAAAATCCTTTACCTCTTTAACGTTTTGCAGAGTTTCAGGAGTAATGGTGAAGTCCACAGGGCTCGGCAGCAGCTTCCCTTTCTGTGACTGCAGGGAATGGAAGGGTTAAACTGAAATGTGATCCCCAAAACACAGAGAAAATATTAAAAACCACAACAGCTGCCTGCCCTAAACCCCCTGGAAAAGCAGGAATACCCTCCCCATCTGAAGCAGAGAGGAAAAAAAAAAAAGTTCAATTTCCCATTTACATACAAATAAATTCATTTTACACATCCCCTTGGAATGTTTCCTTTCCTTATTCAGGCTGGGGAGGGGAGATTCGAAATGAACTTGTGTCCATTGCTTCAAATCTGCTTTATAAATTCTGCTTCTCCACCAGCAAGGGGCTGATCTGGAACTCCGAGTGAGGATCTGCCCTCACTGCTCAAGAATTCCAAACAGCTGCTGCTGCCCAGCTGCAAGATGGGAGAGATTAGCAAAAGATTGGCTGCGTTTTCCCAAAATGACAAATTCTGGCACAGGATAAGCTGAAGGGAAATGCTACATTGAGCACTGACAGTGAGAATTATATGTTCAGTAAAACCTCATTAATTCACCCCGACTGAGGGATTCATGATTTACTGACTGGTGAGCTCAGAAGTGCTGTAGTGGGAACAAGAAATAAACCCAGGAAAACTGCAGGAGATGTGATTCGTCACTCCTCTGACAAGTGTGGCTCACTTATCAATGTAATAATGGGCCAATAAAACGTAGCATCAGATACTGCAGAAAACACTGAAATCTTACCAACAGGAAACTTGCTTCTACCACCAAACTAAATCTTTTAAAAAGGTACTTTAGAACTAAAATAACTTTTCCACCACAAGTCCTGAGTAACACAAAGGATTTTGATATTTACTGTCCTGTTAAAGAGTACGAAGGAATGATAGAAGCAGGATGTTCCAGCAAGTGACAGATGGAAAAAGGGACATTTCATCAGCTCAATCTAAACCAACCCCAAATCCAACGCAGGAACTTCTGTAACAACCAGCAAGGCATTTTCTGGGAGTCCAACCTCCTCCCACAGGGATTAGGATTAGAAACAAGTTTTCCCTGCAGGAGTGCTCAGGGAATGGAATGAGTTGCTCAGGGAAGTGCTCATGGATGTGGGACATGGTTTGGGCTGAGGATGGCTCTGGATCATCCTGAAGATTCCATGATTTCCACCTTGATGCAGACCCAGCTGTGATGCTTTTGAGTCAGGGCTCTAAATGAGAACTCCTCATGCGAAGAGCAGAAATCAAGATATTTTCACCCCCCAAACTCCCATTTCCAGGGCTGTGGGAGCCTGGAATCTTTGGCTGAGAACTCCTGGGATAATTCAAAACAGCCTTTGGAAAAATGACATCATCTTTATGTGACCACCCCATTGTCTCAGAACTCAAAGGATGAATAAGAGAATAAACTCAGGGCACTGTAAAAACATCTGAAAATCCAACTCCTCTTTGTCCTTTGGAATTAAGAGAGGGATGGTTTTTTTCTCGTCAGAAGCAACAGCTCTTTGGGGTGGTTTTGTTTTGGGAGAGATTTCCTTTACTTCCACATTTTGGACAAAGGCCTCAGGCACAGGGTGGGATTTTGGGGTGGCCGGTGCAGGGCCAGGAGTTGAGTTTGATGATTTTTGGGGTCTCTTCCAACTCAGGATATTCTGATTCTACACTTCTGTAATCCCTCGTGTCACTATCACCATTTCCATGGGTTTATTTTTGTAGTTTTTTTCCCCCCTTAAAATGAAGTGGGGGGGGATCATTAAAAAAAAAAATAATTAATTGCAAAATGAACAGAAACCACAACTCACCAGGGAGTGGACAATGAATTCACAAGTCTTGGTCAGGTCCTTTGCCAGCAGGGAACGTCTCATGTCACAGCGAAGGGTGTACTGGTGGAAAAAAAAACAACGTTTTAATTCAGATTTCCTCCCTCCTCCCCAACTTCCCACCTCCCTCCTGCCTCTGTGCAGAGTGGGGTTGCTGTTCTGTGCAGCTGAGGGTGAGTTCTCACCCTGTTTTGGTTTATGGGATTATCAGTGTGGTGTATTCACAGCCCCTGGAATTCTGATTTTCTCGTGGGATTGAATTCACAGTGGGAAGAGTTGCTGGGATGTTTCATGGGGAACTTCAGCCACAGGGCTGGGCTCAAAGCAGCACTAAAATCAGGCAAGGAGGTGAATTTGCTTCCAATTTCCTCCCCTAAAAGGGGAGCCACAAACCAGTGCATGAAAAGCAGTAAGAATTTGGTTATCCCAGAAATCCTGCACTTCCAACAAATTTAATCTCAGTGTCATTACAGGACAAGGAATTGGTTGGGATGGGGTTTTTTTTTTTGTTCAGTTTGATTTTTAATTCCTCCCTCAGACCAGGGATTTGGGTTCCTCACTTGTAGTTCATGGCCACAACCCCCCAGCAGTGCCTGATTCAAGGTTTCTGCATCAGAACAGCGACTGAACCCACAATTAATCCCTAAATCAAGAAAGAGAGGCTCAGTGAAACTGCCCAGAGGTTTAGGAAGTGTCTCTTAACCAGCACCTCAGCGTCACAATTCCCTCTTCAGGAGAGCAGCACTCTCAAAGTTTGAAATTTAAATGATTAAATTTTAATGGTATTTTATCCAAGGAAAGCCACGCAGAGGAGAGATGGAATGACAAAATAAATATTCCTCATTAAAGTGCACCTCAAACGGACTGATTGATCACAGCAAGTTATTTGGGATATGGGAAGCAACTCAACCAGTGCTGCACCATTTTTGACATCCCTACCACAAACAGCAGCTGTTACATGAGGGAAGAAGCCAAAAGGGAGCAAATAAATGGAAAGGATTTAAAAAGCATCCAAACACAGAGAAAAAACGCAAGGGATTTATTTTTTTTTTTAGTTACTTCTGATAGGCTGCTGGGGATGAGCAGAGGGATGGAGCAGCTCTGCTGGGAGGAAAGGCTGGCACAGCTGGGATTGCTCAGCCTGGACAGGAGAAGCTTTGGGCTGAGCTCAGGGTGGCCTTGCAGGGCCTGAAGGAGCCCCAGGAAACCTGGAGAGAGACAATTCCCAAGGGCTAGAGGGACAGGACACAGGGAATGGCTTCCCAGTGCCAGAGGGCAGGGCTGGATGGGATCTTGGGCAGGAATTGTTCCCTGGGTGGGTGGGGAGGTGCTGGAATAGAATTCCCAGATTTGCTGTGGCTGCCCCTGGATCCCTGGCAGTGCCCAAGGCCAGGTTGGACACTGGGGCTTGGAGCAGCCTGGGACAGTGGAAGGTGTCCCTGCCCATGGCAGAGTAGGAATGAGATGATCTTCAATGTTCCTTCCAACCCAAACATTCCATGATTCTATGGCACTCTCACAGGTGACACCAATTTCATTGACCACAACAGACCAGAGCTTTTCTTTGCAGTGTTATTTAAAACAAATCACAGCTTTCGTGCAGCAAACCCACTTCTCTGCTCTGTACAGAAATTCCTTCCACAGGAAAGGCTTAATGATGGCAAACCAGAGCTGAAACTTCTCAGATGCAGAAATACTTCGGGAGTTACGGGGCATTTGGGGTCACAGTCGCTGCTGCAGCCGAGGTCTGCCGGGGCTGGCATTGCCGGGAAGCCAAGTAGGAAGGATTTTTGTCTGGTTGGAGTAGACTGGGGATAGCTTCAACCTGAGCTCAGCTGGCTCTGCTTCCCCAGGGAGAGCATTCCTGCTCTGGATAGTGCCAGCACACGTGTGCTGCCCATCCTCCTTCTCACCTGGCCATTCACCGCTGGCTGCAGGGGCTTGAAGAGGCTCAGGGAGGGAGAGGGAATGGTTTTGCTAGAACAAGGAATTTTCTGGCTCTTTTTGCCACAGAGAATCAGACTGATCTCTGATGTGTGTCCTGGTTTTACCAAATCTTCCAAAACTGTTGCAATAAACCCGTCCAAAATCGTCTTTTAAATGTTGAGCCAGACCTGACTTTATTCTTGGCCGGGCTTTGTATCTGGCCTTCACACAGATGTAGACACGGAACTTTTTAATTTACCCATTTACAGCAAACAAGGAAATTAATGCTCTAATTAATCCTGCTTCCAGGTAACTGTGTTGGTTTTGCAGGGCCTGTTTTTTGGTAGTAGGGGCCCTCCACAGAGGAGGCTGCTGTGAGAAGCTGATGGAAGCTTCTGCCGTGGCTGCTGTCGGTGCCATGTCCATTCTACTCTTGGGGCTTAGGTTTGTTCCTTCTTTCTCTAAAGAATTTTTTCCCCATAACTTACCAAGAAGACCAAGTGCTAAATACTTAAGAGTACTTAACCGAAACAAAGAAGTAAACAAAGTTAGAAGAAAGGAATAACGCAAGTAAAAGACAGAGCTTAAAGCAGCTGCGAGCTCTTCTTTTTTCAGCGTTCAGAGAAAAAAAGAACGGCTGTTACTGGCTGGAAGAGTTTCACTCTAACCAAAGAAATCCAGTCCTGAAAAATCTACTATCACCAGTTCGGCCTGAATCCTGAGTTTTCTCTGCCACCTGTGGGATCTGGGCCGACCCTGCCTCGCCTTCGGCTTCTTGGGCGCTGCTCCTCTTGCTACAGCGTGACCCTGCACCCCCTGCGCTGCCGGGACATCCTGCCCCTGCCTTCCGAGACACCCTGCCATCCCAGCTACCAGCCCGGGACTTTTCCACTGTTTCAGCTTGGCGCTCTGAGGATCCTGCAGGGACACCAAAACCAAACTGCCCTGGGTTTTGTAAAACAAAGCCCTCAAAGTTCTTAGTACTGTTTTTGTTTGTTATTAATGCTGTAGTTGTTTAATAGTTTTGTGTTTGTTTGCTTTGTAATACATACTAATAAAAAACTGCTATTCCTATTTCCCAAATCTTTGCCTAAGAGCCTCTGATTATAACTTTATAATTGAAAAAAAAAAAAAAAATTGGAAGAAGAAATTTACACTCTCCATTCCAAAGAAAACTCCAGTTGTTTTTTTTACTACCTAGCAGATACGTGTCTTTTCAAACCAAAACAGCTACACCTCGGGCTGTGCCGCCAGGCAGAAACACCCCAACAGCCCCCGCAGCGCCTGCCAGAAGCTGGAGCGACGTTTCCTGAGGTCCTGGACGGGAGAAGATGAGTTTCCCTTGAGGGCTTGGCCTCGCAGGGGGACACACCAGGCCCAGAGTGACCTTTGGCTGCATGGCTCTGGCGCCTGGTCCTCAACCCAGGCCTCACGAGGGAAAGGCACCGGGAGCCCGTCTGCCGCAAAAACTCTCCCTTTCTGCGCCTTGTCTTCTTCTGGGGGCAGCTCCGGGACGTTCAGCTCCTCCCACTCGTCCTCCTCCATGGCCAAGGGCTTTATCCAGATGCCGGAGTCGGACTTGACTGCCCAGAGGTCCTGCGCCAGCCCTGGGTCACTGTCGTCTTCCCAGCTGGAGTGTGTGCAGGATCCGTGGTTGTTCCCTCCGGACGTGTCATGGTCATGGGATGCTTCCTCTTGGGAAGGGCCTTGGCCAGTGTGTTCTTCCCAGTCAGAAATGTCTTCCCAGGTGTTGATGTCTCCCTGGGACAGCTCCTGCTTCATGTTCTCCTCCCAGTCTGAAACTTCCTGAGACAGCTCTTGCGCCAGGTATTCTACGCAGTCTGAGCGTTCCTGGGAGTTGTTGATTTCTGCGTGGGACATCTCTTCCTCTGTGCACTCCTCCCAGTCTGAAACTTCCTGAGACAGCTCCTGCTCTGTGCACTCTTCCCCCTGGGACACTCCCTTGGAGTCGTCCCTTTCTCCCTGGGACAGCTCTGCCTTGTGCACACCTTCCTGCTGGGAATGCTCTTCCTCCATGTGGGATTTCCCAGGCACGGGGCTCTGCTCCCCTGGGGCTGGAGCTGCTCCTGCTGCTCCTGCAGCTTCCTCCAGGGAGTCCTGTTCCTCCAGCTGCTGCAGCAGGGCCTGGGTCAGGAGCTGCCCAGAGCTGCTCCGGTCCCTGCAAAGCAAGACAGAGCTGCTGTCCTGGGTGTTGTTGGGGACACTGGGTGGGCTCTGTGTCCCCAGGGATGGCAGCTCCTCGCTGGCCACAGGAGACTCCGCTGCCTTTTCCTCCTGCTGGGCTGCCAGAGGCTCGGGGGGCTCCTCCTGCCCAGCAGCTCCAGCCGGGGCAGCAGCTGCCGGCTCGGGCTCCGAAGCACTGCATGGGGCAGGAGCGGCGCTGGGCAGGCCAGGAGCTGCCTCTGCTGCCACCTCTGTGCCAGTGGGGCTGGGGGAGCCGGGTCCCGCCAGGGAACAAGGCTGGGGCCCCTCATCCTCCTCCATCACGGGGCTGAAGCGTTTGTTCCCAGTGTTGAAGGCGATGTCCAGCCCCGATGGGTACGGTTCTTCGGCGCAGTACTCTGCCCCATAAAACAGCTCCGAGTCCGAGGTCGAGTCTGAGCCATATTCCCCCTGGGACCCGTCTAGGTCACTGCAGGAGTCCCAGGGACTGTCCCAGTACGAGGCCTCCTCGTCGTTGCCTTGCCCTGCGCACCCTGACGAGAGCGCTGGCCCCGGCTGCTGCTCCTTGAGGCCTCCCAGCAGGGCTGGCCAAGGGCTGAACGGGCTCGGCAGGGCCGGCCCCGGGCTCCGCTGCCATCCAGACGTGGCTGCTTCTCCCGTTTCCACATCCGTGCACTGCTCCAGGTGCTGCTGTCCCTCCGGCTGCCGCCCGCATCCCTGGATCTCCAGCAGGGCCCACCTCTCGATCTCACAGCTGAGGCGCCCGGACAAGCGCCGCAGAGCCGGGCTGCAGCCCGGGGGGCTCTGTGGGGCAGAGAGCGGGCTCTGTGTCCCCAGGGATGGCGGCTCCTCGCTGGGCACAGGAGGCTCCGCTGCCTTTTCCTCCTCTCGTACAGCCGGAGGCTCGGGGGGCTCCTCCTGCCCAGCAGCTCCGGCCAGGGCAGCAGCTGCCGGCTCGGCCTCCGAGGCACCGCCGGGGGCAGGAGCGGCGCTGGGCAGGGCGGGAGCTGCCTGTGCTGTCACCTCCTGCTCCATCTCAGCTTCCCGGTGTGAAAGCCCGCCGGCTGTGTCACCAAAGGTCCCCTCGTCCTGCTCGGGTTGTGACAGGGGCAGGCCTGACGTGCCCCCTGCTCCCGCCCAGTGCCCGCTGAGGCCCGGGGCGTGCGGCCAGCTGGGCACGGGGCCCGGGGCGCCGGGACTCGGGGGCGGCTTTGGTGGCTTTGTCTTTGTCTGTCGCTCTGGTGCTGCAGACGGATCCCGGGAGTTGCGTCCTCCTTGCGGAATGTCTCTCCTGGGACTGGGCACCCCCGGCTCTGCGGTGCCCCCGGGAACCCTCAGCCAGGCTGTGTTGTCACAGGGGTCCGTGGCCACCACCATGTCCCGTGTCATAACGGGCCCTGACACGGAACGCCGGTGTCACCAAGGGCAGCCCCGGCACCCCAGCACCAGAGGGGAGAGCGTTCCCAGAGCAGACCCGGCTTTGGGGACTGTTCGGGTTCTGCAGGGCCTGGTTTTTGGCAGTGGGGGCCCCTCAGAGGTGGCTGCTGTGAGAAGCTGCTGGAAGCTTCTGCTGTGTCCGGCAGAGCCAGTCCCTGCTGGCTCTGAAGGTGAATGTGCTGCCGACCGAGGCTGGGCCTGTGAGAGAGGCTGGGTATGCCTCTGAGGTAACAAATTTAACAAGAAAATCAAAACATCTTGGGGCAGGCACAGTTTTTTCCTAGCCAGAGGAGAGGAGTTGAGAACATGTGAGGGAAACAACCTGGAGACACCAGGCTCAGTGGAGAAGGAGGGGCAGGAGGTTCTCCAGCTGCTGGAGCTGGGATTTGTCTGCAGGCTGTGGTGATCAGCACAGTGAAACAGCTGTGCCCCTGCAGCCCGTGGGGATCCGCGGGGGATGCAGAGATCCACCCACAGCCCGTGGGGATCCACGGGGGATGCAGAGATCCACCCACAGCCCGTGGGGATCCATGGGGGATGCAGAGATCCACCCACAGCCCGTGGGGATCCGCGGGGGATGCAGAGATCCACCCACAACCCGTGGGGATCCATGGGGGATGCAGAGATCCACCCACAGCCCGTGGGGATCCACGGGGGATGCAGAGATCCACCCACAGCCCGTGGGGATCCACGGGGGATGCAGAGATCCACCCACAGCCCGTGGGGATCCACGGGGAATGCAGAGATCCACCCACAGCCCGTGGGGATCCGCGGGGAATGCAGAGATCCACCCACAGCCCGTGGGGATCCGCGGGGGATGCAGAGATCCACCCACAGCCCGTGGGGATCCGCGGGGGATGCAGAGATCCACCCACAGCCCGTGGGGATCCGCGGGGGATGCAGAGATCCACCCACAGCCCGTGGGGATCCGCGGGGGATGCAGAGATCCACCCACAGCCCGTGGGGATCCGCGGGGGATGCAGAGATCCACCCACAGCCCGTGGGGATCCGCGGGGGATGCAGAGATCCACCCACAGCCCGTGGGGATCCGCGGGGGATGCAGAGATCCACCCACAGCCCGTGGGGATCCGCGGGGGATGCAGAGATCCACCCACAGCCCGTGGGGATCCGCGGGGGATGCAGAGATCCACCCACAGCCCGTGGGGATCCGCGGGGGATGCAGAGATCCACCCACAGCCTGTGGGGATCCACGGGGGATGCAGAGATCCACCCACAGCCCGTGGGGATCCACGGGGGATGCAGAGATCCACCCACAGCCCGTGGGGATCCACGGGGGATGCAGAGATCCACCCACAGCCCGTGGGGATCCACGGGGGATGCAGAGATCCACCCACAGCCCGTGGGGATCCATGGGGGATGCAGAGATCCACCCACAGCCCGTGGGGATCCACGGGGGATGCAGAGATCCACCCACAGCCCGTGGGGATCCACGGGGGATGCAGAGATCCACCCACAGCCCGTGGGGATCCACGGGGGATGCAGAGATCCACCCACAGCCCGTGGGGATCCATGGGGGATGCAGAGATCCACCCACAGCCCGTGGGGATCCACGGGGGATGCAGAGATCCACCCACAGCCCATGGCGATCCATGGTGGATGCAGAGATCCACACACAGCCCATAGGGGAGGTGCCCGTGCTGAAGCCAGTGGATGCCTGGAGGAGGCTGTGATCCATTGGGAGACTCAATGGAGAACTGAGGGCCTTTGCTTCCAGGCTGGAGCAGCCTGTCCTTGGAGGACTGCACCCCATGGAAAGAGAGACCCACACCACAGCAGGTTTGGGGGTTTCCATGGATTAAGAGCTCCTTTAAAAGACATTGTGGAGATGAAATTTCCTGTTTTCTCTGCAGACAGGACCTCCTCACCTGGATATTGACAAACACTCCGTGGTATGTCTCGTACAGAACTTTGTTGCCCTTCATCTGCAGGGGGAATTCAAAGGGAATTTCTGTCTTGCCACTGGGGAGTTTCCCTGGTTTCACCATCTCAATGGTGCTGTTGATGATCTGGATAGGCTGCAAAGATTAAATATTATAAATATTAAAGAGGTTTAGGTCGAGACACAGAACCAACAACAGAATTCCTGGATTCCCAGAATCCCAGGGACCTCTTCAGGACACACAGTGCTGGGATATCTTTTTTACAATGAAAAGAAACATGAATATTTTGTTTAAATTTCAATTTTAGGAGTGCATCGCATTAGCAACCAAAGATATTCAGGGAGCTCACCAGGAGCAGCTCCAACTTTGGGAAGTGGAGCTTCATTTCCTAAATTATGACAGGAACGACCTGCTAAATTATTAGCAGGAATGACCAAGGCTGGCACAGCTGAGCACTGAGCCATCCCCTCTGACCTCATAAGTTTATTATTGTTTAGGGGAAAGGTTATTATGATTTAGGGGATAATTTATTATTATTTATGGGAGGTCTCTCACAGGAGTGAGGGCTGACTGGGGAGGTGGTTTGGACATGACATTTCTTTTCTCTCTGCAGTTTTACCATTACTGTCCCCAACTCTTGGGCTTCCAATACAAGAAAGAGGTGGAGCTGTTGGGTGAGTCCAGAGGAGGTCACTCAGTGGATCCCAGGGCTGGAGCCAGGCTGGGATTGTTCAGCCTGGACAGGAGAAGCTTTGGGCTGAGCTCAGGGTGGCCTTGCAGGGCCTGAAGGAACCCCAGGAAACCTGGAGAGAGACAATTCCCGAGGCATGGAGGGACAGGACACAGGGAATGGCTTCATACTGAGAAATGACAAGTTTAGGTGGGATGTTGGGAAAAAAAATCCTTCCCTGGGAAGGTGGGGAGGGGCTGGGCTGGAATTCCCAGATTTGCTGTGGCTGCCCCTGGATCCCTGGCAGTGCCCAAGGCCAGGTTGGACATTGGGGCTTGGAGCAGCCTGGGACAGTGGGAGGTGTCCCTGCCATGGCAGGGGTGGGATGGGATCATCTTTAAGGTCCCTTCCAGCCCAAACTTTCTGTGATTCCCTGATTCCAGGCCATCCTAACTTAAACAAACCATTTTCTAAATGGAGCTGCCTCCAGACAGAGCCAGCCCTGTCCCTGTGGAGTCTGGGAGAGGTTTTCCTGCTGGGACCCAGAGCTGGGGAGCAGCACAGAGCCCTTCCAGGAGCTCCACAGGTCCCTTTTTCTCCAGAGGAATCTGGCAATTTTTGTCTCCTGAACCCCTCCATGGCCTCCACAGACAGTGACTGATCTGGCACAAAAGTCCAGTTAAACCCAGTGAATTCAACAAAAAATAAAACAACATCACACAATCAATTTTTTTTTCTTTAAATCCCAGCCCTTCAATGCATCATCCAGTAAACCTTTTTAAAACTATTTATGGCAGTGCATTTCAGCCTGAAAGAAAATCCTCCCATATCTGGAATATCCCCGGGGATATTCCAGAGTTGTCTGGACACGAATCCTGTGCTCTGGGATGGAGCAGGGAGGTGACACCAGTGACCCTCTGTGGTCCCTTCCAGCCTGACCCAGCCTGGCATTCTGTGATCTCCACACCAAGCTGAGCATTTCCCAGCTTTCCATCACGTCCACACCACCAGCAGCTCTGACCACCTGAGAGCCTTTAAGGAAAGGTTTATTTGTTAAAAAAAAAGGGTTTCTTTGTGCTAAAAACATTCACCTGTGCAGCTCTTACCTTGGCAGTGTTGCAGAAGGCCTCAAACACGCCCACATTTTTGGCACTGAGCTGCAGATTGACTGAGCCCTCCATGGTGAGGGAGATCCCTTGGTGCTGCACCGTGTCCTTACTGGTGATCACCACCACGCCAGAAAGAATTTCCTGAGAGGAAAACAGGAAAAACATTTGTTCCAATTAGTTTTTTTAGACTGTGGAACTCTTGAGATCTCCAAACTGAAAAAAAAAAAAAAAAATCCTGTTCTCAAAGAATGGTGTAACCTTGGCAGGATAGACAAACACCAATGAAGGAATTTGAGATCAGAGCTCTGCAATTTTTGGTTTTTTCCTTAAAAATATCATTTCTCCTCTTGGCTGAAGTGTTAACCTGAGCTTCTGGAGCTAAGTTGCAAAGTTCTAGTTATAATTGTAGACTGATACAATTGTAATCCAATGGAGAATTTTGAACAGAATAATGATTAAAAAGCCACCCTCTGCTCCCAAGGAAAAAAGAGACCTCTGCTCCTTAAGATAAAGATAATTTTAGAAATAGAAGAAGAAAACTTTTGTTTTATACTAAAAAAAGCATCCTTACACAGTACCCTAATGAAGCTAATAAACCCATGAGCACAGCTAAGAGGAAAATTGCTAAATGAAAAGAATTTCACAGTTTACAGAGGTTTTTTTTCCAAGCAGCTACAAATTCATGACGTGAGAGCCACCAAAAAACTGTTTTCTTACAGCAATGTCTCCATAAAAGCTCTAAGAGAAACTCCTCTCCCTAACATCTGATAAAAGACTATTTTAATTAGTGAAACTAACTAAAAATCACAGGTTTTGTCTCTTTGTGTTGTCGGTGAGAAAGCAAACAGTCTGTAAAGAGAAAAAAAAAAGTATTTTCAAAAGTTTCATTTTGATTCTCGTTCTTTTCTGTTAGTGTTTATTAATAAATTTATTATTATAAATAATAATAAAAAATAAAAAAAATAAAATCTTTACACCTTTTAAGATTTAAACCTATTTTACTTCTCTCCTCCACAAATTATCCTTTGCACACAAAAATGCTGCACCCTCAGAATGTCACCTCAGAGTTTTCAATGCTGAAAAAAATGATGAACTGCAGGAGAGCAGCACACAGCTCCCCTCACACACTCCATGGTTCATCCTTCCCTTCTCCCACACTGGAAAATCTGCATCAATCCTGAAATATTCCCAGCTGGAAAGGGCAGCAGGTTCCTTCCCTGGGGATAAATCTCCTCTCCTGCTCCTTCCCCAGGCAAACAGGACCAAGGTGCAGCTCCCTCCTCCACAATCCTCTGCCCCCAACCACTCCAAACCAGGTTCTCTCCAGCAGAGTGGGAATTTTGGGAGATTTTTTGTCTTTCCTGGTGGGACAGGATGGCAAAAACGGGGTCAGGGGGGTTGAGGCAGCAGGAAAACATCCTGAGAGCCTGGGAAGAGGATGTGCAGCAAGTGGGAAACGCCGGAACAGGAGGCACGAGCACAAAGGGCCAGCAAAGAAAAGCTGACCTAAATTCTGCTCTGCTGAAGGGCCTTAATTAGCACAAGCAATTAGGTTATTGCTTTAAAAAAAAAAAAAAAATGAGTCCAGCTCAACTCTGAGAAGCAAGGACAACCCTGAGCATGTGAGCTGCTCTAACAAAGGAGAAGTTTCCTGTCACACATCAAACAACTCGTTCCAGAGCTGCTGCCTCCACGTGGGGAGGGAGCAGGAAAACAAAGGATGACTTGAAGTTAAGTAACAATTTTTTCTTTCAATATTTCCTCAGAAATGAAAAAAAATAAAACCAGTTCAAAATTTTGTCCCTCTGCTCAGGTGAGACCCCCAGCCCTGGGGCCCAGCACAGGGAGGACGTGGAGCTGCTGGAGAGAGCCCAGAGGAGGCTCCAGGATGAGCAGAGGGATGGAGCAGCTCTGCTGGGAGGAAAGGCTGGCACAGCTGGGATTGTTCAGCCTGGACAGGAGAAGCTTTGGGCTGAGCTCAGGGTGGCCTTGCAGGGCCTGAAGGAGCCCCAGGGAACCTGGAGAGAGACAATTCCCAAGGCACGGAGGGACAGGGCACAGGGAATGGCTTCACACTGAGAAATGACAAGTTTAGGTGGGATGTTGGGAAAAAAAATCTAGATTTTCCAGATTTGCTGTGGCTGCCCCTGGATCCCTGTGTGTGCCCAAGGCCGGGTTGGACACTGGGGCTTGGAGCAGCCTGGGACAGTGGGAGGTGTCCCTGTCCATGGCAGAGGGGTGGCACTGGATGGGATTTAAGGTTCCTTCCATTCCTTTCTCTCCCTACAAGATTCTTATTAAAAATCCATGTTGTATCCCTGCTCTTCCATCGTGTTTCCATCCCAGACTTAGAGATTCCAGTTAATGAACTACAATTTCAAACCTTTCCACATGGAGTTAAAGCAGAAGGTTAAAACAAAACTGACAGATTGACTGATCAAGAAATATCCTAATTTCAGCTTAAAACAGAGGGAATATTCCTTTCCAGACAAAAAAAAAAATCCATTTAAAAGTGATATAAAGCAAGTCAAGTCCAGTCAAATTGAAAACGCACATGGCACTGAAATAGATAAATAAACAAAATCCTAATAATTTCTAAAGCTCAAAATGATGTGAAATGAGACACAGACAGTATTTCCCCCTCTGGAGCCATTCCTCCAGGGAATAATTCAGCTTTGCCAGAGCCATCCTCTAGATAATCTGACAATTGCAGGGCAGATGCTGCACACACTTCCTTCCAAATCCAGTTCTCCAGGATTAAAATCAGTCAATAAATGGAATTTCGGTGGATGGAAAGGATTTTTATGATACAAGAAAAAAGAGAGAACTGAACATTGCTGCAGAATAACTGAGGATTTCTAGGTAAATAGTGACAAAAAAATTTAAAATATTCCTTCCAAGCCACATGGGGTTCTGCAGAGCTGGCTCAGGGTCTTCCCGCGGTACCCAGGAAAAGAGGAAAGACAAAAAGCACCGTTTAATCCCAAAGGCAATGCCCAAAATCCCGGAGCTGAGCACCTGCTGGCCACGGGAGGACATCGGGAACCGGGCTGGGATCGGGACAGCTCCGGGCAGGGACGGGGGAGAGATCGGAGCACGGGAAAAGCTCCGGGAAAGGGACAGGAGGACAGGGACACGGGGAAAGCTCCGGGACACAAAGGAAAGACGCCGACACCGCGACAGCACCGACGGGAGAGGGCGAACCACTCCGCTTCCCGAGGAATCCCCGCTGCCAGCGACGGGCCGGGGCGTGATCCAGTCCAGCCCTGTGCCCAAGGCAGGGTCACCTGGAGCAGGTGGCACAGGGAAGTGTCCAGGTGGGTTTGGGATGTCTCCAGAGCTGGAGACGCCGCGCTCTCCCTGAGCTCTGGGCTCCCAGGGCTCTGCCGCCTTCTCTTTTCTCCGTGGAGAGAAAGTTGTGCCTCATGTGCAGGGGAATTGCTGGGCTCAGCCCCTGCCCGGGGCTCCGGGGCCATTGCTGGGGCTGCTCTGCCCTCCCTGCACAGGGGACAGACATGGGGACACCCAGGGACACTGATGTCCCCTCTCCCTGGGTCTCCTCTCCAGGCTGAGCAGCCCCAGCTCCCTCAGCCTCTCCTGGGCACGGAGATGCTCCAGGCCCTTCCTCAGCTCCAGGAGCTCCTGTCCCTGCTGTGCTGAGGATCCAGGGCTGGACACAGCAGCCAGAGGAGCCTCCAGGGCTGGGCAGAGGGGCAGGATCAGCCCTGACCTGCTGGGAACGCTCATCCCCATGTCCCCCCCAGGACAGCACTGGCCTCCCTGCCCGCTCGCCCCGCGCGGCGCCCCGCTGCTCCCCGCGGTCCCGGCAGGCGCTGTCGCGACAGACGCACCCCATCGCGATAGACTTTCCCGGCGCGCTTCACCCGCACGTCCAGCGCGGTGCCCATCGCCCCGTCACGTGACCGCCGCCTCACGTGCCCCGAGGGGCGGGACGCTCTGGAGCCCCGCCCCCTCCACATCCGGGTCCTCGCCGCCGTCACTTCCCAGCCGCTGACGCCGCTTCCCGCGCGGCCACGCCCACTACCCCCGGTTGTCATAGCAACGCGCGGGCGGGGTGAGTGACGCAACGCCGTTACCGGCGAGGAACTACAGAGCCCAGCGTGCTTTGCGCGCCGGCAGCGCCCGCTGCGGCCTGGGGCGCCGCGGGGGCTGATGGGAGTTGTAGGCGGGGCTCGCCACCGCCTTACGCGGCCCGCGAGTGTCGCTTGTCTCGACTGAGCAGGGCGGTGACAATGGGAGCCCGGGAAAGGCGTCGCTGCCCTGAAATTTATCCCTGTGACTACACTGTACAGCCACAAGCACGGATGTAAACGAGGAGCGAACTTGTCTCCGTTCTAATTCCACGCGGGATTCATCGCTTTGAATTTCCAAACACGGCCCGGCCTCTGTCCCCAGAGTTCCCCGCAAGTTGTCCGATAAATTCAGGAAGGCAATGCCTTGCAATTGTACGCAGTGAGGAATTCCGCCTTCAAACCCTGGAGCACGGAAACACTCGGTGTGGAAATGTCCGAGTGCTGAGGGAAAAGCTTCCATCTCTTCCAGGGGTGGCCTCAGACGGAATTCCCGTGATTTCAGCGGAACCGGGAATTGTCCATCGGGGGAACTGCGAGTCCTGAGGGAAATCTCGAGAGCAGGAGCTGAGTTCTGAATTTTATTGCTTTCCGAAGTCATTATTTGCACCCCATTATTCACTAGAAGTAGATTATATTCAGATTTACATCGTTGAAATCAACCCTGCCCTGTCCGTGGTGGGAGTACCTGGAAGATGGTTCTGTCCTCTTCCTCCTCACCCCTTCAGTGCTGAAACCCATCCTCGGCCCTTCCTCCTGCAGTGCTTACGGAAAACTTGGCAAAACCCACTGCGCGCTCCTGTTCTGGGGGAAAAAAAGTGAGATACCAAAGTTGTTCCACGTTTCAGGGAAGAGAGGGAAAGTGGTCACTGTAAAAAGAAAGGAGTATTTAACTGGGATCACTGAATATTTCTGGCAGGGCTCAGGTAGCTAATTACTATCATTCATTAGTGTGGGACAGATAAAGAGGGATTTTTTTGTTTTGTTTTGATTTTTACCCCATGCAAGGAGAACTCAAAAGAGGAAACTAAAAGCCTGGACTAAAAGCTGCTTCTGAGCATGTAGATTTTATTTTGCCATCACTTTCACAATCAGCTGCTTTTCTTGGGAAACTTGTTCCAAGGTGCTTCAGTTACTCATTCCTAGGAAGTGGAGCCTCGTGTCCAGAAAAAGCTCCTGGTGGTGCAGGCAGGAGCTGCCCCCGTGCCTGGCAACACAGAGCCCACAAACAAACCCAGGGAACACCTGAGGAATCCGTGTCCAAATCCCGTCTCTGCAGTGAGAGCTCAGCACCCTCAGGGTGGTAGAAACAAATCCCAGGATGGTTTGAGTGGGAATGGACCTTAAAGATGATCCAATCCCACCCCTGCCATGGGCAGGGACACCTTCCACTGTCCCAGGCTGCTCCAAGCCCCAGTGTCCAACCTGGCCTTGGACACTGCCAGGGATCCAGGGGCAGCCACAGCAAATCTGGAAAATCTAGATTTTTTTCCCAACATCCCACCTAAACTTGTCATTTCTCAGTGTGAAGCCATTCCCTGTGTCCTGTCCCTCCATGCCTTGGGAATTGTCTCTCTCCAGGGTCCCTGGGGCTCCTTCAGGCCCTGCAAGGCCACCCTGAGCTCAGCCCAAAGCTTCTCCTGTCCAGGCTGAACAATCCCAGCTGTGCCAGCCTTTCCTCCCAGCAGAGCTGCTCCATCCCTCTGCTCATCCTGGAGCCTCCTCTGGGCTCTCTCCAGCAGCTCCACGTCCTCCCTGTGCTGGGCCCCGGGGCTGGGGCAGCTCTGCAGGTGGAGTAAATAAAATTATTTACAAACAAAAACCGAAACTCACAAGAAGAAAGAAACAAACAAACAAAAAAAGCGAACCACACCAAAGAAACCCCACAAAAACTGGCCCAACCAACCAAAAAATCCCAAACCCAAAACAAAACCCCAAAAAGCAAGACAAACAAAACCCTGAAACAAACAAACAAAACAAACAAAACCCCTTAACCCAGAGAGCAGGAGGAATAAAACAACTGTTCAAGGAGAGAAATATCCCCATGTGGGACTGTTGGTCCAGCTGTAGTGCCAGGTGAATTCCCTTCCCACCTCCAGGCTGTGGGCACCAATATTCCACTGAGAAGCCCCTTTCCCCTTTAGCTTTGATTTTCTGAAGGAATTTTCATTCCCAAAACAAAGCCACAAATTGTCAATCTCCCCATTTGCCCAAATTTGGGGAGAATTTTCCCAGTGGATGAAGGCAGCAGGCTCCTGACAATGACAGGGCTCAGTGCCAAAAATTCCAGCCTTGCTGTGGCGCTTCAACTCTTCCACTGATTTTGCTGAAATCTTCCAAAATAATTCAGTTGGAGGTGGATATAAATTTATGATTTGGATCAACCAGAAGAAATCCTGTTACTGGAGAGGGAATTTTCATAAGGACAAGAGGGATGGTTTTAAATTGACAGAAGGCAGGGTTAAACGGGATATTGGGCAGGAATTGTTCCCTGGAGGGTGGGGAGGGGCTGGGATGGAATTCCCAGATTTGCTGTGGCTGCCCCTGGATCCCTGGCAGTGCCCAAGGCCTGGTTGGACACTGGGGACAGTGGAAGGTGTCCCTGCCCATGGCAGGGCTGGCACTGGATAGGCTTTCAAGTCCCTTCCAAAACCATTCTGGGATTCTGTGATTGAGGAGCTCTGAATTCTTGCAGAAATGTCGTAGCTACTGTGGTTGGACAGCTCTTAATCACTTAATTTTTATAATTGTTACTGCCGTTGGTTCATGGTTCATGCATTGCTGTGTTCAGCTGCAAGGGCAGCATTAAATAAATCTATTCTGATTATTCCTCAGTTTATCACAAAGAACTAACCAGGAGGATGCAGCTTTTGCTCAAATCCATTTTGGAGGAAACTTGTGGAGTCAACCAGAAGCAAACTTGACTTGGATCTTCATTTGTTGGTCTCAAGTTTTGCTGAGCCAGAACTGAATAGAAGAACTCCAGTAACAAATGAACCTAAACTGAAAACAAAGGGAAAAATACTGTATGAATTTAGAATGATCCAGACATTTGGTTTTGTTCCTGATTATCAAAGAATCCTCCTGGAATGGTTTGGGTTGGAAGGGACTTTAAAGATCAGCCAGTTCCAAACCCCTTCCACTTTTCTACCTGTTTATTTCTGGGACATCATTTTAACAAACAGATTTAAATCGTTCAGAATTATTCCATTTCTATATTTGCCTCATCCCAGAGCTGGAATGTGTGGATTAATTGGTTTAGAATGACAGCATTCCTCATTTGGAATAACCACAGGGAAGCTGGGGTTACCCAAACTTTTTTGGGGGTACCCAGAATCTGTTTTTCTGGTCTTTTGGGGTTTTTTTTTAATTAGTTTTGAAATCTTTGCTCAGAGGACAGTGGTGTAGAATCACAGAATGGTTTGGATTGGAAGGGAGTTGACTTAAGGAATTCAATGGGAGAAGATTTACAGTTTATACAAAGTCATGAAAACAACAAAAAACCCTCCACTTTTAAGGAGCTCAGAGATGATTAAATCGAATAAAAAAGTCATTTCAAATCTTGTTCCCGTGTTGGACAATCTTGAGGTCACTCCATGGTTTCTGGAAGCACATTTGACAAATTGTTTTTCAGGGCCCCTGGGTGGAAAAGCTTCTTCAACACCGAGGAGGGAGGAGAAGAAAGAAGTGATGCTCTGAACAAGAGGAAGGAAGCTGAAATCCATTCTTTTTGGTGGAGAAATCAGGAAATCCCAGCCCTGCACCACACCAGTGATGGAGTTCCTGAAAGGAGGAAGGTAATAAAAAAGAAATTAAAATCTCTGCACCGCATAGAGGGATTGTAGACACGTTAAATCTCACCAGTATTTTCTAAAACATTTCCCCATTGCACAGAAATTCCCTTTTTGTTAAAAAATTATGCTCTAAAGTATAGCAGACTTCAAAGAACTAATGAGAAAACACTACAGAAGGCAACAAAATTAACTTATTTATTCACACAACAAGGTGAGAAAAACGGATTGAGATGAAACAAAGCTGGGGGAACATCCAGGAAAAAAAAATCTAAATTAATTGTTTTTAATGAGAGAGGTACAGTAAAAGTAAATAACCCCATAAAATATAACACTGGTCAAGGATTTTTAAAGGTATTTCAGGATGAATTAATTTTCCAGCCAAAATACACAGTTTTGAAGGGAATTCCCTCAGAGGAACTGTCATTAGATACTTTAAAAAGGGCTTGAACTGAGTGAAAATTGCCACTCAAGAGAATTAACAAATAAGGAAAATAATGTTATAAAATATGTAGGGGAGACCAAAACAGTGGAAAAAACCAAAACAAATGGTTTAGACATTAAAATATATATATATATTTTGCAAGATTTTGGCAGGGAAAGAAAATATTGACTGAAAATCCTGAATAAAAAGTACTTAGGAATCAGAAAAAAAATTTAAGAAATAACTGATTGGGTATTAATTAGGTAATTTTTCCTAGTCAAAGGTTGTTACTGGATGTTGAGAGATTCTGAAGGATGATAGGCAAGTTGATATCTTTAAAAATGTTGTGGAAAAAAACCTTCTTTACAAAACAGTGAATTTTGCAGGCCCGTGTGTGAGAATTGATGGATATGGAGGAATTGTTTGGGAATTTGGCAGATAACCTATGGCAGGACACAGGTATGGAGAATAAAACCACAAATAAATACAAAATAAATGCACATTGCAACAAAAACTCGTACATTCTGCCAGCAGCAATGAATTGTAGTAGTCAGTGTTAAAAAAAAAAAGGTGTTTTGTTAGAAGTCTTTTCAAATAATATTAAAATAAATAATGAAAAATTAATGTGTAAAATTGACTCGTTGAGTGCTGATAGCCCTTGAAAAACAAATTGGGATTCATCCAGATATTGAAAACATTGACAGTTGTATTAAACAAAAATTGTGCTGCCCAACAATTATGTGGAAGCAAAGTTTTGTGGTGACCTCAAAGGGGACTGGAATGGAACAGAACTTTTTTAATTTATTTGTTTTTTTTAATATTGATTTGGGACCAGGGGAAAAAAAAAATTGTACCAGTGAGTGATCTCCACACCCTCAGCTGTTTACATTTCCCTGTGACATAAATAGCTTCTGAAACTCCAAGTGTAAGATTACAATTCATGGCACAGGTTTGTTTTGGTTTTTTTTTTTTCTTTCTCCTGGTTGTAAGGAGTGCGTAACTGGGGCTGCAGTGTGAGGTGTGTTAGTGGCAGGATATTTCCACCCTGACAGGTTGGAGCTTCCCGAGGCAATGAGCACAGATTTTTTAGGTTTTTTTCTTGTCAAATAGGAGGAAGACTGTGTAACTCAGCCCCTTAAACAGATTTTTCCACTGGTACATTATAGCTAAGGGATACCAACCAATAATGTTGTGATATAATGTTTTTAATGATATGTTTTCAGTATTTTAGACTGGAGTAAGGGACAGGATGGAAATTATTTTTAACCTTCATAGAAGGCTGGACATGGGGCTTGGAGCAGCCTGGGACAGTGGAAGGTGTCCCTGCCCATGGCTGGGGTGGCACTGGATGGAATTTAAGGTCACTTCCAACCCAAACCATTCTGGGATTCTGTGATTTCTGAGCTGAGCTTGAGGAATGACTCACAAACCCAAATCCTTTCTGTCAGGATCCAGAACAGAGTGGGCAGGGCCCAAACACCATCAAGGTGTTAAAGGAACACACAGGGAAAGCAAAGTCAGAGAAAATAAAATTCCTGTTCTTGCCTCCGAGTTCACAGGACAACACTTCCACAGAATCCCAGGATCCCTGAAGCTGGAAAAGCCCTCCCAGCTCATGGAATCCAAGTTGTGACCAATGCCCACCTTGTTCCTAGCCCAGAGCTCCGAGTGCCACCTCCAGGTGACACCTCCAGGGATGGGCACCCCAAACCTCCCTGGGCAGCCCCTGCCAAGGCCTGAGCACCCTTTCCATGGGGAAATTCCTGCTGCTGGCCAAGCTGAGCCTCCCCTGGGCCAGCCTGAGGCCGTTCCCTCTCCTCCTGTCCCTGTTCCCTGGGAGCAGAGCCCGACCCCCCCGGCTGTCCCCTCCTGGCAGGGACTTGTGCAGAGCCACCAGGTCCCCCCTGAGCCTCCTTTTCTCCAGCCTCAGCCCCTTGCCCAGCTCCCTCAGCCCCTCCTGGGGCTCCAGCCCCTTCCCCAGCTCCCTGCCCTGCCCTGGACACGCTCCAGCCCCTCCAGGGCTCTCCTGCAGGAGCCACAACTGGACAGAGACTGGAGGTGAAATCCACGTTGTCCCAAATCCGTGTTGTCCAAGAGCTGAAGAACTTTCTGCAGTGTGTTCCCCACTAACCAGGTGAGGAAGGCAAACCTGAAGATCCATGTTTAAGTGCTCCCAGGATTTCCTGGGACAATGAGCTTCCCAGACAAAGCATCAAGTGGAAAATAATAATTTAAATAAAAGCCTTTATGCAAAAGCAGCAAGAGAAGAATGGATCAAAACCTGGCAGGATGAGAGGAAATAGAAAGAAAAGAGGAGTAAAAGGTCAGCTTTCAGAGAAGGGGAGATCACAGGAGGAGCCTGCAGGGAGCTGTGCTGTGGCTGCTTCATGAATTCCTCAATGATCTGGAGAGAGGGAGACACCACAGCTGAAGGTGTTGAGGTATTCAGGTAAAGGAAAGGTAGAGGACAAACTGAGGTGCCGTTAAAGGGCTGCCTGGAGAACTGAATAAAGACCTTGCAAGACTGAGTGACTGGATAATAAAGTGGCAGATAAAATCTGATGTGGTAAAGCAGTGCCCACGAGGGGGGAAATTCTGTGTACATAAGGATGGGCTGGAAGTTGTTTTCCCACTCACAAATGAGATCTTTGGGTTCTGATTAATATTTCCATCAAAATATCAGCACAATGTTCCCTTTAACTGAGAGAAACCAATCAAACATTTGGAATTATCAAGAGCACAAAATGAAGAACAAACCAGAGAACACTGTAGCACACCTGCCCTGGTATAAATCCATAGTTCTCTGTACACTGAGCAGTGTGTGCAGTTCTTTTCCAGACATCTCAAAAAGCCTTCCAGGACCTGAAGGAGTGGACAAAAAAGATGGAGAGAGACAATTCCCAAGGCACGGAGGGACAGGACACAGGGAATGGCTTCACACTGAGAAATGACAAGTTTAGGTGGGATGTTGGGAAAAAATCCTTCCCTGGGAGGGTGGGGAGGGGCTGGGATGGAATTCCCAGATTTGCTGTGGCTGCCCCTGGATCCCTGTGTTTCCCCAAGGCCAGGTTGGAGCACTCTGGGACAGTGGAAGGTATCCCTGCGCATGGCAGGGGGTGGAGTTGATGATCTTTCAGGTCCCTTCCAACCCAAACCATTCTGATATTTTATGAAAATGGGGAAAGGAGGAGAGACTGTTCTGGGACAATCTTATGTTACTTAGATCCTACTAAGAACATTATTTTCAGTATGTACACACACACACATATAAATCCTCCCAATACTTCTTCCCTCAAAGGCAAAATAAAGAACAAAAATGTCTTACCTTTACCTGGGACAGTGGAACGTGTCCCTGCCCATGGCAGGGGTGGCACTGGATGGGTTTTAAGGTCCCTTCCAACCCAAACCATTCTGGGATTTCTGTGTTTCTGTAATTCTGTGATCTCAAGCTGCCAATTCTGAAAAAACAGAATTTTGGAGAAAACTCCTCTGATCCCAGCATTCCCTTACAGCCTCAGCCATGGCCTTCAAGGACAGCTGGAAGCTGCTGCAGAGAGCAGCAGAAACCTGGGTTTGGAGTTTAGGACACTTTGGAAAAGGAACAGCAAATGAAAAGTTTCCCACTTCAGAAATAACTTTTAAGGAATTTTTCCCCCCCGTGGAAGAGATCCATGTTGCCTGTAAAAACCTTGTGGTGTCATCCCTTTGGCTAAGGAAGTGATGCTCAGAATCTGGAATTTGGGTAAAAATTAATACCACAGAGTTGGCATAATTATTATAATTTATTACATATCAATTTCACTGCCTTGAAAAGCAACATAAAAAAGACAACAAAAAGTTCTTTCTTGTGACAATCTAAGCAAGAAATATTTTTTTGATGCTGCTTTCAGCCTTTGAAACTTGAAGTTGCTTATAAATTTCCCTGACCAAAATATTACCCTTCAAAAAAAAAAAAAACCCCAAATTCTCCTTGTTCCTTCCACTTAAAACAGAAGGAAAAAAAAAAAAAAAAGACAGGGGAGGTTTAAAGAATAAAAAAATAGCCTGAAGCAACACCCAGGACAGAAAACTTCTTCCAAGCAGTTAAAGCTTGGCAAACCTGCAAACAATGGAAAACAAACAAACAAGGATCGGTTGAATGTTTGTCTCAGCCTGAATGTTCTGGACACACACAAAACCTCCCAAAGGATCCTAAACTCCCCAAAATAAGGTCAGGAAATGTTCTGTTCCTGATGCTTCGTGTTTGAAAACCCCCTGTGTGCTCTGTCCATCCCAGATATATAAAGTTCCTCTGTAAATTTGAGCGTTTTAAAAATGTATATAAATAGCATTAATTAGTATTTAATTTATTTAACAGAAGTCTTTAAAAACGTATTAATTCGGTCTTTTATGTGCCAAAGATGAGATGTACATTTGATACTCACACATCTAGAATGGACTAGAGTTTATTCTAACAGAATAAATAAAATAAATATCCAGAGTAGGTTACATACACCTAGAATGGACTAGAGTTCATTCTAACAGAATAAATAAAATAAGTATCTAGAGTAGGTTACGTTACATTGATTTTTAAAAATATTTATACTACTGCAGGTGCATTTGGAATTTTCTCAATGCTTCTCATTTAGCTTTGTTTTAATTTTTACCTGTAAGTCTTTATGTTCTGCCTGAAATTTGGGCTCAGCAGTCCAGTTTCACCAATTTGAGGTAATCCCTTTCAAAACCTGCTCTGTCAATATATCAAAATTCAGTTCAGGTTTATTGTGAGAAGACTCGCTGTTGCACATAGGTTGGAAGAGGGGAAAAACAATGGGATTGAGGGGATTTTTCAACTTTTCCATAAGTGAGTTTTATAAGCCAAGAGAGAAACTTTCTGTGCTGGGAGCATGAGTGTTGTGTGTCCTGCTCTCAGGAGAGGAGAGGATATTTTAGTGGAAAGAGATCTAAACTCATCATCTCTAATCAATCATCATCATCTAATCTAATCTAATCAATCATCTAATTCAATTGTGGTCATCAACCTGATGGGCCTTGCACACAAAAATATCAAATACCTGGCATTAGGGTAATTTCATTGTCCAGAAAGGGAAGGATTAATGGGCAGTGCTGTTAGCACAGAGCACAGAAGAGGTTTGGTGCCTCAGAGAACTCTTGTGCAGCTGCTGCTCAGTGAAATCTTTTCCATCTCCACAGACTGGCCAACTTTACCAAGGCCACTGGACAATTTCAAACCTGACAGATTTCTTGGGAAACCATTTAACTATTTATGAAATTCCACTTAAACAAGCAACACACCTCATCTTTCATTGTGCTACCAGCGCCTGCCAATTGTTCCAAATTTAAACCCATTTTTTAATATTCCTTATATCAGGGAATGGTTTGGGTTGGAAGGGACCTTAAAGCCCATCCAGTGCCAGCCCTGCCATGCGCAGGGACACCTTCCACTGTCCCAGGCTGCTCCAAGCCCCAATGTCCAACCTGGCCTTGGACACTGCCAGGGATCCAGGGGCAGCCACAGCAAATCTGGGAATTCTATCCTAGCCCCTCCCCACCCTCAGTAATTGTTCCTGATATCACATAATCCTACTTTCTGTCAGTTTGAAGCCATTGCTCCTTGTCCTGTCACTCCTTTGTGGTCCCTTCCAACCCCAAACCAAATCCTGGGATTCTACCCCAGGTTTTTTGTTTTGGTTTTTTTTTGTTTGTGTGTTTGTTTGGTTGGTTGGTTGGTTTTTTTTTTTTTTTTTTTTTTTTTTTTTTTTTTTTTTTTTTTTTTTTTTTTTGTTGAGGGGGTTCTGGACCCTTTGCAAAGTTTTCTGATGTCGTGAGACCTGAAAGCCAGGATTTCTCCATGGTTGTTTCTTAACTCACCCTGGCAGTTTTGCAGCTGGGAGTGACAGTGACAGTAGGGAAGAGGGAGCCCTGAAACTTCTTTAAAAAGGATGGAGAACTGTAAGGTGTGGACTCCTCCAGCCCTTTACACCTCAGAGGGAACTGGAGCTGGATTTACCCCTTGCTGCAGCCCCAGAAGCTTTGTGTGCTGTTGTCCTTCCCACAGCAGTTCGAGATTGATGCCCACAGCGCTTCCCCCTCAGGTGCCCGTGGTGTTGTGCCCTCTGCAGAGTTTCAGCCAGCCTGGGGAAGCTGCCCTGGGAATGCTCCAGGGAAATCCCCACCCTGGGAGCACAGCCCTGCCCAGCAGTTATTTTAGGAGTTCCATCCTGGCAGGACTGGGCCCTGCAGGCCCAGCTGGTCCCTCTGGAATTTCAGCAGGAATCTCAGCAGAAAGGTCAGCGCCGACCTTGCCTTGCCAGCTCCCTGGAATAGCTCACGGAGGGGAAATGCAGGCCCTGAAAACGGTGCCCTACAAAAGAGGAGTGCTGGCCCACAGAGCAATTAGCCTACATTAGTGATGCCACAGAGCAGCTCCAGGGCTGGCAGTGGGGACACCCGGGGAGCTGGGGCTGAAATGCAGCTCCTCTGCTTTATGTGCACTGCACAGAATACAAACTCTTTATTCTGGGTTAATAATGCTGAGTGGATCACTCCTTGGTTAAACCCTCAGCTCTTGTCGTGGTTTTTTTATTCCTGGCGGTGCTCAGCCAGCTCTGAGTGACCCACCTGGGGCAGAGGTGGTGAATAAAGAGATTCAGAGGAGTTCTGGAGGCTGGTGGCTGCGTGGAGGATTGATCTTGGCTAAGCACGAAACCATCTCTCACTTTGGCAAAAGCTGATCTGTTCTGGGAAGATTCACCTGAACATCAGAAGAACTTTCCTGTGCAGTGACTGAGCACTGAACTCCTCTGGGCAACCTGTGCCAGGGCCTCACCACCCTCATAGTAAAGAATTCCATGGTAATTTGTAATTTAAATTCACTCTTTTTCAGCTTAAGGCCATTCCTCCTTGTCCCATCACTCCGTGCTCTTGTAAAAAGTCCCTCTCCATCTTTCTTCTAAACTGGGATGGGATAGAGGATCTGGGAGGGAAAAAGGAACAGACAACAGAGCATTCCTGCTTCTATGACTTCTGCTGAAGAATGGCTTCTTAGCCTAATGAAGCTCCGTAAGTGACGATTTTAGAAAAAAAATATTTAAATTCATCACAATTTCTTTTTCTCATCTAGCAGGATCAAATGGACAGCAAGCAGAACACACTTCTAAGAACTTTCTTGAATGCATTTGTGTCAGGATACCACCAATATGGGCTGGAATTTCTAGACCGGAATCCCTGTGGAAGCTGCACCAGGAGCTTTCTCCTGACAGCAAGAACCAAGTTTTCATTTTGGCCAGCAGAGACACCAATGCTGCTGCACAAGGGAGCAGGGAAGTGGGAAAAAGGGAAGGGGCCAATGAAGGAGCTGATTTTAATGGAATTGAGGACAGTTTTTGACTCTTCCAGGAATTCCAAGAGAGAAGCAAAAGCTGGGCATTGAACAGATGTAGATCCAATGATGTCACAGTCAGCAGAACTAAAAGATTTTTAAAGAGTCATGGACTGTACTGGTCCTTTTGGATGTGAGGGGGACTTTGTAATTAAATTATCCTTTTTTTTTTTGTTTGTTTTCCATATTTTCTAACACAGCGAAACTAGATTCCTCTAGTAGTTGGAAACTGAGGGTATAGAGAAGCTCTCAGATGGGAAACACTTGATTTATAAAAGTTTTAAAGAATCACAAATCCTCAGAATGCCTGATTTTAACAGGAACTCTTCTGCACTCCCACAAATGTATTTATCATGGAAAGTGATCTTAGGAGGACTTCTGGGATACAAACTCCAAGAATGCATTTTCCCTTGGATAACTAACACAGCCTTTTTCTTCCCCAGAAAACTCCGTGGTTTTGGGGAAGGATTTTCACAGAATCACTGAGGTTGGAAAAGATCTCCAAGATCATCAAGTCCCAGCTGTGCCCAATGCCCACCTTGTCACCAGTCCAGGTGTTCTCTGGACACCTCCAGGGATGGGTACTCCAAACCTCCCTGGGCAGCCCCTTCCAATACTTAACAACCATTTCCATGAAAAAAAAATAAAATTCCTCCTGATGTCCAGCAATTCCTGACTGATGTTTTAAATCCGGAAAGAAACTTTTCACACTCGGGAGCGCGATCTTCACCCTGAGTGCGAACACCAAGGAACACAATTCCAGAGAGGATCAGGGAGAACTCAGAGAGGTGAATTTTTTTCTTTTTGGGGGGGAACAAGCCTCATCCAGCAGCAATTCCAGGACCTTCTGGTCCAGAGGCGTGCCAACCTACACAGTGTGCAGCTCTGGCTGTCAATCCAAAGCCGGTACTATCGAAGCCGGCTCCGATGATGACTCAAAAGCCGATCCATCTCCATCCGAATGGGTTTCCATGGCAACCCCTCTGGCCTAAAAAGAGCTGGACCACATTAGTTACTTAGCAGCACCTTTTTGACAGGCGAAACACAAGCTGCTCCCTCCAGATGATGGTTTCGTTTAGAGCTGAGGCTGTCTGCGAGCTGCTCTGGGAAGTGTCGGTGATGTAACCCGTGGAGGAGAACTTCTGCTGGGACTTCACTTGGGGTTGGGGCCCAGCACCAAAGGAGTTGAGCTCTGTGCCGGCTTTGGTGGAGAAACACGACAGCAGAATCTTTCCTTCTGTGTCATGATGGAATTGTCCCTGAAGATCTTCCAGCTTGGGTCTGGTGGCCTAAGAAGACCCCTCTTGCAGTGGGATACAGAGGATTATTGGAATTGCTGCTTGTACAACACAGCATCTTACATCAAAACTTCTGGCCAAAGTACAAATGTTGAGCAGTGGAGAAGTCAGGGTGCCCAAGGCTGTTGTGAAGGAAGCCTGGAGTTCATCAGGCAGAGATGGAAAGGCTCCAGAAGGAAAACTGCAGGGCTACAGGGTTGGATCAGGGAGTGAAGCCTTCCAGAGCACACAGTGAGGAGACAAATGGGCCCCTCCATTCCATGTAGGAAGGCTGAAAAGGGAAAACATGGGACATATTACCCATCATCACACTCCACTACCACAGAAGGGTCAGAAGGGATATTAAAAAACACTTTCCACTGTCCCAGGGTGCTCCAACCCCAATGTCCAACCTGGCCTGGGACACTGCCAGGGATCCAGAGCCTGCCCACCCTCCCAGGGAACAAGTTCTTCAAATACTTAAACCTAAAATCCCCCTCTTTCAGTTTGAAGTCACTCCCCCTTGTCCTGTCACTCCAGTTCCTGGTGAATTGTCCCTCTCTGGATTCTCTGTAGCCCCTTCAGACCCTGGAAGGTGCTGTGAGGTCTCCACACAACCTTCTCTTCTCCAGGGGAAGGTCTCCCTGCCCATGGCAGGGGTGGCACTGGATGGTTTTTATTGTCCCATTGAACCCAAACTATGATTCTGTGGTAGTGGAGTGTGATGATGGATAATATGTCCCATTTTTTTTCCCTTTTCAGTGGTTTTGTTACATTTGTTCCATTTCTCTAGACTGCTCTACAATATTTTCTCTTTTAAATCTCATTTCTCCACTTTCCTCCTCATTTTTAATGTCCTTTTTTCTTATTTTTTTCTCAAATTTTCAGCTTATTGTTGTTCTTTTTGGCTCCAAATATTCTGCTTTCTGAGGGGTGGTCTCTTAGGAAGAGAAACCCAAGTATTTCTTACAAGCCTGTCCAACAATTAATACAACATGTGCACAAACTCCTGTTTTCACGTACTCCAGGTGGTTTGTGATGGAGAGTTTAAAAAAAAAGGACTCTCAAATCTTTCCTGTCTTGGCAGTCCCTCCCTTCCTAAAGAAAATTTAAAAATAATAAGATTTGATAATTTTTTAAAGCAAGAACTTGGATTCCCTTCATCCAGGTCACAACTGGTGTGCAAAGTTTCCAGGTGAGGCAGGATTCTGGTGGAATGCCAGCCTGGAGGATCCCTAACGCAAGCCCAAGTTCAGTTCCTGACAACCCTTTCCATGAAGAAATTCCTCCTGATGTCCAACCTGAACCTCCCTTTGCTTTTAAAGGAAATGGATATTGAAGAGAACACTTTTGTACTAGGGAAGAACCATGCAGGTTGGTTATTATCCAAATAAAATTAACAAGCCAAAAGCATCTAGTTGTTTGTGCTGGAAAATAACATTTCAAAAAGATGCCATCGCCTCTTAAAGGACATTTTTTCTCAGCCCAAGGTGCCAGAGCTTGGGTATAGGCAGCAAAATAAAAGTAGAAGATGACTGAGCAAATGCACAAACACTTGAAAACTCTGTAATATTTTTAGTGTTAGCAAAAAAAACCCCCTCAAAACCTGACAAAAACCCAAACCCCAAGAAATTACAGTAGTGCAGTGAACAGTGTAACAAATTTCTGTGAGTTTTATAGTTACCTACACTGAGCAAGAGAGAATCTATTCTGTCACTGCACTCACACGGACCAGAAAGATTTCAGAGGGGAAAAAATCCTCAGGGAATGCCCTCTCAGGGCGGAGCTGTCCTTCCCGACTGAGAGATTGGCCAGAGGTTGGCCTTTGATATCTTGGAATTGTCCGTGTTGGAAGAGCCCTCCAGGATCACCCAGTGCCACCCCAGTGCCACCAGCATCAGCCAACCCCTGTCCCCAAGGGCCACCTCCAGACTCCTCCTGAACACTCCCACACACAGTGACTCCAAACCTCCCTGGGCAGCTCATCCCAAGGCCTGAGCACTGTGCCAGGGAAATTTCCTTGCCCAATCTCCACCCTGAGCCTCCCCTGGTGCAATTTGAGGCCATTTCCTCTCCTCCTTTCCCTGCCCCTCCTGGCAGGGACTTGTGCAGAGCCACCAGGTCCCCCCTGAGCCTCCTTTTCTCCAGGCTCAGCTCCTTTCCCAGCTCCCTCAGGTGTTGCTTTCCACATGCCAGGACAAAAACCACGTTCTGGCCACACTCAGAGGAAACGAGAGAAGTGTCAAAAGCAGCTCCGAGTGACCTCAAATCTTCCTGGGGCTGAGGGAATTCATGGTGCTCCCAAGCACCTCCCATGACTGGAAGGTGCAATTCCATAGATAATTTCAACTCACCCAACACCTCACTGTCACTCCTGGGGTGGTCCCACGATTCCCCTGCTCTTCCTTGTGCACCCCTGTCCCTGGAGAAGGACTTTTCACAAGGGACAGGGGTGACAAGACAAACAGGAGTGGCCTTAAGCTGAAAGAAGAAAGGTTTAGATGGGATATCGGGGAGAAATCCTTCCCTGGGAGGGTGGGGAGGGGCTGGAATAGAATTCCCAGATTTGCTGTGGCTGCCCCTGGATCCCCGTGAGTGCCCAAGGCCAGGTTGGACACTGGGGCTTGGAGCAGCCTGGGACAGTGGGAGGTGTCCCTGCCCATGGCAGGGCTGGCACTGGGTGGGCTTTCATGTCCTTTCCACCCCAAGCCACTCTGGGATTCTGTGATCACACAATTTAAGTGAAATTCTCAACACTTCAATTATTTGGGGGGGGGGCTTTAGCTGTGGCTGCATCCGTCTGCCAATCCTTGGCTGCTTATTTCCACCTTTTAAGCCATGATAGAAAAAAAAAAAAATTAAAACAGGAAGAAAAAGCAAATGGAACAAGGAACATGTCCTAATTTCTCCAAGGAGGCTGGCTGGGAACTGAAATGACTAGATTAAAGTATCACACGTCAGAATTAAAGTATTAGATAAAGGCCAGACTCTACTTTTTGATCTTTGTGGGCATTCCAGAAATTTAAAAAAAAAAAATACATTAAACCCCCCCTGTCACAGATTTAGGCTGGAAGCACCGATACGGCAATCCCGAGGGGAAAGGAGCCTTCCGTCAGCAGCTCGGGCTACTTAAAGTGCATGTTTTAAGTCATTTTTTGGGAAATATATTGATTTTTTTTTGAGGGGGATGAGGAAGACCCCTGGATGCAGTTCTCAAGGGGAAAAGAGCCTTTTATTCCGTGATTCCCTCAGCACCTCAAGGCTCCCACACCAAGCTACTTTCAGTGCTCATTTTGGAGGAATATATTGATTTTCAGAGGGCGATGAGAAAGACCCCCGGCTGCAATTCTGAGGGGAAAGGAGCTTTGCCTCAGCACCTAACTCACTTCTGAGTTATATATATAAAATATATTTTAAAATATATAAAAATATGTTTTTTATTTCTGAGGAGAATTAGAAAAAATAGAAAAAAAAAATCCCTGGACGGAATTCCAAGGGGAGAGGAGCCTACTGCCCTCAGCAAGGCTCCCACACCGGGTGACTTTTAGTGCGTTTTTTAAATTTGTTCTCGGAGAACACATCGATTTTCTGAGGGGACGAGAAAGACCCCCGGATGCAATTCTGAGGGGAAAAAAAACCTTCTAGAATCCCGTGACTCCCCCAGCACCTCGGGACACCGGACGACTTCTAGCACATTTTCCAACAGGTTTTTAGGGGGTGATATTTTTAATCGGGTCGAGAAAGAGCAATCCCGAGGGGAAGTGAGAAGAGCCTTCCCTCAGCAGCTCCAGACTCCAACTCCAGGCTCCTTCCCGTGCGTTTTTTGAACAGTTTCTTTCGGGAACGTCTCGGTTTCCGAGGGGGCCGTGCCCGGCTCCGTCCCTCCCCACAGGCGGCGGGCGGGAAGCGGCGGCGGGCTCGGCCCGGCGCTCCCGGCGCCCCCTGCGGGCCGGGGCCGGCACCGCCTCCGCCGCCGGCTCCCCCCTTCACCGGGAATGGCGGTCGCTGCCCTTCCCCGCCCCGCCGGGGCCATCCCGGCCCGCAGCGCCGCCGACACCGTCACACGCCGGAGGGCGGGCGGGCATGGAGCGGGGAAGGAGGGGGAAGGAGCCGTTGCCATGGCGAACGCGGCCCCGCCCTTGCTTCCCCACGTCAGCGCCGTCTCCCGCCCGGCCGCGGGTGATTGACGGTTGCCGTGGCAACAGGCTCGCCCCCGCCGCCATTTTGTCAGTTGGGTTTTTTTTTTTTTTTTTAAATTTCAAAAAAAAAAAAATTATGAAATTAAATTTAAAGGAAAACAACAATAACGAAAAGGAGCGAACAGCTCCGTTTTCCTCAGAATCTCGGGGGTTATTATTTTTTTAAGCGGGTTTTTTTTTTTTTTTTTCCTTCTCCTCCTTCTTCCGACCTCCGCCGCGAAAGGAAAAGGAAAAGAAGGGACGCAAAAAAAGTGCGCTCCGAGGGTCCCGCCGAGGATACGCGGCCGGGCTTGAGGCGGCGGCGGCGGTGCGGGAAGCGAAGCCGGTTCGTGAGGAAGAAGGGAGGGAGGGAGGGAAGGAGGAGCGGGCGGGGAGGGAGGGAGGGGGAGGAGGTAGCGGCTGGCAGGCGGGGGAGGGAGGGAGGGAGCGAGGAGTTCCCGGGGGCTCGGTACGGCGCTGCGCTTCCCCCCATCCCCTCCTCCTCCTCCTTCTCCTCCTCCTCCTCCTCCTCCCGCTCCTCCCGCTCCCCCCGCCGCTGTCCCCGCGCTCCCGGCCGGGGCTCAGGCCGCCGATCGCAGCCGAGCCGAGGCGAGGCCGAGCCGCCGCCGGGCGCTGCGCAGGTTTGGACCGCGCGCCATTTTGTGAGGGCAGCGAAGAGCCGGAGCCCGGCCGGGGAGCCGCCGGGCCGCCCGGGCTCCCCTTCCCACCGCGGGCACAGCCGCGGCCCGAGGGAGGAGGAGGCGCCGCCGCCGCCGCCGAGGCCCCCGGGGAAGAGCGGGAGGACGCGCCCGGGCGCTCGCCCCGCGGAGGGAGAGGCCTCGCCCCGGGAGAAGCCGCCGCACGGGTGAGTGAGACGCCGCACCGCGGGACCAGCCGGGGCCGCCTCGCCCGGGCCCGCGGCGGAGGGGCCGCAGCGCTTCGCTGCCATCTTAGAGCGGGAGCGGCGGCGGGGCCGGGATCCGTCCCCGCCCGCCCCTCCGCAGCCCCGCGGCCTTTTTCCCCTTGGAGCGCGGCTGTGCCTTCCCGGGCCTTGGGAGCGGCGATGGAGGAAGGGAGCTCGCCCGGAGCCTCTCGGTGTTATGCGCAACGCCCTGCGGTGGGCGGGTGCGAGGGCTCGGGCCGGGCTGGCGGCGAGGAGGGCGGCAGGACTTGGAGCATCACCTGTTGTAGGGGAGGATTGGGATGCCCCGGCACCTGTGAGGGGCCGCTGGGGCGGGTGGGGAAGGTGCAGGGAGGTGGGGAAGGAGTTACCTGAGCCGAGGTGCCTGTCATCCCTTCGGTGGGGGTGGGGAGGAGGAGGGAGCAGCGTTGGGAACAGGCACAGGGACACGCAGGGACACACGGGCGCAGGGACAGGCAGGGACACACGGGCGCTCCCCGGGGAGCTGGTGGAGGCACCGGCCCTGGAGGTCTTTGGGGAAAGGCTGGACGGCGGTGCCGTGCTCTGCTTGACAAGGTAGCTTGGACTCGATGATCTCGGAGGTCTTTTCCATCATGAATGATTCCCTGGTTCCATGTTTTAGTAGCTGGCCGCAGCCTTGTAGGGATTGAGCTTTGTGTTGCTGGAGGGATTGGAGCTCCTCTCGGATCCACTGGGCGCTCCTCTGGAGCGGCCACAGTTCCCTCCCGCCGCCGCGGGATCGCAAAACGCGTTCAAAAGTCCTGGAATTCGAAATTTAGAAATTGGCGTGGGTTTGCATCTCAGTCGCCTTTGAAGTTTTGGGTTTAACCCGTCCAAAGACCACGTAGGGGTTCTTTGATCGTGTCCCTAGATTGCTGCTGTTACTTAGTTCTCCTATTACTCCACAGCCATCGGGGGAAATCAACATTTATTGTTATTTAAAATCAACAAGGACCGAGTAAGTGACTCCAAAATAAATGGACGAGCGTGTTTTTGACAACCATCCTGGTTGAATCCGAAGGAGAGGGTGTGCTGGTAACTTTTGCCAGGAGGTTCTTGCCGTCACACTGAGGTGGATGGAGTTTCCTTGGGGGCCTGGATTTGTACAAGTTAACAACTTTTTTTTTTTTTTTTTTTAATCATCTTGGTGTTTCCTTACCTTTTCCTCAAGAAAGGTGCGTGAAGTTGAAGAACACGTAAATGGTATCTGGCGATAAATGAGCAAACCTTTAATTTCTTGGAAGTGTTTCTTTCCCCGCCTGTAACCAAGCAGAATTCAACTTCCCTCCTTGGCATAGTCTCTAGCCCTAAAAAGTTTTGGTAAACTTGTTTCTCTCTTTCTCCACGCCCCCTCTACCCCCAACTCCTGTAGGTTGGATATTTTTGGAAAATTAATTATACTTCATAGAATTAGAATAATACCACTAAAAATAACTCGGAGCTAGTATTTGTTAACTATTATCTATATATATTTGGGGTGTGTATATATAGATACTTTTGTAGGCTACGCTTCGTGTTTTTTGGCTTCCATGAATTATTTAGAACTAGACTTTTTATTTGCAGTCTGAAGTAGAATAAGTGTGTGAAGCGTTAAATTTACATTTTTTTTTTTTTTTCTGCTGCGAATTAAAAATCCCGTCCAACTTTCTGAAGCCGCCGGAGTTTAATTCACGGCTTTGGGATATTCCTTGGGCGAAGCAAGTAGATTTTATAATTGAAGGGTTTTCCGAAGGCAGGAGGGCAATAGGTCAAGGGTTTGGTATTGTTTCCAGGCTCGCAGGTAGGGTTGGTTACGGCAGAGTTACAGTTCCTGCATCAACACTTGGATTTAGGACTCGTCATTGGCGTCCCCTCCCCCCAGCCGGACAGTGACAAGGATAATTTTACCTCCGAGCAGCCAAGAGTTCTCCCTCCCAGTGCCGATTTCTGGGCAGGATTCCCTTCCTCGTGTGAAACAACACCGGGAATTTCTCCCCTTTGGAAACCTGGCGGGGGTTGTGCAGACCGGGAATCAGCACGTGATGACCAGCAGCCACTTCTGCAAACTGCTGGGTAGTTCGAACGAAGTAGCAGAACACCACCGGTGTCCGGGGGAAAAACTGCGCCTTGTAGGAGCTTTTGGAGTGATATTTAATTAGGACAGACTTGCTTTGCATGTGCCACATCTTAAAGTCATGTTTGAAACCGGACCACCTGCTCAGGTGGCATGTGAAGAGAATAAACACACAAACCCCGAGCCTTTCTTTGCCACGCAGGCGGTTCACAGCTTCATCTGGGCTCGAATGGGGGCTGATTGCAAGACTAAAACCTCCTGGCCCCCAAAAAAGCACTTTTTGTTGCTACAATTAGATTCCTTTTTGGGAATTCCTCTGCAAACCGGTTCATTTCAGGTGTTTTGGAGCCTGCAGGTTGGAGGTCGTGGTGACAGTTTGTGTTTTTGTGGGAGAACTGTGGCCTGGGATCTGTTCAGCCTCCCCATGGTCGTTGTGGATGCCATTGGGAGAGCTGCTCTCCACACTGAAGTACAAAACTTTCTGACACCTTTACGTTATGGGAGTTGTATAACTTCTGAAATCCTTTTGTAAATAGGTCTGTTGTTGTAGGATAGGATTATTTACAGAGAACTGCTGCTTTTGTCTTTATGACTGAGCACAATACCTTATTTGTTGAGTTTACAGTTTCATCTCTTCTTTACTAAGAGGATGGTGAGAAATACATTTACACAAAAATTATGTAATAACTTTGTGTCTGCTCAGACTCTGCTGTTTATCCAGTGAGGGCTCTTTTTTGTCCTAAGACTATTTGAAATAATACCAACAACCTCTCTGAGCTTTTCTTGTGAGTTTCTGAGGGGAAAAAGGAATAATCAGGAGAAGGGGAATCCTTTTCCTTTTCCTTTTTCCTTTTTCCTTTTTCCTTTTCCTTTTCCTCATCACCTCCATGGGTCCTTCAAGAGGAGGTTTCTGGGAACTGTAGTCTTTGTTTGGCTTAAAGCCACCAGAGAAACTTTGGGAAATGAGGGATTGTTACTTCCACAAAGACATGTTCCATATGTGCTCTCCAAGGTGACACCAATATACCAATAGAACTGCAGTGATTTATCCATTGTTTTCTGGGTTGCCCTGACCCTTGAAAGGTTTCATCATCTCCACATTTATTCCTTAGTGTCCTATCCTTAGGATTTTTAGGGAGAATCCCCACTGAAGGGCCAGGGAAGTGTGGGAGACAATTCCCAGTCAGCTCTGCCTGCATCCATCCCCAGAGTGGGAAAACTCTGCTTCAGTCCCCTGTATGAAAACAAACCCAGTGAAATTCCAGCTGGGGATTCTGGAAAAGCAGGGAAATGGTTCTGGAAGTGAAACACCACGAGCTGACACCTATTTGTAAACATTCTCCATGCAAAGTTTCCAGAGTCTGGGTAACACCAAGTGCCTGAAAGTGAAACTGAGTAAATGAAAGTAAAATTAACCATTAAGTGTGGCTTTTGTTCCAGCTTTCAATTGATGTTACATAAAGTTCCAAAGCCTCCTGGTATTTTTTTTTTCTCTTTTCCCCCAGAGGCAAATAAAAATAGCCTGTGTTGTGAGTCAGTTAAAGGAATAGTTAATAATGCATTATACCTCTTTGTGTTGAAAAGTTTCTTCTTTCTTTTTGGTAACTGTTTGGGTGGTGGAATAAGAGAGGGATGGAAATGTACAAATTGGTGGCAGAATCATTCCTTCAAAAAATAGTGGAAAAAAATTAGACTGAATTTTGTTGAGTTACTGGGGAAAAAAATCAAATTAGTAGGATGACTAGTTCACAAAAGCATAAGTAAATAATCCTAATGATTAAACTGAACTTAGCAGTGAAACTTTGAAATCCCAGTGTCCCAAAAACCTGTTGTTCACTGGTTTTGTGGTTTCCTGACTGCAAACACATTTCATTCCCAATCTCCTTTCCCTGTATGTGTTCAGCTCATGGTTTGTGCTTCTGTGAACTCCATAAATTGCTAATAACTCATTTGCTGTGGTGCTGGTGGAACACCATTTGTAGAGGGAGCAGCTTTGTGCCCCTGGTGTCAGTTTGAGGTTTGAGTTCAGGCTGGAGGAAGGGGTTAAAAGAGGAGAGAAACACTGTCAGGGAAGTGAATGTGTTGGTGCTTCCTCAGTCCTGTGTTTCCTGGTCACTGTGAGTTCCCTCACACTGATCTCTGCCCTGGCTGCTTGTAACTGCAGCTTTTCCCTACCAGCAGCTGTGTAACCACATATATTCTTGTTTTTAAATGCAGTTTTAACAGGACTCACACATTCAATACATGGAGGGGGTGTGTGTGCTCACAGACAAATCAGCTTCCCTGCACTCTTTCCAAATCTGATTGATACTGGAAGCTCAGTAACTTTCCAGGATCATGCCTGATTCTGGCTTCCTTGTTGTTATTCTTTCCAACTTGTGGATAATTAGGCATTAATGTAATGCTGTGCCAGAGTTGGTGTTTGAAATACATTGATTTCTTTGTTAATGTTACAAGATCTGGGTAGTTTTCATTTCTATACAAGTTTACTCATCAGTATGACAAACACTGGGTCAGTGTTGTGGGATAACAGCTCGATGCACATTTCTCACATCATCAGATGTTCCTGAGCTCAGAGTTCTGTGCTCTTGTACTTGGGGTGACTCCTCTCCCTGTCAGACGGTGGCCTGTGCAGGGAAAGGAGCATTCCTGCAAAAGCTGCATAAAATCAGATTTTTTCATGGAATCCCAGGATGGTTTGGGTTGGGAGGGGCCTAAAAGCTCATCCAGTGCCAGCCCTGCCATGGGCAGGGACACCTCCCACTGTCCCAGGCTGCTCCAAGCCCCAATGTCCAACCTGGCCTTGGGCACTGCCAGGGATCCAGGGGCAGCCACAGCAAATCTGGGAATTCTATTCCAGCCCCTCCCCACCTTCCCAGGGAAGGATTTTTTCCCAACATCCCACCTAAACTTGTCATTTCTCAGTGTGAGGCCATTCCCTGTGTCCTGTCCCTCTGTGCCTTGGGAATTGTCTCTCTCCAGGTTTCCTGGGGCTCCTTCAGGCCCTGCAAGGCCACCCTGAGCTCAGCCCAAAGCTTCTCCTGTCCAGGCTGAACAATCCCAGCTGTGCCAGCCTTTCCTCCCAGCAGAGCTGCTCCATCCCTCTGCTCATCCTGGAGCCTCCTCTGGGCTCTCTCCAGCAGCTCCACGTCCTCCCTGTGCTGGGCCCCGGGGCTGGGGCAGCTCTGCAGGTGGGGCCTCACCTGAGGGGACGCAGGGACACAATTCCCCCTTTCCCAGCCCAGGGCTGGGACTAAGGACACTTGGAGCTTCTCACCAACCAACAGCCCCAGTCCTCCTCCCCAGGGCTGGGTTGTGGTTGGGATTCCCCATCCCAGATGCAGGACCTTGGCTCTTGGCCCTGAGCTCCATGAGGTTGTCACAGCCTCTCCAGCCTGTCCCGGTCCCTCTGGATGTCACCTCCCCTCCTCTGTGTCCTGTCACCTGCTGAGGGTGCCCTGGCTCCCAGTGCCCCTGTCCCTGACAGAGTTTTTAAACTTTGCCTGAAGTCAAGCTCCACCCAAAGGCTCCAGACTTTCCTGGATCTTTGCCCCAAAAGCAGAGGCAGCAGTAGGTGCAACTCTGGGTTGTAGCAACTACCCTGCAACTCCCCGGTTACTACAGCTCCACTCAGAATGACTCCTGTAGCTCCTCAAACTTTCTGTGGTGGTTTATTATTTGCAAGAAGCTGAGTATATATTTTTTAATTATAAAGTATATATTTGTATATGTAGTATATATATAGTATATATAGCATATTTATATAAAGTATACATATAGTAAATCTATAGTATATATATACTATATATATGCTCTATATAGTGTATACATAAAGTATATATTTATTAATTATAAATTATAATTATCAACTTAATTATAGAGCTTAAATTCAAAGAGAATCATTATCTTTTGAGACAGCATCACAGACGAGTCAGTTGAAGTCTGAGTGAAGAGAGACTGTGTTACACAGGTAAAGTTTTATAAGGGCCTTAAAGAATTGCTTGAGTTTGTGTTGTGTTAATCAGAGACCTTTCTTGGGGTCTGATTCCTGGTTTGGTTTGTATTTACAACACGGAGTAAGTATTATTTCTTGGAGATCTCTGTCCATTCCTCCTGTGCTGCTCTCTACAGAATTTCTAGGACCGCCTTGGGGAAATCCCTGTGTTTGTGGTTTGGGTTTTCTTCTGTAAATAAGAAGGTTGTGAGTTCTGGTAATTATTGTCATTTGATAGTCTGCTGGACAAAAGCTCAGTGACAGGAGGTCTAAAGCTCCTCATCTGGAGGTGTGGATGGGAATCATTTCCCTGAGGTGGCCCTTCAGGAAGGCTGATCCCTTGTCCCTGCAGGGTCGGTGTGGGGATGTTCTCAGCTGTGTTTCCCACAGTGCAGGGTCCACGTGAGCCTGGCAGACTCTCACCCAGCACAGCATTCATTCCTGTGGCTCTGTGGAGTCCAGTTCACCAGAGGCATGTTCACAGCGTGGACATTTTAAAGCTTTATGAATTTGGTGTGGAAACCTTGAGGAATCCCGGAGCCCAGGTGGAGACAGATGGAGCTCAGGGCCTGCCCTGCCTTCCTTGGTGCTTCCTGACAACTCTTGGGTCTCATTCTGGAGCCCACAGGACTTTGCTCCATGTCATGGGCACCAGAAATGCTTTTCTCCCATGAGAAACCATTAGAATTGGAGTCAGATTTCTAAAAGTGGGTTTGAAGGTTCTACCCAGTGCCCATTTACTGCCACACAGTAAACCCAAGTTTTTGCTAGAATATTTCCATTTTATTTATTGCAGAAGCCCAATAAAGCAAAGAAAACCAGCTGGCCAAGTTGTGGTGTTATCAAGTTCTCCCTCCTGAAGGCTGGTTTAAAAAACCCACTTTTTTTTCCTCTTCTTATTATGCAAAGAAAGAGTTGTGTAACTATTGTATAATGGTTGTATTACACCTGCAGAAAGCAAGTATTTCACTCTAGTTTTCTGCTGGATGTTTTTAATCAGCACCCACTTATTTCAAGAAAGAACTTCTGAAAACAAAAAGCTTGTAAAAAAATCTGAAAATAAAGGAAAGGCCACACTGGAGTAGTTCATGTCATGAAATCTCCTGGTGCTGGGAAGTTCATGGTAGGCTCACATGCTGAGGCACAGGAGGTTTTTTGTCTTGGGCTGGTGGTTTGGGATTTTTTTTTCCCCTTTCTTTTATTCTCCCTTTTCTCTCCAGTGTAACAACTTCCAGTTCTTAATTAATTAATTTATTTTTTTTTAATCAGGAACATGTTTTGATTGAGATCAGCCAATAATTTTTGTGTGTGTGTGTGACAAAGATTTCCTCAGCTAATATTTGCTGTCCTTTAATGTGTGTTTCCAAAGTCTGCTAGGAGAGAGGGGGGACTTAAATAATTTTTAAAATATTTATCACTATTTTTTTCTACTCAGAAGCATAATCCTAGGCCTACATAAACCCAACATTTTGTAAGTGTTGGCCTCACTCTTTTGTTAAGATTTTGAGTCTTGTAATTCCTACCTAATTTTATTGAAATATGAGAATGTGTGATTATTTTGATTATTTCTGTGCAAGACTTTGAATATGGGATGAAGAATTTGCTGTTCAGATTTCCACATTTGAAAAAAAAAGCCCCTTGATATTTTCTGATACAAGTTTCTTTAACTGCTTTGCTGTTTTTTTTTTTTTTCTTTCTTTCTTCCTCTGGACCACTGCTACTTTAAAAACCCAAATCTTAACTTTCGTCTTTGCATGATTTTTGTTTGCAGAAAACAAAAGAATCTGCGGGCTGTGGTTTGAGGTGAGGCTGAAGCTCAGGACACATTTTTAGCAATCACAGAGTGGGCCCAGAATGCAATTTCTCAGTTTTGTGTGTTCTGAAACCTTTGAACCCTCAACCTGACAGTGCCAAATACATCAACTTCCTTGATGTGGCTGAGCAAACAGGTCTGGGTTATATTCTGTAGAGTGATATCGTGGTCTTCCTCCCAACGTTTCAGTGTAATTCCACTTGACTTTATTCATTATTTCCATAAAAATTCCCAAACTAAATCCACCACTCAAAAACCAACAAAAATGAGAGAATTATCTCTTGCTTTTGGTGCTCTGAATTATCTTTTTTATCATGTAGTAAGTATATAGATTTAATTTTTTGAAGTGAAAGTTATTAATTGATCACTGTCCAGAGCCTGCACTTGGTTTGAGGTGTGGGACTTTCTCATGTCACATTTCAGTATCTGTATCAAGTAAATTCTAATGGATTTTTCCAGCATTACCCATGGAAAAGTTTTTCAGTGATTGGAAAACCCCACCCACCCCAACTTTCTGTGTCCTGTTGGCAGCCTGACCTGAGGCACTGAGCTCCTGGTTTTTGGGATGAAGAGAGGGAATTCAGGGATTTTGGGCATCTTTTAGAGCTTTGTGTGCTTTCCGTGCACAAAGCACGAGAGAAAGAATCCCTGAGCTGCTCTCCAGCAAGGGAGTGAAAGCAAAAGGTGAAGTGACAGGTCAGAGTCACCTGGTGAGTGCCCAAAGTCACCTGGTGGGTGTCCAAAGTCCCCAGGTGACACCTCAGAGTCACAGAATCACAGAATCCCTGGGTTGAAAGAGACTTCTAAGATGATCGAGTCCAACCCAACCCCAACACCTCAACTAAACCCTGGCACCGAGTGCCACATCCAGTCCTTTTTTAACCACATCCAGGGATGGTGACTCCACCAGCTCCCCAGACAGACAATTCCAGTCCTTTATCACTCTTTCCATAAAACCTTTTTCCTGATATCCAGCCCATCTTTCCCTTGCTCTCCTGGTGAGTGCCCCAAGCCGGCGGGTGACGCGCGGGCGGAGCTGAGCTGGAGCATTTCCGTGTCTGCGGCTTTCAGAGCAGGATGCTCTTGGCATTTGCAGTTTCATTTGCCTGGAGTTTGTGTTCTGAGTGCTCTGTGACTTGGAGAAGCAGCCTCTTAAGGTTGGAGAGTGACTCAGCACATCCACACAGAGGTCTGCTCAAGGAATTTAGGATTTGCTTGGAGATTTGAGGGAATTAGGGTTTGAACTCGTTGTTTTTTTTCCCAAATGGAGTTTGTCTTTAAAAAAATGCTGATTTTTAATTTGCAACCTCTTCTCCCATTTGATCCTCATCTCTCAGTTTTGGGAAAAGTGATGGGGTATTTCAGTAAGTGGTGTCATTTTGGGATAGCTGGATTGACTGGGCGGGTTGTTTTCTGTGTGCTCTCCTGGAAGAGTCTGTGCAATGAATAAACCTCAATTTCAATAGATGCAACATTTATTAAACTTCTTCCATATGGAAGGGGAAGGAGGCATTTATGGGATTTGCCCACTTTGTGTGGCTGGAACATGGAATTATGGAATGGTTTGGGTTGGAAGGGACCTTAAAGATCCCTTTAAGGGACACTTTCCCAAGTTGTTCCGTGCCCCATCCCGCCTGGCCTTGGACATTTCCAGGGATGGGACACCCACAGCTCCATTGATGAGTCCAGAAGCTCCAACTTTCCTGGCAGGGCTGAGTTCTGAGCCTTAAGGAGTGAGCACTCTGGGGAACAGAGAGTCACCTGTGCCAGTGTCCCCTGGGTGTGTGACCCAGCTTTGTCTGTGCTTGAGTTTGCTTGGATTTTAGAGGGAAAATTGCTTAAATGTCTTAATGGGTTCAAGTTTCAGGTGGCCGAACTTGTGCCAGAGTCCTGAGGCACTGCTGGTAGTGCTGGCAGTGGAGGGAAGGTAGGGAATAAAGATTGGAATTGTTGGTCTTCTGTGGCTACTACACCCTCTTAAATTTGGGGGAGATTTGAGAAAACTTCATTGTCTCTTTTTCATCCAGATCAGTCTTCTAGGATGAGATTCCAGTGCTGAGGGGATGCTGTAGAGCAGCACAGCAGGAACAGGATATTCAGAGAAAATCTCAAGCAACATTGATTTTCTCCCCCTTTTTCCTTGCACCCACCCAGATCTGTCCATGTTTTCCTGGGGCTGAAAATCACCTTGCTCTCCCCAAGCCTGTACCTGTGCCCAGTTTGAAATAACAGTTCCAAAAGCAGCATAAAGATGAAAAGAAAGAATTGGTTTTGTGTTTCATCTCCCAGAGGTGAGGGCCAACATTAACCTGCTGATGTTACAAGTGTTGGCAAAGTGATGGGAAGTTCCTGCATAGGGTGCAGATCGTGGAAACACCTGGAGGGAGATTTTTGGAAGAGTTGTTCCGGGGCAAAGAGTGCAAGCTGGAGTTGTTTGAGGGCAGTGACCCCTTGAGCAGCTCCCCTTCCCTCCCCTGGGGCTCTGCTCCCCCTGCTTTGTGTGTCAGCCCAGCAGGGAATTCAGCTGGAATGGAGAATTTTATATTTGGGTGTTGGGCTGTGGGGGTGGGCAGCAGCACAGGCTGGGCTTGGAGAACCCTGGCAGTTCATGGGGAAGGAATTCCCAGGAATTCCTGCCACCCCTGCTGCAGTAAATCCTCCTCTCTCGGTCTCTGTCCCCTCCTGGCTCTGCCTCTGGGACTTTTTGCTGTCTCAGACTTGGAGCTCTCTGGGCTGCTGCCCTGTGTGTCCATCCCAGCTCAGCCTGAGCTTGGGAATCACTTCTGGCTCCCACTTTCCTGGTGCTTCTCTTCTTTCTCTCTTTTCCCTTCTGCTCCTCCTCGAGTTTTCCCTCACCTTTTTAACAATTTTCTAACTTCTGCTTGTGCCCTTTTTCTCCCAGGTCATTGCCAGCACCTCTCATACTGTAATTTCCTCAGTTCTTGTTCTTTCTCTTTTCTCTTGCCCATTTTAAACACTAAAACCTCTCAAGAAACCCCAAGTTTTTAATTTTCTGTGCATTCCCTCCAAAACATTACCACAAACCAATACAACACAGAGGTTTCTTCTCTGTCTCACGTACTTCTGAATTTTCACTTGAATTCTGTGTTGCCTTAAGATAGATGTGCACACACAAAATGTGTTTTTCCTTTTTGGACAAACTGTAAGATGAAGTTCCCAAAGTTAACTTGTAAGAAAAGGTATTTTCACTGTTTAAGCTGTGAGCAGAACCTCCTGATACCAGATGCTGAATTGTGAAGATGCTTCATTTTCTTCTTGCTCTACAAAGGAGACATAAAAAATTATTTCTATTCCACACAGCCACCAGCTGGGCCAGTTATGTTAAAAACCAAAACTCTTCTGGGAATTCCACCCTTGCTTTTCCACTTAAATAGGTGACCAGCTTCACATCCATTCAGATACACAATGTTTTAGCCCAAATGATTTAAGTCTTGTTGATCATTATTTACCTGTTAGTTGGGAAAGTAGGCAGGAGTGCTCGTGCTTTAATATCTGAACCCATCCATTTGAATGTCCATCCACATTTTATCAATCCAGAATGATTTCAGATAAAACTGGAATATTGGGCAATGCACTTTATGGCAGGAAAAAGCGATGAAATTCTTCTGCCCATCCTCTTTGAATTTTTGGCTGGACTGAGGGCAGGGAAGTACCCAGCAAGACCTGCTTCCTCCGAATGGGATTGGTTTGGAATTCTCACATGATAATAAACACAAGTGAGGGTGTGAATTGCAGTGGTTGTCTTCAGAGATGTTCAGTGCTTCTCTCTTAGTTAGTAAATAAAATTACTCCTTATAAATGCTCTGTCTCTGATGAATTGCAGAAAATCTGATGATTTTCTTCCTTAATTTTCTTAATCCCTTTGAGTAGTTTCCCAGTGAGCTCTGTGCATCCTGCTTGGTTTCTGAGTGGTTTATTTCACTGTCTTGTGCTGACCAGCGTGGCACTGCTCAGTTCCAGGCACAGGATTCTGGAGCTGCTCTGGTGTTTGGTGCTTCCCTTCTTTGGCATTCCTTCTCCTCAAGCCAAATTTCTCTTTTCCCTGAGCTGCTTTGGGTTGGCTGTGACTGTCCATGAAATATTTCAGACAAAAATCTGTCTGAGCAAAAAAAGAGGCAAGTTGGGTTGGCTGCTGGAGCAGAGAATCACAGAATCAGTTGGAAAATGGGTGGGAAAACCCTCCAAGGTCATGGAGGTGCTCAGTGCCCACCTTGTCCCCAGCCCAGAGCTCTGAGTGTCACCTCCAGGTGCCACCTGCAGGGCTGGGCACTCCAAAGCTCCCTGGGCAGAGGAATTCCCCTGGAATGTGTCAAAGCACACCCAGGACCCTCCTGTTGAGCTGTTTCACACCATGGGAACTATTTCTATCACAAGTTCCCTTTTCCCAGCAGTGTTCCCTGAGAAGCACAGCGCATCATCCCATGGAACACACCAGCTTAGTATCAAAGGTAAAGAAACAATCTGCTGGAAAAGTGGCTTTGGTTTGGAGTCTTTCCATCCATCCATCCATCCCAGGCTATTCTTGGGAGTGTGAACTTCAGTGGGACACTAAAGCTTTTCTGGCCTTTTTTTATTTCCTGGATACCTTGGACTTGGTGATCCTGAGTGCTCTTTGGAGGGTTATAAGATCTGGATTTAAAAGCCTTTTTTATTATTTTTTTTTAATTTGTTCTCATTTCCTTCCTGCAAGCTGCCTTATTAAAACCATTTTAGGAATTTTTATCAGAGAGAAAAAAAAATACTACAGGAAACCAAACTTCTCTGGTCAGGTCCTTATCAACTCCTGATGCTGGCAGAGATGCTGTTATTAAATAAAATTGTATAGTCTTACCATGACCTAAATACTTAACTGGATAAGTTGGTCAAAGATATTCCATATTTCTCCATAGTGCCTGTGCTCCAAAAGGGATTCAGGCCAAAATTATCCCAAATTTACAGCCTGAGCCTGAAGTGCACATGCAGGACCTCACTGGGATTGAGTCACCTCATGGCAGGGGAGCTCCAACCTCTTGTTGGATCCCTGAAGCTCAGGAAGTCATTGTTTGCCACATTAATAAGGAGGAGATAACGAACTTCTAGGGCTGATTGGCAATCATTTCACTTGAAGGAGTGTCGTGGCTTTTTTTGGTCACTGAAGGTTTATAAATGATCAGTTCTTTTTGGAGGTATCCATACATTGATGTGGAGATTCTAAGGAATTTGGGTTCATAGTAGATTATAATTAGTATATTCTGAGCCTTTTTTTTTTTTTTTTTTAATGGCTTTATCTAGGAGAACAAATCTTCTGAGCTACCAGTAACTGTATTTTTGGGGGTGAATATTTGATGAAAATAAATGTACCCAGTAAAGCTTTTGCTGCTTGATCTGCCCCCAGTGTCTGCACTGCCTTTTCTCCCTTGCATCCACATGCTTTTATCACTTGGCTGGGATGCCTGAATTATTCTTGTGGATTTTAATCCCACTTTAAAACGGAGGAATTTGCAGTTTATTACCTCCCCCTGCCTGGATCTCAGTACACCTTGGGATATACCAAGATTCTGCTTAACAGCAGGGATGGATGGAAGCTTGAAAGGATAACACAAGCAGACCTTGGAATTGTGAGTGTGAAGAAGGTGTTTTGAGTCCATCCCCAGCTGAGATGAGAATTTCCTGAAGTTCCTTAGTTTCTCTCCTTCTTCAATGAGAGTTTTCTAGGTCAGCGCTTCCTTAACCAGGGAATAAGGCCATGGAACATAAACCCATCCTGAGTGATGGGGAATTCACAAATATTATCCTAAGGATGATTCATTTTTAGTGAAAAAAAAAAAAAAAACCCACCACATTTGGAGCTGACAGGGATGTGTGTTCTGAGAAATGGAAGGGCTGGGAGTGAGCAGTGCGAGGAAAATGTGGGAGCTTTATTTATTCATGTCTTTGGTTGTGTGTGTGCTGAATCTCCCCCTCTGCTCTCGGGAGATCCCACCTGGAATGTTGTTTCCAGCTCTGGGGAGCCCCAGGATCAGGGTGTGGAAGGAGAAGCTCCAGGGAGAGCTCAGAGCCCCTCACCAGAGCCAGGAGAGGGACTGGGGACAAGGCCTGCAGGGACAGGACACAGGGAATGGCTTCAGAGTAGGATTTGATGGGATCTTGGGCAGGAATTGTTCCCTGGGTGGGTGGGGAGAGGCTGGGCTGGAATTCCCAGATTTGCTGTGGCTGCCCCTGGATCCCTGGCAGTGCCCAAGGCCAGGTTGGGACAGTGGGAGGTGTCCCTGCCCCGGCACTGGAGGAACTTTCGGGTCCCTTCCAAGGCAGGAATTGCAGGAGTGTCAGTGAGGTCGGGCTGTGGAGCTGGGCAGGGTCAGCAGCAAAGCCCCACGGCAGTGAGGGGCTCAGGGGGCTCTGGGGGCACAGCAGCCACATCAGCATCACCTCTGGCTTTTGGGAGACTTCAGCCTAAAAAGAGTGATCTTAATGAAATAATTCCCTTTATTATGAATTCCCGTGGGGTTGAATGCATCTGATTGTCTTGGAGCCTGAACCTGAGCACTGCCGGTTTCCAAAGCTGATGAACTTCACAGGAATTGCTGCTTGAAAGTGTGTTGAGCAAAGATTTTAAACCTGCTGCTTCTCTCCTGATGTGTCTGGAGCAAGCTGGAGCTGCTGTGGTGTTTCCCAGGTTAAAAGGAGCTGGGAGAGCAGTTTGAGAGCACTCAGCTATGTGTGTCCAGCCCAAATGTGAATAATGAAAGGCAAAGGTTGTGGCATTGCACTTGTCAGTGGGAGCTGCCACAGGGGCAGCATTTAAAAGCTCCAAAAGTCCTTAAAAATATTCACAAACCTCTACATGGCTAAAAAAACCCCACTAACCCAAAATATTACCAATTGGCACCATTTCTGTCCAGAGCCAGCCAGCAGTTACACCTTGGTGTGATTGGTTTGGTGTGTTTGGTTATTTTGTAGTGGGTTTTGGTTTGTTTTGTTTTAATTTGGGAGACTAAATCCGTGCCTGTCTCCATATATTAAAATATTTTGGAAACTTTCAAGAAAAAAGGTACTGCCATACCAGGGCAACAAACATCTACATTGTTATACTTGAAACAAGTAACTTTAAATCTTTTGAGAGCAACACCAGAGCTGTCAATGGAGCTGGAGAAATAGTTTTATTTCATTTAGAAGTGGGACAGCAGCTGCACAGGATCTTCATAAATGTACAGAATATTTCTGGTTGTTGTGGTCTGAGTAAGGTTGATTTTGATTTCCAGCTTCCATGAAAAAGTTCAGGTGGCTGCACCTTGCCAGGTCTCTGAGAAGCAGAGTTTGTAAATCAAGAACACAACAAAAAATGAGAGCAGCAGCAGTAGTGGTGACCACTAAATTGGAAGAATAATCAGCTGGAGTAATACCAAAGTTGTAGTAAGAATCTGTGAATTGAGTGGTTTGGCCACGTTCTGTGGAAACTTGAGGCAGCTTTAGGTGTTCCTGTAATTCTTCTTCCTTTATGGCTCAGAAATTCAGGGACAAGGAGGAAGGTTCTGCTCCCCTGACACTTCTGGCTCTGAAGTTCTGCAGCAGGGCACGTTGGGCTTTGCTTTTCTCAAGTTCTTTTCCCAAGCACCAGGCACAGAGCCGGGTTTTGTCCATGGAATTAATTGGCCTTGTCGAGGACATCTGTAGGAAAACAAAAAAATACCTGCAGAAAAATCTCAGCTCTGCAAAACACGTGGATAAACTTCATTTCCAGCCCTCGTGTACGCTCCACTTTGGAATATGACTTTATTCCCGTGCTGCTGATACTGCAGGGGATGGGCAGCTCCATCCTTTTGTTTGGTGGAGGGAGGGGAATGCAAATCCAGCGGTTTGACTTTTGTCTGACATTATTGAGTGGGTGGGAAAAAAAAAAAGAGCCACTCCCCCCTCTTCATTGGAGGTTCCTTATAAGGTCAGTGGACTGCAAAATATTTGAAGTTTGTGCTTCTAAAATGAATATTTTTTTACTCAGTGAGTAAGTAAAGCGTCAGATGCAAATTATCTAAAAAATCTCAAGTATTTCAACCTTTATTGTGAGGCTTTTTCTTCCCCTCCTCTCCCCCCTCACTGTGTCAGTTTAATTCTTCTTAAAACCACAGCCTTTATTCTGGGGTTCACATGAATTAATGAATATTGAAAAAAACAAATCCTGAACTTCTCTGGCTGGATGGGTCAGTTACGAATTTAACGTTTCAGGTTCCTTCAGACACCTGGGGAGCAGCACGTGTTTAGAACTGTAAAAAAAAAAAAAAGATCTATTATAAAACAATGGTGTGTTATAAATCAGGTGTTTCAGAGACTCAAACTCCACTCTGAAGCCTTAATTCAAATCTGAATTAATCCTGGTGTGACACCACTGATAAAATCACATTTGGTTGTATTTTAGGTGCATTTGAGGGGATTTTGGCACCGCCACTGGCCACACCTTAGAGGACTGAACTGGGATTAATAATTGGGGATTAATAATTGTGGAATGTCCCATTGCAGCAGCAGCAGTGGGAAGGGCAGAAGCTGCTTTCGTGCTGCTGCTGCTGCTGGAAAGAAATTCCTGCTCTGCTGCAACTGCACTTCTGCCCGTGCCAGCTCTGAAATTGGGTGAGAAACTCTGATTTCAGCAAAGCTGCTGCCACAAGCTTTCACACCTCACCCCTGGCTCCTTGCATCACGTGGGGTAAATTTAGCAGGAGAGTGGAACCAGTCATTCACAGCATCTTCTTTCCAGAGGAACCAAAAAGCTTTTTGGAACTCGGGAAATCATTTGCTGTGCACACAAAAAGATCGTGGTTGGGAATGTTTTGGGTTGAGCTGGGCTTGGTTCATGAGCAGCTCACAAGTCCTGGTCTGGAAACTCCCAGTTACACATTGCAGCTCCTCAGGAGGGTCAGGGCTGTGTTGGGGAAGTCAATTTTATAAACTCACTTCTGCTGCTTGTTGCCTTTTCCCCAGTGATGTAGGGAAATGCTCAATTTCCAATTTTTTTGATGTTCTCTTTCCATGTTTAAGGAGGAGAAAGCTGCACCCCTTGAGGGTGAGCCGCCATCAGAAAGTGACTCTGTAAATTACACAAAGTCACCCGAAGAGAGATACTTTATTTTTACTAAAACCCTAAGGATGATGAGTTTTAAAACCTTTGCCCAGAGAAGCTGTCCCATCCCTGGCAGTGTCCCAGGCCAGGCTGGATGGGCTTGGAGCAAGCTGGGATAGTGGAAGGTGTCCCTGCCCAGGGATGATCTTTAAGGTCCTTTCCATCCCAAACCATTCCATGATTCCCTCATTCTGTGCTCTTAAAGTAGTTGTTGCAGTGAAAATATTCACTAATAGCTGTTGCAGAATCCCAGAGAAATCCAAGCTGGAGAGGGGGATCTGTGACTTCTTTGGGAAGAGGACAGATGTGATGCTGAGCACAAATTCATTTCCCTGTGTTTTAGCACTCACAGGAACCTGCAGGTGCCCACAAAGGGCAGGGATATATTGATTTTTAATGCTGGAATCATAATTTACCTTTAATTTTCTGCTGTGATTTTGCAGGTGAACCCGAGCTGTTGTACAAAGCAGAGCTCAGTACAGCATGGCCATTTTTTTCCCCCTCATTTTCATTTTTGTGAATTATTCCTCAGCTAGATCCTCAGCTGTGCTGGTCACAAGAAGAGCAGAGAATTTGGGGGTGTTTTTAGCTTTCAGATGTGTGCTGATTTAGACATGAAACACATGGGATTTCCCTGTAACAAAGCCCCGCTGCCTGTGCTGGGTGCTGGCAAAACAATGATCCTGGAATTCCTCAGCTTTGTCCCTCTGGGAAGCTGTCAGTCACTGAGCACCCTGTCACATTTATTAATCTAATTCCAATCGGATTGATTGTACTCCACATTTCACCGTGCAGCCTTGGAAATAAAACACCAAACCCGTGTCTTTGAGGAATCTTTTGCTCAGTTTGTTCTTCCATCAGACCTCATCACTGCTCGCCTCTGCATAATTCAGATGCCTAAATCCATTCTATTCCAATATGTTAATAACCCCAGTTTCGTGGTGGGTACCTCAGGATAATTTTCCTTGTAAATAAATTTGAAAAAAACGTGGTTTCTAAGTAAGTATTTATATTTTATGTTGCTAGCAACAGGCCTGCCCGTGTTCACCGAAGGTCAGTGACCTGAATTATGTTCAGCTCTGCCAGCAGTGTGTGTAGTCATGAGAAATGCAGGGGGTTTCTCTCTATTCCGTGGCTGTGACTTTAAAAATGACAAAATACGCTTTTCACAGAGGGAAAAAAAACTTGAACCTGGCTTTGCAGAAAGATTCCGTGTTGCATCTTAGAACACAACGATCCCGAGTAAGGAAAATAAGTCCCTCTGTGAAGGGTTTTAATTAGTAAAATGAAAAAAAGTCAACCCCTCCCCAGCAGACTTCTCTTTTCATTAAATTTTCATGTTCATAATGGTTTTTGCACTTGAACTTTTAGGGGCTTAGAACTCTGATTGCTCTGAACCCAACTTTGATCTGCTCTGCACCTATTGATGTGTGGTGGGTATTGAGTTTTGCAGGAAGGGATGAATGCTCCTAAGGAGTACAGGGGATAAAACTTGAGTTCTCAAAGAGAACAGCAGGGAAACCAGGCTTGGGGTGTGAGGAAAAGTCCAAGATTTGTTATTCAGTGTCACCATCTCCAGGATATTGTGGATGTAACCTGGACTAGAAGGAGCCTGGGGTGGGTAGGGAACAGGAAAACAGGAAACAAAAGCGCCAGGTAAACTTCTAGCACAGGTGATTTCTAAGAATTTCCCTCTTCGTTTAAATAAAAGACTTCAGCTTTTATTCTGCTCTTTGCTCAACCACTTTCAATAATTTGCTTTTTACCACCTTCCCTGTCGTCTGTTCCTTCCTCTCCTCCTTTATTTCCAATTCACTTCTGCTCTATTCTGGTAAGGAGATCAAACTGGGTTCTTGAAGGCCAGTAAATGTTATTACTGAAGGGATTCTTCTGGTAATGATCTTACAGACTGTGTGATGAGCAGGATTTGCTCTTGCCTCCTCTTATCATCAATTTATTATCTAAACCAGGAAGCCTTTGTGCAAAAAAAGGCCTTTTGCTTGAAGGGCTTGGCAGTGCACACACAGCTGAAGACACTGAGTTTAAGCCATTGGGTGCAATTTGGTTGTATCTATTTAAAACAGAACAAACAAAAAAACCCCTAAAATTGTTACCCTTTTACGTTGTGCGTCTGTGACACTCTTACTGTCACAGGGGTTTGGGTTCTGCTGAGATTTCAAACCGTTCCTTGGGGCGTTTCCACTCTGGAATTCCACTGGAGTTCTCCAGGATGGGCTGAAGGAGACTGAAGCTGGAGTGGATCTCTGTTCCTGCTCAGCTCTGAAATGTGTTGATTCCTGTTAATCGCCTGTTAATGACTTTCTCACATCAGCAGCTCTCCCTTAGTGTCGGTAGCTCTTAAAGTGTCTCCTAAAATCTGAAATAACCCTGTGGTTACATCTGCAGCTGCTTTGGGAGCTCAGCATTCCCAGTGTGGAACGGGCAGCAGACAGTGGTTGGACACTCCACGATAATTTTGGCATAAATTTGCTCAAACTCTGCTGATAGTTTGAGCTGAACTGGGTTAGGATTGAAACTGGTCTGGCACTGGTGGCACTGGGAGGGATCAAGCAGGGGTTGAGCTGCGGGGTGGTAAAGACAAGAGGGTGATGCCTTCAGTCCTCGAGCTGCTGCTGGCAAAGGCTTCCTGGTTCAAATAATAAATTGATGCTAATCAATTAATCCTGGTGCAAACCCAGAGTTGCTGCAGTTCAGGGGAATAAAGGACATTGGCCAGAGGGAGCTTTTAGAGATGGGACTGAGGGTCTGCAGCCTTCGAGCACCAAAGTGTGGGATGGACTAACCTGGGGCTCCAGTACTTGGAGCTGCTGGAGAGAGCCCAGAGGAGGCTCCAGGATGAGCAGAGGGATGGAGCAGCTCTGCTGGGAGGAAAGGCTGGCACAGCTGGGATTGTTCAGCCCGGACAGGAGAAGCTTTGGGCTGAGCTCAGGGTGGCCTTGCAGGGCCTGAAGGAGCCCCAGGAAACCTGGAGAGAGACAATTCCCAAGGCATGGAGGGACAGGACACAGGGAATGGCTTCACACTGAGAAATGACAAGTTTAGGTGGGATGTTGGGGAAAAATCCTTCCCTGGGAGGGTGGGGAGGGGCTGGGCTGGAATTCCCAGATTTGCTGTGGCTGCCCCTGGATCCCTGGCAGTGTCCAAGGCCAGGTTGGACATTGGGGCTTGGAGCAGCCTGGGACAGTGGGAGGTGTCCCTGCCATGGCAGGGGTGGCACTGGGTGATCTTTAAGGTCCCTTCCACCCCGAACCTCTCTGGGATTCCACTGTCAGTTTGATTAAATAAGATTTTGCTCTTCTTTTCTTTTCTTTTCTTTTCTTTTCTTTTCTTTTCTTTTCTTTTCTTTTCTTTTCTTTTCTTTTCTTTTCTTTTCTTTTCTTTTCTTTTCTTTTCTTTTCTTTTCTTTTCTTTTCTTTTCTTTTCTTTTCTTTTCTTTTCTTTTCTTTTCTTTTCTTTTCTTTTCTTTTCTTTTCTTTTCTTTTCTTTTCTTTTCTTTTCTTTTCTTTTCTTTTCTTTTCTTTTCTTTTCTTTTCTTTTCTTTTCTTTTCTTTTCTTTTCTTTTCTTTTCTTTTCTTTTCTTTTCTTTTCTTTTCTTTTCTTTTCTTTTCTTTTCTTTTCTTTTCTTTTCTTTTCTTTTCTTTTCTTTTCTTTTCTTTTCTCCTGCAGAGTCCCAGGGCTGCCTGTGCCGGCTCAGTGGGCTCAGCTCCTCGTGGGAGGAGTTCACTCAGACCAAACCTTTCCCTCAAACTGATTTAGGCAGCAGAGTGCCCAGCCTCTAGGAGCTGCTGTGGCCTCAGCAGAGCTCCTGGCAGCTGTGGATGTGGCAGTGCCAGAAAACCCCTGTGGCTTCAGGATATGGGATCACCACTTTTAGGGTTTCCCCTTTCTTCGAGAGAGGGCACGACAGCAAAACATCACCTCCTAAAAACCACGAACACAACCACTGCAACATCCAAAAACCCAATTCCTTGTCCTGCTGCCCCCTTCCCTTGGGTGTGTGTGACACTGGAGTGGCACAGGGACAGGGCAGGGTGGGCTGGGCAGGGTTTTTGGACTCTCATTGTCGGGGGGAAATGGAGCGAACGGCGCCGGGCGCTGCTCGAGTCGCGGGGTCTGAGAGCGTTCTGGGCTGCTCACACTCGCCTCAAGTTACATATTTCAGGAGGTGTTTAAATAATTATAACCCTCCAATTCCAGCTGGTCAGTCATTTGCAGAGTTCTCTCAAATTCTCAGGAATTCTGAGTGGGTTTGGTGTTTCCATAGGTGGTAGAGTACCAGTGATTATTTGTTGGAGAACAAGTGAAAAACAAATGCTTGAGAAATGCTTTGACCACTCTTAGTTGCTGGGTGTTGTGTTTTGGGTTTTAGTTTTTTTTGCTGTTCTTCTTAATTGCTGCTGGAGTTTTCTTCCTACAGACTCCTGTCTTCATATCTCTTTGTCTGAGGAAAGCACAATTTTATTTTTCTGAGCATATTTTAATTATTTGCAGCAAGGGGAACCTTATTTAATTTCATCAGGCTGTGAGGAGAAACTTTAACATTTAGGAATTTCTATGCATTTAGAGTTCTATAGCTTGTAGATTTGGAAAAAAACCCCACAAGTTCAGTTGTGTTTTAGAAATATTGGCCTGAATTCCGGTGAAAATCCACCCATTTAAGGGCTTGGCAAAGATGGGTAACTGACAATTTTTTGGGATTATATTAATGTTGAGATTTATTCAGTGCCCAGTTGAAATTTAAGTTAATCCTTGCCATTTTGCCACTTTAAAAGTTTCTCTAAACCCAGATGCCACTGGGAGATAAGTCTTTGTCACGCCCATGTCTGCTTTTCCTGTTGGAAAACTTCATTTTCCCTTTGGATTTCTTTGGTTTAGCTCAGGGCTGAACTGAGCAGTTGTGGCTGCACTTTAAGATGTTAATTCTCTTTTTTTTCCCCCTTTTTCAGTGTTGTTTGCTGCTGGACTCCCCCTGTCCCCACAACCCTGCAGGATGATATGAGACTTGAAAGAAGACGATGCATACAGGTGATTTCATATTTAGGATTTTTACAATGGAAAATGTTGGATGTTCTTGATGTGCTTTTTGTTGCTGCACCATTCTCTGTCCCCCCAGATAATGTTGTTCCAACTTAGAATTTTGAAATCTTTCTTTGCCCTTTCAAAACTCTCCTGCAGCTCAGAAAATTCTTCCAGGAAGGAAATGGTTTTCCTGAATGGGAATATTGTTTGCAAAGTTTGAATGGGAAATGCTGCTGAAGGTGCCATTTAAATGGACTGGTTGATATTTTAGGAGGTTCTCCCCTTTTTTTTGGCTAATCAGAAATCCTGGAAGTGCCAAGTGTATTTGGAGATTCAATGGCTGGTTTTTACTTTTGCTGGAAATCCAATTCATATTGCGACACAGAAAAATCCAGAGCACAAAATTGAGTTTATCCAGGAGGGTTGCTCTAATTTTTTTAGACCCAAATGTCCTTACTTCAACCAGATCTTTGCTTTGCTTTGCTTGTTCAGCTTTAAACCCCAGGAATCCTTAGGGCTGGAATAATAATAATAATAAAAAAAGAACTGGGCAGATTTCCTTGTGCATCCAGCTCATCTCCTGACTGACAGTTTTCAGTTGCATCAGCTGTTGGTGCATAAACAGCTTTGGAGGGTCTGTTTACATGGAGCCTTTGGATTAGGACCAAGATGCTGGAAGTGGAGATTTCATTCCCTGAAAACCAAACATCTCTCATTCCACTCCCCTGTTGGTGAGCTGTGTGTGTGTGCTGGAAGCTCAAGTCAAAGCAGGTCTAAAAGAATTCTAAAATTAGGTTGGGCAAAGAAGAGGAGAAGAAAAAAAAACCAAAACAACCAAAACTTCTCCAAAGGGATGTTTCATTTTTTTTTATATGTTTTCCTTTTAAATATCTACATCTAGAGGAGAGGCATTAGAAGTGTAGAAAATTGATGTCCCATCAGATTCGGGGAGCTCTGTCTAGTAGGCAGTGACAGATGAAAATAGAACCTAAATATTGAGAAAATGTTTTGAAAGCTTTAAAAATACTCATCCCACAGCTGAAAGGAGAGATAATGTTATGAAATTGTACCTCATGTATGACTGCGCTTGAGAGAATTCAGTTTCACATTGCAATGCATTCATCTGATTGAAAACTTCCAACTTCAGCACTTTCAGTCTTGGTCAGAATTTCTGATGGTCTTGAGCTGGTAGAATTATGAGCTTGCAGAACAGAAATGGATACAAGATTTAGGAATTTAAGTGGTAATTGTGTCTTCCTGCAGCTCAAAATTTCTTTATTTACAAGTCCCTTGATAAATACAGATCAACAAAAACCAGCACAAAGACCTTTATGCCTCTCATGTGTTGGAAGTTTAAAAACTCAGGTTTATTTGCATTTTCTGTTTCTTGGGAGAGCCAAGCTGGTTGTGCTGAGGTTCTGAGGATGAACAAGGTTTGCAGGCCTTAAAATGAGCCCCTGCCCTGTGATAATTGTGTGCTGCAGTGACAGGAGGAGTCATTTGGTGACTGCTGATCTCAGTCTCAACTTGAAAGTACCTGGGGAGAGCTCAGACCCCCAAATGGAAAGGTTTTGTGGTTCTTGAGGATGACTTCAAGAAGGTTTCTTGAGGGTGGTTGATCAGAGGTGCCTGGTAATGTCTAAACAACCTTTGGTCAAAGGGGGGGTCAATAAATCTTTTGTTATAATGAGCATCACTTCATTGCCCTGGAAGCTGCTCTAAAGCCCTACAACAATCCACAGCAGAACTGGGGAAACAACCCCCTAAAGAGGAAGAGTTTTTCACTTCTGCCATGGAATACTTTGATTTTACATCACCACCTAGGCTGAAAACACAGAAATGTATGAAGGTCCACTGCTTTAAAAAAAAAAAAAAAAAAAAAGTGAAAATGTGAAGAAATGGGGATATTTAAAGCTGTTTTCCGGTTTGACTCACCAGGAAAACAAACTTGCAGCACGCTGAACTTCCCTTTTTGCCCTGTATAATATGTAGGACACCCAACAAAAGGGCACTTTGAGGTGCTCTTGGGAGAACTGAAAGGTTTTCAATACTTTTATCGATGATCTGGAGCAGGGGATCGAGTGCACCCTCACCCAGTTTGGCAACACCAGTTTGGGAAAGAGTGTGGGCCTGGAAGATTCTGCAGAGGGATCAGGACAGGATGAGGATGAGGATGAGGACAGGCTGGATCCATGGGATGATCCAGGTGTGAGGGTCAGCCAGGCCAAGGGTCACAACAACCCCGTGGAGCTCCAGGCTGGGCAGAGGGGCTGGAAAAGCTGGAAAAGGCCCTGGGGGTGCTGGTGACGGGCTGGACACGAGCCCAGGGGTGTCCAGGTGGGCAAGAGGCCCCTGGGCTGGATGAGGAATTGTGTGTCCAGCAGGAGCAGAGCAGGGATTGTCCCTCTGGGCTCCAGGGCTGTGTCCAGCTGTGGCTCCTGCAGGAGAGCCCTGGAGGGGCTGGAGCGTGTCCAGGGCAGGGCAGGGAGCTGGGGAAGGGGCTGGAGCCCCAGGAGGGGCTGAGGGAGCTGGGCAAGGGGCTGAGCCTGGAGAAAAGGAGGCTCAGGGGGGACCTGGTGGCTCTGCACAAGTCCCTGCCAGGAGGGGACAGCCGGGGGGGTCGGGCTCTGCTCCCAGGGAACAGGGACAGCAGGAGAGGGAACGGCCTCAGGCTGGCCCAGGGGAGGCTCAGCTTGGCCAGCAGCAGGAATTTCCCCATGGAAAGGGTGCTCAGGCCTTGGCAGGGGCTGCCCAGGGAGGTGCTGCAATCACAACCCTGGGAAATGTTCAAAAACCTATGGATGTGGCACCTGAGTTCATGGACAGGCAGAGTTGGGGTAAGGGTTGGACCTTGATGATCCTCGAGGTGTTTTCCAGCCTTAATGATTCTCTGATTCCGTGTTTACTTGGGGATTTTTTAGGATCTGCAATAAGCAAAGCTGGGGTTCAGCTCTGCACAGGAAAAGCCAAGTTTGTATTTCAGTCGTGCTGTGCTAACACAGGGAATGCCTTAGAGGGTGATTTGTGACAAAAAAAAAAGTGTTTTCAGAATGGGAATTTTTCATTTCTTTGTCCTTTGCAAATCTCTCCAGGACCTTTTGACAAAACAAGGAACCAAACACCTCTGGGTGTAGTTGGGCTGGTGGTCAATATCCAACCCATAGTCACTTTCATGGTGTGGTGGCATCAGATTTGGGATTGTGCTGGGTTCCTACAAGCAGAGATTCATCTTGTGTTTAAAAGTTGGTGTTCCCGGAGTTCCTGCCACACCTTGTCCTGCTCCTGTGGAACTCAGTGGTTGGTTGTTCTTTATTTTAGTTCTTTTTTTTTTAATTGAGGTTCCTTATAAAAATCATTCGGTTTTGTAACAGCTTTCTGGGTTTGATTTTTGTAAACCTAAAAGCCTGAGGAATATGGATCTAAAAATACTGAGATGTCTGATTTTTTAAGCTTTTGAAGAGCTCAAAGCTTCTTTTTTGTAACCTCTGTAAGAAAACAGTAACATGATGGTTACAGCAGATTATTCTCATCAAGTTGGAATTATCTTGGATGCACCAGAGATGTTGAGAACCAAGGAAATGTGATAATGGTGTAGTGAAATTTGATAAGACATTGGAGGTGCTCATGTTGCTCTTGGGAAAAAAAAAAAAAGAAGTCATTTTTGGACAAGGGAAAAAAAAGCCAATCCAATCCTCTTCAATAAGGATGCTGTAAGAGCAATCAAATAGTCAATTCTCACACAGATACCTGTCCTCTCTCTGTATTCCTTATTAAAATATAACAAATCCACAGGAAGGATTCCTGGGAAGTTCCTGGACTGGGTTGAGTTCAGGACCTGCAAGTGTCCTTTGGAAATGGAGAATTGGGCCACGGCTCTCACATCTCCTACCTCATGTTTTAGTTGCTGATTTCATTGAGCCTGGAGCTGTTTTAAAGGATGTTTTTATATGTCAGTAGTTAAAAACAAACAAACAAACCCACAAAGCGAAGCAGAAAACCCCTCAGTCAGAACAAAGTGTGTCCGTGGTGCTGCTCTGTGTTACCTGAACTGCTTCAGTCACAGCCCCTGCAAGTGGAAAATCCAGGAAATCCCTGGGCCAGCACCGTGTTTTCCCTCCCCTGGATGTTCTTGCTCACCCTGGTTCCACTGAGGTGGTTTTACACCTGGGCACCCTTGGGGAGCTGAAAGTTGGGGGCAGAAAACCAGGAATGGAAGGAAGTTGGCAGAAAACGAGGCTTGGGAAGAGCCAAAAAAGGTCCAGGTGCTGCTTCCCTGCTGGACTCCCACTGGTTTTGGTTGTGCTGGGGCACTGGTTCCAGTTGGATTCTGTCTAGCTGGAGTTTCTGGTGGATATTCAGGTCCTGGCTGAGCAGATCAACACAACTTGGCCACAAATAGAAAATCCCACAAAAAAAAAATCACGTCCGAGACAAAGCTGCTCATTAGGAGGGAAGTTTGAAATCCAAGCAGCTCATGAGGGCTTGGATATTCCCATGGCTGATTTTTCCATGGAAAAATCCCTTTGCAGCAGGGCCATCCCCTGGTTTTCCATGGATAAATCCCTTTCCGTGCTGCTTTTGGGGAGTTTTGATGTGAAATCAATGGGGAAGGGCAGAGCTGCTCAGACTGGAAGTGGAAGTTCTGCTTTTCAGAGATGGAGTCATTGACCTCAATGAATGATAACCTTGAAGTCAACAGACTAAATTAATGCTCCACTTTCTGCATTTGAGAGCAGCAATGTGAAAACCTGGACAGCTAAAGTTAGATTCCTGCATCCATATTTAAAAAGAAGTTGCCTATTTAAAAGAAAAGGGGTTTGGGTATTTTTTTTTTCCCCTCCTCCAGAATGGTTCAGTAGCTGTGATATTGAAAATTGGAAGTTTTCAGCCTCAACCCCCATCTAAGAGGAAACAAAAAATCCCATTCCAGGATTTTTGGCCTGGAATTACAGCCTGGTGGAGGATGTTCCTTATTCAGGAACAGACCAGAGCATCTAAACCAGAAAATCTTTTCTTATATATAGTTTTAATATTCTGGAAAAGTAATTTCTATTCATTTTGCCTCCCAGCACACGTGACCCTCTTTTACAAACCATTTGAGGTAACTTTCAGTGAAGTTTTCAGTTGTGAGGAGATTTCTTTTATTGTCAGGCTGAAATTCATTTCTCTTGCTGATTTCTGAGAGCGAAGAAAAACTTTATTTCGAACAAAACCAAATCAAAATTCAGATCAAAAATTGCAGTAATAACTCTTAAAAATTATTTCCCATTTCCTGAATGATTGCTCAGCCCACCAAGAATGCCTGCAATAAACAAAACACTGCAAATACAGAGTTTTTCCTGCAGCTTCGAAAGTCAGTGTTCAGTGGGGGAACAGAAAGGAAAGGTTCTCTAGGCCAAGGCAGCAATGGGATGGTGAAACTGAGTTTGGAGCTCGGAATTGTGCCTTGTCCCAGGGATTTACTGCCTCAGGTGTCTGCTGGGAGTGGCCCTGGCTTGTCCATCCCATTTTGTGTCCTCTCTCTGCTGCTTTTGGCAGCAAATGTTCCTGGATTGGTCCTGCTGGCCTGGCCTGGGAGGGTTTGGGGTGAAGTTTTGGAGTGAGGGTGGGTGTTGAAGGGAATCTCTCAGCCCTGGGCTCCAGGGAAAGGCCCTTGGTTCACATCCGCAGGGAGTTTCATGGCCTTGGCACGGGCAGCACCAATTCAGGAGCTTTTGCAGCTTTCCAGGAGTCACACCTGAGATGAGTGAGCTGTGATTTCACCCTGAGGGACTCCCAGGGTGCAGATCTGCACCCAGCAGCCCTCCATGGGTATTTATGGAATTCCTGAGGCTGGAGAAGTCCTCCCAGCCCAGCGAGTCCCAGCTGTGCCCCGTCCCCACCTTGTCACCCTGAGTGCCACCTCCAGGTGACACCTCCAGGGACGGGCACTCCAAAGCTCCCTGGGCAGCCCCTGCCAAGGCCTGAGCACCCTTTCCATGGGGAAATTCCTGCTGCTGGCCAAGCTGAGCCTCCCCTGGGCCAGCCTGAGGCCGTTCCCTCTCCTCCTGTCCCTGTTCCCTGGGAGCAGAGCCCGACCCCCCCGGCTGTCCCCTCCTGGCAGGGACTTGTGCAGAGCCACCAGGTCCCCCCGAGCCTCCTTTTCTCCAGGCTCAGCCCCTTGCCCAACACTGCAAATTCCTCATCATTGGACAAACTTGACTTTAAATGGTACCACTTCAGTTCCTGTGCGTATTCTGTGTTCAGTCCAGGGCAGCAAATATTTGTGGGAGGCATCGTTCATAAATCATGGAGCCAGGTGGAAATGACCTCTGCCCCCATCCCTGAAGTTCTGTTCCTTTGGGGTTAGGTTTTGGAAGACACCATAGGATGGTTCTCTGAACAGCCAGGCCTGAGGAGCTCCTGGGGAGGATTCCATTAATAATACTTCATCAGGCAAGTGGAGGCAGGAATTGAGCAAATATTGTCCCGAAATCTCGCTGAAATGGGACATTCTGACTTGTAAGATTTGTATTTCTCTTTTTCTAGTCAGGCTGGAGCTTCCTGTTCTGTTCCATTCATTTTGTGATCCGTGGTTTGTGATGCTTCTATCAAACCCTCTTGCAGGCAGTGGTGCCCAGATGTGTTTGCTTGGTTCCTAACTGGGATTAAACTGGTGGATTCCCAACTTTCCAGGGCAACATGAACGTGCTCAGCCTGATGACAGTGTTTTTTCCTGGTCGTACACAGGGGAGTAAGTTCCCCTCAGCAGGTTTTACCAGAGTTTCTGTGTCTCAGTGTGAGATCAGCCCTCCATGGAAAGCTTGGATATTTCCACCAGGCAGCTCCAGGCCACATGTGTCAGCCCTCTGATGTCACTGGGTGCAGCTCAGACATCATCTGAGCGGCTCTGGTTAAGCCCTGCCGCATTTAGGGGCACAATTAAGGTTGGAAAATGTAAAACGGGAATGTTTCGCTCTCAGATTTCCCTTTGTGACGCCACAGTCTCAAACCCACGTTTGCTGACGAGCTGTTAAGGACAGAGATTAGATTAGAGAGCAAGAAACATCGTTTGTTTGTAGCAGTGACACATCAAATTTAAGGTTCTGACCTTGCAGTTGTCCTGGGAGGAGCAGGGAATGCCCAGCCTAAGGGAAAAGCCTGGCTGCTGAGGCTCTGCACTCCTTGACACTCACACCTCACCCCTGGGGACTTCTGGCTGAGTTCAATCCCAAAAAGTATCTTTGGGGACCTGGATTTGAGTTTATTGCACACAGAGGCAGCTGCTGAACATCTTTGCTGCAAAGGTGGAACAGGTGGCAGCAGTTTAGTTCCAGACTGAGGAAAGAGATTTGTTCTTGATTCCTTCCTTCTTTCCCCTGGGAATCTGTTGGTGCTGGCATTTTCCTAACAAACTGGTTCTTGTAAATCCCTTAAAAAAACTGGGGCTGCAAGCAGAGAGCAGAGGGTGAAGTTCTTCTTTTCCGGGTTAATTCTGGATCTTCTAACTGGTTTCTTTTGATGCAATACTCTTAACTTCTCCTTCATCTCATTGAAGCCACTTTGTGAACAGAGAATCCAACCTCAAGTTGGCCAAACCATCCAACACTTTGCTTTTTCTTTATTAAAATCACAGAACATTTTAACTTTTGAGCTCAGCATTTTGGGGTGACCTTGCCACTTGTTTGTGCTCCCTCAGATGTGATGGAGAGGGATCAACAGCTGTGCTGTGCCAGGAAATGAAAAGAAGGATGATGATGAGGATATTTGTAAAGGTGGATGAAGTTGGTCTCATTTTTACCTGGTTTTGTGGGCACTGAGGCCTTTAAATAGAGAAAATATTTAATGCTGTGATTAAAGTCCACAATTCCTCAGGGCTGCCTTGCCACTCCAGAAAAATAAACAATTTCTGGCAATACATGGAGATGCAGACATGGTTTTTTGTCTCAGCTGTAACAGGACTGACATCTCCATGCTCCTCCAAGGTCCTGAAGATGCCTGAAAGGAACGAACTGATTCTCCAAGATTTTATATTTTGGTAAAAGTATCTATGATTTCAGCTGCCTATTAATGTGAGTTCTGAGTTAATGCCCCTCAGTAGATCAGATCCTTCTCCACGAGTTGGCTTGAACATAAAACTGGGTTTTATCTTCATGTAGGTATGGAATAATGGCTTGCATATATTATATTATCTTATAAAATATAAAATAAATTAAAACCCTCAGCCAAATATATTGACCAAGTTTTGTACCTTCCAGTAATCCAGAGGCTTTGTGCTGGTTGGGAATAAAAGTGGGAATTAGGCCCTTTGAAATACTTCACTTACTGAGGTTTAGCAAAATACCTGAAAGGCAGCAGAGCCATCATAATTCCATTTCCAGCTTCACTTTAGGTGAGTTCCAGATGTTCATGGTAGACTCTGTGTTAGGCCCTTACAAAAAACCCAGGAAGCTGCTAATTGATTTATTCTTGTTCCTTAAGTTCCTAAACCTTCCAGTTGTAAAATCCCAAGTCATCATTTCCCAATGCTGGAGATTTCCCTGAGTCCAGTGATGGATCCACAGTGTGGAGCTTAAGGATGTTTCTGGTGCTTGGGCTCAGAAGGGGATGTAAATAAAACAGTGTTTCTTTTTAGGCTTAAATGTTCACACCTCTGGAGTTTTCTCCAAAATTCAGATCTTCAAAAAATGGCCTTGTTGAGGTCATGGAATCCCAGAATGGGTTGGAAGGAGCTTAAAAATCTTCTCATTCCACCCCTCTGCCATGGCAGGGACAGCTCCCACTGTCCCAGGCTGCTCCAAGCCCAATGTCCAACCTGGCCTTGGGCACTGCCAGGGATCCAGGGGCAGCCACAGCTGCTCTGGGCAAGCTGAGATGTTGAAGGACAACTTTGATCCCAGCATTAAGATAATTGTAATAACAAAATAAAAAAAAAAATACAAGTTAGTCTCGTGTGCTTTAATTTCGACCAGTTTGTATGATCTTGTGTTTTGTCCTTGGTGATCCTCAGAATCAACTGATTATTCCTCACCTTTAATGCCCCTGTTGGATATAAGAGCATGAACTTCTTTTAAATCTTGCAAAGAAAAAGGGTCACAGCCCAAGATGTGGAGGTGAGCAGTTACTGGCCCATGCCTGTGACGTGTTTTCCTTTCTTTCCATCCCAGGATTTTCCAAAATTCCCTTCACAGCTGAGCCTCTCCTGCTTTGCCATTTTCCCTGATTGGAAGGAGGCTGTCTCAAGGCAGAGACTTGGTTTGTAAACTGTGCCAGCAGAGAGCTGCAGAAGCAGATGTGGTCAGAGGAGATTTCAGAGCACCAATTCCCAGACAAAAAGAGCTGCTTCCCTGTTAGATCCCATGCAGCAGCCACACACCTGTGCTGCTTCCCTGTCCTGGCTGCTGCTGGGAAGGATTCCTGGGATATGCTGGATCCAGGGCTACTCAGCTGCTGCTTCCGTGCGTCCTCAGCCATTAATTCCACTGTTGTCCTTCGATCCTTTTCCCTTTCTCTTTAAACTTTTGATGTCTCAAGAGAAAATTGCTTTTTTTCCCCCTTCTTGTCAAAGCAGAAAACCCCAGGGTTGTTCTATCTTTTGTTATATATACATAATATATAAATATATATATAAAAATGTAATTTCTTTTTTTTTTCCTGACCTGCAGCTGCAGGAATATTCCTTTGCTTCCTTCTCCCTTACAAAACTTGGGAGAATTTTGTGTTGCTTTCCTTCGAAAGTTCAGCTTTTCTTCCGTCTTCTGAGAAATTTTGTCTCTAAAGTTATTTCGCTTGGGCTGACTTCATGGACTTGAGGAGCCTTCATGACTTCTCTTGTGAAGAAAAGAGATTTTCCTCAGAAAAAAAAAAAAAAAAAGAGGCTGTTTCACACCCAAATCAATGGGTCAGTTTTCAAGTTAGGATTCCTGCACCTTCAGCTTAAATTCCGTGTTCAGCTTTGTTTTCCAGCAAAGATTCTGGTAGCAAAAGGCCCCAGGCAACGACTGTTTGGATCCTGAGGAAGGCAAAAAAAAAAGTAGTTGTTGTGGGGGTTTTTTTTGTTTTGTTTTGTTTGTTTGGTGTTTTCTTTTATGTCTGGAGGCATGTGGAGCTCCAGGGGAAGGCAAGAAGCGCAACTTCATTTTTTCTTGGGAGAAATCCAGGCTCTATAGGCTGCCATCCAAATGCAAAAAATTCTGACACTTCTCTGCTCAGAAAAAAAAAAAAAAAAAAAAAAGTGCCACCAAAACGGAGCCAGCTGAATACTCCACTTCTTCAATAGAAGGCAGTTTCCTTAAATAGAATTTGGGAGCTAACTTCGTCTGGAGCAGGGATTTGGGTTCAAAACTCTTCCAGTGACGTCTTCTCACTTGAAGTCTTTCACTCTGGCTACAGGTATTTGAGTAAACACGCAGTGGATATTCAGACACTTGGAGGAATCATTTGTGTCCTGTAATTCCATGAATTGTAGCTCGTACGACATGAATGAAAAATCTGCTTCACTTTTTTTTTTTTTTTTTTTTTTTTTTTCCTGGGCAGAGGTTGGTAGAGAGGAGAAGGGAATTCTTGCTTTCATAGACTCCTGGAATGATTTGGGTTGGAAGGGACCTTAAAACTCATCCCATTCCCACCCCTGCCACGGGCTGGGCCACCTTCCATGATCTCAGGTTGCTCCAAGCTCTGTCCACCCTGACCTCGGACACTTCCAGGGATGGGACATGCAGAGCTTCTCTGGGCACCCTGTGCCCAATTCCTTCCCTACAAATACTCTTTGCACAGATCCAGGTGCTCAGTATTTACAGACTGGTTGCAGTATTTTATTGTTTGACTTTGTGTCACACTCTCTCCCATGGATCCCAGTTTATTAGCGATATCTTTTTGCCATCCAAAAATCCACATTATCCTCGAGAACAGATCAGCAGTAGCTGTGTCTTCCCAAGAAGCTGCCCATACCCATTAGGAAGCTGGTTAATCTCCCTCCTGGATAAGCCTTTTGATCAATTTAGAGAGAAGTGCATCGGTGTTTTCTGAGCAAGTCTGGGTAGCAGCTACTTAAACAAAGCCATTTGGGCTCCTTTCAACATCAGCTCCTAATGAATCGTCGGAATCTCATCAAAGACCAGGTAATTAGACAGGTACTGCACCTTTGGATTAATGGCACCTCTGACAGGGGCCTGCCTTTCCTCATTTAAAGACAGGAACTGATCAGTTTTGGAGAACAAGAAACGCCTCAGGAAGTTTTTTGGAAGCATCTGGACAAGATGCTCCATGGAGAAGCATCGCTGTGCTCAGCTTTGGAGAGTCGGGGAGTCTTATCTCCAGCTCTTTTTGGGATCCTCAGCACAGTTAACAAAGGAAAGGACAAGGCCAGGAAATTCCAGGTGGGATTCTGTGCCTGACGTGGTTCTGGCCTTTAGGAATGAAATCCTGTGAGCTGGGAACACAAAATGATCGTGGTGTCTGAGCTTTCCATGGAACAGGAAGCTCTGCTCAAAGGGAGCAGGGACGGGACAAGAGGAAAAGGCCTCAGGCTGTGCCAGGGGAAGCTCGGATTGGACACCAGGAGGAATTTCTTCACTGGAGGGGTTGTTCAACATTGGAGCTCAATCCAGTCCCAGCAGCACCAGCATCAGCCAAATCCTGTCCCCAAGGGCCACCTCCAGACTCCTCCTGAACGCTCCCACACACAGTGACTCCAAACCTCCCTGGGCAGCTCATCCCAAGGCCTGACCACTCTTGCATGGCAAGTTTTTCCAATCAAAACCTCCCCTGGCAGAATCATTTAATCCTTGATGACGTTTTGAAGCATTGGAGTGTTGGCTAAAGGTGGTCAGTGCCATGACCCTCTGAAGGGTCTGCCATGCTGTCCTCTCCCAAATGATGGCAAGGACAATTTTCCACCTCTGTCCACTCCCTTTTGTTTGCAGAGACGTTGAGAAGTCTCCCCTTATTCTGAGGGCAGGAAAAGCAGGGAAGTCCTCTCTGGCACCTTCTGCTCAGACATGGTCGGGCTCTCTGGAGCTGCTGAGAAATCTCAGCAATCCCACAAATTCCCGAAGAGGTCTTGAGGAGCTCTGTGAGCCTGAGTGACATTTGGAAGCAGCTCTGTGCTCGCTGGGCCGGCAGTGCCAGGGAACAACACCGCGGTGCTTTCAACCCAGATGCTTTGGCGAAGCGCAGCCCCGAGTGTCGCCACTGCTTGGCAGAACAACTGGTGCCGCAAAACAGGAGCAGGTGCTGCTTTGGGCTTTTGCTGCTCCTTCTGCACCAAGGCCCTGCTTTCTGCAGTGGTTCTGGAGCACCAGAAACAATATTGCCCTTGCTTTATGGAAAGGCTTTTAAGCTCTTGGATGGATTTGGTAAAAAGTTGGGTTCCATGGCAGTGATGAGGATGAGGAGTTATGTGGCTCTTGTTGTAGAGGTGGCAGATCCTGGGCTCGTTTTATACTTTCTCCTCCAAATTCATGGAATCATAGAAAGGTTTGGGTTGGGAGGGACATTAAAGCTCATCCAGCTCCACTCCTGCCACAGGCAGGGACACCTTCCACTGTCCCAGGCTGCTCCAAGCCCCAATGTCCAACCTGGCCTTGGGCACTGCCAGGGATCCAGGGGCTTCTCTGGGCAACCTGAAGTCCCATTACCTTGAGGACTGTTTGATAACTGCCCTCGTTGATGTCCTGCTGGGGGTGACATTTCTTTGGGGTGACATTTCTATGGGGTGACATTTCTTTACACCCCTTCTCAATCATCTCTTCCCACCACAGCCCTCACTCCAATGAGTTTTCACTCATGGCAGGAGGGCGCTTCCAGCCTCTTCCCTCTTCTTTCAACATCTGCCTGCCAGGGAAGAGTCAGGCTGTTCCAAGTGACTGTGCCATGCCTGGAGCTGGCTGTTCTATTCCCTGAGAACGCTTCTAAAACCTCAGTGCTGAAGCTTTGAAGCTCATTGATAGCTAAACTTTTCAATAAAGAGTTTGTGTGTTATTGTTTCACTTTGCTGGACTTGCAGGGATTTCACCCTTGGTGACTTTGTAGGAGGTCGCGGTTCCTTTGCATTGCAGGACAGTCGTGTCTGGGGCTGGAAATGTGATGTTGACAGTGTCCTCAGGGACTGGGAACATTCCCTGACCAGACCAGGGCACAGTTTTGTTTGAATTAAAACCCTTCAGGGGTTAGAACTTCATTAACATTTCTGCTGTGAACAGGACTTGGGGTGATCCTGGTTGGACTTGATGATCCTGGAGGTCTCTTCCAACCTAATGATTCTGATTCTGATTCTGATCTTTTCCCAGAGCTGTTGATTGAGCCTTGAAGAATTCCTTCTGTGTTTGGTGTTTAGATCCTGTAAATAATTTTCCATCATCACCTTTCCTTGGAAACACCCAAGTCTCTTTCCTCAGGTGTGGAATGCTTCTAGTGCACCTCTCTGGAGGTGAGGAAACCCAAACCCAACACCAAACCACGGCAAATTATCCTGTCAGCTTTTCCTTGGTGTAGTTTATAGATCCTTCAGGAAAAGCTGGAATGATTCCTTCCCTCCCTGCACCCCTTGGAAGTCACCTGCTTTTTTTGGTGGCCAGGGTGCATCACTTCCCACGTAGATGCTGCAGGTGCAGGTGACAGGCAGCCCTCAGGAACTTCTTCTGGGAACTCACATTCCTGAAAAAACAGAGACTGATGGAAGGAGAGACTCAAGTGTTCCAGCTGGAACAGGGTGTCTTTGGTTTATACACCTTCCATGATGTCCCTGCAGGGGACAGGTGGCACTTCTGGGAAAGGAGGAGCCCGGTCATGGCAAATGGGAGTTTTTGTAAGCTGGAAATCAGATTCATGGATGCAGATCAGCTGAAGGAAAGCAGAGCTGGACGGGATCTTGGGCAGGAATTGTTCCCTGGGAGGGGCTGGGCTGGAATTCCCAGATTTGCTGTGGCTGCCCCTGGATCCCTGGCAGTGCCCAAGGCCAGGTTGGACATTGGGGCTTGGAGCAGCCTGGGACAGTGGGAGGTGTCCCTGCGCATGGCAGGGCTGGCACTGGATCATTTTGGAGTTCCCTTCCAACCCAAACCATTCTAGGATTCTGTAAGATGCAGACAAAATTTGTTTGGTTTTTTTTTTAAATTTGCACAACTCTGATACTTGAGTAGTGTTGCTCTCCTCGTTATTATTGCAGTGAACAAAACCCCAATTTCCATTGTTAGCTTTAATACCCACTCCTTAGTTTGTGCTAGGAGCAGTAAAGCCTTAGAAGAAAAAAATGCAAGTGACACTTTAAAAATAATTTTCTTAAATCACAGTATTACCCTAAAGGAATAATGACGTTTTTTTGGTTTTGTTGTTGTGTTTTACATTTTTCTGGGTTGAAATTTGTGTTACTCGAGAGAAATCAATGCAGTTTGCAGTGAGCCCCACTTTGGGGTCATTGTTCGGATTAATGAAGTTTGGCATCCCCAGTTTTTGGTGGTTTCCAGCTGGAAGTGCAGATTCAACCACACTTAAGGTTGTTTTTTTTTTTTTTTTTTCTCCTTAAAAGCTGCAACTTCAAGGTGAGACAAATCAAAAGAAGTAATTGCTTAAACTTAAAAGTGTGTGTACTAAATACAGGAATTATTGCAAAGGCAGGAAATTGGGCTTTCAAATGAATGCTATGGAATTGTGAGGTTTCACTGGACTTGTCAACCTCCTTGCCTGGATTTATTTCTGATTTATTTTTTTTTTTTTTGATTTTCTGTAATGAGCATTAAGCTGGATATGGAAATACTGAAATTTTTTATTGGGGAGTTACTCTATTGTTTAGTGACTTGAGAACTCTGAGTGGAGTTTGTCAGGATTGGCTTCAGATTCCTGCTGTAAAGTGCAGGTGTCAGAATATCAGTTATGAAATCATTGAAAATGGTTTAGGTACAGTTCACGACCCGTGAGGATTTTATGGAACAGTTCTGGTGCTTCCAGGCAACTTTGGAGTGAAGAAAAAACCTGGAATGTTTTTATTTTATGAACTGTGATATGGATTAATAAGGACAGTGTGCCTAAGAGTTTTAAAGTATTCTGGTTTTTAGGAACTCCATCACAATTTGTATTATTAATACAAAGTATTCTGAGTTTTTAGGAACTCTGTCAGTATTTGTGTTATTCATACAGAGTATCAAAGCAGTGCAATGTCTTCAGATGCAACAGAACTGCTCTGTAGACAAAATTTAAGTGCTATAAATTTCCCTTGGAGTGACATGAGCTACTTCAAAATCGTCCATGAAATCATCCAGGGAGGGAATTCCCTGGAATCATCACACCAGCAGCTTCCCCCCAATCGAGGTGGAATTTATGATGGTGGATATTTCTTTGTAGTTCAGTTTTTCACTTAAAAAGCCTCTGTGTGTGTGTGTTGGTCCTTAAAGGTGTGTGGTAGGTCAACAGCAATCTCAAATCCAATCCCAAAAATCCCAAACTGTCCAGCCAGTTTGGGATTAGTAAAGGGAAAAAGACTTTTCGTATCAACGGGGCTGTGCAAATCCTGCAAGTGGAAGGAGGGGACGGCCCAAACTCTGAAAATACAACTTGCCCGTGCGCCAGGTTATTTCATTTTGACAGTTGGGTTTTTATTTTAAAATTGTCATCAGTGTGTTAGATGAAATCCACTTTTATTTATGGCAGACACCAGAGCTGGATGGATGTCACCCAGTGAAGCAGTTGGAAAATACACGGGATTATTTAACCCAGCTGGTAAAAAGATTCTGCATCAATTCCTAACCCTGCCTGTATTCAAACTACAAAAGTACTTTGAGATCCTCCCCCTCTCTCCTGAAAGCTGTTCTCTTTGGTCAGGTATTGAATAATTTATATCATGTGAGACTCTTGCACATGATGTATTCATCCCTTGTTTAGCTCTTACATTCATGGTTTGGCATGCTGGCTGTACATTGATATGGGAGATGCTTCCCATTTTTTCTCTACCAACTGTTTAAATATATCTTGTGCCTCAGTAACTACAAATGGGAAATAGAATAATTCAAGTAATTTCCCTTGATGGGTTTTATGCCTAGGAAAAGATGGCTTTTTTCATTTTTTTTTTTAAAAATACTTATCTGTTTGTCCAAAAGGAGAGCTTTAAAAATGATGCCGATATTTATGCTAACTTTTACGTCCAGCTGGAAATCCCTGAGCCATCAGGCCGGGTATTGATTTGGGATAAAATATTGGGTGTTTTTCCACCTCTCGTGCGGTTTTGACGTGCTGCCACGCAGCAGGTAATTTATTCCATCTCTAATTAAGTTTTTTTTTTCTTTTTTTTTTTTTTTTTTTTTGCTCTGCAAACTGCAAATTGTGAGTAATGTTCTTTTGGAGGTGGGGGAAGGAGGAGGCGCTGCACCAACACGAAGAACTCTCGGTGAAGTGCCGATAAAAGTATTTCTCTGAAAGGACAGCGGGGCAGCCCAGCACAAGGATTAGTGCTGCAAAGTCCCAGCCCGGATTGTTGGGAAATCTTGTAAGCCCCTGGCCAGGTAACTCTGCTGCTGCCACAGGAGCTGCGAGATGAGCACGAAATAAACGCAATAAATTGGTTAAAAGCTGCCACGGCGTGAAGAATGGGCGGCAGTGATTTTTGGGGGGTGTAGTGCACACTCGGCGAGGTAGTTGTTGGTGTTTTAGGGCGTGTAAGGAGAGATTTCGGGAGTTTCACTGGCGTAGTCGTTGGCGTGTTTAGGGCATGGAAGGAGATATTTCAGTAGTTTCGCTACTGCTGCAATGTCCAAAATGAAGTTGTCGAACGAGCGAGCCGCTAAAACTTTCAAGTTCAGTTGGAACTGACATTTTGGGCGCTCGGTAAAATCACATTCCCCGCTCCAGCTCTGAAAAGTTGGGCAGCCCTAGGAACCCCCTGGAAAACAGGGATCTATCTCTTTATTATTTTATCCCCCTGTATCCCCGAGTCCGGGTGCGCGGCCGGCTTCAAGGCGCTGTCCCCTCTGTGCCAGGGCAGCGAGGCCACCCCGGGCGGGTCGGGGAGCTCGGTGGCCTGTCCCCTGTGCGGTGACACCTCGTCCCGTGTCCGGTGGCACCTTGGCGGAGCCCCGGAGAACAGGAAGCACCCCCCACCCCCTCGGCAGGTGAGTGACTCGCAGCGGCGCTGGCACATCGCTGCCGGGCTCGGCAAAGTGCAGTAAAACATGCCCGGCATCGCCGCGGCCGCCACGGCGTAGAGAGACACAGAGAGACAGAGAGAGGGGACACAGTGCTGCTGCTGCTGCTGCTGCAGGGACAGCCGGGGGCTTCCAGAGTAAGTCTGTCTGTCTGTCACTCTTTGCATTTCCAGCCGCCGGTTTTTCCACATCCGCATCCCCCTCTGTGCGCGTGGGAAGGGGATCTCCCCAGCAGCCCTGCGAGCGGTGCTGGTCACTGATGGATTCACTGCCAGTCACAGGCACTGAGACACCAATATGCTGTCAGATAATCTTATTTATGTTTTTTTTTTTTCTCTTTAAAAATCGGTCGAAAGAAAAAGAAAAAAAAATCTGCTTATTTCTCGTAGGATGCTTCAGCTTCGCTCGGTGTTCAGTCGTTTAGCGGCGGTGGAAGGAGCTGAAATTTCATTTGCTTAAAATCTGTCGGGAGGGGGTGAATTGTAATTATAATAACAATAATAAAGGATGTTGTGTCTTTAGGGTTAAACCCAAACCAATGAAACATAAATTCCGATCCTTTTGGGAAACGGGGAAGGAAAAAAAAGGGAAGGACAGGAGTAGCCTGACACAGTAATTTTAGGAGGTGACCTGCCTAAGGAAGGCAGCGACAGGGAACTTTAGAGCTTTTTAAAGCCCCGGGAAGAATTCCAGCCGGGCTCGCTCCCACCCGGCACCGTTGGGGGATCTTGGAGAAGGCGTCCCGAAGCCGGGCAAGGCGAAATCCTAACGCGGGCGCGCTTATCCGTAAATCCCGTGTATCATGGCTGCGCCGCCCTGCCCTTGCTGTGGGGGTGAAATGTAGAACATGAGCCTGATCCTCGGGAGATGGAGCTAATTTCGCCCTAAACTGGAAAGTGTTAACAGCGCCCGGCGAATGTGACAAAGCTCAATCGCGCTCCTTGTTTATGGAGCCCGCGCCCATTGGCCGCCGCGCGCCAGCTCTGCCCTGGCAACTGCGCGCCCGCATTTGCATAGCGCGCCGCCATTGGTCGGCGCCGCGGCGCTGCGGGCCAATGGCGCGGCGCGGCCCGGGGTGGGCTATGCTAATGAGGCGCTGTTGCTGGGGCGCGCTGCGGCAGCCGGGGATGCGCTGAGGGGAGCGCCGGGATCGGCTTCCCCCTCACGCTCGGGCCTGCGCGCTGCCCGCCGCCCTCACAGCGCGCTGCTCCCTCCGAGCGTGCGGCGCCCGCCGCTTCGCCTCACTGCTGTTCCACCCCTATATCCCCCCCAATTTTTCCCTTTTTTCATCCTTCATTTCTTTTTTTTTTCTTTTTTTTTAATAAAATGACTTAAAGTAGCCAGCTTTCCCGCAGAAAGCACGGCTGTGCAACGCTTGACACACGCTCACCTCGCCCCTTCTTCTCTCGCTGTCCGAGATCAGGATCTGAAGCTGATTATTCTTTAGCATGGTCTATTTCTGGAAAAGACGCACACTCACCTTTCAAAAATGGTGTATTCACGTCCCACCCGGCAAAAAAAACCCAAAAAAACCCCAAAAAAACTCCACACCAAAACCCCAGCCCCTCCTCAGCTGTAAGTTGAGTCCTGGGTTTTTTTTCTGTCCTAAATATCATTCCTGTCTAAGAATATTGGGGAATCTGAGCTTAAAATATATTCTGTTGCTTAAATCTGCATCTGTATCTGTCCTTTTTTTTTTTTCCCTTTCCCTCGTTTCCCAACCAGCTTTTTCTCCTGTTCAGTCATGGATCACTTTACCTCCCTCAGTCCCATTCCCCACTCCCTCTCTCTTGTCTTCCTTAGTGTCCAATTCCCGTATTTTCTTCCCTGAACTGCTCACATTCTCTCCTTCCAACTCACTAAAACTGACTGTAAGCTTAACAAATTATTTAACTTAGTCAATCCAGCTACATTCCATGCTATTTTTTGGGATTTTTTCCTTCTCTTCAGCGTATGGATCAATGTGTATCTGTGGTTTGATACCGCTTGGCATTTGCTATAATCGTGGGAATTCCTGTCACCAGCAGATTTTTGGTTAAATCCGATTTTTTACTGCAGTGGAATTTTTAATTTTTGGACTGTTTTCTAAGCCCTTCAGAAAACTTCAGGTTCGGCAGAGGGAAATTTAGTTTCTCTTGGATAAAGCCAATGTTTTCATAGAGAAACTTAGTGATATCTAGAACCAAGAGCTTGGATTTAATAAAAATTGTGTGTACTTGGAGTTTGCTGGAAGCCTTCTGAAGAGCAAGTTTAGAGCTTCTTTTATAGCATGTTTAAGGGATAAAATGATGTCAACTTAAACTTTGTGTCACTAAATTTCTGCTGTATTAGTAGATTACCGTGGTTTATAAAAGATTTTTCTCCTCATTTACTGAATTTGACGGAACTTTCTGTGTTCTGTTTGAATTTGTGGTTTTCACTCGGAACTGAGGGGCAGGTGTGGGTCTTTCAGCGGGATTAAAGATGCAGAGATAGTTGGAGTTAAGTAATTATTGGAAAATCTGTGTTTGGAATAATATTCACACTTCAGTCTTTACTTCTGCTTTAAGAGCTGTTATGTTTGTTCAGTCAAAGGTTGGACTGGATGATCTTGGAGGTCTTTTCCAACATTATTGTTTCTGTGATTCTTTGAACTTTCACCATGATCATAAAAAAAAGTTTATCTCCATTTCCCTTTCTCCATTTCCCTCTTTTTAATGGCAGGCTTTTCATTCAATCAGAAAAAATTATAAACCTAAGAATGAATTGGTAGAGAGACAGAAAAAAAAAAAGCCTCAGAACCTCACCCTTGGCACATTTTCAGCATCAGTGACTTCTGAAGAAAAAGGAGGATTTGGATGATTTTTATTTGTCAGTTTTAAAGCAAATGTTAGGCCTCTTCTTGAAATACAGGTTATTAAACATTCAGTAATAAAGTATTGACTGCTGAGATATTGTTTCACTCACTCATTTGTCATTAAATAAATAAATACACGCGGGGGTGAATCACCAGCCAAAGTACTTGGGTTTGACCAGTGCTCCTGAGGAGCTGGACAGAGTTCCAGTGTGGCAGGAAAACTTGGGAAGAACTTGAACTGTGTTTGGAAAGGGGAAAACCTTCACTAATAACTCTGGTGCTGTGTGTGTACAGTTGTTTCCTCTCTAAATCCTGGGATATCCTCTCTTGGAGGATCACATGAGGGCAGTGCGTCAAAAAGGAGCTTTTTTTTTTTTTTTTTTTTTTTTTTTACTTAACATGTAAAGCTGCTCCTGTGTGGAGCTCTGTAAAACAGAGATTTACCTGCTGGGATGTGCCCCTGAATGTACAAAAACTTGAATTACGGAGCCCTTTTTGTGTTTATCCCACGTCTCCCCGTTTTGCCTGCAGAAACCCCAGGATTCTACAGAAGGAAATGATTGTTTGTGAATTCCGAGGATGCAAAAACAATGACCACTCTATAGAAAATATATACATATATATATATATGCAGCCAGGGATAATTTTATTTGGAGCACAGTCTGAAGAGTGGCGAAGGGATATTATGTTAAACACAATGAAAATAAAAAGATCTATTGTATGGCCACCTATTCAGCCATTCTGCCCCCTAAAACAAACAGGGCATTCATGGAGCTAAACAGAATCATAACTTAGCGACATAAAGCTGGGGAAGGGCTCTGGCCTTGCCTGATCTCTGGCCACAGCTCTCTTCTTGTGCCCGGGTTTTCAGTGCATTCAGTCCTTTGCAGGCCTGTCCCTGTTTCCTTGTGGAATTCCAGGTGCTTTTTAGCTGTGCTTTCGAGCAGCTGCTTCACCGGGGCAGAAATGGGAAGGCAGAGGTCTCACAGAGCTTAGTTCGGACTTTGAAAGTTCACAGTGCTTGTGTTTCCTGTAGGTTTTAGCTGAGAATTTTGGCAATCTTGGGTTTCATTTATTAGGAAAAAAAAAAAAAAAGTGGTTTCACTTTCACAACATTTTCTCAGTTCTAAGATTCTCCAGAGTGTACTCAAAGTCATATTTATAAGTTAATAAAACACAGATTTCTATACTGCGTTGCCAGTGGATTAAATGAGTTTTAGAAACTTCTTTCTCTTGTAGTGGGAGAATTACTATGTCAGTCCTCCTGGTACCAGATTTTTGAAGTGGCCTTTTTTTATTTTTGGAGATATTTCCCACAGTCTTTCCCTGTGACAGGTCTGAGCCCCACTTTTTCTCCAGGAAAGGGAGCTGGTGTCCTGCGACTGCACAAAAGCCACAGAGCACAAGTCCTGCCCAAAGTCCACCTCCTGCTGCAGCTCATCCAGGGAAGGAACCGGCCAAGACGGGCTCAGCAGTGGCAGAACAGTTCATGAACCTGCTCTTGGCCTATTTTTTTTCTCCAGGCTGGGAAAAGATGGAGTTTGATGTCACCTCCTGAGCTCTGTGACCTCCCTGCAGCTCTGGCCAGCGGGGAAGAGCAGGAGCAGGGGCAGGAGGAATCCGTGGGTGTGTCGGCCCATGAATGGGGCTGGAGCGCGAGGTTGTTGCTAAGTTTAGGGTTCCATTCTGCACGGAGGGAAAGCAGAGTTGGGCAATTTCTGTACAGGGAAGTTGGCTGAATGGTTATTGTAGGATAACTTCTGAAGCAGCCATTCTTAATAATTCCCTCACAATAATAAAGTTCCTCCAGAGGAGGAACTGCTGTGGGATATTTATAACGGGATTGTTCTCCGGTAGCTGCCACAGGTAATTTCCCTTTGTTCCCTGAGTTCTCTCAGCTTTTCCCTGGGTTCTCTCAGCTTTTCCCACTCCAGAGCAAGCAGAGTGAGGTCCCTGTCCCCCCACGTTCTCATGCCGTGAGCGGGGACAATGGGCAGAGCAGGGCTGCAGGGGTTCACTCAGAGTTCAGGTTGGCCTTTCCTTCTTGCCTGAAAGATGATTGTTCCCAACTCTCCAGTCCCCCCTGGCTGACATTTGTGATGCTCAGGCAGAACTCCGGAAGGTCTGACTCGTCTTCAGGGTGGGTTTATTTGAGCAGAGACTTCTGATTGCTCCCTGTCTGTTGTGGGATGTGCTGACACACCTCGGAGGTGGTTGGGTATTAGAGCAGTGCAGGGATCCGCCTCTCTTTTTCCAGACACTCTTCGATAGCTGAGCTGTCACAATGCTCACGGATGCTGAGAGCTTCTCCAAGCAGAGATTTTGAAAAACAAAATTGACCAGAACTCTGCAAAAACAATGAACTTTGCAAAAAAAAACCCAAAACATGAAACCAAACCCTCCAAAACCCCACAAAACCCAAAGAAACAAAAACCTAAAAAACCCCAACCTACTGTGGAGGAAGAGGGTCGTACAGTCCCTCAGCTAACCCAGGGTTTTCTTAGAGTGGACACCGAGCTGCTTTCACATCACTGGTTTAAACCTAGAAAAAAGCAACAAGAAGTGCTCGCCTTCACCTGTGGTGGCTTGGAAATAAAAAGATTGAAAGTCTGAACCTGTCCTGGGCAGGAAGAAGCCTGCTTGTTCTGTGGTGTGGCTCCACAAGGGCCTGAACTCTGCATGTGGGCAGGAGAACACCCTTTGTGGGGAACGAGGCACTTGACGCTTTGATTCTCTGCTGGTGTTTTCTGGCAGGTTCTCACTCGGCTGCCACCAGCCCCCTGAGAGGGAATAGAGGGAATATCTGAACAACCCAGACATGGAAAGGGAGGGTGGGAGAGGAGGGAGAGGTGGGCAAAGAAGCTCGAAACATTTCAGGTCAAAGCAATGATCTTAGGAGGGAAAATGTTGAAGGGAAGGAAAGGAAGAAGAGTTCTAGCAAGGCGAAGAGAATGGAAACTGAATTGTGCAGAGGAAGTTTCACACATCAGCCTGAGATCATGGAGCATCTTAATTCCACCCCTGCCGCGCTCAGGGACACCCCCCGCTATCCCAGATTGCTCCAAGCCCTGTCCAGCCTGGCCTTGGGGCTTCCAAACTTGGGGAATTCCTGCATTTAAACTTCTAGGAGTATGAAATAAATGCTGATGGGACTTTCACTGCTTTTACCTGCTTCATCTCACCCAACAATCAGCAGGCAGGGAAATGTTTTTAACTGTTGCAAACGTTCTGTTATCAGCAAGATAACTCTTCATCATGGAACCAAGATCTGCTGCTGCACTTGGGAGATGCTCTTGAGGGAGATTGGCATCGCTCACAGGGTCCAAACTGTCACAATGGTCCTTTGGGGGGGGGGGGGGGGTAATTTTTAATTGAGAGGTGAGAAGTAGGAAGGCATAATAAGGAAATATCACTTTTTTAACGCTCTAATGGTTTTTGCCTGACTTTGCCTCCTTTTTTATCTTTCACTGTGAATACTCCTCAGTGGAGCACTTAGGTAGAAGTGTGACAGAGGGACAAAGAGAGTCACAAAGACACTTTGAGAGGCAAAGTAGATCTTTAATGAGCTGGGTGACAGGAATGCAAAGAAACCTTGGAATTACTGTTGGGGTTTTCAGGTGCAGTCTCACCCGACAGAAAAGCTACTCTAACAACTCCTGATCCAGAGAGAAGTCTCACTTTTGTGACACAGAAATATGGAAACACTGAGGCTGGAAGAGACCTTTGGAGGTTGTCCAGTCCTGTGGCCAGTTGGGCTTTGGCTACAATCCACTGTTTTTTTCTGGATTGATGATCCACTCTTGGGATCACTCAGTCACCTGCAGCTCTTCCCCATCAATCAGTGAATGTTTGTGCCTCACTGTGGCTGAAAGGAGAGGGCCAGGGATGTGTTTTACCACCAAAATTACTGTTTTTTGGGGAGGAGGTTCAATGTCTAAAGGAGTTAGGTAGACTGATGTCAAAATGGGAATAAGAGGATCTCAAATGGATGAGGTAGGAAATCCAATCTGCGTTGAGTTCTTAAAAATCTGTGCAAAAATTTGCATAAACTTTTCCAATATTGCACCAATTGTAGTTCATTTATAGACTCCTCAATAATCACAGACTCAAATATTTGTTAGGCCTGGAGTTAATAGTTTCTTTGTTGCTTGGAAAAGTCATCACAGAATGGTTTGGGTTGAAAGGGATCTTAAAATCATCCAGTTCCACCCCCTGCCATGGGCAGGGATAACTTCCATTACCCAGATTGCTCAGAGCCTCATCCAGCCTGGCCTTGGACACTTCCAAGGATGGGGAGGCCCCAAAACATCCATTAAAAAGAAGAAAAAAAAATCCATTTAAAACACAGCTACTTTGATTGTCAGAAGTATTTTCCGTCCTCACCAAATAAATAAATATATTCTTGAACTTCTTCCACTACGATGATGCTTTAAGAACTAAACCTTCTCCTTTCTGAGGGAATCCATTTCTGCAGTGTGTCTATTTTCAGAGAGTTCTGAGCTGTGAGCCTCTTTTGAGTGCAAATACAAATCAAGGTGGGTATTTTTATGCCTCCCCTGAACTAACATTAGGTAAGGCCTATTTGTAAGATAATTCTACCCACTCCAAATCCATAATCTTTTCCCTTAATGTACTTCGTGCTTTGAGATCTTGGCATATGTTTTGGGTTTTATTTTTTATTTTTTTGGCTTCATTTTGTTCCCAAGGTGTGATCACTTGATCTCGTAGTGGTTAAAAAGGAAAACTGATGATTGACTGCACCTTGTTCACAGATATTTCTGTCCTGTGGAAGTTCTGGATGTGCTGTGAGAACAAGTGCCCTGATGGTCAGGAGATCTCTGATTTTTTTTTTTTTTTTGGCTGGCTGGAGCTCTCCAGAAGAGCCAAAAAACAATCTGGGAGCCGCCAGAGGCTTTGTGAGCCTCATTTAATGGCTCTGCACAAATGTCCCTGTTTCTGGAGCGACTCCTCGACCTAAAACTAAAGGAGGTCAAGATTTCTATTCTAACCAGTCCTTCTTTCCCCTCTCCTTTCTTGCTGGCGTGTCACTGGGTGTTTCTAGGAGTGTTCTCTTGGGATTAGATGTCCTGGGATAGGATTGCAGGTGGCAGCAGCAGAGTCTGGGATGTGGCAAGGGCAGGGATTCCAGGAGCTGAGCGTGACCTGTTTGTGTTGGTGGCCAGGGCTGGGAGCCCTGGGGCCCTCCTGGCGGTCACGGGGACAGCTTGGGAAGATGGAATCCCTTGGATCCTGGTGGTTCCAGGTCCCAAACTTCTCACCCAGGTGGTTGTTGCTGGTTGCTGACATGGGTGAGGTCAGTCCCATTTCAGAGATGACTCAAATGCTTTTCTTTTTGGGCTGGGAACACAGGGATGAGTTGGCCAGTTCCCATCCATCTCCTTGTCATCCTTCACGTCATCAGACTGCTCAGGCTCTGATCTCGTCCCTTTTCCCGAGATTTGCTGTGGAACCGTTTCTGTTTCTGCTTTAAGAAGGTTCTTTCTTTGGATTTGTGGCATCACGTTTGGTTTGGGACTTCTTCCAAGCCAGCGGGGACCTATTTGTTAGTCACACACAGCAAATTCCAAAAAAATCAGAATTCAGGAACTTGGATGCAGGTGGAGTTGGGAGGAAAGGGTCTACAAGCATTTGAAAGCTGCAAGTTTGAAGCTGAACCAAAACATCAAATTACAGCTGTTGCTTTGTGCGATAATTATACTTTTGACACTCTTTTACTTTCTTTTTTACTTTATTTTCAACGTGTGTAGGGCATGACTCTGTTTCTCCTCAGAATTTGTTGTGATTTTTGGATTGTCAGAAGATCCTACGAAGTCAAACTGTAAATGAGAACCCCACGGTGCCAGGATTTTGGGGTTTACATATTTGAGCTTTCTGCTTTTTTAGGCACACATGGAAAAGCAGAATTTTTTAGAATAAAATTGGTTATTATTAAGTTCTGTAACCGGCCAGGTATCTCTCTGCTGGAAACCTCTGGCCTGGGGTAAGAAAACACAAGCTTTAAACCTTTGAAAGTAACTGGCTCTACACTTTCGAATTAGTGGTATTTTTGACTCTCTGATTTAAATATTGTTTTGACTTTTACTTCAGTCACCATGATGTTGCTAAGTGAGATTATGATTTTTTTTTTTTCAGGTTAAGCTGAACCTCAGAAATCAAAAGAGCAAAAAACTAGAGATACTGGATGATGTCTTACATATGTTCAGCCATTCTTTCAGGAGTGTGTTCAGTGAATCTTGAAACGTTCACTGAATCCACCAAGTTGTAGAGATGGAAGATTTAACTCTGATTCTCAGTTGTTAATGGGCTTTTTGTAGCAGAGTTAAAAGTAATTTTCTGTGCAATGTTAACTTAAAATGGTTAATATTTTAATGTAATCAATGTAAAATGGTTTTTGATTTCATCCATGCAGTTCTTCTGTTGCCCTGCTAGGTGTTGAGTCAAAGGTGCAGTACCAATTTCAATATTTGAGTTTTCTTTTCACGGAGTTATTTTTTAAGAAAGCCAAATCTTGGCTGTCCTCACCTACTGTTTTCTTCTGCTTGTGTTTTCTTGCAAGGTTTGGGCTGTAAAGGAAGTGGGGATTTCCCTTTGCTGGTCAGGTGCTTGGCTGTTTAACACCTTCCTTCTAAATTTAATCTTTAGTGATAATTTTGCTTTCAGATTGCAGCTGCACTTTGTTTGCTGCACTTTGTAGAGGAGGCATAAACACAGAGGACAGGGAATCAGGGATTCACGGAATCACCAGCGTTGGAAAAGCCCTTTGGGATCATCCCAACACCACCAGCATCACCCCTAAACCTTATCCCCAAACAAAGATGAGCTGCTGAGGCTGGACACTGGATTTTCCTTTGGTACAGTCAGTCCAGAAAGCTGCTGGGAGCAACCCTGAAAGGCAGAACTTGTGTGTTTTTCTGGCTTTTGTGGAATCCATCCATGAAATTTGTGTGTTTGGAGCAACCCCAGTCAAATTCTGAGTTCTGACACCCAGGTGGAGATGTGAGAAAAGGGATGCTCAGGATCAGAGCCACAGAATGGTTTGGGTTGGAAGGGAAAAAAAAGTTGAGTTCTGGTGGTCAGGGACACGAGTTCTGATGGTCAGAGACACCTTCCACCACACCAGGCTGCTCCAGCCTGGCCTTGAGCACTTCCAGGGATCCAGGGGCAGCCCCAGCTTCTCTAGACACCCTGTGCCAGGGCTGCCCACCCTCCCAGGGAGCAATTCCTGCCCAGTTTCCTGTCCAGCCCTTGAGATAACCATTCCCTGAGGATGACTCTGGGCTCACTCCCTCTGGAATCTCCCATGTGTAGGGAGCTGATGAACTCCAGGATCTGTGAGTCTGAACCCAGGGCAAGATTTCCAACCCGTCACCCGCTTAACCCTTGACCTTGTCTTTGCAGGAGGAGAGACTTCAGCATGCAAACCTTCATCTGTTCGGCTTGCACCATCGTTTTCATTCCATGCTGCTGGCCTTCAGATGGCTGGACAGATGTCCCATTCGCATCAGCAGTACAGTGACCGGCGGCAGCAGAACATCACCGACCAGCAGGTCTCGGCCTTATCCTACGCTGACCAGCTCGAGCAGCCACTCCCACTGACAAACCAGGTACTGGCAGAGTTCCTTCTGCACCTGGGGGGTCTGGGAATGTGCAGTTGCGGGGTGGTTTGGGTTGGGAGAGGCATTTGAAGATCCAGCTCTACCCCCTGCCGTGGGCAGGGACACATTCCACTGTCCCAGGTTGGTCCAACCTGGCCTTGGACGCTGTCAGGGATCCAGGGGCAGCCACAACAAATCTGGGAATTCTATCCAGTCCCTCTCCACCCTCCCAGGGAGCAATTCCTGCCCAAGATCCCATCCAGCCTTGCCCTCCTGCAGTTGAAGGTCATTCCTCCCATGTCCTGTCACTCTAAACCCTTGTGATACATCCCACTCTATCCCTGTGTTATACAGCCATTAAAGACAGGATCAGGGCATTCATTCTTGTAGGGCTTTTCTTTTCTTAACTAATTAACTCCCAGCTCTCTAAGGCTGGAGTTAATATACAACAGGATATTTTTAAAATATTTATATTTTATATATATTTATATATATGTATATATATATGTACATATATATGTACACACATATGTATACATATAATAGATATACCTACACACACACACACATATATGTATATATATATACTATGACTTCTAAAAAAGGTTTCTGAAGTTGTTTCTAAACTTCCAGAGCATATTTATTATGATTATTCTACTTGTAGCAGTTTTTTTAATAGGGGGAGAAAAAAGTTGGCCAAGTGGAGAACTCTGGAAAGCTCTTTTTAAAAGAATAACTATTTTTTAAATTTTTGTGCTGTTTGTTAGCATCTGATTGCTTTATTGCTTGTCCTAATGGACAGTTCTGCAATGCAGAGCCACTGGTTGGTGGATTTGGGATACAGAAGTTTGCACAAAATAAATTTTATTTGAGGAGGTAGGAGTGCTGAAAGAGCTCCCTAACTCAGAGTGCCAGCAGCCACAAGAGCTGCTGTTGCTCTGGAGAAGTGGGAATTCTGTTGGTTTTTAAAAACTCCATGGCTCAGTTGTGGAGGCATAAGGGCAGACGGGTTCCAACAAAGCCTCTAAGTCAGAACACGAAAATTTGGCGCAGACTGATGAGGAATGTTTCATTAAAGAGGATTAAGTGTGTGTTGCTGCTCAAGATGTTTTAGGTAGAAAAGTCACCAAACCATCAAGAGAGGCTCTGGTGCTGTAGGAAGACACTTTTTAGGAGGAAGAAAGGATTAGAGGGGATGAGAATGGCCAGGATGGTGGGCGCCAGGATTTGGAGATCGGCAGTGACTGGAGAAAGGGAATGGAGCTGGCCAAGGATGGGTTTCCTTTCCTGAGGGCCGGTCAGGAGGAAGAGGAAATCTATCTAATAATGTTTAGCCTGAGGATCTACAGAGGCATTTTAGGTGAGTTTTTTTAGGTTGAATATCTCCCAAAACTTCTACAATGAGGCTGGTCAATCAAGAAAAGTCACACCTGAATCCTTTCAAGGCACTTTGGAAACATACTCCAGGAATTTTAGGTTGTGTGGACATCATCCATGTGAGGGAAAAATCAGGTGCCCACTTTGACCTTAACAATCAGGCTGTCTTTGCACCACCAACAGAATTTTATAGAATCAGTGTTCTTGCCTTTGATGGTGGCCAGCTTTCTGAAGTCTTCTCCTTGTCTTCCCTGCCTCTTTCCTCCCTCGAGTGCTTCTCCCATCACCCAGTCCACCAAGAGTTCTCCTCACCAGGCTCCTGCTGGCAGTGGAGGTTCTGTCTGAGCCTCTGTGGGGAATCTCAAAGGCTTTTTGTCCATGCACTGCACTTCTGATTTTATCTGCACAGCCAAATCCAGCTGAGATCTTCCTGCTGGTGGCTCAGATCATCAGCTCTAGACCTGCTCTCTCTGCAGAATAAATTCCTTTCTTTTGGGTTGCCCTTTTACAGCTCTGGTTCATCTGGATTAAAAAAATAACTTTTTATCTTACAAAAACCTTGACCTCTGTGGTTGAAGGCTTTGTGCTTTTCTCTCCAGATGTGATCTGCAAACATCTGGGGGGTTGAGTCCCATTGATCCCTGCATGTTACAGATTCTTTCTTTATGGAATTCCTACGGGAATCCTTTTTATTCAAGGTATTGCCATGAATATGCTGCCCCTTGTTTCTCTCTGGCCCCGATAAAGGCAGTTCTGTCCTGTAAATGTCAATTCTGGAAAGGAAACTCGCAGAGAACATTGTTGGAACCATCTCTGGGTGGTTGTTTCATTCCTCTGGTGGAATCCCACCACTTACTCTCCTTGTAGAGCTTCTAACACAGACCAGCCTTTAATAATGGCCAAAAAAAAAGGTCACAAAAGGTGACTCTGGCTTTGTGAGTTCATACCACAGAACTCCAGGATCATTTAGGTTAGGACTCCAAGATGAGTCCCAGCTGTGCCCAGTGCCCACCTTGTCCCTGAGTGCCACCTCCAGGTGACACCTGCAGGGATGGGCACTCCAAAGCTCCCTGGGCAGCCCCTGCCAAGGCCTGAGCACCCTTTCCATGGGGAAATTCCTGCTGCTGGCCAAGCTGAGCCTCCCCTGGGCCAGCCTGAGGCCGTTCCCTCTCCTGCTGTCCCTGTTCCCTGGGAGCAGAGCCCGACCCCCCCGGCTGTCCCCTCCTGTCAGGGACCTGAGCCTCCTTTTCTCCAATCTTTATCTTCCCAAAAAATCCCATTTTTAATATGCAGCAAAAGGAATTGGCTGTTGGAGAAGCCTTGATATATCCATAAAAACAGGAGGAGGAAAAAAGTGAATTCAGGCAGGTTCAGGAAGTTTGATCCTTTAAGGTTGGATCTTTTCAGTGCAGTGGCTCCCATCCAGTCAGACTGACAAGGATTGGGTCAGGGAGCTTCAGTTTCCTGGAATTTCCTGACAGTTGGACCATTGGGAGAGCTTGGGTGCCACGGCCTAAAATAATCTGCTTGGGTGCCCTGAAACCAACCTGCTTGAGTACCCTAAAATAATCTGCTTGGGTGCCGTAAAAGTAATTTAGTGTGCCCTAAAAGTAAACTGTTTGGGTGCACTAAAACTTCTCTGGGTACCGTAAAAGTAACTCATTTAGGTCCCCTAAAAGTAACTTCTTTGGGTGCCCTAAACCACTCCATTTGGGTACCCTAAAACTTCTTTGGGTGCCCTAAAAGGAACTAATTTAGGTTCCCTAAAAGTAACTTCTTTGGGTGTCCTAAAACACCCAATTTGGTGCCCTAGAAGTAAACTGTTAGGGTGCCCTAAAATAACTTGTTTGGGTGCCCTAAAAATAACTTCTTTGGGTGCCCTAAAAGTAATGTCTTTGGATGCCCCAAAATACCCCATTTGGGTGCCCTAAAAGTATACTATTAAGGTGTCCTAAAACCAACCTGCTTGAGTACCCTAAAATAATCTGCTTGGGTGCCCTAGAAGTGAACTATTAGGGTGCCCTAAAAGCAGCTTCTTAGTGTGCCCTAAAAGTAAACTGTTTGAGTGCCCTAAAATTTCTCTGGGTACCCTAAAAGTAACTCATTTAGGTCCTCTAAAAGTAACTTCTTTGGGTGCCCTAAACCACCCCATTTGGCTGCCCTAAAAGTAAACTGTTAGGGTGCCCTAAAAAATAACTTCTTTGGGTGCCTTAGAAGTAACTTTTTTGGGCGCTCCAAAATACCCTATTTGGGTGCCCTAGAAGTAAAATATTAGGGTGCCCTAAAATCAACCTGCTTGGGTACCCTAAAATAATCTACTTGGGTGCCCTAGGAGTAAACTGTTAAGGTGCCTAAAATAACCTCTTTGGGTACCTTAAAAGTAAACTGTTTGGGTGCCCTAAAACTTCTCTGGGTACCCTAAAAGTGACTCATGTAGGTCCTCTAAAAGTAACTTCTTTGGATGCCCTAAAACACCCCATTTGGGTGCCCTAGAAGTAACCTTTTAGGGTGCCCAAAAACCAACCTTCTCGGGTACCCTAAAATAATCTGCATGGGTGTCCTAAAAGTAATTTCTTAGTGTGCCCTAGAAGTAAACTGTTTGGGTGCCCTAAAACTTCTCTGGGTGCCCCAAAAGTAACTCATTTAGGTCCTCTAAAAGTAACTTCTTTGGATGCCCTAAAACACCCCATTTGGGTGCCCTAGAAGTAAACTGTTAGGGTGCCCTAAAATAACCTCTTTGGGTGCCCTAAAAGCGCCCGGTTTGCTGTGAGCAGCCCGCAGCTGACTGCCAGCCAGTCGGATCGCCTTTGCTGCCGTTCCCTGGTGCCTGGAGCAGCCGGAGGCCTCGGGGAAATCGGGATTTTCCCGGCTCGGCGCTGCCGGGATTCCAGCGGAGCTTTTCCCGAGCTCCAGCCCCCCTCTGCTGGTCACAGCACCGCGGTGCTGCTGCCGGGAAAACTCCTCTCTCCCCAAAAATCCCATCCTTGCCACCAACTCCCCGAGCTTCAGTAATTACCTGATGGTGTTCTCACGGGTTATTTTTGTGTCTTTGCTGCAGACTGACTCCTTTTTTTAAAATTTTTTTTTATGGAGTGTGTGGTTCAGGTTCATGGAATGGTTTTAATTCATAACCAGAGAAAGGGAAGCCAGGCCTTGAATGTAAATTTATTGGGTTTATTCCTGCTCTGGCCTGCTTGGGTTTGGGGTTGTAAGTGGCTTGCAGGTCATATTCTTTTATTTTAGGGAATCATTCACAGTTGCAGGTTAAAGGTTAGGAAACAATAATGACACTTTATATTCAAATTATATAAAATCTATGTATTTTAATGACAATTTATATTCAATTGATATAAAATCTATGTATTTATATTACTTGTAACTAATATAAATAATTACATATAAGTTGTTCTCAAAAGATTATTTGCATAATTTTCTCTTGCCCTTACTGTTTTCTGGCTGTGGTCCCCAAACCCATCAATGACAAGAATCAAAGAATTCTAGAAAGATTGTTTTGTTTTTCACTTATTTATGAGGTTTTAAATTGCAGTTAAAAACTTCCAGCTCTGTCTTTTTTAGATTTTTTTCCTTCAGGAGTTATTTTTTAAGGCTTTTATTTCCCAAAAAGTTCTGGCAGGACGGCATCCTCCTCTTGGCTGTGGCTGCTGAGTGCTTCAGTTTCAGGGAAGTGTTGGGAGCACATGGTCCAGAGAGAGCAGAAAATTTGGGATCTTCTCCTGTAGTAGTAATAAATGAATATTTCTCTGTCCAGTTTTAACTGGTTCCATCTTGTGACTTCAGCACAGCCTGATGGGAATAAAAGATAAAAGCTTAAAAGTTGTCACAACTTCAAAGTTCTTTTTTTTTTTTTCATTTAATTACAAAATTACTAGAAAATTGATTTACCTGCTAAAAGGAGCTGAGGTGAGATTTTGGTACCAAATTCCAGCAGTTCAGCTTCCATGAAACACCTGGAATGGGAAGGTCAGGCTGGCTGTTCTTTCACACACCTTTCTGTCTCTGTTTATCTAAGATCGCTCTGCACAACTCGAGGTTTTACCGACCAGATCTTGGCCAGAGATTTTCTTGATCACGTCAAGATCGTTGCCAAGTTCATGCTGTAGTTTAAAACCCTTAATTCAGGTATTCCCACTACCTGATCAACATTATCGTTAATGAAGGTTTAATTTCAGCAGTCTCTGCCATCAGTGTGGCCATGCAGGTCAATTAAACACTTACACTGGGAATTCTTGCTAAAAGTTGCCCTGGCACAATGAAATCTCCATTATTTATTCTGTTTGTGAAGTGGAACATGTGTTGTACACAACCTGAATTTATCTTTTTTTTTTTTTTTCTTTCTTTTAATAAATGTGGATGGTGGTGGATCTTTCTTTTTTTAAAAAAAGATTCTGAATTAAAGCATCCCATAATCAGCTCAGGGTTCTCCATAATCAAAACAAAAATAATTTAAAAATGGAACAATGCCATCTGTGTGGACAAAAGAAGAAAATCTCTGTAAAGAGAGGAGTTTGCTCTCCATGCCCAAAGGCTGAGAGTTCAAACAGCACACCTGAGTTAAAAGTCACAGTTCCCATAAAATGTGCTTTGTCACCAATGTGTGAGGACACATTAATGGGGCCTTTTTTGGTGGGTATTTCCTTATTATTTAATTACAATTTATAATTGTAATTAAAGTAGTTTTTTGTCTCTCAGACCTGAGATGCAGCATCTCTTTGATTCGTTTTCTGATTTTAGGGAGATTTGAGCTTGCAGTGTTGCTGTCTGGCCACCAGATAGAGACTGAAGCTTGAGAAATGGGAGTTTTCCCCTTCCCTTCCCTTCCCTTCCCTTCCCTTCCCTTCCCTTCCCTTCCCTTCCCTTCCCTTCCCTTCCCTTCCCTTCCCTTCCCTTCCCTTCCCTTCCCTTCCCTTCCCTTCCCTTCCCTTCCCTTCCCTTCCCTTCCCTTCCCTTCCCTTCCCTTCCCTTCCCTTCCCTTCCCTTCCCTTCCCTTCCCTTCCCTTCCCTTCCCTTCCCTTCCCTTCCCTTCCCTTCCCTTCCCTTCCCTTCCCTTCCCCTCCCTTCCCCTCCCCTCCCTTCCCTTCCCTTCCCTTCCCTTCCCTTCCCTTCCCTTCCCTTCCCTTCCCTTCCCTTCCCTTCCCTTCCCTTCCCTTCCCTTCCCTTCCCTTCCCTTCCCTTCCCTTCCCTTCCCTTCCCTTCCCTTCCCTTCCCTTCCCTTCCCTTCCCTTCCCTTCCCTTCCCTTCCCTTCCCTTCCCTTCCCTTCCCTTCCCTTCCCTTCCCTTCCCTTCCCTTCCCTTCCCTTCCCTTCCCTTCCCTTCCCTTCCCTTCCCTTCCCTTCCCTTCCCTTCCCTTCCCTTCCCTTCCCTTCCCTTCCCTTCCCTTCCCTTCCCTTCCCTTCCCTTCCCTTCCCTTCCCTTCCCTTCCCATCATTCCTTCAATCCAAGCCAGAAATCAAAGTAACCCCAACAATAAAGGATTGGAGAGTGTTCTTGTATAAAATAAATAATGACTTTATTCCGTGGTCTTCCATCATCAGAGAGAAAAAAAAATCTCTCTTGGAAAAAGAAGGGAATATTACAAATTCCACAGTATAAAAGTGTGAGGAAAAAAAATTCAACCCAAAACTTTGTGAACCCAGAGGAACAATACAGAACCTGTGGAAAAGTTCATGCAGGTTTAAGAGTGTGCTCAGGAGTGTGAGACTGTCAAAATGCACAGTTATTAAATAAGGGACTGGCTGCAGTAGCCTGCAGAGTTTCAGTGATTTACATTTTTTGGATGGTGATAAATCAGATCCTATTTTTTTTCCCACCAGTCTGTTTATTTCAGAGTGGAAATTAGATCTTTATTTTTGAAGTAAGCAAGCAAATTTGACTTACGAATTAGAAAATAAACGTGAAGACTTGTCATACGAACTCCCTTTCCAAATTAGAGGAATTTTTTGTGGGAATAGTTGGTCTGAGCTATGGAATTCTTCCACATTGAGACTTTTTCCTCCAAAATCAAGTCCCTGTGCTGGTCGTCCAGCCCAGGACAGAGACTGGGCTCTGCCAAAATTCTCGATATTCCTCTGCCACATCCTGGATTCTTTCACCAGCAAAACCCACCGATGTTCCCACATTCCAATACCTTCTTCCAGTCAGAATTAAGGAATTTGAAGGGAATATTTGGATTTGAAGATGTTTTAACAATGACAGCTGGGTCAGGACTTGCTGCTGCAGGGAGAGAACCAAAAGATCCCCTTTAGGTTTCTTTCATGGGCCACATTTGTTCGCCAGATGAAAGGAAGAAACAAGAATGTTTTGTAAATGTCCGATAGTTTGTTTAGGAAACTTTCAAACAGTTTCCTGATGTTTACAAAGTGTTTGTACTTGTAATAAAATAAAATTAATGGCTTTTCCCCCTGCCCACACCAGAGAGGAATGAGAGTTTGGCTTCCTAGGGTGATTCCTCGAGTATCTCAGTGCAGGTCCAGTTTCAGAAGCACAAATTCTCTATAATTTCTTTCTGTGAGACCTTTTTTTGGGGTCACTTTGATGTGATTCTTTTTTATTTTGTAATTCAGGGGAAAAAAAAAAGAGTTGTTTGTACAGCAGCCATTATAAGTATTAAGTTATCCTATAAAAAATAGAAGAGCAGGTAGACTTGGTGATGGCAAACTCTCTTCAGTCACAGAAGGTGAATTCTCCTTTTTCAAGTTCATATCACAGAATTCCAGGATCTTCTAGGTTGGGGAAGATTTCCAAGATGAATTCCAGTGCCCACCTTGTCCCCAGCCCAGAGCCCTGCGTGCCACCTCCAGGCCTTCCTTGGACACCTCCATTTAATAATTCATTTATTAATTCAATAATACTGATGGAAAACATACATGGAACAAGCTTTTCTCCAATGGAATTCCTTAAACTCACCCTGAGGTTTTCTGTCCCTCACCTGGAGGGGAACAACCCCAGGCAGCAGCTCAGGCTGGGGTGACCTTCTGGGGAAGGACCTGAGGGACACTGAGCAGAGTGTCCTGGGGGCAGGAATGCCAATGGGCTCCTGGAGGGCATTGGGATGAGCGTTCCCAGCAGGTCAGGGCTGATCCTGCCCCTCTGCCCAGCCCTGGAGGCTCCTCTGGCTGCTGTGTCCAGCCCTGGATCCTCAGCACAGCAGGGACAGGAGCTCCTGGAGCTGAGGAAGGGCCTGGAGCATCTCCGTGCCCGGGAGAGGCTGAGGGAGCTGGGGCTGCTCAGCCTGGAGAGGAGCCCCAGGGAGAGGGGACATCAGTGTCCCTGGGTGTCCCTGGGTGTCCCCATGTCTGTCCCCTGTGCAGGGAGGGCAGAGCAGCCCCAGGCTCTGCTCCAGGCCCAGCAATGGCCCCAGAGCCCCGGGCAGGGGCTGAGCCCAGCAATTCCCCTGCACAGGAGGCACAACTTGTGCCCTGGGCAGTGTCCAGCCCTGAGCAGAGCCCGGAGAGGCTGGGGAGTGTCTCCCTGCGGATATTCCAGAGCCACCTGTGTGCAGGGATGGAGGGAGGAGCAGGATGAGGGATCAGCCACTCCCCAAAGTCGCCATCAGACTCTGGCTGGGTGGGACAGAATTCCCAGAGCTTGTCCTGCAGTGCTGGGCACAGCCTTTGGAGATGGTTTGGTTTTATTTGGAGATTTTGGGTTTTATTTGGAATTTAATTCAGTTGAATGTGGTGAACTGGCCCAGTTCTCCAGGAGTCCCTGTGAACTTCCAAAGGAACTTCCTGTGAACTTCCTTTGGAGCTGTACCTTAAATATGGTGACAGTTCATGTGTCAGTCCCGAGGGAGAGCAGTGATGGAGGAGAGTCTTTGTTGTCAAGGTTGTAGTGGGAGGAGAGGTAGGAATCTTGGAATTTACTCCTTTTTGAAAAATTCTTAATATATTAAAAATTATTAATAGTTTAAAAAGTAACTAAACTGGGTATGTTTTTTTTTTACTGTCAGTTAAAAAAACCTTTTATATTTAAATACCTCATTTCTGTGAGGAATTTCACAATCTGATGTAGTAACTATACCATTAAATTCCTATTTTTGTTCTAATTTCTGCCATTTTCCCATTCCAGAGGCGGATGCCCCAAACTTTTCGTGATCCAGCCACTGCTCCGTTGAGGAAACTCTCCGTAGATTTGATCAAAACATACAAGCATATTAATGAGGTAATGGCTGCAGCTGTCTTTAATGTGCACTGATGTTTGTTACAACACATGATTTAAATGGATTTTCTACGAATAATCTCATCAGGAGATCCAAAAAAAAAATCAAGTTTTCTCTCAGTTGTTCATGTCTTGTTTGAGGTCATGGCTGTCATGGTCCTGCTTTCTGTCCAGCACACAGGAAATCTTTTATCCTGGGGTTTATTTTCTCTTGTTTTATAAACAAATGTTGAGCTTGCAGGACAAGGAGACACGAGTGGCACAAGCACATTTTGAGCTCAATAAAACTTTTTTAATATTTCCAAGAGCTTTCAAGGAAAATGCTGTTGTGTTTTCCCTAAATTATTGAATTAAATGTTATTGACAAATGGGAAATATAAAGTTGTTCGGGTTAATACAGGAAAGCATCAGTTAGTTTCAAACTTTGACAGGTCAAGGGAATGTGAAGGGATTTTTATGGTGATTAATGACTTCCTTGGAATTCTTTCCCAGTCTTGTGGGAAGATCAAGTAATAATTCTTGTTTCCAGGCTAGCTAGCATTTGGAATTTTGCTATGTGCACAGTGTGCTGGGATGTTTCTGTTCCTTTGGCACCTGAGATCAGTGTTACTACATTTATCAGTGTTGTTATTATTACTTACTAGTATTAGTACATTTATCAGAGTTATTGCTGTTATTTATTAGTGTTAGTACATTTATCAGTGTTATTACTATTATTTATTAGTGTTAGTACACTTTTTCTTTAGCTCTGCTTTCCCAGTTCTTCAGTTATTCAAGACTTTTCCTTTGGAATTCAAACAAGGCAACGATGCTCATAATCAAGATTTCATTGCGCCAGAAAGGGCAGCGTGTTGCTTTTTTCTCTGAAATGTTTTTTCCTGTTTCAGTTTTCTTCAAACCCAGCGGTAGGAGGAGAGGATTTCTTGATTTTCCGCTTGTAGAAGTTGCGCTTTAAAACCCACAGGATGCTGAGCAAAAGTTGATTTTCCTCTTTCCTTGAGCTGCACTTCTAAGCAGGGCTCTCAAGGAAGCTCCTTTTCCCCTCCAGGTTTACTATGCAAAAAAAAAACGGCGGCATCAGCAGGGCCAGGGAGATGATTCCAGTCACAAAAAGGAGAGGAAGGTTTACAATGATGGGTATGATGATGACAACTACGACTACATCGTGAAAAATGGGGAGAAGTGGATGGACCGCTATGAGATCGACTCTTTAATAGGCAAAGGATCCTTTGGACAGGTAATGGCTCCTTCGCTGTTTATTTAATTTCTGTGGATCACAGCTGTATTTAAGTTGAAGTGCTGTTGCTGCTTCGTTTTGAAATTAAAACTCTTTTTTTCTCACTGCTGTTATCCTGAGTGCCTGTTCAAACACTCAGATTTTGTGCTATTTCGTGTTACTTCAGAAAGCATTTGAATATATTGCTGTGTCTGTTGCATTTTACAATGGGAAATCCTCCACCTTGTGCCATCAGATCACATTCTTAACTTGAGTTTGGTTTTGGTTTGAGATAGGTTTTTAGGTTGTGTTAGGTTTTTAGTTTGATTTGGGTTTTTTAAATTAAAACAATCATTAGTGCTAGATATTACCTCTTATAAATGTCATTAGCAAATGTCATCAGAAATGTCATTTCTTTTGACTTGTTGCAGCTTTAGCCAAAGCTGGAAGGAGGATGGAGCTTTTATTTTGTTTTTTTTAGTTTTTCTCAGATCTACCAGTCTTTTCACAGTGTTGGATTAGATAATTTTATTTGCATATGAAGTGACATCACTGCAGTAAACAGTTGTAGCTTTATTGTTGTATCATCAGAACAAATAGAATTAAAAAGGAGAATTCTGGATTCAGAAAGGTGAAAAAGGGAGTTTGGGTAGGTTTTGAAAATTGGATTTTGCTGATGGATTTGGCTTCTCTTGCAGGTTGTGAAGGCTTATGACCGAGTGGAGCAGGAGTGGGTGGCCATCAAAATCATCAAAAACAAGAAGGCTTTCCTAAACCAGGCCCAGATTGAAGTGAGACTGCTCGAGCTGATGAACAAACATGACACTGAGATGAAATACTACATAGGTATTGAATTAATTCCTCCCCTTTTTATTTTATTATGAATGGTTTAGAGCTTGCTGTAGAGCTCAGGCTGCTTGCAGCTGATTTCCAAATCTATTTTGGAATACTTGTGATGATATTTGGTGGGTCCAGCGAGCTCAGGAAGTGTGGGGAGGAGTTGGAATTAAGCGTAGGAAGCCCAGCAGGACATGGAATGGTGGGAGGAGAATTCCAAAAGTGAGAGAACAGGAGTTTGGAGAAGGATGTGGGGCAGGAAATGACATCAGGGTGGGAGCAAAATGTGCCATCTCAGGTGAGTTGTAAAGGACACAGAAGGAGCTGCTCTGGGATAATGGAGAAAACAAATCCATGGACACCAAGCTGACCAAAAATCCACCTTAATTGAAAGTCTGAATTCTCATGGTGCTCGTATTCAAGGTTTTGTTAGGCCAGAAAGGGGAGTATGTTGCTTTTTCCTATTTCAGTTCTGTGGCACCGTGAAGGTTTGACAATGGCAAACCCTGCTGGCCTCTGAACAGAGGAATCTGATGAATATTTCACTTATTTAATGGAAAGGAAAAAAAAAAAAAGCTTAGATTGGTTCCTTTCATAAACTGAGATTGTGCCTGAAGGAAATGAATACAATTCCTTGGGGACATTGATCATTTTATTAATTGAAGTAATCAGCTTATAAATTGCCATGATGTCATGGTGTATTTTAAATGATTCTCACAATTAAATATTTCCTCTGTAAATGTAAGGGAGTGATAACTCATTTTGATAATATATCCCTTCGGAAGTCTTTGGTTAATTCAGCTTTACCGAGGTGCACCTGAGGATGTGAAAATGTCCTCTTGTCCTCTGAGAATGGCAGAAATATTTGGTAAATACCTCAGAACCAGGAAAAAAATCCAATGCTCTTGTTTACCTCAGTGCTCAACTTCCTACACATTGATTATTTAACAGATTTCACAAGTTTTTGCACCCAGGGATGTGTACAATATCCCTCTCTACTCCAGGCATGGCAGAAATATTTTGTAAATAACACAAAACCAGGAAAAAGCCCTGGTGTTATTTACCTCAGTGCTCAGCTTCCTACACATTGATTAAAGTATTTAAAAGATTTCACAAAGATTTTCCGGTTTTACTCAGGTGCACCTGAGGATGTGAAAATGTCCTCTTGTCCTCCAAACACGGCAGAAATATTTTTGTAAATCTCACGAAACCAGGAAAGAAAAACGCCGCTCTGTTATTTTATTGATGCTCCTCCTTCCCACGTGCTGCGTTGTAATTAACCCATAGTTCTCAGGGTGTTTTAATGACATTTCCCCTTTTCCCCCAGTGCATTTGAAGCGCCACTTCATGTTCAGGAACCACCTGTGCTTGGTGTTTGAGATGCTGTCCTACAACCTGTACGACCTGCTGAGGAACACCAATTTCCGCGGCGTGTCCCTCAACCTGACGCGCAAGTTCGCGCAGCAGATGTGCACGGCCCTGCTCTTCCTGGCCACCCCCGAGCTGAGCATCATTCACTGTGACCTAAAACCAGAGAACATCCTGCTCTGCAACCCCAAAAGGAGCGCCATCAAGATTGTGGATTTTGGCAGTTCGTGTCAGCTTGGGCAGAGGGTGAGTTTGGGGGGAAAATCGGCGGAAATTCTGTTTGCGCTGGTGAAAAACGCGAGATTTTTAAGTCGTAGTGTTCATCCAGCTCACTGAAACTTCACTCGTGATGGTTTTGAAACAATAACTCCATCTTAAATAGAGATCCACAGTCCGCAAGAGCTGTAAATACGAATGTCAGAATCCCAGAATTGTCAAGGTTGGAAAAGATCTTTAAGGTCAAGTCCAACCGTAAACCAGCAGCACCAGTAAGCCAAGTCCAAAAGTGTCACATCCACACCTTGTTTTGAACACTTCAATCCACCACTTCTTTTAGTGCCCCAGTAGATAAAAATCCACCATCTGAGAAATTTTCCATGGTTTTTTTATTTCTCCTTGGCTGTGTTTTTGTGCAGCGTCAGTGGAGAATGTATCAGCACTTGGTTGGAGAAATCTGCCATGCTAAAAAAATAAAACAAAAAATTAAGTAATTTATTTTTTTAATTGGTCTAACTTCACCAAAAGTGCCCCAGTTGTCTCTTGAGGAGTTGGCACTGGCCAATAGCACCCCATTTCTTTTTCCAGAATAAATTTAGGAAGAGTGGATCAGAATATGGAATATTGTATTGAAAGCAGCAATGAGACCAAGATTTAGACTAATAAAAGAACTTCTTGGTATATAAACTAAAAGGAAGGGCTGAAGGAAGACACCAGGAGGTGAAATAGCATCTGGATTATTTATCCAAATCCATTATTTTTCAATAATAAGATAATTCTGAAATGTTAAGAATCACAATTACAAAAACATGACATGACTCCTGCTTTTCTTTCCTAAGCATCATATTTTCCTAAAAATTAACACTTAGATGCTTTTATTACTCTAATGAACGTATAGATTTTATTATCCCCGATACCTCAACTCTCCCAGCAGCAAAATGGGAATTCATGTCAGTTGTGTTTTGTGACTTGGAATTTTCATTCCCTTTGGATGCTGGGTGTGGTGGTGACTTTGAGATGCTTTTCTTGCAGATATACCAATATATCCAGAGTCGTTTCTATCGATCACCAGAGGTGCTACTGGGAATGCCTTATGACCTTGCAATTGATATGTGGTCCCTTGGGTGTATTTTAGTCGAGATGCACACTGGAGAGCCTCTCTTTAGTGGGGCAAATGAGGTAAGTTGTGTCCCAGGAATCGGGGTTCTTTTGTTGTTAATCCCCACCATGACTTTCATCTGTTTAATTGGAATGTGTGAATTAGGGAAGTCTGGGAATTCTGAAAGGATTAAACATCAATAACATGGCTTTTGTCGGGACACAAAGTTGCCTGTTCATAATTTTCTGCGTCTCCCTCTTACTCCTTAATTTGTTGTGTCCATATTAAATTTTTCTGAAATTAATTAACTTAGAACTCGTGTGAGTAGCTGACACTCGTGCCACAGCTGGGCTGGCTGTCACTTGTCCTTCACAAACCCGTTATGTTTGGGACAGGTGGATCAGATGAATAAAATAGTGGAAGTTTTGGGGATTCCACCAACCCACATCCTCGACCAAGCACCCAAAGCAAGAAAGTTCTTCGAGAAGTTGCCAGATAGCACTTGGAACTTGAAGAAGACCAAAGATGGAAAAAGGGTAGGTGAAACAATTGGGATAATAATACACATATAAAAATATAGAAAACACTGATTTGACTTTTGATGTGGAATCTGTGCACACACCCCCGTGACCTCCCACACTGATTCCACGCCATTCCTCCCTCCCCACAGGAATACAAACCACCGGGAACTCGCAAACTCCACAATATCCTGGGAGTTGAGACAGGAGGGCCAGGTGGGCGCCGTGCTGGGGAGTCAGGTCATACTGTAGCTGACTACTTGAAGTTCAAAGACCTCATCTTAAGGATGCTTGACTATGACCCCAAGACACGGATCCAGCCCTACTACGCCCTGCAGCACAGTTTCTTCAAGAAGACGGCGGACGAAGGTACCAACACGAGTAACAGCGTGTCCACGAGTCCTGCCATGGAGCAGTCACAGTCTTCAGGAACCACCTCTAGTACATCTTCAAGCTCAGGTGGGTTTTGGTCATGAACAGGTGAGAAAATTCTGCTTCCTCATATAGGGCACTGAACGATCTCTCCAGGGAATGGGCACTGCCAGAGCTCCAGGAGGCTTTGGACAGCGCTGCCAGGGATGCCCAGGCTGGGATTGCTGGGGGTGTCTGTGCAGTTGGACTGGATCCTTCCAACTGAGAATATTCCATGATTCTGTGAAATGTTAATTTTCTTTTTCCATACTGTCAGAAATTATCAATCATGATCACTAAACAATTATTTTAATCAGCTGGAACAGGTAAACAGAAAAGCCCCCAAAAACCCAACTAGATGAGCAAAAATGTGAGTGACCAACACTGATCTCATACTTTTCCCTTGAAGCACTTGATAAATCTTTATGCTGCCGTTGTTTCATAGCTGTGAAATGTGTGTCCCTTTAGTCACTGAGCACGTTGGGGTTTTCCAGGTGGATCTTCTGGCACGAGCAACAGTGGAAGGGCGCGGTCAGACCCCACACACCAGCATCGACACAGCGGTGGGCACTTCACTGCTGCTGTTCAAGCTATGGACTGTGAAACACACAGCCCACAGGTAATGCACGACAGCTTAGGGCAGAACAGATAGAGCTGTAATTCTCCCCCATGTAGACATTAATTGGTGTGTAGATAGACTTTGCTCTTTCGGTAGCCTTTAATCAGCTGTGTTGTTCCAGAGGTTCCTCTAATGCTGTTGGCACCTTTCAAAGGTATGAGCTACAACATTTTAATTTCATTCGTTCTGCTTATTCTCCAGGTTCCTCAGCCAGAGGTCAGGGCTTTATTTTTTCTAAGTGTTGTACAAATGCTGTTATTATTACTATAATATAAAGCTGCTCCTGTAGGTTAGACAGCAAAGTCACTTATCAGACTTCCTTTAACTGTTAGAAAATAACATCCAGGGTGTGCATTCATTTTTCCTAAGGTATATATAGGAAAGTATTGGAAATTATTCTTAAGTACATGCCTGCATTTCTAGAATAATTGTGCGACTGCGAGGCTTGGTTAACATTTTTAAAAATGGGCATAAATACAAATAACCTAATCTCTCATGTATTGTTCAAGATAGAGAAGTATTGGAAATTGTTCTTAAGTACATGGCCTGCCTTTCTAAAATAATTGTGCAACCGCAAGGCTTGGTTAACGAGGGGGATGGCATTGCCATGCTGGTCTGCCAGGATCTGCACCTCCAGGTGCCTGGGCTGCTTGGCCAGCCTCATCACCAAGGTGGGAGAGCCTGGGACTTCAGTTCGAACCTACAGCAGGGACAGAATGAACAGGCAGAGCACCTTGTGTAAGGTGGACCTTCAGTGCTGAGGTCTCACAGACACCCAGCCTCAGCAAGGCAGCACAGGTCAGAGGGAGAAGTTGGTTAATGTTTTTAAAATTGGCATGAATACAAATAACTAATCTCTCGTGTGTTGTTCACGAACGGACTGGATGTGACACTCGGTCCACTAGGTGCTCGGAGGTTGGATGGTCTTGGGGGTCTTGTTCCAAGCTTTATGATCCTGTGACTGGGTGAAATGGCAGCTCCGAGTCAGCGTTTGAATTTGAACTTTGCAGGTTCGGCAGCAGTTCCCTCCTCCCATCGGTTGGACGGCCACCGAAGCTCCCACCCAGGTCACGGTGGAGAACCACCCGGTTCAGGAAACCACCTTCCATGTCAACCCTCAGCAACAGAACGCATTACACCATCACCACGGCAACAGCTCCCACCACCACCACCATCACCACCACCACCACCACCACCATGGACAGCAAGCCTTGGGCAGCCGGACCAGGCCGAGAGTCTACAATTCTCCAACAAACAGCTCCTCCACCCAGGATTCTATGGAGGTGGGCCACAGTCACCACTCCATGACATCCCTGTCTTCCTCAACTACTTCTTCCTCTACATCTTCCTCCTCTACTGGTAACCAAGGCAATCAGGCCTATCAGAACCGCCCAGTGGCTGCTAATACCTTGGACTTTGGACAGAACGGAGCTATGGACATGAATTTAACAGTCTACTCTAATCCGCGCCAAGAAACTGGCATAGCTGGACATCCCACGTACCAGTTTTCTGCTAATACAGGTCCTGCTCATTACATGACTGAAGGACACCTTGCCATGAGGCAAGGCATTGATAGAGAAGAGTCTCCCATGACAGGAGTTTGTGTTCAGCAAAGTCCTGTGGCTAGCTCGTGACTAAACTGAAACTAAGTTTGTTTCTTGTGTGTTTTTATAGAAGTGGTGTTTTTCCAAAAAAAAAAAAAAAAAAAACAAAGTGCAAAGCTGCTTGAATCAGAAGGAGATAAACTCCCTGAACCGCTACAGGAGGGCAAAGTTGACTATTTTTTTAAACTTGAAAAGATTGCAAAGGGACAATGAAGTTTTTTTTTTTTTTGGTTGGTTTTTTGCTGGGGGGAGGTTTTTTTGGTTGGTTTTTTTTTTAAGAGCCATGTCTGGACCCACCTTAACGGATAGCTTAGTGGTGTTCGCCTTTTGCTTCCCCCATTTTAACTTGCCACAACCTAGTCATAGTTTGGTTCTTTTGGGGAGGGGTTTTGATTTTTTAATTCTTAAATTTTAATTTTTTTTTTTTTTTGCTCTCATTCGACAGGGGTTATTGTTCAAATGTTAGTCATAGTTGCAAACTAGTTTCTTTTTAAAAGGCATTGCACATGATTTCTAAAAAAAGGCCCTTTGAAGTTTTTTGGGTGGGAGGGGGAGTGAGTAATATATATATTTTTTTTAGTTCCCCAAACAACCATGGGCACAGAAATGCAGTACTGTAAGAAAGAGGGACCTTCAGATTACACAAATATATTATTCTTCAGCTGTAAAAAGGGACGGTTGTGACGGAGTTTGTGAGGCACATTGAGCATGCGAAGTGGCGGTGAGCAGAACTCTCCTTTTCTGAATCTACTGAGGATCAAAGCAGCAATTGTGATGGGAATTCTGTGGGTGCCACCTTTTGGAGCCCACGGGCAGTTAGGATGGAAATCTGACTGGTTTCATAACTGAGGTGCACTGAGAAGCAATCAACGGGTCGGTCCTGGCCAGTCCTGGGGAGGTCTAAGTGGTGGTCTTTGGGATAACCTTTGGCCTTATGGATTTGGACTCTTAAGTTAGAAGAGCCTACCATTTCAGATGCAATCACTTTTGGACATGCTTTTGCAGACAGTCCTTAATGCTGAAAACACAGAGAATGGGTAATTCAAGAGGCCTTTCTTTTAAAATAGACTTTTGTGACCCACTTATTGTAAGGTATTGCAAGGTCACTTTGCGTGTGTCATAAAGTTGACTTTCCTTATTGGTTGAAGGTCACAGGAGTAGTGGTTTGCGTTTGATGGAAATAGCTACAACTGTGTCCCTTCCTGCTTTTTACTTTTTTCTTTTGCTTTTTTCTCGGCACGTGGTTTTCTCCACCATTACTTCTGCACAAAGACGTCTTCTGTTCATCCTGAACATTTTTAAAAAAAAAAAAAATGCAGAATTTTATGTGACTGCTTTTTTGCCTCACAATTATGCTGTGAATTTTACAAAAATTTATTTTCTTTTTTGATAATTTATTGTACCAAAGCTGTTTTTATAGCACATAGATGTCTGTAACCAATAATGTAGCAGTTCTGCACTTTGACACAAGGTGTAACTAGACCATTTTTAAATGTCAGTTGAAAAATTATGGCTGTACTATTGCTTAAACAAAACTGGAACTGTTGTTGAATTCATAGCCAATACATTTACAGCAATCTGTGTACTGAAGATAATAGATTGACATCTACTTGGAGACTATAACATCCGTTACATTATCAATGTGTTCAGGCTTCTGAAGGTTAAAAGGGACACTAGATCCAGAAGCTATGAAACCAGCAGTTGATTCTTGTATTCCTTATTAACATAATTGTAAACTTGAAGGCAAAGACCTTGATTGCATGAACAGGTCCAAAAAAAGAAAAAAAAAATAATAATAGGCTGAGTAAAGCAAAACCCTCACGGGAGACCTGAGGTTAGCAGGCTGTATTTAACAGGTGCCTAATTTCTGGGTAACGCTGCCTTAATATAACACAGTCAGCTTGGCAGTTGCAAAATTTATGGGCCCATCCAAGAGATTTTATTTTGGGTTTTTTTTTTTTTGTGGGAAAAGGGAAAAAAAAAAAAAAGAAGAAGAAAAGCTGCGTGAAAAAAAAAAAAAAACCAACAAAAAACCTTGGTGAAAGAATGAAGGTGAGTTCCTTGCTTGCCCATCATCCCAGGTGAACAGTGTTGCCCATCCTCTCTTACCGAAGCAGTGATCTACCTCTGCCAGTAAGCCCTTGGAAAAAAAAGTTAATTTTAGCAGCAGGTGGTCAATTCCATGCGGCCAAGTCGTTTTTTTCAGTCAAAAAGGTGGAATTTTTTATACTCACAGTGGCAACACAGCAGCTGACTACCATGTAAACGAATGGGAACGAATCCTTGGGATTAGCATTTCTTTGTAAATCATGGTTTTCGTAATCAAATATTTCTTTGTGTACCGACACATCAACCCTGTGGATGAAAGCGGATTTTTTTCCCCCCCTCTTTTTTTTTTTCCCTTGGTTTTCTTTTGAAGCTCAGTAATTCAGAGAAGTTTACAGGATTTGGAAGGCTGTCACCTTAGAAAAGGATATGCTGAGTTTAGCAATATTAAAAAAAAAAAGGAATCCAGTTCTTACTGCTGTCTAGGAATATAAGGGTACCATGGAATCTGGGTAACACCGTACGCGCCAAAAAATCAAAAAAACAAAAACCCCTCACCAAACCTAAAGCAGTTCAAAGAAACAACCTCTACATCAAGAAGAAAAAAAAAAACAAAAAAAACCCACAAAAAATCATAAAATCCAGTGCTTCTGCATACTGTGTTATGTTACAGTCCAGTTTTGTGTGCTTTACTACACAGTTTGGTTACAGGACTTCTGTGCATTGTAAACATAAACAGCATGGAAAAGGTTAAATACCTGTGTTCAGATTGTAAGATCTAGTCCGGACTTGCTGTGTATATTGTAACGTTAAATGAAAAGACAAGCCCTTTGTATTATAGTCATGCAGTCTTATGTATGATAAACAGTTGAATAATTTGTCCTCAGACTCTTTACTGTGCTTTTTAAAAAGGATAAAAAAAAAAAAAAAAGGAAAAGAAGGAAAAAAAAAGGAGTAATTTAAGAAAAAAAAAAACCCAACAAACGAAAAAATGTAAACGTAGTAAGTCTTCCTATGCAATTAACCTACTCCAAGCCATGGTATGGTAGGTATAATTATACTATAATATGTAAATATCAGATACATTGAAACAGACTTAAAAGTATGAAAGTAAAAGTTGGAGGCGTAACAGCTAATTTGGAGTTTTTAATTGAAAACCAGCGAGGTCTGCGAATCACTGATGTGTGAACACAGCTCTGCTTGATTCTCATGGACTGTGCTTGTAGTTTGAGTTCTTTAATCCTCATCTCTTAGTCTGAGTTGTTCTGATGTGCTCTGCAGCTTCCTCCCTATCCCAGACGAGCTGGATTTGAGGCCTTGGAATGGGATTTTGGGACTGGGCCTGCTGTTATCCCCAGCCCACTTCCTCCTGCATCACCAACTGCCTGGCTTTGGGTGCAGCAGGAGCTAGTTTGGTAAAAAACTGATTTTCCTGTAGGTTCTGCCAAGTGGGAGGAGTTTCTCGGTGATTGAGCCAGGTTATTTCCAGGCTCCCAGTCCTCCTTCGGTTCTGGGACCGCTGAGTTCCAGCTGGTGGCCACCAGAGCCTGGCAGAACGACGAGTGACAACTGCAGTTTGAAACTATTCCACATAAAAAATATGTTAACTTGATTAACCTCCTTAAATCCTTTAACTGTAAAGCTCTTACTGAAACCTCAGATGTTTTCAAACCCGTTGTAAAAGCTGGAATTGCTGCGCACAGCCCCTGGGAGTGGTGCCAGTCCTGCAGGAGGTGCAGCTACATCCTTGAACCTCTCACTCGGGTTCCTTGTCTGTTTGTCCCTCGCAGGATTGCAGTTTTCAACCTCTCAGCCTCAGTTCTTTGCATTAAAAGATTGTAAATGTAGATGGTTCTCCATCCTGATTGCTCAGTGCTTTGGGAATGGCTGCTGTGCCAGGATTTAGGCTCCCGTCCTGTAAGTACAGTGGTGTCCAGAGGGGCCTGGATGCCACAAAGGGTTGGATTCACCTGGAAACGTGACTTCATCTCCATTATTTGTCACTCTGCCATCCTCGTTTTCATCACACCATCCATGTGCTGATATTTCATCCTGGACAACTGAACAAAAAAAAAAAGACTTCTGAAGATCCTCTGTGGAAGAATTGCTGTTGAAACCCATCAGGAACATCCTTTCTAATGAGGGAGTGAGTGAAAACTCCAGCCTGGTGACGCAGAACGTGTTGTGTTTATAGAACAAATTCATCCCAGTAAGATCAGCCTGGAAATTCTGGATAGAAAGGAATTGTCTTTGTGGTCAAAAATACCCAAGGAAGTGACTGTGGAGTGGAGTTAGTGCTGAGAGTTGATCTCCTGAGGGTGTTTGGTGTTTAGTCTGAGTTTTGGATAGTTTATTTATTGGAATTCTCTCAGGAGGGACCTGGTGGCTCTGCACAAGTCCCTGCCAGGAGGGGACAGCCGGGGGGGTCGGGCTCTGCTCCCAGGGAACAGGGACAGGAGGAGAGGGAACGGCCTCAGGCTGGCCCAGGGGAGGCTCAGCTTGGCCAGCAGCAGGAATTTCCCCATGGAAAGGGTGCTCAGGCCTTGGAACTACCCAGGGAGCTTTGAAGTGCCCACCCCTGGAGGTGTCACTTGGAGGTGACACTCAGGGTGACAAGGTGGGGACGGGGCACAGCTGGGACTCCCTGGGCTGGGAGGGCTTCTCCAGCCTCAGGGATTCCCAGATTCTGTGATATTTTTACTTGGAATGATTCATCCTAAAATGCACAATCCCTGCCCAGCAAAGGAAGGCACCTGGTCAAACTGGGTTTCTGTTCCATATCCCTGTTTTTGTGGGGTTCTACAAGAACAACTTCATGTTGGAAATCTGCAGTTGGTTTTTAGTTTTCCACCTCATGACGACTGTGGAGCTGTTCCTTCCTCACTGATGAAGATGCCTTGGTTTGATTTCAGCAGTTCTCCATAGGAGCCCTGTCAGATTTATGGGATCTGAGGGGGGTTGGAGTTGCTTTCATTTTTTTTCTGGTCGATGTTCTGGAGCATCAGAATTAATCACAGCTGGGGTGGTTCAGCCTGGAGAAGGCTCCAGAGAGACCTCAGAGCCCCTTCTGGTACCTAAAGGGGCTCCAGGAGAGCTGGAGGGGGACTTGGAACATGGGATCGAGGGACAGGACACAGGGAATGGCTTTCAACACTAAGGAGCTGAGCTGGATTTAGGTTAAATGTTAGGAATTTATTTTTTACCACGAGTGGCAAAGGTTGTGGCCACCCCTGGATCCCTGGCAGTGTCCAAGGTCAGGTTGGACATTGGGCCTTGGAGCAGCCTGGGACAGTGGAAGGTTTCCCTGCCCATGGCAGGGGTGAAATGGATGATTTTTAACGTCCCTTCCAACCCAAAGCTTTCTTTGATTCTGTTAAAAATGGGTTAAAAACTTCTCAGATCCGTTTTGATGTTATCACTGAGTCCTGCTGAGCACTGACTTACGAATCTCTTGCAAAATCACAGGAATTCCAACAATTTCTTGAAACTTCAGGTTTAATGGGTATTGCTTGTGGTGTTGAGTAATAAAAGAGAGGAGCATGGCTAAGGTAGGAGAAATTAATAACCAAATCCCCTTCCTGTAGGCCTCCCCTTGAGAAAGGAGATGGATTTGATGGATGTCGACTGTCCAAATCCTGTGAGTTAACGATTGGAAAATGATATATGGAAAATTAAATACGAAATTTGTTTGTTCTGAAGAAACTAATGGAAGGTCTCAAGCAGAACATGGGAAAAAAAAAAATCTTCATGATCTCTCTTCCCCATCCCCAGCTGGGGATGTCTTTATCACTTCCTGTCGTGTTTCAAAACTCTCTTTTCCTTCAGGTTTTCCTGCCAGCCAGCTCAGGCAGGAATCCAGGACTCCTTCCCATCAATATCAGCAGCTGGTAGATGGAATTAGAAGTTCTGAGACTGCAGGGATGATGATGGAGATAATGATGGTGATGGAGATGATGATGATGATGGTGATGATGATGATGATGATGATGGAGTTCCCTTTACCCAAGACAGGAAGAGAGGCTCGTCCTGAGTGGAGCACATTGAGCTGAACTCAACAAAGCCTTTCCTAATTTGTACTCTTAAAGAAAAGTCCCATTTTGGAGGCCTTTGGAGCCAAGAATGAGCTGAGGGAATTCAACCATAGAATCATGGAATGTCCTGAGTGGGAAGGACCCACAGGGATCATCCATTCCAACTCCTGTCCCTGCCCAGACACCCAAAAATCCCACCCTGGGCATCCCTGGCAGCTCCTGGAGCTCTGGCAGCCTCAGACCGTGCTCATTCTCTGGGATTTGAGTTCTCAAAGCTTTTGAGTGTCACAACCTTAGTGACCTGGGAGGAGAAATCCAGGAATCTCAGGAGCCAGGGCTTGGAAAAGCAGAGATGTCACAGAATTCCTTCATGGGAACAGTGATGGAGTTTTGTCAGAAGTCCAACATTGTAACTTCGGCTAAAAGGATTTTAATGCCCTTTTCATTTGCTTTTAAGTTGAAGCTGTAGTTCATTTCGCTCTTCAGGAACACTTCAAAGTCTTTTCTCCTCCCCTCCCAAACTCCTCTCCTTTCTCAGGCCTTCTCTTTTCCCTGCTTTCCACTCTGACCCTTCTCCCCTTTCCTACACTTTTTCTCCCTTTTCACATTTCCCCCCTCCTTTCCCCATCTTTCAGCTTTGAATTTTCCCTCTGCTTTTCTTTTCCCCCCTTTTTCCATATCTGTCTTTCCCTTCTTTCCCCACTGCTTTTCCCTGCTTTCTCTCCCATTTCTTTCCCAGTCTTTCTGCTTTTCCTTCTCTCTGTATATATTTCCTTTTCCTGCTTATTCTCTTCATTTCTTTCCACAGCTTTTCCTGTGTCTTTATTGCTTTTGTTTTCCTGCCATTCTTTCCCTGTTTTTTCCTGCTCTCCCTCCCGTGCTCTTCCATTCCTCTCCCTCCTTCTTCTCCTTTTGGTTTCCTCCCAAGTCTTTCCTTTTTCCCTTTTTTCTTCTTGGTGCTTTCAAAATTTTCCCTGCTTTGACTTTTTCTCTCTTCCTTTGAGTTCTCTTCCATTATTTTTTCAGGATTTTCAACACACTCCCCCTTTATTTTCCTTATTCTTCCCTGTATTTTCTATACACTTCCCATCTTTCCTGCTTGGTTTTTTTTCCTGCCTGTCTTTCCCACTTCCTTTGCCACCCTTGATTTGCATTTGCTTTCCCCCACTTCGCTTTCCCTTCAGGTCTTTTCCCCCTCTTCGTTCAATTTTTTTCTCTTTTCCCCTTCTTTTTTTCCCAATTATTTCAATACTTTTTGGGTGCTTCTGTGCTTCCTTTCTTCCCTTCAGTGTTTTTTCAAATTTCTTCCCCCTTCCTCTACTTTTTTCCAAATGTTTTCCAGGTGCATTTCTTCTTCTTTTTGCTCATTTTTTCCAGCCCCTCCCTGCTTTTCCCTGCATTGACTTCTTTTCCATTTATTCCCCATCTCTTCCACGTTTTTTCTGGGTAATTAAATTCCTTCCCCCCCCCCCTTTCATTCCTTGCCTTTGCTTTGCTTTTCTATTCTTATATTTTCCTTTCTTTTCATGCTGTTATTCCCACTCTCTATCTTTTTCAATACTTAAGAGACTTTTCTCTGCTTTTCATGTCCTTTCCTTGCTTTTCCCTTCCCTTTTCCCTACTTTTCCTTTCCCATTCCCACTGCCTGCAGTGCTTTAATTTTCACTGATTTTTCAGGTATTTTCTTTCTTTTCCCCTCCATGAAAAGATTGTTTTTCATAACACTCTTGATTCTCTCCTTTTCCCTTTCCTTTTCCTTTTCCTTTTCCTTTTCCTTTTCCTTTTCCTTTTCCTTTTCCTTTTCCTTTTCCTTTTCCTTTTCCTTTTCCTTTTCCTTCTCCTTCTCCTTCTCCTTCTCCTTCTCCTTCTCCTTCTCCTTCTCCTTCTCCTTCTCCTCCTTCTCCTTCTCCTTCTCCTTTTCCTTTTCCTTTTCCTTTTCCTTCCCCTTCCCCTTTTCCTTTTCCTTTTCCTTTTCCTTTTCCTTTTCCTTTTCCTTTTCCTTTTCCTTTTCCTTTTCCTCTCTCTTTTCAATCCTTGTAACTCTTCCTGCTTATTTTCACTCCTTTGCAGGTCTTTTTTCTCCCTCCATCCTTTTCTTTATTCTCACTTCTGAGGAAGGAAAGAACATCCCTTTTTTGTGCTTTTTCCCCCTATATAATTCAGATTAGATTCTTCTGGGCCTGTAAATTCGCCATTAATACTTTTTAGTTCTCTTTCAGCTATTTTCCCCATTTTCTGTTTAGTTTCTTGTTTTTATAACCTTTTGTTTTACAGGTGTGAAAATGGTTGAGGGAACTTTTCTCCCTAAATCGGAAATTTCCTAAGGAAAAAGGGTTGCCCAGGGAAAAAAACTTGGGAGTCACAACCTGTGCTGGTGCAAAGCAGAGCTGTTAATTTTCCCTCCTGGGAAGTGCTGAAATCCAGACTTTTCTCATTTTCTGTATCCTCACCAGACATTTGGGAAGAGGGGAATGGCAAATCCCACAAATGACGTGGCAAACTGGGACAAAGTTCATGAAAGCTGGGAGAAACCTGAGAAACCTCCCCAAGGCTGGAATCCAGGGAATGGCACGTGAGATATCTGCAGCTCCATGGAAAGGCCCAGGGGGGAAGGACTCAGAGAAGAAAGGCTGAAGGGAATGGAGACTGGAAAGACTCAGGCTGATTATTAAATGAGAAAAGACAAAAAAAAAACAAACAAAAAAACCCCATAAAAATTAAAAACACACCTGGTGTGGTGTAGTCAGACCTTCTACACAACTTTCTCTTTGTGAGGTGAAATTGTTTTGCTTGAAAAGTTGAAATTGAATCGAATTAGCTTGAAAAGTTGAAATTGGAATCAAATTTGAGAGTGGGAAAATCCAAACTTTTCCGTGTGACGTAACTCGCTGCCACAAGTCCCACTGGATCCACCAGAAAAACATCAGAGAGCTGATGGATAACAGGAAATCACAATTAACACAATTAACCCTCAGCCCTAAGGGCACCAATCCTAATTATTGAAGGTTAGGAAAAACTTCCTGGCTACTTCCAGGCACAGAAAGTGCACAAAAAGCTGCTGAAACCATCCTTGCTCCCTTTGGAATTCGGGTCCTGCTGTCCTGGGGAGAAGATCCCGCAGGAGATCCTGTTTTGGGGCCACGGAAGGACTTCCCAAGGGCTCCCTCATCCCAAATCCAGGTCCAGCCTCAGCTGCATCACAGGAAAAAGCTCCATTTCCCTCTTTTTTTTTTTTTAATATTGGCCGAACTCTCCCAGCTGGGAGCTGGAGCAGGCGTGTGTTAAACTCCAAGGATTTAGGAGAGAAATGGGAGAAGGAGGAAAAAGCAGATCTGAGCAGGCCCATTTCTCCTGACTTGTTTTTCCTCGGAGTTTGGAAAAATTCTCTCCAGTAACTCCCCATCACCGTCTGAAATAAACTTCGCTCTGGCTGGGTGGAAGGGCCTGCTTGAAAAACATGACAAATATTTAAGTGGCAGTGGGTTCTTGACACGTCTGACATGGTCTGTCCGCGTCTAATTTTAGCTGCTGCTCTGCCGGCCCTCATCACTCCCAAATTCCGAGCCTATGTTTAGAAAGCAGCAGCCTTCCAAATTCTGATGGACTGCAGGAGTTCAAGCCAATTAAAGCAAGTGCCTCAGCATTCAGTTCTTCTCACTTTTAGTTGGTTTGACTTCACTTTAAGGTGTTCTCTTAAGGGAAAACCTTAATGAAAGCTGGTTTGGCCTGGGACACTGACGGTGCATTTATTAACTGGGATGATGTTTAATCCCACGCACACCTCGTGGGATTTCCCCTCAAGTATTCATTTAGGAGGAGGGGAGAGTGTTTCTTACCTGTGCCTTCATCCAGAGCAGTGTGAGCAGCGGGAAAGGGATTGGGATTGTGTCCCTGCGTCCGCTCAGGTGAGGCCCCACCTGCAGAGCTGCCCCAGCACAGGGAGGACGTGGAGCTGCTGGAGAGAGCCCAGAGGAGGCTCCAGGATGAGCAGAGGGATGGAGCAGCTCTGCTGGGAGGAAAGGCTGGCACAGCTGGGATTGTTCAGCCTGGACAGGAGAAGCTTTGGGCTGAGCTCAGGGTGGCCTTGCAGGGCCTGAAGGAGCCCCAGGAAACCTGGAGAGAGACAATTCCCAAGGCATGGAGGGACAGGACACAGGGAATGGCTTCACACTGAGAAATGGCAAGTTTAGGTGGGATGTTGGGAAAAAATCCTTCCCTGGGAGGGTGAGGAGGGGCTGGGATGGAATTCCCAGATTTGCTCTGGCTGCCCCTGGATCCCTGGGAGTGCCCAAGGCCAGGTTGGACATTGGGGCTTGGAGCAGCCTGGGACAGTGGAAGTGTCCCTGCCCATGGCAGGGGAGGCTTTAAGCTCCCTTCCAGCCCAAACCATTCCCTGATTCTGTGAAAGGAAATGTCTTTGGACACATACCCTCATTGTGGAGAGAGTAAATTCAGTGTGTGCAGCCCCTTCCCTCCGCTCAGGAGCGATGGTGACCGCTGATTTTTATTCATATCTGTGGGAAGAGGTTCAAGGCTGTGAGCTGATTCTTGACGATGAAGCTGCAGACAAACTCCTCCTTTTTTTTTGAGTTACAAACCATGCTGCAAAAATCTGTGATAACGGAGCTTTTATAAAAGATTGCTTCAGTCTTTCATCTTTTTGGTTCTGTTGGAATGATTTCTCTTTTGGGCACACACTGACCCAGCAAATAAGGCCAATTATAGTTCTGCTGGCTGGGTGTCCCTGCTGCTTCCCTGTGGAAACAGGGAATGTACTGAGGAGTTTGGGACTTATCTCAAGGAAGGGGACAAAGGAAAAGCTCTCAAGGCTCTGCTGAAGAAACAAAAAACCCAGAGTGCAGCAGTTCTGGACTTCATCTGGCTGTCCCATGGGCAGAAAAACTTCACAAGGCTGAGTTCCACAACTTGGGAAAACAAAAAAGATGTTTTTATGTCCATTAGGGAATTTTTAAAGCTCCAGTGCAGCAGAAGTGGAATTTCTGCTGTTTCTGGGGGCCAGGAAGGCACAAACTCTTAACGCAGACCACGATGCATCAGCAGAACGTAATTCCAGAAAGGGGAAGAAGCCACACTTGATGGATCGGATAAAGTGCAGAGGCTGCAACTGTCAACACAGAAATAACTGAGAGTGGATTTGAGGTAAGGGATCCGAAGGAGGAGCAGCTATTAATAATGAGGAGACATCGAAAAAATCCCGCAGCCGCCCCGGGGAGGGGGGAAACCTGAGAGCACAAATGCCGCTGGAAGGATTTGTAAAAATAGCAAAGGAATCTTCGCAGGGGATGCTTCTCAGTCCTGCCACTGCAGGAATGGGAGACAAAATGCAACTTTCTAGAGCTGGAGGGTCCCTGAAAAGGTTTCTGGAGCTGACCAAGCCCACAGCAGAGGGAAAACCCTCGGGGAAACAGCTGAGCTGCTGTATCAGGTGACTGGATTTGATCCAGGGGTGGAGAGCAGGAGCACTTGGGCACGTCAGTCAAGAGTGGAACGTGACGGGAAGGGAGTGGAGGGGGATAAAGCTCAAAGAAAGGGAGGAATTTAAGGGAGGCACGAAAAAGAAAGGAATAAAACCCTTCTGAAATCCGTCCACCCTTTCTCAGGCAATTGTGATTTTAATAGGCGAGGAGAGGGGTTTGCCCTGTCTTTGAGACTGGATGAGAATGTGGAGGGGAAAAAAAAAAGTGGAAAAGGGAAGACCTGGCTGGCCTGGGTGGTAAAAGGGATTTTTCCATGAAGTGCAGCAGAAGGAAGAGTCTGGCTGAGAGTTCCCGCTTCTCAGTCAGAATTAAATCTTTGCGTGATTGGAGCCTGCCTGGCTGATTTGCACTTTATAGGAGAAACATTTGCCAAAACCCCCCCACTTTCCTTTTCAGTACTAATATAAAAAATCCAGGATGTCATAGAGGTGGTGGAGTCACTGTGTGTGGGAGTGTTCAGGAGGAGTCTGGAGGTGGCCCCTGGGGACAGGGTTTGGGCTGATGCTGGTGCTCCTTGTATTTCCTGCTGTTCACCGAGAACTCTCCAAACCAGCAAAATTTTCTTTATTTTGTTGCTGTTGCTCCAAAGAGACCAAATTTACCCGGAATGATTTCAGCCAGCTCTGCTGGTGGCTCCTGCTCCTTGCATAACCTCCTCCCTCAGGGGCTGATCCCGTGGGCACAGGGAGCAGCCTGGCCCTGGAATGAGGCTGGAATTGCTCAGAGGGGAACAAACTGGCGGCTCTGCAGCCCACCCAGCTCCATGGAATCCAGGGATGTGTCATTCACCAAACCAGATGGGCTTGAGGCCATCCCACAACGTGCTGAGCAGCTCTGGTGCCACTCCCAGGCTCTAATTTGGGAAAGGAATCTCTGCACCCCGCTGACCTCAACGCACGACTCCGCTCCTGAGCCTGAACACCAAATTTCCTGATTTGGTGTCGCAACAACTTCAATTCTCAAAGAAAAAAACCAAACCAAACCAATAAAAAACCCCCACAAACACCCCCCCCAAAAAAATCCCACAAAAACAAAAAACAAACAAACCCCCCACCCCCAAAAACAAACAAACAAACCCCAAAACCCAAAAACAACCAACCAAATAGAATTCAAATACTGGTAAAAATGTTGCTTTCTTGTTCTTCTTCCAGCACATTTTAGCAAAACATTTTAACAGCAACGTCACGGTGTCAATGCAAATAACACATTCCTGTTGTTTGGAGGGCGTGGGTTCATGATCTCTTTGTATAAAGGCAGCTTTTCCCTGAGTTTTGTGCAAGACGATCATTTTCCATGAAAAGTTAGTCATTCTTTTTTGCCACCTTAGTCAATTTTCCAGGAGTTAACTTTTGTGGTTTAAAATTCGGTGTGAAGGGATTAATAATCTGTTGACATCATATAAAACTATATCTGAGTGCACTTGGTTCTTTAATACCAGCAAGGGACTGAATAATAGAAAATGCTGTTTCTTCTTTTTTTCCACAAAAGAGATCTCAGAGCCTGATTTTCAGTTTATTTTTATTTTAAATATATTAGACCTCAGATGTGGCGCTTGGTTTGTGTTCTAATGATTCATAATCCCAGGACTGAGGCGTTTTTTTGGTACGGAGAATTTGCTGAAATTCTTACCCATTTTTCATGATTTTTATCAAGAATAGTTTGAATCCAATCATTCAGTCGGAATATTCAGTGTGGAGGGGATGTGGTGCTGTGCAGGACTTTGACCTCCACTCCTGTGGAATCACAGAATGGTTTGGGTTGGAAAAGACCTTAAAGCTCATCCAGTTCCAACTCCCTCCAGTTATTAATTTTTAAATATTATTTAAGCCCCCAGTTTTGTCTGCTCTGGCAATTATTGATTATCAGGCTGTCAACTCCAGGTTTCTCTCCAATCCATCTTTGCCTTGTCCAACGCTCCCCTGGGGTTCAGATAAAGTTCATCCTCTGGCCTGGCAATTCTTATGTCGAGCAAACTTTCAAATAACCCACGATTTTCAACGTTTGGAAAAAGCTGAAAAGCAGCCAGAATTTTGGAGAACAGAAGAAACAGTTCATGGAAAAGGAAAAGGACTTTTGCTTTTGGTGTTTTTTCCCTTTGTGCCTTGGGTTGCAATCCAAGATGCAACCAGCAGTTTGTATTCTACTTCCATCTGTTAAAACCAGGTGGGGCAGTGTTCTTTATCCCTCCCAGGACCCATCCTCCCTCCAGGGGATATCTGCTGTCCATGGGCCATCCAGGCTCACGGCAGGGCTGAGACAATCCCATCATCCCACGGGGAGAGGCTCCACCCAGGGGGAGGAGCCCAGCATTCCCGCCTGGATCAAAGCTGGCATTCAGAACACCAGCACGGCCTGTGTGCACTGGATTCCCAGAGGAAAACCAGACCCATCTCAGCACCACTGGACCTTCAGAGGAAACTTCACCCTCCTACAGGATCATCGCTCCACCAGACCCACATCTGTCACTGCAGGAGGACTGGGCTGGGCTGACACCAGCACCCTGACCAACAGGGGGTCAGCTCTTGTTCTGACTCGGTCAGGGTTTTCTTTTTGTTTACTTTTTTTGTCCTACTGCATTTTTATTTTAATATTCCTAGTAAAGAACTGTTCTTCCTATTCCCGTATCTTTGCCTGAGAGCCCCTTAATTTCAAAATTATAATAATTCTGAGGGAGGAAGTTTACAAGGAGGAGGCTCCTGCTTTCCTTAGCAAACACCTGTCTTTCCAAACCAAGACACTTTGGTTCCCTTCCATCCCTGTCCCTGGAAAGGCTCCTGGCTGATCCCTCAGCCACATTTTGGTCCTGTCTCCTCCTTTTCTCCCGAGCTGTGTGGGTTTGGTGACATTTTATCCCAGCAGGAGCACTCTCCACATCTCCCTCCTGCTGTTCCTCCCTCAGCAGTGCCATCTCCCTGTGCTGCCCCTTGTCCCTGGAACAGAAGGGATGGGGGAGATTTCCCTGCAGGAAAATCCTGGAATGGTCCTGTGTGTGTGCGCCAGCTTCTTGTTGGAGCCTTTGGAACCTCCTGGATTCTCCCTCTGGATTTTTGCAGTGGAGATCTTCCCCCTGGAGCTGCTTGTTCAGCTTTTCTGCAGAGGGTTTCTCTCCAGAGTGTGCGGTGGGAGCTCCTGGGTCCCTTCTCTCCTCCCCACCTGTCCCCATTTCTGCCCCATCCCATCCTTTGATAAGGGGAAAACTCAAATCCCTCTCGTCCTACCTTGTCTGTTCCTACAGATCCACTCAGACTCACGGCCCCACAATTTAAATGGAATTTATATTTAAATGCAACCTTCTACGTTATGAATTAAAAGTGTAAATTTTCAAAAGTCTTCTTTTCTTCCTCCCGTTTCTCCTCTGCGTAGGAGAGTAACTCGCCACGAATAATAAACGTTACAGTTTTATGTATAGATTTAATTTTCCTCCCTGGAACTTCTACGTTTTTGGTGACTCTTACAAAAACCTCAATAATGGTGTTCACTGATATCGAAGCCATAGCTAATGTAACAAAAATTCTGCATTTCTGCCTTTTCACATTGTTCTGTTATCTCTGTCTCTCTTTGTAGCTGAGATTTGTCTGCTTAGGGAATTTATCTAAATTTGCTGCTGGGGTAATTTGAAGTGGATTTGTTTGATTGCACAGAACCGGTTCGTGGCACTTCACTCAAAATTTCACCGCCTTCAATTCAGTTTATCCCACTCCAAATAACGATCAGATGAGGTTTAGAGTTCATTCTTATGGGCTTTTCAGAGGTAAATTCTTGAGAATTTGAACAATGAGGAGCAGAGATTGGCCTTGGGATATGGCCCAAAGGATGAGCAGGATTTAGTGTAGGACAAGGACCAGAGAGACAGGGGAACAAGGGATAGAATAAAAAGCCGGGTTCTCATTGAGAAATTGAGTTCTGATTAATTAAAATTAAAATTATCCCAATTATAAAGCACATTTAAAGAAATATTTTGTCATTTGGAAGCTGATTGTGGTGTCCCGTGATAATCTGGTGGTGCAGCGTTTAGAGAAGGTAAAAAGAGAAATAAACATCGATTCAATGTGAGAAAAAGCTCCCTGAAACTGTGGAAAAGCAGCTTTCAAGATGTCCCAGAGACTGAGATCATCTCATTTTAAAGTAAATTATTCTCCTAGAACACATTTTCATGTTGGTTTTTTTTTCTTTTGTTGGTTCTCTAAATACATTATTTTTATGTGCTTTTTCAATAGAATGTTCTGATCTTTACCCACTGCCAGGTGAATTGGAATCATTTCTGCCTCCTATCTGCTCTTACCTGGCAGGACAATGCCAGGGACACAGCCAGGAGGTGACCTCACCTTCCCTGGAAGGGTTTTGCTGATTCCTGTTTATTTACTGAGATGATTTGAGCAAATGTTGTTCTGTTGCTTTATTCCTAAACTTCTCTGCGAGTATTTTAAGGCAGATACAATTCCCCAAGTTTCTTACCTAGTCCTGTTAATATTCAGCTTCTGGGATTCAGGCAGAAATGCAGAAAAAAATGAGTCTGATATTTGGTTATAAATTATTATTTCTTACTCTTCTGTGAATTAGTTTTTTGTTTTCTTTCCCTCTTTCTGTTCCCTTTTTTTTGCATGTTTTTCTTTTTCCCTTTCCCCTGTCCTCCCCTTTACTCCTTATTCCCTTTTCTTTTTTCCTTTTTTTCTACTTCCTCCCCTTTCCCTTTTTCTTCCCCCCCTCTTTCCTCTTTTCCTCTTTTTCCCTTTCCTTTTTTTTTTGCAATTTTTCTTTTCTTCCATTTTTCTTTTTTTCCCTCATTTTTCTGCTTTTATTTTCCTCTTTCCCACCCTCCCTCTTTTCCCCCTTTCTAATTTTCTCCCTTTTTAAATTCTCCTCATTTTTTTCCCCTCCTTTGCCTTTTCTCTTTCTTTTTTCCTCTTTCCCCTTACCCCCATTTTCCCTTCTCTTCTCCTTTTCCCTCCTCCCCTTTGATAATTTGTACCCTGCTGGGTAGAACCTGCCAGGCGAGGAAGGAGACGTGGTCTGAGCATCTGCAATTCCATACTTAAGATCATCTAAGATTAAAAAATTCTCTCTGAGTCAGTTCCAGCAGGAAGTTGAGCCTCCACTTCCTAAATCCCAAGTGAGTCCTTGACATTTTGGTCCAAACCCTTCCCAAAATCCATTATTTTGGGATGAAAATGCACGAAATGTCAGATTGGGAATAGTTTAATTTTATCTGTGATCCGAGACTGGCAGTGACTGACTGATTGTGGGGGCAGATTTCTTCATTTCCAGATATCTCCAGCAGTGTATTTTATTAAAATTACAAAAAAATTAATGCCTATTCCATTTTGCAGTAGGAAAACTGATTCAATTTGATGCCTGAGTTTGTTCATTATCTGCGGAGTTGAGCAAAAATTACTTTTTTTTCAACTTATTTCAAGCAAATCTCCAGATGAAGAAAACATTTGTTCTCGTAGCAGAACACTTCATTAATTTATTTTGGAAATGTGAAGGGGGAAAAAAACCAAAAACCTGTGAATGGAAGATTCTGTTCTGATCTGTGAAGTGCTGGGATTTAATTTTTGGGATTGTTTTTTTTCTCTGAGACAGTTCACTGGATTGATCTTGTTGTAATTATCAGTTCTGATCCACAGATTCCTCAGTAATTAATCATTAAACACCTAAAATAAATGACTTTTTAAACAAAACTAGAAACACTCTTGGAAAGTCATCTTTTTATGGCTGTGCAGATTTTTTGGCAAATCAGTCAGAGCTGACAGAAAGAAAGAACAAACACTCCCTAAAAAAAGAAAAAAGGAATTTGTTATTTAAATTTAAGAAGTAAAGCCACACTTTTCTCTGCCAGTTTCCCGGGAAATTTCAGCGTCGTTTTTGGTGACAAAAGGAAGTTGGAAATCTCGAAGAGGCCCAGTGATTTTTGTGCATTGAAGAAATCCCCCTTTCTTTTGAATCCAGGGAGTTTGGAGACGATGGCATCTCTCTTGGAGTTACTTTCCTGCATTTCACAAGGGCAAAAAAATTCTGTGTGGGGTTTGAAATGGTGAATTTTCCCCCTTGTCTGTCCTCATCATGGAGATTTCGTGGTGGTGATTTGTGGCGTAATACATTTGGTCGTGCTTTATTTAATCTATTTATTAATAGGAATTCTGTGGTGATGATTTGTCCGGCCAGCATTTTGAAGGAATAATTTCGGTCATGCTTTATTTGATATATTGATTAATAGGAATTTTCTGCATATCAGAGAAACGACACATTAAGCTGTAAAAAAAACCGGCTCAGGATGGCTGAGCTCCAAACTCCTGATTCCACTGGCCCTGCCCTGTGTCCGGGAATTTTTTTGGCTTCATCTTGTGGACTCTGCACTCGTTTTTGTTCCTCCTTTCCAGGAATATTTTGTATTTCCATCCCTGGCAGTGCCCAAGGCCAGGTTGGACACTGGGGCTTGGAGCAGCCTGGGATAGTGGGAGGTGTCCCTGCCCATGGCAGGGGCAGCACTGGATGAGTTTTAAATTTCCTTCCATATAATTCCAAGTGGTTTTGGGAAGAGCTGGTCCATGTTCAGCATTGCTGAGGAGCAGAGATTCAGGAGGCAGCTCCATTATCCCATCCAGCCAAACCGAAAATGTTGCTGTGAAAAGGAAGTGACTTCCACCACCGTCTGAGCAGGATTCCTTGGGAATGACCCCGAAGTGGGACAGTTTGGGTTCCCCAGCCCAAATCTCACTGATAGTCTCCGATTAGAGACTTGTCGTTGTGATAGCACCATCTTCTTGGAAAAAAAATGCCATTTTTAGTTACATTTTGGGAAGATTTGGGAAGATTGAAGAGCTGTTGTAGGGATGTGATGCTCCACTGAGGGATTTGGGACAGTCCAGAGGACTCCAATCCAACACGTGGAGGAAAATTCGGTGGGATAAAAATTCTCGGCCAGTTCTCAGTTTAAATTCTCCAGGAAAGTCAGTACAAACAATTACCTGTAATCATTTGAGGGCAAACAGCTTCAGCTGTGAGTTTAGAGCTGCTGCCTTTGAATTAAAAAAAAAAAGAAAAAAAAAAAGGAAAAACAGTAGGGAGAGCTCTCCCCATTCCTCCCCTCTGGAAAAAAAAAACCAAAACCAAACCAACCCTACAAGCAGCTGATGTTCTCAGAATCTCTGAAATTTTTTACTCTCTGTGGATGACACGTGAGCTGGGGAGAAGGAGGGATGAGCTGTGGTTTGTAGTTTTGAATTTGCTTGGAATAGAAACCAGATTTCACTCTTGAGGTGCAATAGGAAGATCCCAGTCCCTCTGGAACTCTGATTTTGGATGTGATGCCTGTGGGCTCCCCATGGGAAACTCTTGGAGCATCAACAGGCAGCACATGGGGCAGTGGGCGTGGTGAAATAACTGCACCGTTGCACTGGAGTTGGCACCGCTTTATAATTTCTGGAAATCCAGAGGATCTGATAAAAACAGCAAGAATAAATCACGAGAAAGAAGAAGCTCGAGCTAAACCCACAAAATGAACTGTGGATGTCTGACACCACTTCTCCCCTCCACAATGCCAAACCTCAGAAGTTTAAAATCCACTCAGGAGATGATTAACAAATAGCAGCTTTCAGGTCTTGTCTTTAAGAACGATTTACAAAGCCCACATTTGTGCCTGCTCTCCGCATGCATTCCTTCAAGAGAGGTCTTTGGGAGCTGAGGGAACCAGAGTAGAAGAGAAGCCAACTCCTCGTGTTTTAGGTTTGGTTTATGGCCTAAAAGGTGCCTGAGTGAGGTAACCTGGTGCTAAGGAGGCTGATATCCTGAAAAAAAGATATTTTGGTGGGCAGGGAGTGCCACAGCAGTAAAAATTTTATGTTTGACAGCCAGAAGCTCTGGTGGTGGCTGCTGAGGGATGTCTGAGGTGCGCAGAGCACGGGAGACAAATTGCGTTGAGCCTCTCATGCACACCCACATCAAAGAACTGGAGGAAGTGGTATAAATTCACCACTTCAAATCTACAGAAAGTAGGAGGGGCGGATATCCCAGGTTTTCTGGGAATCACACAGTGCATCCTCCCAGGGCCGTGCTCTGCTGGGCAGGCAAAGATCAAACAGCTCCCGCTGAGGAGGTGAAAAACCTGGGCACCATTCCGGCCTCAGCCTGAGGGCTGGGAAATACCTTGATGGATATAGGCTGGGCCCAGGCAACGAGGGATTTTCCATTCTTCCATTAAAAAAATCCCAAAGGTTTCATGGAATCCTAGAATTACGGAATTGTGGCCCAGGCAATGAGGGATTTTCCATTCTTCCATTAAAAAAATCCCAAAGGTTTCATGGAATCCTAGAATTACGGAATTGTGGCCCAGGCAATGAGGGATTTTCCATTCTTCCATTAAAAAAATCCCAAAGGTTTCATGGAATCCTAGAATTACGGAATTGTGGCCCAGGCAATGAGGGATTTTCCATTCTTCCATTAAAAAAATCCCAAAGGTTTCATGGAATCCTAGAATTACGGAATTGTGGCCCAGGCAATGAGGGATTTTCCATTCTTCCATTAAAAAAATCCCAAAGGTTTCATGGAATCCTAGAATAACGGAATTGTGGCCCAGACAATGAGGGATTTTCCATTCTTCCATTAAAAAAATCCCAAAGGTTTCATGGAATCCTAGAATTACGGAATTGTGGCATCGTGGAATGGTTTGGGGTTGAAGGCGTCTCAAAGATCATCCCGTTCCACCCTCTCTGCCAGGGATCCTTCCACACTCAAAGGTGGGAGTTGGGCTGTTGGGAGAATTCCAGAGCAAGCCAGCCCTTGGCAGAGGGGCTGGAGCTGTGGGTGCTCTTGTGGCAGCGTTTGGTTTTTTTGGGATGTGGCTTTGGACATCCCTGGCCTGAGGAGAGCCCTGATCCCAGACCACGTGAGACTGAAAATGAAACAGAAGTTTTTAAAAGGCCTCTCAGTTGCCCCGTCTCTGGGTCAGAAAAGAGCGTAATCCAACATTCTCCCTCCTAAACAGCCCAAAGTGGTGCCCTGCGGCTGGAAGCAGAGCAGGGATTTCAGGAATTTCATTCTTCCCTGGTTTTGGAAGGTCTGAGTGACCTCTTTAACCCCAACAGAGGAACATGAGCAACCCAGGCTTGAAACCAAACACTTGAAGTGAACTTCAAACCACCTGTTGATGCTCTTGGATTTTCCAGCACCTTTTCCCTCCTGGGTTTGGCAGCTGCTGAACTGGCTGGGGATGGCTCCCATGGCTTTGGTGTTGTAGGGCAAAGATGCAGATCAGAACAGCTATAAACACCTTCCAGGATGTCTACATCTTTTGGGGTGATAACTTTAAAATCATTTTGGTGATTTCTTTTAATTTTGGTGATTTATTTTGATTTTAAGGTGGTGTTTGTTGGGAAATGATAAACCTGAGCTTGGAGTATTTGCTGAAGGTCCCGTTCTCACTCAGCAGTGTTTCTGGCCAGTGACGGAATTGAGAGCTCCAGGAGATTACTGAGAGCTCACATTTACCTCTGGAAATCCTTTTCCTCCTAGAAATCACAAGATATTCCAAGAAAAAAAAAGCCATCAAAACATAATAGTGAATGAAATAGAGGTGTAATGGGTCTGGATTAATTCTGGAGCCAATTACATTAAAATGTTACGTTATTCACACCCCTTTCGTGTCATTTGCCACAAATATTCCCAGAGGGAATTTGAGCTTTCCTCCAGTACTGTTCAGGATCAAGAGCTGAAGTTCCTGGGTTAAACGATTCACTCTCAATGAAGACACCACGCAGGATATACGGCTTGAAAATCCATTGTTAATTAACAGCATTCAATTCTTAATTGTCTTCGTACCAATTCAGTTGAAATCATTGACACAAAATACATTGTTAAACTGCTTAATCAATCATTGTAGAAAAATAGAGGTGTTTGATAGGGACATTCTAGTACAAAGTTTCCGTGAAGCTTCCCCCGTTGAAAGCTTTGGAGGCTTCTATATTTTTTTTTCTTTAAAGCTTATGTTACAAAAAAAAAAAAAAAAAAAAGAAAGAAAAAAAAGAAAAAAAAAACAAAAAGAGATTTCATAAACTTTACAGTCCGTTCTACATGGATACCAAAGACAAGAAAATGCAGCGTGGGGTGGGGAGGAGGGAGAGAGAGAGAGAGGAAGAGACAAAACACACACACCTCAAGCTGTAAGTGCCCTATTCACAAAAATAAAGCTTACAACATGCGCATGCCCCAGTGGAGGGGAAAGTCTTTTTTTTTTTTTCTTTTTTTTTTTTTCTTTTTTCTTTTTTTTTTTTTTTCCAGCGCTGAAGGACACAAAAGAAAAGGTTCCATCAGGGCCCTGAGCTGCGGGAAAATTCCAACAGGGAATTTCCTCGACCTGCAGCAACGACTTCCAGAGTGGCCCGGTGAACTGTGAGAGCGAAAAGCAGGTTTATCCTCGGAGGGAAAGCTTTGCTTTCAGCTCACGCACCTTTGGCGGGCAGCTCCGCTTCCAGAGGGGCTGTGGAGCCGCTTTTCCCTAAAAAAACCCCTCATCCCACCTCGTTGGGGAGCCGTGGGGATGGTGATGGATGGGCTGGAGCACGGGGCAGCCAATGATGCTGGGGCAGGAGGATGAGTTTGGGAAGGGCTGTCAAAATCATCCACCCCGGGCGGAGGGAGCAAAATCCTCATCCTGCACCATTCCTTGCACCCTGGGGAAGCCTTTTAGGGGGAAATGGTCAGCGCTGAAACGAAAAAAACCCTCTTCCCATCCAGCCTGATCTTCCCTTCCCCAGGTCCTGCTGTGCCCTCCTCACCTGGAGGCCCCTCCCAGATCAGCCACCCTCTCTGAAAATTAGCAAGGGGCAGTTGTACCAGCCAAAATAATAATAATAATAATAATAAAAAATTCAAAAAGAAAGGAAAAGAGGTGTGAATTTAATGCCAAAGCTATATCACAGTGCAAATTTTTCACCTGCCCAAGTTTCTCCTGAGGTTTCTTTTTCTTTTTTTTTTTTTTCTCTTTTATTTAAACGTAAATTTCTCTGTACAAAAAAAAAAGAAAAAAAAAAAAAGAAAAAAAATGGAAAAAAAAAGGGTTCAGGTTCTCTTCAGTGTTTTCTTTCTTCCCGGAGTAGGCAGGCATGAAAAAAAAAAAAACCCAAAATTAAGGCTGCAGCTTCTCCTCCTTTGCTGGCAGAAATGCTGTTCTTCTTCCCCCACTCCCGTGGAAGAGATGTGAGTTCTCTCTGCCCCGTGGACGGGTTGTCCAGGCTTTTCCAGGGATTTACAACAACCAGGGAGCCCCCCAAGGTGGAGAACCTCACTGAGGAGTCGCTCCCCTGAGTGTGGGTGGCAGGATCCGTGTGTTCTCCTGGGAATCCTGGTGCAAGGACACCCCTGGGAATGCTGTGCCCCCCGCGCCTCAGCACCAGCAGATTGCGAATTTCACAGATTCCGGCTCCACGTGAAATCCAGCTGTTTCTTTCCCAGCTGAAGCAGCTGAAATCTACTGGCTGAGGTGCAACATTCATTTTTTCAATGGCTTGTGTGTGGTTCTTTTTGTGGTTTGTTTTTTTTGTGTGTGTGTGTGTGTGTGTGTGTGTGCAGCAAACTGCTCCGCCGAAATCCCGCGGTTTGGGTGGGGAGGAGGGAGCAGATTCCCTGGATATTGCACGATAAGGATAACACCTCCACCTGACGCACGCTCCTTACATGAAGAGCGTACAGGGAATTCTCGTTAGCCGCGAGCTTGCCACAGCCTCAATTTCTAGTTCGAGCTGCCCCCGAGAAAAGAGTAACCAGGAAGGGTTTTGCCTTGTTTGTAAACATTTTCACAGTATGTCAGGGGTACAATTCTCTACCCTGCCCTCTCCCAGACTTATGGCTTTTTAGAGTGAGTGAAACGATCTGTTTGGCCAACAGTGAGGTACTCTAAATAGCTGCCAGTCTGGTACGCTGAAGAAAATATTACGCGCTAGAAGAGTCACAGAGGGGGGAGGAGAAAAAAAAAAAACCAAAACCAAAAGACCAACTAAAATCAATTTCACACTGCAAGTATTTGAAGAGAAATGCCTACTCGACATTGGGTAGTTGGTTTTTGCATCCCAATATTTCTAGAGCTCTGTTTCTAAGCCTACCTTAATTACACAGCTGTGTACATTATTTAGAAGTTCTTTACTACAGTACTTTTGTACATGCGGCGTTTATTACTAAATGTAGAGAGAAATAGTTACATAAGGCATATGTACAGGGTCGTGTGGGACTGCAGGTCCCTCTGCTCACCCTCCTCTAAAAGCTGCAAGGCCCAGTCTGTGAAACTGTCCTGAAACACATAAAAACCTCAGTCAAGGCCCATTGCTTTGATGAGCATTAATTAGTCTCTCCTTTCAAATCCCTGGCGTACATCTCCTTTGCGTTCAGGGATCGGTTTTTGTGTCGTTGGTGCGGGTGAACCTGGAGGTCTGTGCTGGAGAGGTGCCCTCAGTCACTGCCAGGGGGAGATCCCACCATCCCTGATGGGTGTTGCAGCTTTAACCCACGCCTTTGCTTAGTCTGGGAACCTCTTGGATCGAAGTTGGGATTTCTCGTCGGAAGCGTTTATTCTCCGTGAGTCACAGGAAGAGAACAAGAATTAAAGGCGCGGCGCAGAAAGAAACAGGGAGCAGAGAGGGAGGAGACAGAGGAGGTGGCGTGGCCTTGATCCCTCCTCTGGTCCTACACTTTGGACTCGTTCTCCAAGTTGGCCACGTCTCCGTTCCTTTCGTTTTGGTCTTCTTGGTTCTTCTCCTCCTCCTCCGTTTCCAGCTCGGCGTGTTGGTCCAGCTTGCTGGAAACAGACCACGTCAGGGGCAGTTCTGCTCGGCTGGCCATCTCTGCCAGCTCTTTGGCACTGTAAACGGGGGTGTTGGTCTCGTAGGTTTCGTGAAAGCTGTTGTAGTCGACCTCGTAGAAGCCGTCCTCCAGCGTGAGGACGGGCGTGAAGCGATAGCCCCAGAGGATCTCGCTCGTGATGTAGGAGCTGCGAGCCTGGCAGGTCATCCCTGCAACAACAGACAAGGAACAAGGGCTGTCATCAGGACACACTGCTTCCCCGGGTCTTTAATACAGTAATTTTTTTTTTTTTCTGTCTGTAGGATGCCAGGACAGAACGAGGTTTGAGGTGGAGCTCAGTTTTAGGGAGGATGAAGCGGCGCCCTTTTCCTCCCGTGCATGTGCAGAGTAAGAAGGGCTCAGTCTGTCAGAGAAGGTTTTCATAATAATTCCTTTATTAGACACTGCTCCTCTCCCTGTGTTTCACCAACTCACCTGCTGTGGGTCTCAGGTGGCGTGGGGCACCGTGCCATCCTCTGTCCCCTGGCTGTCACAAACCCAGGCTAATAACAGGAATTGTCACCAAAGCTTCTCTCTGCTGGAGCCCACCCTGATCCCATGATCCAAGGGGTTCCCTTGGTCCCCTAAAAGTGGGAGTCACCTTTTAGTCACCCTGATCTGAGACTTGGGCTGGTGGGCAACGCTTAAATATCAATAAAACTCCTGAAGGATGTTGGGATGGTGTCCGGTGTGGAACTGGGATAACTGGGATTAATTTCTTCGTTACCTTCTCTTCACAGCTCTGCTGAACCTCACCCTACAGGGCAAAAAAAAAAAGACTGTGCTCTGTCCAGAGGCACAAAAAGAGGTGCTGATCCAAGCTCGGTTCACGTTCCAGAGTGTTCTCTGGGTGAAGAAATCCCTGGGAATGGCAGGGACCTGTGACTTGGAACCTGCTCCATCCCAGACCCACAGCTCAGGGAAGCACTGCAACAACATACTGACGCTCAGGAGTGGAAGGGAAAAACCCAGCTGCCCAGGAAAGAGGGGAAATCTGGCTGCCCAGGCGAAAATATCAGGAGAAGTGAATTCAGGAGGCCAAAAATGATGCCAGCTTTGATTACTGCACGTTATTAGCGTTGTACGACTAAGCTGAGCAGCACATATGGAACGTTTAGGAAATAAAATTAAGCCCTGCACAAGCCTGCCACACGTCAGTTATTAATAACTAAAAAGTGGAAAGTTATAAATCTAGAGAGCACAAATGGCAGGCAGTAGAAGTGCCCATGGTCTCTCTGTGCTGGTGGCATCATGGAAAGCCACGTGGAGGGTCCTGTGAAGAGCCAGCATTGGGAGTTTAACGTCCCAAGTATTTTTTCAGGGCTGTGACTACTGTTGCAGGTAATTCTGCCCTCAATCTTTGAAGCCTTCTCTCCCAAGGTCTCATTTCTTCCTTCCGATGGCTGAAAACTGCTGTTTCTCTGCCCTTCTCACTTCTAATGTCACCTTTAGGAAGGCATTTACCAGCTGTCACCACACTGTGACATTGCCCCAGTGTTTCCCTGCCCTTCCTGCAGCACCTTGGACCCGGTGGAGTGATGATTTCCAGAGAGAAATGTGGGAAAGCTGCTGCTCTGGACCTCCCTGCTGCAGCCAGGCAGGAACACCACCTCAGTTCTCTTTCTTTAGGACTGACACAAATATTGAAACCTTAATTTATCTCTTTGTTCTTCCAGAACAAGTTTGCATTTCAGTTCTCAAGCAAATGCACACGGGGAAATGCAAAGATCTTCCCATTTCCCTGCTCTTTTCACAGGTGGGAAGGGTGGGAGGAACCAAGGCCTGGGACAAAATCGCCTCTTGTGACATTTCCCGTCTGATTTTGAGTTCTGAAGGATGTTTTGTTTCCCTCAAGACGACGGAGGGTGAGGAATGTGGCAGCTCACGGGGCGCTGTGTACAACAACCCCATGGAGCTCCAGGCTGGAAAAGCTGGAAAAGCCCTGGGGGTGCTGGTGACGGGCTGGACACGAGCCCAGGGGTGCCCAGGTGGGCAAGAGGCCCCTGGGCTGGATGAGGAATTGTGTGTCCAGCAGGAGCAGGGCAGGGATTGTCCCTCTGTGCTCCAGGGCTGTGTCCAGTTGTGGCTCCTGCAGGAGAGCCCTGGAGGGGCTGGAGCGTGTCCAGGGCAGGGCAGGGAGCTGGGGAAGGGGCTGGAGCCCCAGGAGGGGCTGAGGGAGCTGGGCAAGGGGCTGAGCCTGGAGAAAAGGAGGCTCAGGGGGGACCTGGTGGCTCTGCACAAGTCCCTGCCAGGAGGGGACAGCCGGGGGGGTCGGGCTCTGCTCCCAGGGAACAGGGACAGGAGGAGAGGGAACGGCCTCAGGCTGGCCCAGGGGAGGCTCAGCTTGGCCAGCAGCAGGAATTTCCCCATGGAAAGGGTGCTCAGGCCTTGGCAGGGGCTGCCCAGGGAGGCGCTGCAATCCCCACACCTGGAAATTCCCAAAACCTCTGTGGATGTGGCACCTGAGGACAGTGGGGGTGGTGCTGGGTGATGGTTGGGCTCGATGATCTGAAAGTTCTTTTCCCAACCCAAATGATTCCGTGATTCTCTGATTCCCTGATCTGACCAGAGACCCCCGGATGGGTTTCCCCAAAGGAAGGTGCCGTTCCTAAGAGTCATCTGTTCCTAATCCCTTTCCTGCCGAAATTCAGCTTGGAAGTGAGTGGGAAATTTGGAATCTTCATTACAGGGAAAGCAAGTGCTCGGGGCTCCTGCTGATTTGGTTAGGAACAATTGTTCTGCCTGGTGGGAAGGAGGAGGGACAATTTTCTGCAGAAATCAAGAAGATTAATTGAACTGTGTGAAAGTTACAGCTCATTTAAAACAAACCCTCCTCTGAAATGTTGATCTCCATTTTTAATTTAGGCTCCCATTCAGCAATGATTTAATTCTCGTTCCTTTTCCACAGCTGGATGAAACACTTTCAGTGCTAGAATGGAAGTTAGGATTTTTCAAGTCAGTGAAACTAAATTATGGGGATTACGTGAAGGAGACTTTTAATTTTAGGCAGCCAAGCTGCCTTGGCTTTTTGTTGTTTTATTATTATTTATTATTATTAAAATTTTGTTTTGCTTTTAAATGGGACCAAGAAAGGTCTTTGCTTCTACAAGAAGCACTTAATTGAGGATTTCATGGTAGCTTAGACAATCAAATGTTGTGTCAGGCACTCGCACCATGCAGTGTTTCCCTTTGGGATGGGAGCCACCAAAAATAAAATGCTCTAAAATACATCAGGGGAAAAAGGTTGCTTCAGAACCAAGGTATCAAATCCACGTTTGGGCTGAAATACAGTGATTTTCCAGCCCTGCCATTTCCACACACTGACAACCTCATTCGGCTTTTGTTTTCCTCAAGACAGGCCTTGGTTACAACAGCTCCTTTTCTTCTCAGATTCCATTTCTGGGATTTAAAAAAGGGCTCTCAGTGAAATGAGGAGCCGAGAATTGTGGCCCACAACTGGCTGCACCTCTCTGACAGTCACAGCCCTCTGAAGGTTCAGAAGTTCCCTGCTGGCACTTGGCAGGACCAGGCAGACTTCCTGCTGCACTAAATTATCTGGGATGTCCCACAGGAGTGGCTGTTTTCAATCATTTCTTGGGAATTCTGCTTCACAGTTCACCCTGGGCTAAGACTCGGCAGCAAACTGTCCGTGGAGCACAGGGGTGTCCCCATTTCTGGGCTGGGTGGGGTTTCACTCGTGCGCAGGAGGACAAAATTTGGTCTGGGGTCTCCATTGGGGAGCTGAGGCTTCCACGGGCCTGTGATGCTGCTGTTGGATTCCTTTCACTCTCTCCGTATCCGTAACAGCCTTTCAGAATCAGGATCCCTGGGTTGGAAGAGACCTCTGAGATCATCAATTCCAACCCAACCCCAACCTCAGCTAAGCCCTGGCACCGAGTGCCACATCCAGTCTTTTCTTACACAAATCCAGGGATGGTGACTCCACCAGCTCCCTGGGCAGACCATTCCAGTACTTTATCACCCTTTCTGTAAAAAACTTTTTCCTGATATCCAACCTGTGTTTCCCTTGGTGCAGCTTGAGGCTGTGTCCTCTCCTTCTGTGAGTGCTGCCTGGAGAGAGAGACCAACCCCAGCTGAGCACAGCCACCTTTCAGGAGGTTGTAGAGAGTGACAAGGTCACCCCTGAGTCTCCTTTTCTCCAGGATAAACAACTCCAGCTCCCTCAGCCGTTCCTCACAGGGTTGTTGTGATGTTCCGAGCCCCTCACCAGCCTCGTGGCCTCCTCTGGATGCGCTCAAGCGTCTCAACGTCCTTCCTAAACTTCCTTTGCTGGGGTATCCCTGCAGAGGTTTTGATCTTCTTGGTCAAAAGGTTCATTCGGATCATGGGAACCTTTTAAGACCAAAAGTGAACGTGGAGGAAGTTCCTGACCCCTCAAGATGAATTCCTGCATGAGCCTCCATGTGCTCGTGATGGAGCTGAGGGAATCGGGAAGCTGCAGAAGCACTGACCTGTGGCTTTACAGCTGAGCCTGTCTGGGGCAAGGGGGAGGAGGTGGGAGAATTCGACCTCATCGCTGTGATCAAAGAATCCCAGACTGGTTTGGGTTGGAAAGATCATCCAGTGCCACCCCTGCCATGGGCAGGGACACCTCCCACTGTCCCAGGCTGCTCCAAGCCCCAATGTCCAACCTGGCCTTGGACACTCACAAGGATCCAGGGGCAGCCACAGCAAATCTGGGAATTCCATTCCAGCCTTTTCCCACCCTCCCAGGCAACAATTCCCAATTCCCAAGATCCCGTCCAGCCCTGCCCTCTGGCAGTGGGAAGCCATTCCCTGGGTCCTGTCCCTCCAGTCCTTGTGAAAAGCCCCTGGGCAGAAGAGTCCTGCTCCAATGACCTCAGTATTGAGGGAATTGGATGAACCTGCACCTTGCTGGCGTCTCCAGGAAACCCAAGTGGATTTCCAGGATTCTCTCCAGGGCCGTGCTCTTTGCCCAGGTGGCCTTTTGCACTCCAATATATCTGGTGAAGGATTTGTCACTTGGCTATTTTTGGCTGTTCAGGAGCAGAAGAAAGCAGCGTGGGCAATTAAAAACCAACCAAAGGCTCGGAGTCAAGCCCCCCTGCTTGATCCCTTTGCTTCTCCTGCAGACGCTGTGTGGGTTTTGGCAAATTCCCCAGCTTTGCTGGCTCGGTTTCACTGCTGTGCCAACCAGGAACACGCTGAGATGGAAAAGCAGGAGATGTGCTGGCAGTAAATTCTCTTCCTCCTCTAGAAATTTTTTTTTTTTTTTCTGTCAAATTTGTACTAAACAGCTCTCCCTCGTGTGAAAATGATTGCCTCACCAAAGAAAAAAAAAATTAAAAAAAAAAAAAAAGGACAGAGATTTGGAATAAAATTTCCAGAGTGCCACCAAGTCTGTGTCTGTGTCAGAAACATTCCATGGGAGTTAACTGGTCCTCCTTGATCGAGCTAAAAAGATGGAAGCAAAAAAAAAAAGTCATGCTGGACCCTGAATTCACTGCAGTGTTTTCAAGCTGGAAGCATAAAATTGTAGAATTTAGGTACAGCTGACCATAAAGCTCTGGGAGTTTCAGTTTATTTGAGTAAACACCCCACAAATATATATATTTTATATAAATATATATATATAATATCTCTCATTCAGAGGTCGCAAAGGGGAATTCCCAGGGGTTCTGATAACTTGCTTCAGGGCACACCTGGAAACTGGAGGTTTATCTCACCCTGAGAAATGTCAAAACCTCCTGAAAGAAGTCAAGACTGCCCACGTGCCTGGGAGCCTCTTAAATATTTTAAATGTCTTTGCTTCAGCAGGTCTGGCGTGAAGCCCTCGTGTCGTGGGGGTGTGAGCTGAGCGGGAGAGGAAGGGAGTGAGCACAGATTTTTTATTCCTATAAGGATATAAGGAGTTAATTTTGCTGGGGTTTGTTTGTTTTCTTTTTCCTTTTATAATAATAAAACCGGTGTGGGGTTGTTGTTGTTTTTTTTTTTTTTTTTTTTTTCCCCTGCAAACGATTCGTGTAATTTGATATTTCTATTTTCACCTTTCTTACTCAATCAGCCCGAGGGGCAGACCACTGTATTTGAGATTTTATTTGCTGACATCTCTGAATGCTGCTCAGGGGTCTCTGTGGTAGCTGAGGAGGGGGCAGGGACCAGCTCGATCCAGAAAATCCAAATCGCCACGGAGTGAGTGGGCTGGAGCAGCTGCTCTGACCACCCCAGCCCGTAAGAAAATCACAGCTCTGCAGGAGAACACGCAGATTATCAGCTCCCTTTTGCACAGAGATGAACATGCAAAGGAAATTGAAGCCGTAATTTCAAGTCAATTGAACTTTCTGACGCTCCGAGTTCTATTTCTTGCTAAAACAAATAACAAGCACGAGAAAAAAAAAAAAAAAAGGAGTTGTTATTGAGTTAAATTCTAAACAAAAAAATCTAACTTGAATCAGTCAAAGCATTCTGGTTTCATTCTGACTTCTTCAAACGTGAAATATTGTGCAATTCAACACCTAAATAAGAAAAAAAAAATGGCCATGCTTTAGTCTTATACAAACTGTTAAAACGCGTTTTGTTCCCCCAGCAGGAGATTTCAATGCCAGTGAAATGATATCTTCCGGTGGAAAGATGCGGAATTAGAAATGTTTGATTTATTTGGTTAGTGTTTCTCCAATCAGGAATTAAATACTGGGTAATTTGTGTCTAATTTCTTGCTTTCTGACAAGTGGTACCTGCTGAGGCAGGAGAGTTTGCCTGATCCAGCCTCAGATGTGCTGCCCCTTTTAGCAAACTGTACTGACATATTCTCAATGAACTGCTTGGAAAGAGATGGTAATTTTACCAAAAAAATTGTGCAATTTTACCATAAATTTACAATCCAGCCAATATTTAACTTCCACTTAGCCTCACATTCGGGCCGTGGCCAGCAAATCCTGATGTGTCTGAATTTTGATGTTGTTTTTCGGCTGATATTTTTTTCCAATGGGTGACGATGACATTTTTCTGTCACCTAAACCTGGGAAATGTATTAAATCCAATCATGCCTGACCAGAGAGAGAGAAGCTGGTTCCAGAACTGGCGCTTGGAGTCCTTGGAAACGGGGAGCTCAGTTCAGAGGAGCTGGAGCGTGAAATGCCAGGATTTTGTGCCCTGCTCTGTGTTTGGATGCATTTACACATCCAGAGCTTCCCCAGACGTCGGATCAGCACCACACAAGAACTTTATTTTTCCTACTGGGTGCCCACCACGGGGGGATTTACGGGAATTTTGGTTAAAAGAAGCTGCAGCTCTGCTTTCCAAAGTGCTGAGTGAGGACAAGAGCTGTCCTGACCTTTTAAAAACACACTGCCACTAATCCAAGGGCAGTTGGGACGTTCTCCCATGGTTCATGGGCATCCTGTTCCACAATTCCATGACAACCACCAAGGAACAGGCAGCAAGGCTCTGATTCCAGCTGCTGCCTCCCTGCAGAAGGCTCCTGGGGGGATTTTCACTGAGCAGTGGGAGCTGAGCCACCAGAGAGAGGGGCTGAGAGGATCCTGGGTGGATCTGCATGGAACTCAGAGGATCCTGGGTGGATCTGCATGGAACTCAGAGGATCCTGGGTGGATCTGCATGGAGCTCAGAGGATCCTGGATGGATCTGCATGGAACTCAGAGGATCCTGGGTGGATCTGCATGGAACTCAGAGGATCCTGGGTGGATCTGCATGGAGCTCAGAGGATCCTGGATGGATCTGCATGGAACTCAGAGGATCCTGGGTGGATCTGCATGGAACTCAGAGGATCCTGGATGGATCTGCATGGAACTCAGAGGATCCTGGATGGATCTGCATGGAACTCAGAGGATCCTGGATGGATCTGCATAGAGCTGAGAGGATCCTGGGTGGATCTGCATGGAACTCAGAGGATCCTGGATGGACCTGCATGGAGCTGAGAGGATCCTGGGTGGATCTGCATGGAACTCAGAGGATCCTGGGTGGATCTGCATGGAACTCAGAGGATCCTGGGTGGATCTGCATGGAACTCAGAGGATCCTGGATGGATCTGCATGGAACTCAGAGGATCCTGGATGGATCTGCATAGAGCTGAGAGGATCCTGGGTGGATCTGCATGGAGCTGAGAGGATCCTGGGTGGATCTGCATGGAACTCAGAGGATCCTGGATGGATCTGCATGGAACTCAGAGGATCCTGGATGGATCTGCATGGAACTCAGAGGATCCTGGATGGATCTGCATGGAACTCAGAGGATCCTGGATGGATCTGCATGGAGCTGAGGGGATCCTGGATGGATCTTCATGGAGCTCAGAGGATCCTGGGTGGATCTGCATGGAACTCAGAGGATCCTGGATGGATCTGCATGGAGCTGAGGGGATCCTGGATGGATCTTCATGGAGCTCAGAGGATCCTGGGTGGATCTGCATGGAACTCAGAGGATCCTGGATGGATCTGCATGGAGCTGAGAGGATCCTGGATGGATCTGCATGGAGCTGAGGGGATCCTGGATGGATCTTCATGGAGCTCAGAGGATCCTGGGTGGATCTGCATGGAACTCAGAGGATCCTGGATGGATCTTCATGGACCTGAGGGGATCCTGGGTGGATCAGAAGCAGGTTCCTCTCTCTCCACTCCTTGCTGAGGAGGCAGAAGATGGGAACTGAGCACGTCTAAAATACACGTAGGAAGTGAAGAATAGAAAATACTGGACCCAGAAATGTGCATTTGCATCCCAGAAAGGCAAATGCGTCCTGGGCTGCATCCAAACCGAGTGAGCAGCGGGAAAGGGATTGGGATTGTGTCCCTGTGTCCCCTCAGGTGAGGCCCCACCTGCAGAGCTGCCCCAGCCCCGGGGCCCAGCACAGGGAGGACGTGGAGCTGCTGGAGAGAGCCCAGAGGAGGCTCCAGGATGAGCAGAGGGATGGAGCAGCTCTGCTGGGAGGAAAGGCTGGCACAGCTGGGATTGTTCAGCCTGGACAGGAGAAGCTTTGGGCTGAGCTCAGGGTGGCCTTGCAGGGCCTGAAGGAGCCCCAGGGAACCTGGAGAGAGACAATTCCCAAGGGCTGCAGGGACAGGACACAGGGAATGGCTTCCCAGTGCCAGAGGGCAGGGCTGGATTGGATCTTGGGCAGGAATTGTTCCCTGGGTGGGTGGGGAGGGGCTGGGATGGAATTCCCAGATTTGCTGTGGCTGCCCCTGGATCCCTGGCAGTGCCCAAGGCCAGGTTGGACATTGGGGCTTGGAGCAGCCTGGGACAGTGGAAGGTGTCCCTGCCCATGGCAGGGCTGGCACTGGATGTTTTTTAATGTCCCTCCCAACCCAAACCATTCCGTGATTCCGAGATTCTGTGAAAGGCATTTGGCCTTGAAAAAAGGATTGAACATTTTTTGTGCAGGAGCTCTTCCAGGATGGCCTCCTTCAAGGAATGTGCATGGAGAGCCAATCTTTTGTGGGAAAATAAACATAACCCTCAACATCTGCACCGCTCCTGGGGAACAGGCACCGAGCACCCAGAGCAACGGGACTGACACCAGCACAAGGCAGGTTTGGGCACTGCTGAGCTCCCACTCGTGGGAATTAATGCCACGGGATGGCTGGGAGAAAAATCCTTTCCTTGGAAAATCATGTTTGCTGCAAAAGGAGCATTTTCTGTGACACTCTGTGCCTGCTGCACACTTGTGGGATAAACATTTGGTGAAAATAGAAGTGAGATCTATTCCACCACTCCTTCCACACCTAATTCCAGTCTGCATGTTGGGATGGCTTTTGTTCCTCTCCTTAAAACGCTGAACATCCAAGGTTTGCTCCGTGCTGAACTTCCCCAGCTTGGAGCTTTTTTACAAAAAAAAGTCACATTTTCCTGTGGGAACGTTTGCCACGCCGGGATTAAAGACAGAACAGTGTGAACACGCAGCTTGGCATGCTGCAGAATTCCAGGAAATAAGGCGAGATCGGGAGCTTTTTTGACAGCAAAATCTGTGAATCACCCACCGAATATTCCGGGGGTTGTTTTGAGGTTTGTGGCTGAAGCCTGGCTGCTGTGAGAGGAGGGGGGAGATCAAAGAGAGCTCAGGGTAAAGCACTCGTTCCTGCCAGGCAGGTGCTGGTGAAAAGTGATGTTTGGAAACGCAGCACAAAGGTTCCGAAATCTCTGGAATTTTTTGCGAAGAAACAGCCCAGTTCAGTGGGACTCAAAGGTTCTGAAATCATTGGAATTTTTTGGAAGCAACAGCCCACTTCAGTGGGGTTTGAAGGTTCCAAAATCACTGGAAAGTTTGGGAGGCAACAGTCCAGTTCAGTGAAGTTCAAAGGTTCTGAAATCTCTGGAATATTTTGGAAGAAACACTCCAGTTCAGTGGGGTTCAAACGTTCTGAAATCTTTGGAATTTTTGGGAGGCAACAGACCAAAGTTCAGTGGGGTTCAAAGGTTCAGGAAATCTCTGGAATTTTTGGGAGGCAACAACCCAGTTCAGTGAAGTTCAAACGTTCTGAAATCTCTGGATTTTTTTGTAAGCAACAGCCCAGTTCAGTGGGGTTTGAAGGTTCCAAAATCACTGGAATTTTTGGGAGGCCACAGCCCAGTTCAGTGGGGTTCAAAGGTTCGGAAGTCACTGGAATTTTTTGGGAAGCAACAGCCCAGTTCAGTGGGGTGTGCCCGGCTGGTTTCGTAACTCTGCATCCTTTTAGGTGGGCTGGGACAAGCCACACGTGGGTGGGTGGAACTTGATTTTAGGAGAGAAAACTTGAAGAAATCATCTCTTCTAAAGATATCCCGCGCTCAGAGATGGTATTTTTGACTTCTGTTTCACCTGAAAGAGCAGCGAGAGGACTGAGGGAGAGGAGCTCCATGGTTTGCAGAAGAAAGCTCTAAAATCCCAAGCTCTGGGAGGAGGAGGAAAATCTGGGCTGGTTTTGTTACTATTTTTAAGTGATGAGCTTGGGTAGTAGATCTTATCCCCTTTAATTTTCTTAGTGGGAGAGAATTTAAGCAACCAAACATTCGTTCATGTCATTATTTAACGTGATTGATCAAGCCCTTGATCAAAATCTCTTTTAGGGGAACCATTAAACACGTTAAGCTCCGAGTTCATCTGACACAACAATGGTCTTTAATTAAAATTTAAACGAGGGCTTATTGATACCTTGATCGTAACAAAAGACTCAGCCAATGCCAGGCTCCCTGCAGCTCTGATTTTTGATGAACTTCTGCAGGCCTTCTTGCAGTTCTGCACAGAAAAATCATCTGCACTGTAAAATCCTCCCACTGAGCAGCAAGTGGGTTTTGATTTTTATTCTGAGTTGTTGTTTTTTTTTTTTTTTCCTGTTCATGGGATGAGACTTATTAAGTTGATGCTTTCAGGTTAATAATATTTGGCTATCTGACAACTTGAGCAGCATATTTTTGAGATGCAGGAGGGAGCAGAAAGTGGCTGCCTGAGGGAATGAGATGCAAAATCTTTCACTTCTGAAACGCTATTTAATATTTGAGTTCCGTCAAGTTTTGTGCCCATATTTATCTGCTTGGCATCCTGTCCAAGAGTAGGGGCTATTAATGCACCTGCCGGTAGATCAATGACCAGTTTGGAAAGATTAATATTCACTTGGCTTTAATTGACTTTGGTTTTATTGGAGGTGGTGTGGAAGAAGCCGATTGGGATCTTTAATTACTGCCCACGTTCAGCAATGGGGTCCAGTAAAGGAGAAGAGCAGGAATAGGGTTGGGATTTCAGGAAAGCTTCAGTTCTACTCTCCTGATGTTTCTATTCTGGGAAAAAATAGGAACAACACACTTCAGGCTCTGGGCTTTTCAGTCCGGCACTTTCCTCAATGCCTGAATTCATTTAAAGTAGGGGGAGAGGGGTCCAAAAAACAGCAAAAAGCCAGCAAAAAGCTATTTTTTTTCCTATTTCTTTATATTTAAACTGATAATATTTAAACTAATTGTTTCTGGAGGAGCACAGGCAAATCAACCTATGACAAAATGTGTCAGATTTTCCTCAAAAAGTCCAAACTGGTGATGGAGCAGAGAAATTCTGAGTTTCTTTGACACCTGCACCTCACTTGTAGAAGCAACAAAGAGTCATTAGGACTTGTTAATTCTCCTTGACTTAATAATAATCATCTCAGATGAAAATTTTGAGAAAAAAATAGTTTGGTTTCGAAAGAAAAAAATAAAGAACTTGAGAAGAGTGTGTGGGGAAAGGGAAGCAAGATGAGGGTGCTCACATCCAGACTGCAGAATTCCCAGAGGAGAGATGTGTAAGACGACAGAAAAGAGCCTGAAATTAAATGAGGGGGCTTCCAAAGCAGGAAAAACTTTGCATAAAAGCCTCCATGATGTCAGCTCTCCCGAGTGATGAATCAATTCGTGCTCAGCCCTGCGTTTTGCGTTCAGCACAGCACACAAAGGCGAGTTTTGGGAGGGGGATGGTGGTCTCAGGGTGTTGTGGTGCTGGAGGAAAAGCTGCTGGGAGCCCAGGGCAGGAGCTGTCCCTGTCCTGCACAATCCCAGCTTCCCTGCTGAGGCTCGTTCCATCCTCAGCATCAGTCATGAGGTGGCACTCTTCTCCCAGCAGAGATTCCTGGAAGCCAGTGTGTGTCTAAGGAAAGGGGAAAAAAAAAAAAAAAAACAAAAAAAAAAAAAAAGCAGCAATGCCTGGAAAATATTGTCGAGGGATTATTGCAAAAGTTGCTCCGGGAATGTCTGGGCAGGGAGGCCGTGAGGGATCAGCAGGATGTCGTGTGGTTGAGGCAGGAGTGGATTATTTGAAGGATGTACCTTGCTGAACTCTGTCTGAGCTGCAGGATGGTGCTTTTCCCTGATTTCCTTCTGGTTCCCACATGGATTTGAGGAGTCATCACACCAGCTGCAGCCCATATTCTCCCGCATGAAGCGCCCGATGCCACAGCCTCTCTGCTGCAGCTTTTATTGCAGTTCCCAGAGCGCTGCTGGCTTGGCACCCTTCCTCCATCCAAACCTGGACATCCCTCACTCCCAGGTGTCCTGCCTCACCAAAATCAAGGCTCCCAGGCTCAGAGGTAAACAGGGGAAAAAAAAAAACCACCCTAAACCTGGGTATTTCTGACTAAAACCATCCATCTCTAACATTTCTTGTCAGTGTTTAATGAGAAATTTTTAAATTTCCTGGTGATGCTGGAACCCTGGAAGCCGAAAATTTAGGTTTTAGTGTAGGGCAATACATATGGGGCAAGGTGGAGACTTTAGGGTGGAGGTTAGTTGCTCTTTTTTCACCTTCCTTCTTCCTCTTCACGGGTTTGGGAGGTTTTCTGTAATTGGAAGATAAAGGAGATAAAAAACCTCGCGTGGCCCCAGTCAGCAGCAGGCAGCATCTTCCATGGGGAGGTTTTGTTGCTCCACACTGCAGACCTGCCTCAGATCTCCACAGTTTCACACCTCCATGGGATCCTTGCTAAGTCCCGAGCAACCTAAACAGAGGTCTGCTCGTGGGGCAGCATCCCCTGGCTCCTGCCGGGCTCCCAAGGTGTGTTTAACCTCCAGGGTGGGGGAAAGAGAAATAAAATTCGGCGCGGTGTCTTTGAAAACTTCCCAGGTCTTTTAGACAGGACAAGGGGGAATGGCTTCAAACTGACAGAAGGTGGGGTTAGATGGGATTTTAGGGGGAAATCCTTCCCTGGGAGGGTGGGGAGGGGCTGGAATAGAATTCCCAGATTTGCTGTGGCTGCCCCTGGATCCCTGGCAGTGCCCAAGGCCGGGTTGGATGGAGCTCTGAACAACCTGGGATAGTGAAAGGTGTCCCTACCCACAGAAGAGGCTGGAACAAAATGATTTTTAAGGTCCCTTCCAAGCCAAACCATTCTGGGATTCCATGATTACGAGCACGTGGTGACACTGAACAAAAAAAAAATCACCACAAAACCCCCGTGGTGTGACAGGATCGAATCAGCCAGCCCAAGGAGTGAACCTCTGCTGCACCGCCACAGCGCAGAAATGTTCGGGGTTTTGTCTTTCTGGTGAAGTCTACTGGCATTTCCTCACTTCCTCCCTCTCCCCACTCACAAAAACATTTGTAGTGCTGAAAGCTTCGCTCGATTTCTAATTTGGGAAGACGCTGTGGCAAAGCTCACAATTCTCTCTCTGCAGTTTAGCAGGGTAGTGTTACACAATTTGGCTACAAGAAATCCCTGTAATAAATGACAGCTCTTTCAGCCTCTTGGCAGTGTAAGGCCCAGCCATCAGTCTTGTGAGTGTTCCCATAACCATTGAAAAGTGGAAATAATTTGGAACTGTGGCTTTAACACATTATTAATCACAGAGCCAAGGGGTTGCTCTGGTCTCCCCAGGAGTATTAATGTGCTCAGGTGGCAGCGCAGGGATAAAAGCCCAGCTATTCAGGGGCCGCTCCCATGACTGGACACAGAATTCAAGGCCAGTATTTCAGGGAGCATTCCTCAAAATTTGGTCAGCTGTGAAGGTTTTCACTTCATAAATCCCCTTGGGAAGGTGGACAGGTTGTTTGCGCGTCCATGGGAGTGTTTGTGTCTGACGCTGGAAGAGGAGGTGATGAATGCGCTTGTTCACTGTCCTGACTGATGATAAGAAACCGTCGGAGCCAGTCCAGAGGAGGCTCCAGGATGAGCAGAGGGATGGGGCAGCTCTGCCGGGAGGAAAGGCTGGCACAGCTGGGATTGTTCAGCCTGGACAGGAGAAGCTTTGGGCTGAGCTCAGGGTGGCCTTGCAGGGCCTGAAGAAGCCCCAGGAAACCTGGAGAGAGACAGTTCCCAAGGCATGGAGGGACAGGACACAGGGAATGGCTTCACACTGAAAAATGACAAGTTTAGGTGGGATGTTGGGAAAAAAATCCTTCCCTGTGAGGGTGGGGAGGTGCTGGGCTGGAATTCCCGTATTTGCTGTGGCTGCCCCTGGATCCCCGTGAGTGCCCAAGGCCAGGTTGGACACTGGGGCTTGGAGCAGCCTGGGACAGTGGGAGGTGTCCCTGCCCATGGCAGGGGTGGCACTGGATGATTTTTAATGTCCCTCCCAACCCAAACCATTCTGTGGCTCTGTGAGTTGTGCTCCCCCATGCTCTGAACTGGGATTCCCCTGTGAACAGGCTGCTGCTGCTCTCTGGGCTCTCCAGGGATTCCATCATCCAGACCTCCAGCCAAAGGGTCCAAAATTTCCAACAAGGCAACGACCCAAACCAAACTTCACAAAAGCCCAAAGTCTCTTCCTGCTGCACTGCTTGGTTTCCCGAAGGGAGTGGATTCACTCTGGATGACAGCAGGTAGCAAAGCTCTCCACGGGAATGGAATCACTCCTCAGGATCCCATCTGGGATCTTGGGGGAATTTCTCCAGTTTTTCAGGTGGCTGCTTAATGGATGTTCCTGAATGTGCCAAAGTGACGACAGAAAGAGCCTTTCAAAGGAAAGAACCCCAAGCTCTAGAAGGTTTAATTCCCCTCATGAATAATGTGGCAGCAATCCCACGACTTTTCACTCCATCCTGCGCTGCGTTCAAGCCAAACCAGCCTGGCCTGCTGCTGTTGTGTGGTACCTTGAACCAAACCGCCGTGAACAATTCTCTCCAAAGAGGGAGCACAGTCAGAGCCCTGACACCGCAAAACTCGGGGATAATGCTGGAGCTTGTTGCTAACAGGAGAAAGATGGGGATTAAGATGACAACCGCAGGAGAAAATCCACTTTGCAGCCTTTTTTTTACCCTGTCATCTGTAGGAGAGAGAGCTACAAGCACAGCTGATGAGGTGTGATGCTTTAGAGGAGGAGAGTTTGGATTTGCAAGGAGCTCTGAACGTCTTGTTTTCCCACCAGCGCTGCCATCTCCCCTGATAAGCTCATTTCAAAAGTTAATGGACCAGATCCTTCCCTGTGCTAACGCTGCACTGTGCTGCTTCAGAGGGGCCAAACGGCGTTGAGGCAGCCTGTTCCTGCTCCTGCAGCTCTCCCCCTGTCCCAGGAAACTTGGATCAGCCAGAAGGGATCATCCAAAAGCCCAGAGTCCGGAGCAAATCCTTCTGGGGAAGGTGAGAGGTGTCACCACCCCCTCAGGTTCTCAGTGGCTGCTGCTTTGGGGCTGTAGGCTGAGGGCAGAAATGATTTTACAAGCTACCGATGGAAGAAATATTCCCAGGACTGGAAGAGCATTGGAAGAGTCCAAGTTCGGCATCACCAGCGCTCCTCCACCCAAAGCAGGTCCCTGCTGCTTCGGACTGCACGCTCAGAAGGAGGCCTGAGAAACAGTGAGGGATAAATCCCTTGCTGCTGATTCCCTCAGACTATTCCCTCTTTTTTTTTGTTTTTTTTTTTTTTTGGCGGCTGTGGTTGGTGCTGAGCAGGGCACCAGCTGCTCTGGGGTGTGAGGAGGAGGAGGGTGACCCAGCAGGGCACTGCCACATCGACTGTGACAGCTTCAACTGGACAATTTCAATTTTAAAATTTTAATTTTAATTTTAATCTGCTGCTCTAAGTCAGACTCCAAGGGAGAGACACTCAAGAGAGACTGGGAGAGCCCAAATGCTGCTCTCTCTCTCTGGCTCACCCTTCCCATGAGGATACAAACCAACCTGCCCACAGCTAAATCAGGACCAGCAGTGAATTGACAATCAGCACACGCAGCAATGGGTCCAACATCCTGCAGCTGGATTCTGCCACCACCCAGATTCCAGGCAGGCAATCTGCTCTCCAGAGTCACACTGGATGTTTCCCACACAAGAGTTTAAGGTTATTGTTGCTGTTTTTCTACTGAAGGAAGAATTTCGTTGGAATTAGTCCAGAATGAAAGATTTTGGACAGGTCTCAAGAACAGCTGGGGGTTCCCCTGCATTTCAGGTGAATCAGCTGACTTTGGGATCTTCTTCACCTCCTAAAACTCAATAGTTGCCATCAGAAGTGCCGGATATTTTCGACTTTGTCTTTTTAATGCAAACACAAAATAGAATGGATCAAAGTTAAAAAAAAAAAAAAAAAGCCACCACAACTAGCATACAATTTTGCTGATGAAGGGTGGACCACTTCTGATATAAAAAAAACCAAACAACTTTCTTTCCTTTTCTTTTTCGTCTCTTCTTTTCTCTTTCCTCATCGAAGGATGCCAGAATGCCAGACTGACACAGCATCAGGTGTAATCCTGAGCTGAGTGAAGGCTGTATTTTGATTAAGGGGCTCTGACAGGTTTTGAAGCAATGCGTGAATGAACCTGGAGGATTTAATTCATCGCAAGTGTAGGTGCTGCGCAATGCAGTTTCCACAAACCTTTCCTGCTGCAGCAGCTGGGACATCCCTGCACCTCCCCATCCTGCTGAATCCAGAGGGACTGAACAGGGCTCGGGAAAGGGCAGCTAATGAGGTGAAAATTCAGGGAGGTGGATTCAGCAAATGAAGCCCTGCAGTGATCTGACAGCTGCTGAGAAAGCTGCGTGGAAAAGGAGCTGAAACTCTCCAAAAAACACCGAATTGCTTTGAGATTAATTCCGCATCTCTCAGCTCAGATCGGGGGCACAAAATGAATAAACCACTGTCCCTTGACCAAGCCTGTGCCTGCACAGGGGGGCTGCTGCAAAAACTTGTCGAAGCTCAGTAAAGTCTATTCAAAAAAGCCCACGACGTGTCAGCACAGACACAGAGCTCGTGGTGAACAGCTGTAGGTCAGCATCGAAGGGATTTCCCCCCAATTAAAGTATTAAAATTTCCTTCCTCTGTGTCCAACACGAGGGGCTTAGCAGCTGGGTGGGAATCAGGCAGCGGATTAGATCTAATTACTCTTGGCTGTAATAAATCAGGCCCCTGGATGGCAGATAAGGAGATGGGACGGCCTTGTGGAGCCTCCAGGGGGACATTTGGATCATGCGTTGCCCATTGCCTTCAGTATTTTGGCCAGAAGACTTTGAACACATTAATACCCGAGTATTTTTCCGTTCATCCAGCACTAGGAAAGACTGGTCCCCAGTTGATGGTTTTGGGGTTTTTTTGGGTTTTTTTTTTGTTTTCTGATGGAAATTCAGGTTTGGATCACCGGGCTCACTGTGGGACAGACAAAACTTTTGAGATGCTTTGCAGGCAGACAAAACACCATCATAAATACAGGTGTCTCCTGGCCCCAGAGAGAAGGGAGGTTCAATCCTCCGGTAGAAGTGAAGGAATCTCTTTTTTCAGCCCTGAGAGTCGACTTCAGCAGCACCCACGCACCGTTCCTTGTGTTGGAAACTTTAATAACTTCACTTGAAATTCCTGCCTTTTTGATGGCAGTGGAAATAACATGACTTTTAAACAAGTAGAGGAGACTGTCATTGAAGTCGAGCCAGCTATGTGGGAGTCAGATGATTAAGGTAGATGTGGTGTAGGAGGGGAGAAATACTATCATTTGGAAAAAAAAAAAATCCTGTATTTTGAACAGGTTTAATGTTCTCTTCCAGGGAAGTGGGGTTGTTATTATTAAGAGCATTACCAACATTAGATGCAGGGCTTGATTCTCTGTTGATGTGCCTTGGCTGTAATTGTTCCCATCCATGCTAATTGCCTAAAAATGAGTCTCGGTTATCACTGAGCTGTGCAGCTGAAGTCTGGGGGAGCTGTGTGCTCACTTTTTCAGGTGTGGGAACAACAAGGCAGAGGGTGGGATGGGAGGGAGGGATCTGCTCTGTCCACCTGGGCCATGCCAGTGTCTGTGTCACGCCAGGGATGCATTTCTGATCCTGTCAGAAAGTGTTTCATTCCTCTGGCCCCATCTGAGTTTTATCTCAAGGCTGTGTGATGCTGTTCTCTAATTTTTTGGGCAGACAGTGCTGCTCCAGCAAGGATAACTCAGCACTTGCCCAAAGCTGGCTCCGGAGGAGCTGGAGCATCCGGAGGGCAGACGCAGCGGTGTTGGGTTGATGCTGAAATGCTTTATTCTTGTCTGAAGCAGGTTCCACCTCTGAATCCGCAGCCCCTCTGCTCCTCTCTCTCCTGTCCATCCTGCTTTTTGGAGCACCTCCTCTCTCTCCTGCCCATCTTGCTTTTTGCATCATCTCCTTTCTTTCTTGCTCATCCTGATTTTTACAGCATTTCCCCTCTTTCCTGCCCATCTGGAGGGCAGCAATGTTGATTTGATGCCGAAAGGTTCTATTCTTGTCTGAAGCAGGTTCCAACTCTGAATCCGTAGCCCCTCTGCTCCTCTCTTTCCTGCCCATCCTACTTTTTGGAGCACCTCCTCTCTCTCCTGTCCGTCCTGCTTTTTGGAGCATGGCACCTGCACTGGGCTTGTCCCTGTTTTCTCTCTTTGGAATCAGCCCAAAACCAAACGAGGCCAAAAAACTTTGATCTGAGCATTTCCCCCTGCCTCAAAAATCTTATTACAATGTGGAAGAAAAGTGCATTGTGGTGTTCAGATTCAGAACTTGAAGCACTTTTCACCTGGATATTTTATTTTTTCCTAATCCAATGGTCTTGCAGTCGGTGTTATAACATGAGACAGAAGGGGAGGAAGTAGAAAACCTGCACCAACCCCTGATCTATAGAATATTTGAGACAGATTTGGTGGGATATCTTTTTGGTCAAAATCTCAGTGCAGTGATTATGCAAAATCCCTGGCGATGACGTGGTTAGACTTGACTCAGAGCAACAAATCTTTCTGCTGATTTAGTGAACTCAAGTGCTCTCACATGCTTTGAAAACTGTTCCAACTCAGGCTCTTGGCATCTTGAGACAAAAAGTTGCAGCAGTACCTCGTGTTTTACCACCAAAAAACGCCTTCCCCACCAGAAAATTTCCTTTTTTTTTCTCCTTGACAGACTTGATCAACTTTTAAACTGGCAGGAAAAGAAGATAAATCGTAATCTGTGCTCAAAATGCATTACAGAGAGCAGATACTTCATTTCTCAGCACAATTGTTGGTCCCTGAGTCTGCAGCAGAGGACCTGCTTGACCTTAAACCATAAGCCAAATGACAGCCACAAGATGCTCTGTGCTAGCCAAGTGAATTTTGATTCATATCAATCCCTCTGCCCTTCTCCAACCTTTCTTCCCACACATCCACAAAAAAAAGAGTTAGAGGACCCTGTTACTCATTTTGCCTGGGATTGGAGTGTCCATGTGTATTTGAGTGCCCTCAGCCCAAGCTCTTCCTGGTGTTTATTGCAACCTCCTGAACTCGGAGGTTTTCCGGCAATCTGTGGTTCAAAACTCACTGAGAAAATTGCGTTTCTACCTTGACAGACTCCAACTGTTCCCAGGGTCTCTTTAACACCAGGCCTTCGGGCTCACAATAATGAGAAAAAGCAAGATTTTACAGCCTGCAGAACGGAAGGGAACTACCCCAGCACAAATAATACTTTTTTACAAGATTCCCCAGCCTGAGCTGACTGTAATTACACGACATCTATGGAAAAACACAGTTGCTGCCTAATGCCACCACCTGCTTGGAATATCCTCTTTATATCAGCATGGTTTCATCATTTCCTTGTAGTGCGATGCCACGGGGTCTCATGATGAAGGCTTTATAACACGTATTAGAAACACCAGCATGGATTAATGGCACAACCTGCATTTTCTGGGCTTCCGCGGCCCCAGTTGCACACTGAGTGTCATTTTTGTGCCACTACACCTTTTCCTCCTGCTATTTTCTTCTCCTTTTGTCCAAACAACCTACAGGTACGTTGTGTATTTTGTCCATTTAAGTAAGTTACGGTCATCCTCTATGAAATTGCTTTAAAATGGATTTTTTTTCCTAATCTTCTCCAGCCCTGCAGTGAGTAGAAAAGTGCAGATAAAGTTTCCTGTGCTGCGTGGTGCTGTTTTCACCTGGAAGGTGTCTGGCTGAAGGGCACTGCTCTCCCTGTGCTGGCTTTTTTTTGGGGAATGAGGCTGAAGGATGCTGCTCCAGCTGCCTCAGCACTGCACTGGAGTTCGGGGGATTCCATGGGGTCCCAGGGGTGTGATCCCTCCTGCATCTCTGAAGGACAGTGCACAGATTTGGGTGTCTTCACATCCCCTGTGGTGCCTGGGGGAAACTGAGGTTGTGCTGAGGGAGGAGGAAGGGTTCTGGTTACCTGACAGGGGTGGTATGGACAAAATGTTGTACAATCATAGTATGGTTTGGGTTGGAAGGGACATTAAAAATCATCCAGTGCCAGCCCTGCCATGGGCAGGGACACCTCCCACTGTCCCAGGCTGCTCCAAGCCCCAGTGTCCAACCTGGCCTTGGGCACTGCCAGGGATCCAGGGGCAGCCACAGCTTCTCAGGGCCTGCCCACCCTCCCAGGGAACAATTCCTGCCCATGATCCCATCTAACCCTACTCTATTCCTTTTTTAAAAAAATTCTTTCACCTTTTTCCTCAGTCACGCAGATTCCCCTCTACTCTCGGAGCAAATCAGCCAAGAATTTTCACCTCTGTCTTGGCTGCTGCTGTCGCATCCCTGGGGATTTGTTTCAGCCCTCAAAAGACGGACAGGCTCGTTTGGTGCTCCCCTCACTCTGGTTTCCATGTCCCAGTGGATAAAGCTGGAAATCAGAACTGGTTGAAGAGTGAGGGTTCAACCCATCGTGCCCTGGCTGTGGTGCAGACCTTGGGGGGAAGGTGCTGGATAGAAATTGCTCTGATTATTTAAAGCTTTCTGTGCATTTGATTCTGGTCACTCTGTAGACATCAGTAAAGCTTGACTGGTGTCTCTTTTCAGCAGGAAAGGTCCTTTCCAGCAACAGAGGCTCTTCAGAAGACTACTTTGAAATATTAGGATTCTCTGTCTACTGAGTCCCGCTAGCAAGAAGTGAAAGAGCTTCATCTGCACAAAAAAAATTCCAGGGGAACTCCTGGAAATGTTTTATTTTTTTTTTTTTCTTACACAAAACCCCAGCTTCTGTTATTATTCTGTTCTGCTGGGTGTGATATTTACACAATATAATGAAAAGAGTTTTAGGAGAGACGTGCTCTCTGCCTTGGCTGCCAGAAAGAGAATCAGCCCTGAGATCTGTGTTTTCAGGATTCCCTGCTCCAGTCCTGTTATCTTTCCAATGGAATTCCTAGCCCACATTTGTAATGGACCTGCTACACCTGCTGGAATTTTGGCTTTTGGTTCCTTTCTTTGTAACAGATCAAGCATCAAGCCACAGATGACAGATGGAAAGTGTGGTGGGAGGGATGAACTCGGAACCCAAGGAAGGGAGGCAGAGGAAGGGGAATTTCCATGGGCTGAGAAGTTTTGTCCATTCCAGTGTCTCTATTTGCCACGGACAGTTTGTACAATGAAATATTCCAGGTTTGTTGGGTCTGTCCTTGTGGAATGGCTCTTCCCATCCATCTGCAGAAGGGACAGTGGCTGCAGAGAGGAGAAAACTCAGATTTCCTGAGGGAAGGACATCCGGCGTGGATCCACCCTTCCTCCCGTGGCAGTGAAGCCGCCTCAGAGGCTGTAAAGCCAAAACTTCCAGTGTGGGTCCTTTATCTAGATTATAAACATTCATCTGCTTCTAATCTTCCATTTGCCTCTTAATTAGAGCCTTAATTGCTTCTTCTCTGAGGCCGTTAAGGAGCTGACAGGCCCTGCACAGCTCAGTTCAGTCCTTCAGGGTCCTAATTCAGAGGCCACCAGAGACTGAGTCCTGTTCCACAGGTCTGGGAGGGCTTCGGATCAGGCTCAGAACTGCTCATTAAACCTCGGATCCACATTGAGAGGGGATGGGTTTGGACTGAATTTCCATCACTGGTGGCTTTTGGACGCTTGATGGGTGTTTTATATCCCTTTGGAGGGTAGAGGAAGATGTAGCAAGGTTAAAATTCATGCTTTCGGTCTCAAACCTTGGATCTTGACTAATTATGAGGGGTTTAAAATCCTAGTGTGACCGAGCCCTGATGGGAGTGTCTTAAGGAGGAGATTTAGCCCTTGACTCGTGATAGGAGAAAAGCATTTTCCTTAAAATGCAAAGCAAAACCTCCTCCCCTTAACAGCTGTGGACTTGTGGCTGCTGCCTTTGAAGCAGATTTTTTGGCCAGAGAGGAGCCTTTGTCTGCCTCAAAACCTTTGGCTCTGGACTCTTCAACACTTTTTCATGGCATCTGTCACAGCCCTATTGGCAGTTAGAGACTCGTTGCTGCACTTAATATCTGAAAAAGGGGCTAATTCGTTGTCTTCCCGCTGGAAAAGGAGCTTAATGGAAAGAGAATTGGAAAACAATGGAAATGGATGGGGGCGGGGGCGGGGAGGGGGGGTTCCCACTCTGGAGATTTGGGTGTAATAAATTAATACTTCTTATGCAAGGTTGGGAAAAAAAAAAATAGAAGAAGCTAATGGCTGGTTAAAAAAAGTGCCAGCACAATTTAATTGGAGTGGCTGAGTCATAAATCTTTTAATCTTTTGTGTTCTGGTGCTGCCTGGCAGCTCTGCCGCAGTCGGAGGGATTTTTTTTTAGGGGAAGCCCCTCTCTCTCTCTCTCTCCTGTTCACACTGATCTGCACCAGTCAGAAATGTGGAATCATAGTTGCCAACCTTGATGTTGCTTAAGGCTCCCCCCAAAAAGTCTGGAATGTCTTGTTAGACACAAGTTGTGATGATGAAGATGATAATAATAATGATGATCACAATGATCATAATGACAATTCAGCGGTTGTTTGTAGCTGGATTTTTTGCTGGCAGCTGGGAGCCTGTCCCAGGGAGAGAGGAGCAGGCAATCCAGGGCCAATCCACGCTGGACACTCATCTCAACCTCCGGAGAGGCAAAAAGATGCCGAAGATGCATAAACCACAGTTTCTTCAATGGTGACAGAGGAGAACAATGAAAGCTCTGAGCTGGGCCTATGATTTTTTCAAAGCCATTCAATTCTTCACAGCTATAAAAAACCGAGGAGGAGCCAGCTCGGAGTTTTATTATCACAGGGAAATCTAGGCTGGAGGGGGTTTCTATCCACTTTTGTGATGTCAAGCACATCATTGGATATCCTCACCCTCTCCCAACTCTGTTTGTTACATCTCTGAATTCCCTGACAAATCCCTGGGGCTTTGGCTCCCCTTTTAGCTTTGGCCACTGCCATGGAGATCTTGGCTTTTCCAGAGAGATTTGGATTTTTCCAGAAGAGATTTTGGCTGCTCTGGCCTCACTTTTCTCCTGGTGGGAGATAAATCCTGATCAGACCTGCCAGGGGAAATTGTTTGTCCTGTTCATCACTCTGTAAATCCAAACTGCTGGGAGGAGCCTACAAAACACCTGAGTGTGAGTTACTCTCCCCACTTCTCATTTCTGAGCAGTTAATGGAATTCAGCCAAATATTCCCTCTGAATTCATTTTTCTAAATCAAATTTTAGAATTCCTCAGGTACCTCAAACCTGCTCCTCATAACCACTGGAAATTTTGGAGATCTCCTTCCTTTTTGCTTTGTTTCGGACGTTTCTTTAAATCAGGTTTGTTTCTGGTGTAAGTTGTAAGAACGGGATATCTCATATTCAACAATCCTCTATTTAATAAAATTCCATTTTTTTTTTTTAACTAAAGGTTTATGTCGTTCTACAGAAATCCCAACTAAGGAAAAATGCCAAAATCAGGAAGAAATCTTGGAGAGCATTGCGACTTTCTTTAAATCAGTTTTGGGAACATTGGGAATGAAGGAGAGGGAGTGAGAGAGCAAGAGCATGGCAGTGAGTCCAAACTTTGAATGCTGTGATTGAGACCACTGAGATCACTGCAATTCTTTGTGATTTGTTTTTCCTTAAATCCCTTGAGGACTTTTTTTTTTCAGTGGCCTTGGGAATCCCAGGAACTGTGCCACGATGGGAGTTTTTAGTGCTGGCAGCTGCTTTCTAGGATAAAAAATTTAAACATAAATTTTCTGGGTTTTTTTAATGTCCTTTGTGCAGCCAATGGTGTTTCTGCAGTCCATAGCCTTGTTCTTTTTTAATCTATCAACTGCTGAGTTTTAATTTCTGGTTTAATTCACAACTTTGCTCATTCTTTAAACTTTTAGGTCACTTTTGGCTTTACAGTTGCTGCTCTATTCAATTTTGTGAAAACTTGCTGCTGAAGGTGAATAATCTTTCTGCTCACATTCTTTAGGAACAGATGCAAACATTTGTAATTTTAGAGGGGCCTTCTGGTTATCAGGGAGCGTGATGCAAAGTGTTTAAACTTCGTTACAGTTCAGGGAGAAAGGAGGGAACAATATTATACAGCTGGAAGTAGATGAGCAGAAAGGGGAGAGGTGAAAAGATCTTTTAGAAATATGGGAGGGAACAGAGTTCTCAAAAAATTAGGATTTTGAACTGCAGGCTACCCAGACAGACTTCATCTCTGGAAATCAAACTGAGCAAATAAGGTAATCAGCATGAAAGAATCAGTTCATTCCAGCAGAATTCGGAGGGTGAGACCCTGCCCCGACTCAAATCCGCGCCTGGGATTTCACCGCCCTCATCTCCAGGCAGGTAACGACCCTGGATGGCCAAAAGTGAAAGTCTAAAATTAGAAACAGCAGCAAAAATATTTCCTTCTCCAGGAAAACATTTCAGTGCTGACCCTTTTCTTACACCGTTCCTGGAGCAAGCTGAGCGTGCCTGAGCGGAAGCTGCGCACGTTCAGGTTCCTGGTGTCATCTTGGGAAGTGCTCTGGAATGGAAAAGGCACTTCAGTGGCCCCCGGCACATCTCCAGGAGGCTCAGGGATCACAGATCCACTTGGAGAGCAGGTGGAACATGTTCAGTGAGCTGAATCCTGCCTGGGGAACCTTCTGACCTGGATAAGGCTGAGGTGCCCTGTGCAGAGGATCCTCCCGGTGGGGAATGGGTGGGACACGGGGCTCGGGTCCCTCCTGTCATTCCTTAGGGTCTGAGCGGGGTCTGGAGCTCCAAGGACTGAGCAGCAACACCTCTGCAGTGCCAAAACCTGCTGGGAAACTTGCTTGAAATTATGCTGGAAGCAGAGGATTTTAAGTGTCTGGAATCACGGGATTTTAGGAAGAGTTTAAGTGTCTGGAATCACGGGATTTTAGGAAGAGTTTTAGTGTCTGGAATCACAGGATTTTAGGAAGATTTTAGATGTATGGAATTAGAGAATTCTAGGAAGAGTTTAAGTGTCTGGAGTCACAGGATTTCAGGAAGAGTTTAAATGTCTGGAATCACAGGATTCTGGGAAGAGTTTAAGTGTCTGGAATCACAGGATTTTAGGAAGTCTCTGCTGGTCAATGAAGAGGGTGCCAGCCCAGCTTCCCTCTGTGCCTTTTCGCTTGGAAAACAGGAACAGGGCCAGAGTTAAAGCAAATTTCGGGATCCTGTCATTCCTCTGGCCATGGAGATCATGAGCCCAGCAGGGAATAGCGTGTGTAGGCTCAGGAGTGACGAGCAAAGACAGGATTTTGGGGCACTTCTCTGTGCCTGTCCCTGGTTTAGGAAGGAGCAGTGGAGGTCAGTGAGAGCGTGGAAAGAACTGGGACCTGCCCTTTCTCCATGCCCAGAGAGACTTTGGAGGGATTGCAAAGACAGGATGTGCAAAATGAAGCTTTTCTTGTGCAAGTCTGACATGTGGTCAGCACAGAATTATTTAATAATATCTGACCTGTTCGGTAATCCCTGGATACGTGTCTTTTAGAGACCTTACCTTTTAATGAGAGTTACTGCTTGAATCTGAATATTATATTTGAACATTTAGGGGTAAGGGAGCAGCTGGAGCTGTGAAGAGCTGAGGAAGTAATTGGTGAGAAAGATGTGAGAGATGGACAAAAAGCCATTATCAAACATTCATAACAGGTTTGCAAAGTACAGCAGTACCCGGAGAATAAAGCTGTTAAACAAATGCGCAATCCCTTTTCCCTGAGAGTGAGATACAGCGAGATTTTTACGTGAAATGCTCCTAATCAGCATCTCTCTTTTATTTCCCACAAACGTTGCTCCCTGATTTCTTGCTATTCCTCGTAGTGTTGACTATTGTGACGTTGTAATTGCCTCCTTTAAGTCTCACACTCCTCTTCAGCAATAAGACTCATCTTTTCCACCTGTAGAGAAATCTTCCTGAAGGAAACATCCCGGTGGGATGGGAATGCCTTTCCCTGCTGGCATTTAGAACTCCCCTCCTGCTGATGCCTCTCATTTTCTGTGTGAGAATAAATAACAACGGAACGTTTTGTTAGAACCAGGAAAATTAAAATGGGACAGGAGTGTAAGGAATTGCTGGCAGCTCCAGGGAAGTGGGGATGTGCGAGAAGTTAAACCTTGTCCAAGTCTAGCACCCAGCAGCAGGAGATGTTAAAACCCTTAAAATAGAAAGGAAAGCTGCATGCTGGAGAGCCCTTGTGTTCTGATCATTCCTGGAATGAAGATGATCCAGTTTGGAGCAGAGGCCACTTATTCCTGACCCTGCTTAAATTAACTGCATTTCAGTCAATGTGCTTTGGTCACGTCCTGGAGCACAACGAAATCCACTTTTGTTCTTTGTCTTGCAGAAACACCCAGGTGGGAGAAATTCCTGGTGCTTTTCTTCCTTTCACCTGCATCCCCCTAAAAAGCAGTTGGACAGGATAAATATTTCTTCTCTGAAGAGCAGTAGAAAATTGAAGTGAGAAACTCTAACCCCAGCAATGTTTATTTGGAGAGAGAGCGAGCAAATTCTGCTGAGAGGTTTTGAAGGGTTGAAACTGCTCCAGTCCGTATCAGAGGGAGATATTTGCTAGGACTGGGCAAGGCTGAGGGGTAAATATGGCAATTCATCCCAGAGAAATCAAACCCACAATAAATCAGCCATTCAAAGGGGCTGTAGTGAAGAGGGGAACAGCTTTAGACAATATTTGTCTGGTCAATAGCACTGTTTACTGTACAAATAACCATCCCAGTGAACATTTTATTGCTTTGCACGCATATTTTCCACAGCTGGCGAGTGTTGTTGTTTCTGTAGCTGTAAAACCTTCTGCAGACACTGCTCTCAAAGCTGCCCGTGTGTCAGGCTTATAAATGCACCCTACTCCGAGTTTATTTGTAGAATTATCCCTCTGAACCTGAAGTTCTCCATCTGGCTTTGTTGCTTCCCTTTTCTGACAGCTACGAATGTGCAGATCATTTTCTTTCCTTGGAACTGATCAGTGCTCAAACGTTTATTTTTAGGCAGAGGGAACTGCCAGAGTGTCACCAAGTGCATCCCACTGGCCAGATACGACTTCACAAGACTTGTCCAGAATTTTCCTCTTTCTCACCATTCCCCAACCCCCCACACCTTTTTTTTTTTTTTACATCTTTCTCTCTCTTTGAGTTTCTTTCTCTCAGTTTCTCTTGCTATTGTACCCTACCTGACCTTCCCAAATTTAAAAGGCTTTCCTTTTCTTCTTACGGGTCTATTTCCTTATCAGTATTATACATTTGCAAGCCTTGCTTAATTTTTTAAAATACCCACTTTGCTTGTGATGATAAGACTTCCCTTAGAAACAGGTTCCACCAGATGAAAAAGGCTTAAAATTTTTAAGCCCATGGCTAGGATTCAATTATCATAAAAATATTCCTAACTGTAGATTATTTTACATTTAAAACTCTGGGAAACGGGGGCTGCAAAACGTGGAAATACCAGATGTGTCCTCCAGCTGCAGTGAAGTTTGGTTGGATTTTTTTCCCCCATTCCTCAAGGCTCCTCGGTGGTTCCCCAGCAGCCTAAAGTGCTTTTTGTTGTCCCAAAATTGATGTTTTTATACACTTGAGAGATGTGCACCACCACCAGGAAAAGCAGAGAGATAAATCCTTCCAAAAGTTTTATCCTTCGAATCCAAAGAGATGTTTTTGAATGTTGTTGTAAATAAAGAAAGAAAGAAAGAAAGATGCATATTGGAAGGATCCATAACAAATATTTTTAAAAAGCAGCCTTACTATGAGAGTTTGATGATGCCGGATGAAGGAGTCAGGGTGACTTCATGTTTTTAGAAAATGCCTTGCTGAGGATTCTGCCCTCAAAGGGATCTCCATGGTAGAAAGGATGGGAATAACCAAGGTGTAGGGATTCTCCCTGGGATAATCCTTTGTTATGTGCCTTAGCAAAGACACCTCCACTTTTCTTTGCATCTCAGGGAGTTATGGCAATGCTTCCACGGGGAATTAAGGGGTCCTTGATTTGAACTTTCTGCTGAATTTTAATTTGGTTCATTATTTTTAATGTCATTTAGTCAAATGCGTTATTCTCAATTTCCTGTCCTAACACACAATGCAGAATTCCCACGACAATCCAAAAAAACTGTGCTTCACACAGCAGATAGATGTGCTTCTGGAGCACTTAGGGTGGAAAGAATTAAAATGTATTTACCTGTCCAGTCAAATGTAAGCAGAATCAATAATTAATAACATACATTAGCAAATGCTTACCCTCATCGTTTCCCATTTTACTTCTCATTGAAGCTAAATCTGAGTGGGGAAGCTCTGAAAACAGATAAAGGATTGATTTCCCTGGTCCGACTCGGGAGTGGCTTTTCTGATGGATGACACAACGTGATGACCTCAGTCTGGTTTGGATCCCTCAGCAATGACACTAAATGAGGACACTGCTGTAGGTGACATCACATTTTCCTGGCTTCAGCTTTTATAATTTTGTATTTTGTAACTTTCTTGGCAGGAATGCTGGGCTGGGCTTTGCTGCTCTGAGCAGCTTCTTTCACAGCTCTCACTCTGCATCAGCTGGAAGAAGGAAAGGTGAATATTTGACTCCCTAAATCGGCCTTCAGTGTTTGCCAGGATGCAACTTGTAAATATTTGTAAATTAAAAGAGTGAAAATTCCTAGTTTTTGTAGAAGGTTGGCCAGACTGTGCCTTCAACAAAAATCACTCAATGCATGGGGTCAAGGCACAGCTCAAGAAGCTACTCCTGCACAAGTATGTTTTAGAAATTGTGCCGGTAATTCTGGCATTATTCGATGCCCTCCGCTCATATCTCACTCAGCAGGAAACTCTACCCAAACAGAACAGTTTAAAATGGGAAATGGACCCACCCAGTGCAGGGGAAAATCTTTAATCCCGGATATCTTCCGTGGATTTTCAAATCACTGCATTCAGTTTCTCTATTGATATGGACTGGAATGGTTTGAGATAAGGAGAGATTTGATTTTTATCTCGAACTTTGCCAGCCCAAGCAGTCTGAGGGGTTTTTGCTGCAGTGAAGGCTGGTGATGGCTGAGTGGGAGAGGTGGGTCAGGCCAGAGCAGCACAGGACACCCCAGAGAGCCCCTGGGGTGTGCAGGGGGGAAAATGAGGTGAGGCAAGTGGGGAAGTCAAAAATAGAGAGAAATGAGACTTTAAACCAACAAATCTACATTTGCTGCACTGCAGAAATATTCTGCCTTTTGATCTTGTAGGTGGTTGTGGTGAGACATTTTTTATTCTGCCACTACTTGCCAATCACTTTGCTGGGAAACACGGTGCTCAGCAAACCTGAAAATATCCCCCGCCCGCCTTGGGATGTCAAGTTCCTTCAGCTGCAGTTCCCAGATCTCGGGATGGTTTCAGGGAACAAACAGCAATTTCCTCATTGTCTCACCCAAAGGTGATGCAGATGTTTGAAATCTCGGTGCCTGCTGCACAGAGCAGGAGCACTAAACATTTCATCTTGATTTCTCTTCAGTACCACCTACTTCCTGGAAAATTTGGAAGCTCTGCACTTACCACTTCAAATTCCCTGTCAAGTTCCTTTCAGTTTTGTTTTTTTAGTTTTTTTGTCTTTCCCCCCCCCGCCCCGCTCCATTTTTGTCTCACACGTTTATTATATGGTGACAAATGCAGTTTTTCTTCTGACACCACATAATAGATGTGTGAAACGCACACACACACATGTTCTAGTAGGAGACTGCTCTTTATTTCCTGGCTCCAGTTGCAAAACATGAGTCAGGGTTGGAAAGGTTGTGCTTCTGTCGGAGCTGTGGAATCCACGCGCGCAAACCTTCCTGGGTTTTGCTGCAGTCGTGGGGGGAAATGGCAAATCTCATTCTTATATTTCTACAATCAGTATTTTCTCCTCCCCCAAGCGCATCGAATCTTCATTATATTTACTTATTTCAGGCATTGATGCTGTTATTAACAGGAAAAAAAAACCACCTCCAGCTCCTAGAACACAGGTAAAAGTACCCTCCTATAATTCAGGCTTTAATACAAAAAAGAAACATTATTTTAGTGGTGCATTTGCTGTGGACTTTTTTTCCTCTGCACCAAGTGATTTCTGCCGTTCTGCTGCATAATTGCAGGTAACAACCACCCAGCATCTCCACAAGGCTCCGGTGACACAACATTCCTTGTTTATCCATCCCAGCTTCCAGTGTTCCGTGCACTCCTGTGGGGGCCCCAGTGAAACACAGAATCAGACGAGACCTTTTGTGAGCTAAAGTGGAACAAGCCCCATGTTACAAATTAAAAACAAAACCCAAGGAAAACGAGCAGGCAAAAAAAAAAAAATAAAGAGAGAGAACCGAACACATCATCACTTCCTACTGAATCCAGCCTTGGAATGCCACAGGGCTGGCAGTTGTTCTGCAGATACCCACGGGTGATTGGAAGCAGCAGGACCATGGTGCTTCCACGTTAATCACAAACAGAGTTTTGCATTGATTTCTTTTCTTTTCTTTTTTTTTTGTTCCCCCCCTAAGCAGTTTTATCCCACAAGGTCCCTGTGGTTGAGCTGCTCCTGCAATAGAATGACAAATAACGGGGTGACATGCTGTGAAAAATTTAGAAAATGAGAGATGCTATCCCATTTTCCAAACAGAGCAGAAACAACACTAATTCCGTTAGGCAAGATGGAACAGGCAATTAAACTGGGCATGCTTTTAATTTCGGAGCTCACCAGAGAACGGATGCCTTTTTCAAAAGTAACGAACGTGGAAGTGATTCCTTTAAAACCAAGCAAAACCACTGATTTTCCTTGCTAAAATTAAAGCATTTACCTTATACAAAGTATAAGAAATGTTACCTGTTGCCTCCACCATTCCTTCTAGGATTACAACAATTTCTAGCTCCTCTTTGGGCAACTGGGCTTTGGAAATCTCCCAGAAAGGACTCTGCTGGTTAATCTCATGGCTGATGATCAGTGGTGAAACCAAAAAGAGACGATCATCCCCTGTGTAATAACCTACGTTGATATCTGTCTGGTTGAGTGGTATAAATTCCCCCTCCTTTGTCTGTTTGGATTTGATCAACTTGGCTCGTATTGATGCCTCTACAATGTGTGAATTCCTAAGGTCTCCTACTCGGAACATCAGACACAGCTTCCCATCCCGCATGGAAATGACTGCGTTTGTAGAAAAAACCAAGGTTTCTGCCCTCTTCTTGGGTTGGGATATTTTCACAAACATGCAGCCAACCATGAAGGCGTTGACGATAGAACCTAGGACAGACTGCACTAAAAGCAGGATAATTCCCTCGGGACACTTGTCCGTGATGACCCGGTAACCGTACCCGATGGTGGTTTCGGTCTCGATTGAGAATAAAAAGGCTGAGACAAACCCATTGAGGTTGCTGACGCAGGGGGTCCACGTGCTGTCCCCTATGTGATCCATGTCCCCTCGCATGTAGGCAATGAGCCACCAGATCATGCCGAAGAAGAGCCAGGTCACCGTGTAAACCATGACGAAGATCAGCAGGTTGAACCTCCACTTGAGATCCACCAGGGTGGTGAAGATGTCAGTCAAGTACCGGTAAGTCTCTCTGACATTCCCGTGGTGGACGTTGCACTTCCCGTCTTTCCGAACGTACCTCTGGATTTTCCTCTTGGCACATTCTTTGCTGATGTTTTTTGGCAGGTCCTCTCTGGCTTGTTTGGGCAACTTTGGTTGGTGGATCGTGACAGGGCTCTCGATGTCCTGCTCCATTGAGTCTTCTTCCAGGACGTTGGCTGCCACGGAAAACAAAACAAAACAAACCAAGGAAAAGTCATTATTCCTCTTATTGTTTCTCTAAGTCAGTACACAACCTTTTCCCGTGTTAATCAATAAAATGATCATCCTCATTCTTTGTTAACACAGAAATCATTGCCACGCAGAAATAAAACGAAAGCAAACTGGTTTCTCATCAGGTCATCCTATCCACGTCCATATTTAAATTCCAGGAGATTGGTTTAAGCAGACATTCCTTCCCCCCTCACCCCTTTTCAGTTTAATGAATGAAACTTTTTATGCACCTAAAAAGATCTTACGGAGATAAAAGATATAAATGAGGGAATGGATTCACTTGGGGGTGAGCAGAGGAAATGAGCTATTGTTGAGCTATTTTTTTCCATCAATTGCATTGCTGTGGGGAAAGTATTAAATAAGTACAAGGAGCTTTTTTTTTTTTTTTTAAAAAAAAAGCCAACAGTTTTGAGCAGGAACCAATCCTCCTCTTGTTGAAGGAAAGTTGTAATATCTATCAAGAGCAATTCAAGCACACTTCCACAGAAAATCAATGCCTTTCTGATAATGAGACAGGGAATTGTGTGTCCTTCTCCCAGTAACGTAAAACCTACGGTACTTCAGATTTCATTTGAATTCACTGTGCCTGTGGCCTTTAATTCAAGTGTACCTTGTCCTCTAATGATCTGGGCCTCTTTTTTCTTTTTTTTTTTTTTTTTAGTTTCCCAGCCTTTGAAGATAAACAGCTTTATTATGGTTGTGTGCCAGAGAAAAAAATAAAAGAGTGTACTGAGGAGGAGAGTGGTTTAATCGAGTGTGTTTTGCATGGAGGACATGGTGAGGTCTGGGGTAATTGTTGTTTTCAACTGAAATCCTTCTGTTCTCTGGGGCTTCTTCCTGCAGGAATTTCAGCTCTTGAATTCCTAATTATTCCTCTTCTGGCTAGGTGCTGTCATTCTCCTGCCAGACTGTAAAGGGAAAAGTCTCCTGGTGGGTCTGTCCAGGTGCTTGGTTCTGAAGGCAGAATCACAGAATGGTTGGGGTGGGAGGGAACCTTAAGGTCACCCAGTCCCACCTTGTGCCATGGTCAGGGACACCTTCCACTATCCCAGGCTGCTCCAAACCCTGTCCAACCTGACCTTCAACACTTCCAGGGACCCAGGGGCAGCCACAGTTTCTCTGGGCACCCTGTGCCAGGGCCTCATTACTCTCACAGGGAAGGATTTCTCCCCAGTATCCCATCTAAAAAGAAGCACTGCTGTGATTTTGTACAGTTCTTTACGGAGTGTTGCGCAAGGGGCTGCTCTCAGTGGGTCGGTGCGGCTCTAAAAGCATTTTTCACTCTTAGAAACGTGAGCTGTGCAGCCGATCCTGTGTGGACTCCCCCAGCACCTGCAGCTTTTTCAAGATGTGCAGGTTCCTGCCTGTAGAGAAAGATCACAGACCCTTGCAGAGTTTTATTGAAACGCCCAAGGGGAAAAAAGGGGTTGCAGCCCTGTTGTCTCTCCTCCTGACCTGCTCCTCTTTCAAAGAAAGCCTCAAAGCCCCACAGTGGCACAGAATCTGAGAGCAATCCCACATTTTAAGGCTGTGCACCCCATCCTGTCACCTTTCCAGTTCGCTGTGTGCGTCAGGAGAGCGTTATCAGGGCCGATGGCAGTGGCAGCACTGGGAGCTGGATCACAGGGCCCTCAGTTCTGAATGAACTCCCCCAGCCAGTGACGGTGTGCCTGCTTGCATTATCCCTGATGCTGGGGAGTGCATGACAAAACACAATCAAAAGGCATCGCAGGGCCCTTGTGAGGCAGACTTAAGCCAAAGCCAGGAAATCTGAAGTTGAGGCTTCACACTTTATGCTCAGCTCTCCGTTGTGCCTGGGGAAATTCCGGTCCACAGGAGTCATCCCATCACTGCAGCAACAGAATCCTCCGACAATTATGAACAACCCATGAAGGCTCTGGCTTTTGAGGCTTAATGTTAAACTCCTAACGTTGATATAATGGGGTTCATTATCTTTCAGGCATTAGGAATGATTCGCTTTCCCCTCCCAGTCAGAGCCTGCCGTGAACACAGAGACCAGGAGAGGGAGAATCCTGTTGGTTTAGAGAATATTCCTTACTCCTGGCCCTGCTGTAAAGGGGAATCACGTCCCAGACCTCCCTGTCTGAGCACCTCGTACCAGAAATTATCCTGGGAGGAGACCCAGGTGCTGATTTTACCCCTGGCAGCAGGAGGAGTGTGAAGGGACCTCCAGGGCTGCCCTCCCACCACACCACTCCTGCTTTCCACACAATATTTATTTGCTGTGGAAGTACTTTGAGCAGTGAAGCACCTTCTATTCAGACAGCAAGTTTTTACTGATGCTTTCCAAATGCTTTTTGTGGATTTGTGCATCACAACCAGCCTGACCTGTCTGTCACAGCACGAGGGAAGGGCCACGTTTTGTCAGGTGTCCAGAGGTTTTGTAGGAGCAGGGAGCTGCTGCCACAGTAAGTGGGACCAGGATGTGACAATTCCAACGTGGGAGAGCTTTTCTTAACCTGGAGTGGTTGTAGTGGAGCTGATTCTTGTTTTGTAAGGGGGCAGCTTTGGACAACAAACCCAGTGTTCAACCGAGGTCTCTCTCATTACAGCATTTATTTGACATTCTCGCAGACATTTCAATCTTCCTGAGGGCATCTGGCCATTTATAAACTCTCCAGGCTCTTCCCAGTGCTGTCATTTCTCAACTCTCAGTCTCTGAGAGGAAAAATTAAGGTCAAGCTTGTTGTCTTTTTCTCCCATTTTTTTTTGCAAGATGCCCTTTCCATCTTTCCCTCACCCAATCCTGCTATGAATGAATTCCTTTGTGGAGAAGTTTCTAGATCGGAATCACAGTTTGTTGCCCTCTCCTGGACTGAGTTCTCACTCCAGAGAGAACCTTGGCAGCAGCAATTCCCAAAATAAGTGATCCAAAGGTTATGCATCTGTGTGTTTCCATGGAAATGCTTGATGAATAAGTTTTAAACACATGGCAGGATCCCTGCTCACCACTGAGGCTGGGGAACAGACACATACTGTCAGCGCCTTTGCCACAAAATACTTTGACTAATTATATTTTTACTTGATATCAACCCAATTAACTTCTGCTGTTTATTTCGTCTAATTTTCCTTTTGGTTACATAATGGTTGTCTTGGATCCAGGAACAGGGGAGTGAGTAGCAGCAGCCTCACTTGGGAGCTATTTTTGCTCTCTCTGCTTTTCTCCCTGACAAAAATATATCCATATTATTAATCTGCACTGCCAAAAAAAGAAAAAAAAAAAAAGGTATTTCTGAACTCTTCCTCCTCTCCCAGTAAATATTATATTTGTTTGAACACAACAGCCAGGTAACGAGCCAACTCAGGCCAATTTAGAGGATTCTGTTCAAATGATCTGCTTTGGTTACTCTCTTAGGCAAAACCTACAGGACATATGAGATTTCAGCGATTTGTTTGATTTCCCAGCAAATGACAAGGAGCTCTCCTAAATAAATCCCTCAATAGTTCACTTGTGTCCTGGCTGCGGCCAAATCAGCAAATTAAATGTGCCCAGGTCTATTATTTAGATTTGGAGGGTAAAGAGGGCTGCAGCCCACACTTGGATTATTGAACTCCAATTGTTTTCCAGGTTAGTGTCACACAATCTGCCAAACAGGAATAATCCGTGCCCTGAAATGGAGCCAGGAATTGTGTGTGCTCCGTTCTGCCAGGGGGGCTTTTCTAGAAATTTCACCCTGCAGGGGGTTGTGTGCCAGCACTCAGAATATTTTATTTTCTAGTAAAATTGCAGCAAATGTTGTTGTCATGTTCTTGTCTATTCCAAAGCAGCACTGGAAAAGGCACAGTCCTGATTTTCCAGGCACATCCTTTTATTTACAGCCTGCAGAACAACATGAAACCAGTGTCAACAACAAAACAGGACAGGACATGCTCTCATGCTCTCTCCCTTTGAGGCTGTGAATGTAACACATCAATATAACCCCTAAGCAATCATTTTATCAGCAGCAATGTGATTTTTGGTGTATTTTGGTAGTGCTGCAGAGAACTTGCTGGGGTGCTGTGCAAACACAAAGCAAAAGGAGGAATACGAAGGGCCTGTTCGTCCAATTTAAGTACTGTAAGCCCGTTTCGGTGGTGTAGGATTTGCCAGATAACGAGGAGTTTCAACAGAGAATACTGCAAATTATAGCTGACCTTTCTGTACCAGAAGCTGACCCAGAAAGTTCAGTGGGTGCTTCACCGTAATTTAGTGATTTTAACTCTCATGACACAGTTGTGAACGTTTTGCGTGCAAATCTGTTGGAAACGTCCTAATTTCCAAAATCATTTACAATCTAAAAATTGCTCTTGTGGGCTTTACTGCATGTAGAGAAATGTGTTGAGCAGACACTGCGATTCCTGCCTGCATTCCCCCCTTTCCTGGTGGGATGAGGCCACCTTTCAGTGAAGCAGGTGTTTGCATCTCCGAGGTCCAAGTTTGGCTTTTGGGAAGTCTCGAGTGTTTTACCTCTCCTTTGCTGGGGTCCCCAGTTTCCCTGGCACTGCATCCATCTGTGGGATATTTGTATATTCCTGGGGGTTGTTTGGGGTTGTTGGGCTTTGCACAGCACAAGGAATTCCTTGTAGCCTTCAGCACACTAAATCCTTCAGCATCCTAAACTGTTCTGTCTCTCCTCTTGATTGCAACGGAAGAAGTCAGAGGAGGGAAGGAGAGATTTTTGGAATACTTTGCCTCATCTCTGGCTGGCTTTTTGTTTCAGAGCTCTGCAAAATCTCGTTTGTGGTGAGCACAGAGGGCACAGGAACATGGGAGTTCTGGGGATAGAGGGGGATTTGCCTGTGGGATGAGCCCAGCCAGATAATCCACGCTGCACGGCGCCGTCATCACCAGATGATATGAGGAGAAAGAGTCTTGTTTAGAGAGAAAAAAAAAAAAGCGGAGTCTTTTATGATCAGCTAACAACTGTAAGCAGTCATTATCACAGAGCACAGATCCTTTTTCCTGAAAAAGAAAGGAATTAGGATCTGGTCCTGTGCTGCTGAAATCAATGCAAGATTGCCCATTCACTCAGCTGGGAGCATTGCGAGGCCTCACTCTGAAATGTTGGAGTGCTCAATAAACACCGAATTGGCAAATCTCTTCAAGGCCCAAATTGCTTCTTTGCACCCATGGAATCATAAATCTAATTTCAGAGGGAGCATGCGTGTGACTGAGATTTATTTCAGCAGCAGCTTTCACTAAAAAAGGCACGAAATGAGATATATTTATGATTAGAAAAGAGATTGCAAGGATGATACTTTGGTTTTTTTCACGTTACCTGCTTCATGACTGCTTTCTAATCCAACTTGATAAAAATAATGTTCTACTGTTTTCATCTCTTTTAAGCCTGTACAGCTGCAAGAAATCAGTCTGAGTAACACTTTGTGTCTCTGCAGTACAAACATTTCCATTCATTCCTGATTCTTGGCCCTTTCATTATGGAGGGTGGAAAAATGAGTCTGACAACTCAAATTTAAAAAACACACGGCTCCATTTTTGGTAGTCATTTGACCTTGTAGTTTTTGCCTTGGATTCTCACCAACTCCATTGCAGAGTTTACCACTGAAGGCTGTTTTTACATCTGCTTTGCTAAATTTATCTTCGTTTGAATCACGGGGGAGCCAAACAGCCTTGGCTTGGTAGCATTTATGGGGCAGTGTAAGAAGTCTGCACCTGGCTTCAAGAAGGCTGTGAACCTGCAAAGATGTGCAGAGAAAGTTGATTATCAACATCTCCGGCCTTTCACAAGGCTGTGGGTCCCAAATTGGAGCATGAAACTTGTTTGCTACCTGAAATCTGAGCTCTTGGAGTCAGCGTTTGTTCAGAGCCATCTCCAGAGCAAATGGTGGCACTGAGCACAGATTTCTGGAATAAGGAGAGGTTTCCTGGCAGATTAGCCTTTTACCAGGTTTTTGGCTCCCAGAAAAGCTTGAGCTTAAGCTTCAGAGCAGGCATTTCTGTGTCCAGGGCCTGGCTTGGAGCAACCTGCTCTAGTGGAAAGTTCCCTGCCCTTGGAAATGAATAACCTTTAAAGTCCCTCCAACCCAAACCATCCTGTGGTACCACAATTCCACAATATCCTTGTCCTACCCACAACCACTGCAGACATCAGCCTCCTCAGAGCCCTGTTCCCTCTGAGAAGGTGACAAAGCTGAGATAAATTGTGAAGGTTCTGGTTTATTTTTTCCCTTGCCAAGGTCGGGGATTAATACACGGGAAATGTAGGTTTCGTGTTTGGACTTGGATGTTTATTATTTCTTATCTATTTACAGACTCACGAGCCGTGAGCTCTAACTAGCAAGTTAGAGAAACAAGGTAAAATGGAGAGTTTCTAGCTCTTTCCAAGGTTATTTAAGCGCTAATCACCCAATAATGAGGTGACACCTATATAATTTATATTTCTGACCCAATAATGACCACCCAAGGCCCCCAATGCAGACCTTTTTCACCCAATTACAGAAAACCACCCAAACCCGTGAAGAAGAAGGAAGGAGGACTTAGACAATGCCCAAAGTCCTTCATCTCGACTCACACACATTACTATATACCAAATTCTTAAATCTGAGTTTTTCACCCCGTGAAATCACACAATACCATTCAAACCACACACCCACAACCCCAGTGCTGTCACTCAATCTCGGGAGCCTGTTCCAAGGCCTCAAGTCAAAGGTGGTGCTCGCTTGAGGGTCAGCACCTTTTAGCACAGAAAGCCTGAAATTCTCAGCCTCCAGGATTCCAACAATAAAGCCTGTTTTGCGCTTGGAAAAATGCTTAATGTCGTTAAGTGCTGCTGCCAGCAGCGGCGCAAGGACAGCAGCAGAGACAGCCCAGGTGTCCCAGCCTGAGTTTGGCCACCTGGCAACACCAGAGCTGGGCTCTCCTCTGGTGTTTCCACGTGCCAGACTAGTGCCAGGTGCTGCCAGAGGGATAACAGGGATCGCTGATGGATCGTGGTGCTGCCAGCCCTCAGCAGTTGCAAATCCTGGCCACACGTTTTCTTTCTGATGCCTCTGGGAGTGATGTGTCCCCTGACTTGCTGCAAGGTGTCCTTGTCTAATGTGATCCCTGAGACTTCTTTTTCCAGTTACTCAACCCCAATTACTTCTGCCAGTTGCTGTCAGTCACAAAATTTCTTCAAAAATCTCCTGGGAACTCGGCTTTTCCTCTCCGTGGGGTGAACCAGGAAAGGGAGAAAGCATGAAAGGCCTCTATTGACATTACTGTTACCAATTAAAAACTGTGTTTATGTGCTTTAACTGCTAGAAATAAGAAATAAATTTATTCAAAATCCGCTTAGATCAGTAAATATTCTGGGTTGTGAGAAAGCTCTAAAGGTTTCAAAGTGCTGCTCAACACAGAACCAACTTCTACAGAGCTGCCCGGGGAGGTTTGGAGTGCCCATCCCTGGAGGTGTCCAGGAAAGGTCTGGATGTGGCACTCAGCGCTCAGGGCTGGGGACAAGGTGGGCATCAGGCACAGCTTGGATTTGATGGTCTGGGAGGGCTCTTCCAACCTCAGGGATTCTGGATTACTCTGCTCAGGGATGAGGCTGGAAGTATCCACAGCCTCTCTGCGCCCTGTCCCAGCACTTTCTCTTTCCCATCAGGGACTTCTTTTGTTTTGTTTGCATCCTGTTGGAATTCCCTTCCCTGCAGCTTGTTGTCCTTTGCTCTTTGTTTTTCCCTCTGCGCCTCTGAGAAGAGCAGGGCTTCATCTTCTCTGCAGCTTCTTTTTTGCATCTGAGTTCAGCCTTCTAGAGAAGTTACATGAGGGCTGGTTAAAACCTGATTTCTCCACCTGTTCTCTTTACTGATAACACGGAAAAGAGTATTCCCAACTTTTGTGAGAAGACATTCTCGAGATTTATTTTTTCCCCATTACAATTTTCCCAACTGAAAACTCTTGGAACAAAAATGAGCTGGTCAGCTGAGCTATTTTGTGTAGATAATTCTGGCCCAAGCATCTCACACAGATAATTCTGACTCATTTAATTCTTCGCTATGTAATATCTCTGATATCTGGGGAGTTCTGGTTGTTTCTGGAAGTGTAAATAGGAGTTGGGCTGCCCTGTCCAGTGGTGATTGCACTGCTAATTAAGGAAACTGATCCTTTTGGCTTTGGCCCAATTAATGCTCCGAGCAAATACCTGGGATTGTTTTGAGAGACAGGATGTCTCACAAAATCTCAGTGTGGATGAGATTGAATCAGATTTGGCTTTTTTCACTCTTATCTGCCAACACGGTTCCACCTTTGCTCCCTCAGACACCTCCACAGGCTCTCATCTCACCCCTGCTTGAAGCAACATTAAACCCCTGGCCTGCAACACAGACCTCACCTTGCTCCAGATAATTTGAAGTGGCAAAAAAATGACTGTTAATAAACTAATTATGTCTTAAAACCACGAGTAAGTCCCCACAAGACTCAGGGCCAGGTGTTCTGCAGTATGGCATGGACATCCTTGGTCTCAAGGCTGCAGAACAATTCCAATTTTATTTAACGTAGATAGAGTCAGCTTGGTGGTGAGGCTGGTGCATGTTCCAGCACGGAAAAAGTTTGGAAATCAAGGCAGGCAGCTTGTCAAAGTCTGTGTGTCCAGTTAGGTCACCAGACAGGACAGAAATGCAACTTCTCAGAAGGATTTTTCACCAATTTTCACACTGGCAGGAGAAGCCAGCCCCTCTCTCCTTGTTGGTTTTCTACACCAACTCTGTTCCTGTCCTTTGCCCCCCTTTTCCCCTGAAGTCAGGGTGTTTTCACTTGAATCTTCATCCTTGGCATAGCCAAATTCAACATTTCCCTGCATTGCTGAACAACCTTGAGGCAGCCTTGTGCCCGAATATTCACAGAACTCCTTGGGCAGGTGCTGGAACCACCTTGACTGCGCCAGCGCACTGACAGCTCCTTTGCTTTGATCAATGAACTCTCATAAATACAAGGCAGAGGAATGATGGAGAGGAATATTTTTGGTCAGAAAGGAAGGACTTGATTCAATCAAGATGCTGAAGCAGTCGAGTGAAACCAATAACTTATGCAATGCTCTAAGGCTGAGGACCAAGGCCAAGAGCTTCTAGCACTTTCCTCCCAAAAGGGGCAGAAGAGTTTATAAGTTGACAAAGACCTTGGATCTGATCAGTTTAAGGTTAGAGGATATGAGATGACTTTTAGAGTGTTCACTTTTGCTCTTCAAAACATGGTTTGCACTGAATAGCCTTTCTCTAGGTCAGGATGGTCACTGGCTGGGGAAAATCTGGTCACTGGAGCCCTGGCTCAGGTATAAGTTTGCTACCACGCAAAGCAAATATTCACACACTCCTGACTGCACTTTGATAGTGATTTTGGGCAGCAAAATTTTGCTAGAAAAGCTCAAATCCCACTGGTAAAGATGAGGTGTTTGAACTAAGAAGAACTGTCAATTCCTTTTTTTTTTTTTTTTTTTCCCAGAAGTACAGACTACAGGAAGAAAATGACTTTGGATTACAGATATGTGGTTCCTCCTGCCCTCCAGTTCTTGAAAGAAGAATGAAAAAGTGTCAGAAACTTCCCTCCTGAAATTATATTCTTTTCCTCACTCAGTTTCCAGCCAATCTGGCTGCCCCCAGGTCACAGACATTGCCCAAGCATATTGGTTTGCTTGCTGCTATTACTGTTCCACAAAACTAAAGAAGGGGTTGAAAAGACTGGAAAAAATTGAAACAGAGAAAGATTATAATTGCTTTTTAAACCTGGTAATGGAGATTTCTTTCTTGACAACTTCCCTGCAGTCAAAGGAGGATTTTGATGTTTTTTTGCTTCTATTTCAGGAGAGAAGGATGCTCCTCCTTTACAGAAATCAGGCAGGATTTTAATTTTTACGCACTTGAGAAAAAAAAATGTTAGAATGTTTCACATGGATGCTGGGGAAAATATTTCTGTGGCTTCTGCTGTCCCTCGTGGTGGTAACCTGCTGGATGTTCACAGTCTTCTGTTGGTTGAGGTGGCCTAAGACACAAACCCATACTCTGGCCTCCAAATGTTGCCACAAATAATATCTCAGGGGCCAGGTAATCAGCCCTCTAACAATTAGTTTATCTCAACAGCTCTTGTGTTGTTTCCATGCTGCTCCTTCTCCATTTTTTACAGGTGACAATGGAATTTTGGCTGCTTTCTTTAAGCTAAATAATGAGGTCATCACTGGCTTCGTCCCCCTTTCCCTGCCAAAAGGAGTCACAGTGAAATACAAAGACCTGCTTTCTTCCTGATGATTCCCCTTTTTGTGCAGTTTGTAGACTGCAGAGGAGAAAACGACGGAGAAATCAGGCTGGAAGAGACATTTAGAAAAAAGAAATTTTTAAAAGCCCTCCATAATTTCAGCTGGGTCAGCGTTTGGTTTCAGGCTGTGATGTTTAGATAACCTGGAAATGGTAAGTTCAGAATGGCACTTTAGCAATGTTTCCTAAGGAAATGAGCCTTATCCATCACCCTGTCTGGCCTCCTCTGAACCACTTCTGAAACTGCGATCGGTATTTAGGCTTTTGGATATCATTCAGAACTTCAGGGAGATTTTGGAGCCCTCAGAAATACTAAATTCCTACCAATGTGATGAAAACGGGCTGAGTTAACCACACCATTGGACGCCAAGAAATCCATCTCTACAAGAAATGTTTCTTTTTTTTTTCTCATGAATGCTGCTCCTCCCAAAGCTCCAGTCAAATATTTTTTCAAATCACTATTCCCCTCCATGTGCCTGTGAAGTATGTTCAAAAGGAAAAAAAAAACAACCTGCTCCTGCTCTGTGTGCTTGGATTTTCCAGGCTGCATCTGCTTGATTCTCATTTTCCGTGCAGGGACTTCCACCTTCAACCTCAGCTTAAGTTTAGGTCAGACTTTGTGGGTTTGTCCACAAAACAATTGGAGTCCAAGGAAATAAAACTGACTCAACTCGTGCTTTTTATTTTTAAGTAAGGGTTTGAGTAAACATATGTTTGGTTTCAATCCAGATTTTTTCCTTGCCTTTTTCTTAATCTGAATGAAAAACCTCGTAATTTTTTTTTTTTCCTGCAATGAGCATCAGCTCCACAGGATTTTATATTCATTTTATACCCATCTAAGAGATTGTTCAAAGATGTATTCACAAAAGGACAACATCAGGTCCAACAAGAGTAGAAATATAAGTTAAAAACACACACACACACACAAATCTTTTTTTTCTTTCTTGTTAACAAATAACAACATTTTCTCTTGAAATAAGCAATTCAGTGGTGTCTAAATTACCATTTACTGTGTTATTTCACTTAAGATACATAATAAAGTAAATAGGTCTACAAATTCGTTTGAAAAATTCTCAAAGGAGCTGCTGTGAAATTGCTATAATTGCTCTAATTGCCATTATCCTTTTCTATAGGGATATAAGTAGTGGAAAAAAAAAAAAGAATTGGAAGCATGGAAATATTTTTTGTAAATTGGATTTGATTTGACCAATAGCATTTTCCAAAACGCTTTATAAGAGAAAACACATTTAATTTCAACCTTCCAAAAGGGTTTTATTTTGGCTGTGAAATGCTGAAATTTTGGTACTTTCAGCAACACTTTCGTGATTCAGATTTGCACTTCTTTTTCACAGTAATATTTTACCCAACTTTAGGAAACAAAGTGGTTCAGAAGAATTAAATAAACTCCAAATGGAGGGATCATATGAAAAACACGGTGGTCCCTATTTTGGGTGAAGCAGGGGTTTTCTGCTTATTTTCCTTACTTTGCTAAGAAGTATAAAAGACTTTTTGATTGCCCTTGATTTTTCCTGTAGGTTTTTCTAATCTGGCTAAAAATAACCCATCATTCCCCAGGATTTTTCCACGCACGAGTCACCAGTTTCCTCTCTAAAAATAAGGTCCTTTGAGGGCTAACTGGAACCTTTTGGAAAAAGTGGAAAGATTTGGCAGCGCTGGATTGCCAAATTATCCCAGATTGCGACATCCAATTTCTTGCAAATATCTAAAGGAGTCTTGATAGACTTTGATTCTGGGTGGTTGAATGGAAAATCTAACATTTAAAAAAAAAGAAGTTATTGTGGAATTATGTTTTATTTCTACGGTATGGATGGATCTCAGCAGAACAGGCCGCACCGGTGTTACGTTTTTTAAATAATTGAGATTTTAGATGGTACATTCAGCCTGCAAAGCCCATCTATCCTTTCTGGAGTAGGCAAAGCTCAGCAGGAGCACAAATAATTCAAAGCTTTCTTAGCCTTCAGATGTCTTGAGAGAAAAAAGGTGAGTTTCTGCTTTTTCTGTCTCTCCTGAGCTGTGTAGGGGAAGTGAAAGGAGCGAGCTGCCTTTCAGGGATGTGGCCATGGACAGCAGAAATACAGATTGCTCTTGTTAGAGCTGCTACGTGACGCAAGGAGTGTTCTGCACTAAAATGTGAATTTCGTGTCTTTTCTAGACAGGTACAGACTCATTTAAAGAAACAGTTGATAAAGGAGCTGACCTTTTAAAGAGAAAACAGTAAACAAAAGTACTGAGCCCACGGAGGGGAGCTTTTGATAAATGAATAGACTGGTGACGAGAACGCGCTCCTTGTGCACCCAAACCCAAAATTAAATGGAGAACTGAGGTGGTAAAAATAGACACTGGCTGCTTCAGAGCAGCTTTCAGTGCACGAAATAAGGCTTCAACATTTGCAAACAAATTAGGCTGCGTGTTGGGAAGGTTTCTGGTTTTCTTCTGTGTGAAGATAACTCATTAGAACATTTGAGATAACTCAAAGGCCCATCCGTGAGGTGGAGGCCAGTGGCAGAATGGAAATGCTTTTCTGGGAATGATCACGGAATCTCAGAACCATTTGGGTTGGAAAAGACCTCCAAGATCATGGAGTCCAAACCGTGACCCATCCCCACTTTGTCCCCAGCCCAGAGCACTGAGTGCCACCTCCAGGCCTTCCTTGGACACCCCCAGGGATGGGCACTCCAAACCTCCCTGGGCAGCCCCTGCCAAGGCCTGACCATCCTTTCCATGGAGAATTCTTCCTGATGTCCAAGCTGAAGGGACTGATGGGGCTTTTTCCGCCCTCCCAGGCACCCAAGGACCATGAGAGCTCACCAAGATGGTCTAAAAGTGGGATTGGTGGCTTTGTAGATGCCCAGACTTTCCCAATAGGGACAAGTTGCAAGTGAGGTCTTCCAGATCAGAGCACATTCCATGGCAGAAAATCCACCTGGATTCGTTTTTAGTGACATGGCAAAAGCTTCAAAGGGCCTTCCCTGGAGGTCTGCTTGTGCTCTGGTTTGCACTGAAGCATCAGAGGACATGGATGCGCAGGAAAGAAATATGGATGCTGGAATGCCCAAGATTTGGGGGAATGGTGGGAGGGAGGAAGGAAGGAAGGAAGGAAGGAAGGAAGGAAGGAAGGAAGGAAGGAAGGAAGGAAGGAAGGAAGGAAGGAAGGAAGGAAGGAAGGAAGGAAGGAAGGAAGGAAGGAAGGAAGGAAGGAAGGAAGGAAGGAAGGATTACAACAACAAAGAGCAGGGACTGTGTTTGTATTTGAGGGGTGAAAGGAAAGAATTTGCTGGATCCAGCCTTGTCTGAGATTGTTCACAGGGTGGGATGGTTGTTTGTGTGTTATGGAGGATACTTCTGTTTAATTCCTTTTGAATCTGGTGGCAAAGCAGCCTCTTATCTTTGAGCTGTAACTTCCTTCCCTTTGTCCAGGATGAAGTTTTCCCGGCCAGGTTGGATGGAGCTTGGAGCAACCTGGGATAGCAGTACAGGCCATCAAACAAATGTTAAGGAAAGCCTGGAATATCCAGCCTAAAGAGGGTGAAGGCTGGAAGTGTTGACGTGGAGATAGAAAACGGAAAATCCCATGGATCTCACACACTGAGTTTGGTTTTAAAACAAGTTTTCCTTTAACAGCAGGTAGTGGCTTCTGTAGCTTGTTGCCTCTTTGGATTTGGATAATATCAGGAAATCTGGAAGTCTGGAAAACCCATGGAATGGCCTGGGCTGAAAGCGATCATCCAGTGCCACCCCCTGCCATGCGCAGGGACACCTTCCACTGTCCCAGGCTGCTCCAAGCCCCAATGTCCAACCTGGCCTTGGACACTGCCAGGGATCCAGGGGCAGCCACAGCTTCTCTGGAAAGCCTCTGCCAATGCTTCACCAACCTCACAGCCAAGAATTCCTTCCCAATATCCCATTTGACCCTTCCCTCATTCAGCTCAAAGCATAGAATAGTTCTTTGAATAGACAGGGTCAGACCCTCCAAGGGCTAATGCCAGGTTACACAGGAATAAGTGAGAAATGGATCCCCAGGCTCATGTGCTCCCTGTGCCATGGCATGGGAGAAAACTTTTTATATTTTTTTTTATATTTTGCCAGCTGTCCAATACACACATTTCTCTTTCTGAAGCCATGGGCACGTTCTCTAATGCTCACAGGGGGTCCACTGGAAGTGGACAGATGCTAAGAAAGAAATTTTGCCTCTCCTCTCAGAGGATGTTGTTCATGAAAATACTATGATCAGTTGACATCAGAGATGATTTGGCCCTAATTCAATGCTAAAAAAAAAAAAACAATTTCTGAGTTCAAATATAGAGTCTTACATTTATTTTTTTCCTAGCCTTGCTAGTTTCCAAGGAGATCTAACCATGTAGATTGTCTGCAAAGGTGGTAATTAGCCAGCAATGAACAAGATGGACACAAAGAACTTATTGGCAAAAATCAAAATTTCCGAGCAGTTCTCTCAGAGCATTCCTTTTCAGACATCCTAATTTGCCTCACACCACGGTTTTGTAAACAACTGGCTTTCACATAACTGCTTGAGCAGAAAAAATGGAAAAAAATGTCCTCAGATTGATGCAGATGGGATTTTTTTTTTCCCAGAATATCTAGCAATTAGAAATAAGATCCAACAAATTCTACTGACTATAAATAACAGTTTGGGTTTATCAGAAAAAATGACAAAGGGAGGAGCAAAGGCTGGGTATGAAACATGTTCCCATTTTTATGCAACGCAGGCTTGGAGTGAGAAATCTTGGCTCTACCTCTGGAATAAAGCAAAGGCAGGATTTGAACTCGGGCTGTCCTTTATAGTTGGGATGTGAGGAAGGGTGAAGGAGAGCTAGGAAGGGTCTTTACTCTCACTGACCCTTGGGAATATCACCTGAATTTCTTTATTAATCTAACCCACCAACATGACTTTATTTTAGTATATAATATCTATATTTTCCTCCTTAGGAAAGCTGCTGTTTAGTTGAAAAGTGGTTCCTAGTTTGATGAAAATATATAGAATTTGAGCTAGACAGCGAAAAGGCTTTTTCCTGTTAAATTTCCTCATAGTCTCTGTCACAGTGGAACTTTCAGGCACGTCTGGAATCCTGCTAAAGGAGAAGCCTTAGAAGAGAATTCCTTTGATACATCAATAGCGGAAGGGTCAGTGTGGCTGAGAGTTACCTGGACACAACCTGAGTGGAAAAAAAGGGGGAAATCCTCCAGTTTATAGCTGAATTGTCACTTTGAGAAGTCGGAGTGAGGTTTGGTATTTTCTGCCGTGTCCCAAGGGAAAGGAGGAGAGGAAATGGCCTCAAATTGCACCAGGGGAGGCTCAGGGTGGAGATTGGGCAAGGAAATTTCCCTGGCACAGTGCTCAGGCCTTGGGATGAGCTGCCCAGGGAGGTTTGGAGTCACTGTGTGTGGGAGTGTTCAGGAGGAGTCTGGAGGTGGCCCTTGGGGACAGGGGTTGGGCTGATGCTGGTGGCACTGGGGTGGCACTGGGTGATCCTGGAGGTCTCTTGGTGATTCTGTGACTCTGTGATCATGATGACGATTTTCAAAAGGCCTGGATGAAGTTTTTGACTTTGTTTCTGACTTTCACACCCCCATGTATCCCAAGATGGATCTCCTTTGTGTTGACAAATGGATATTTATTTCCAACTACACAGAATGTGTGGGAATCATGTGTGAAATGAACAGTGAGGACCTGAGGTATGTGGAACACAAAACAATGAATGTGCATTCAGGAGGAGTGGGGGAGATGCACAGAAAACTCTTTTTTTTCCTTTTTTTTTTTTTCCTGTATACAAACACTTTTTTTTTTCCCCCCACTGGATACTGAGCTCTGAAATGGTGACTAAACCCTTTATTTTGGGGCTTTTACTCCTCCTCCAGCTTGTGAGACTGGTATTTTGTACTGTACACGAAGCTGCATCAGAGGCTTTTTTTATCTGATGCTTCCTCGAGCCGGCAACAGGGAGCAGCAGCAGAACAAACATTTCCCTCTGGCTGCTGGACACAGCCCCGGAGCCCAAGAGGGCAGTGAGTTCGGAAATCAGGATTTGTGTCGGAAGCTGAAATGATCAGCAGCACCAGAGTGAAGTGGAGAAAGCACTGCTTTATATGATCACAGCCTCTGTCAGTGGAGGGGGTTGGAGGGAGCGAGTAGGATTTACCTGCTCACATTCACAGCATTGGGAAGGTGGCCTGGATAGAGATGGTTTTTTTCACTCTTTTTGCACCTCTGCAAATGTTGGAATAAAAAAAAAAGATAACGGCCTAAGAACTTTCTGTGGATTGTTTTGCAATGAGATATTGGGCTCCTCACATTTCTCATTCTTGGTCATGTACAGGGACTCTAAAGAGAGCTACAGCAGAGGGTCCCCAACAAGATTCCTTGAAGTTTGATACATTTGGGATTGGGAACAAAGAGAATTCCTGCTGCATGGGCACCTAAACCTTCCAAAGTGTCACAGATCACCTCCAAAAGAGAGAGTCACTTACGGACCTTCAGAGCGACAGGATGGATCAGGCTGGAAGGGACCACAGTGGGTCACTGGTGCCACCTCCCGGCTCCAGCAGGGCCAGCCCAGGGCTGTGCCCAGGTGATGCCTGAAGTTTTAGCTTTGATGTATTTCAGATCCTGTGCTGCCTAGTGGTGCGGTTCTGAGCTCACAGTCAGCGTCACTCAGCTCTGCACACAGCAGGGACACAAAACAAATCCTTCTCCTGCTGCACACCAAGGACAGCTGGGACAAGTGTTCAGGCCCCAAAGCACAAACAAGGGTGGGCTGAGGGGAGGAAACAAGAAGGATGGGACTGCATCACCTGCAGCTGGGACTGGACAATTCAACCCCAACGTGCAAATGGACCAAAACTGATAAAAGTGTGAGACCTCGTGACCCTTTGTCCATTTTGTGACCTTTTTGGTCCTTTTTGGGTGAGTCCACCCTGGCCAAGCTCTTGTCCTGCCCAAGGTGGATCCTTAAAGGCCTTTCAATAAATACCTACTTTATTCCTTAACTCTGTCCAGTGTCTGTTCCAGGTCAGCCTACCCAAGGCATCACAGGTGGCTCTGGAATATCCCCAGGGAGAGACTCCCCAGCCTCTCCGGGCTCTGCTCAGGGCTGGGCACTGCCCAGGGCACAAGTTGTGCCTCCTGTGCAGGGGAATTGCTGGGCTCAGCCCCTGCCCGGGGCTCCGGGGCCATTGCTGGGCCTGGAGCAGAGCCTGGGGCTGCTCTGCCCTCCCTGCACACAGGGACAGACAGGGACAGACATGGGGACACCCAGGGACACCGATGTCCCCTCTCCCTGGGGCTCCTCTCCAGGCTGAGCAGCCCCAGCTCCCTCAGCCTCTCCTGGGCACGGAGATGCTCCAGGCCCTTCCTCAGCTCCAGGAGCTCCTGTCCCTGCTGTGCTGAGGATCCAGGGCTGGACACAGCAGCCAGAGGAGCCTCCAGGGCTGGGCAGAGGGGCAGGATCAGCCCTGACCTGCTGGGAACACTCATCCCGAAGTACCCCAGGACACCACAGAGAGTCAAAGAGAAGAAAAATGTGTAACCACCCACGCTGGGTGTTATTTGTGTGGGTACCAAAGAAGCTGCAGCCCTGTTTCTAAGTTAATCTTAAATTTGGTGCAAATAAAATTTGGTCTTCAAATCATCACACAAGGAGCTGACGGCCTGACCTGCCACACGTCTGCCCCCAGGGCACCACACCTTCCCCGTGGGAACCCGTTTATTATCTCTGTCCTCTTAACCAGAGCAACATCTCCAAGCCGTGAATAAAGCTGATGTGATAAATGTCCATCAGTTACAAATGATTCCAGGCTGACCCGAGCAGGCAATCTGACCTCAGTGCCATTCACATGGAAATGAAGTACAAGCTCCAGTTGCAGGGATGCTCTGGCTAAATGGGAAACATCTTGCTTTTCTTCTGTGATCACTTTTCACAAATTGCCTGACTCGCTGGCTTTCACCTTCTTTCTCCTGCAATTGTCTTGATTATTTGCTTTTACGTTTAGTATTAGTACGACTTGTGTCTCGTAAAGCTTCCCTGTGGAATCAATGAATGAGTCAATCAATTTCGCACTCATCCTGCTCATCCTCTCAGTCCAGTCTGAGTGTGCCGCGGTTATTTGGTCCAGACAAAATTAATAACAGGAGCTAAAAACTGCAGCTGGGTGCACTGGCGTGTTTGTAGGAGGCAGAAATTTATTATGTTATCTCCACGTTGGTAGGGGAAAAACAGTGCTCAGTGCTGTTCACAAAATTCTCCCTCATTCTTTGGCAGGCTGAACACATTTAATCTTCCGTGGTGTGATCCCAGGAACATTAATGCAAATAAAGCTGGCCTGGAATTTAGTCTAAGGGAAGTAATGGCTTAGTCAGGAGTGGCAGAGTGACATTTCAGGGCCATACTATGCCGTGCATCGGATCCAGCAATTTTAAAAAGACCTTTTTGACCTTTTGATTAAAAAGACTCCCAGCATTTGTTCTTCTCCACCTCCTCATAAAGCTGTCACTGTTTTCAGTCCTTCTGTTGCGTTCTCTTCCTGCTTAAAATAAAACTAAACTGTTGGCCTGTGGTCAAGTGACTTGGAGCCGGAGAACCAGCCTGTATCCATAGGAGTGCACACCTACACTCTGTTTTCCTATGGAAAGCAGAACCAGTGGACAAAGAGGGGACTGGAATTAACTGATTAAGTGTCTGTGGCATCTCTGGCCTAGCAAGGCACTTAATGCTGGGCCCAGTATTAATTTCACATCCAGTTTCACTTGGTCAAGTGCTCAACTTGTCAGAGCCAAAATCACAGGATGAGCTTACCGTGGACACTTGGGATTCTTGGCAATCTCTGTAGAACCACAGAATGTCCTGAACTGTGAGGGACCCACAGGATCATCGAGTTCAGCTCCTGTCCCTGCCCAGACCCCCCAACAATCCCAGCCTGGGCATCCCTGGCAGCGCTGTCCAAAGGCTCCTGGAGCTCTGGCAGCCTCGAGGCCGTGCCCATTCCCTGGGGAGCCTGGGAAGTGCCCGGCACCCTCTGGGGGAAGAACCTTTGAGGTTCTTCAAAGGGGAATTGAGGGGGAAGAATCCACCCTCAATCCCTCCTGGCCCAGCTCCAGCCGCTCCCTGAGTGCTGTCCCTGGTCACTGGAGGTGAAGCTTTTGTCCAAGTGGCCACTGCTGAAGCGGCCTAGTGCTTTCATAGAGGATCAGAGAGGATCAGAGATAAAAAAAAAAATAAAAAAGTAAAAGTTGTCTCTGTAATTCAGTAAACACCAGGACAGATTATTTAATAGAATCTCAGATTCATTAACTTTGGAAAAGCTCTCCCAGCCCATGGAGTCCCGGCTGTGACCCATCCCCACCTTGTCCCCAGCCCAGAGCACTGAGTGCCACCTCCAGATGACACCTCCAGGGATGGGCACTCCAAACCTCCCTGGGCAGCCCTTTCCAATTTCCTACAGCTCAGGCTCTGCCAAGCTCCCTGCTGGGGAGGTATCGGGGTGCTGGGGAGAGCTCCTGGGATTTCTGTTCCTCTTAATTCCAAGCAGCGGCTGCACAGGGCAGAGACGGTTGCCAGGGGAGGGGAGTGGGAAGCTGCTCCACCAGGTGCTTGAGCAGGGAGAGTCCCGTGGTGGAGGGACTCAGAGGGAGACAATTTTCCACTGAGGGAGCTGGGCAAGGAGCTGAGCCTGGAGAAAAGGAGGCTCAGGGGGGACCTGGTGGCTCTGCACAAGTCCCTGCCAGGAGGGGCAGGGAAAGGAGGAGAGGAAATGGCCTCAAATTGCACCAGGGGAGGCTCAGGGTGGAGATTGGGCAAGGAAATTTCCCTGGCACAGTGCTCAGGCCTTGGGATGAGCTGCCCAGGGAGGTTTGGAGTCACTGTGTGTGGGAGTGCTCAGGAGGAGTCTGGAGGTGGCCCTTGGGGACAGGGGTTGGCTGATGCTGGTGCTGCTGCGGTGAGGGTGGTGGGACTGGATGATTTTGTATCTCTTCAAAGACTGAGAAGAAACATCCAATTAATTCCACGGTGGAAAACCAAAGGGAAATACAACCGAGGAAGGACAGCCTCCTTTTAGTGTGAATATTCTGATACTCCAAAGAGATTATGCATTTACACCATTTAGAAATAAAAATCCTATTCCTACTATGGAGACAGGTAAAAAGATCCCGTTTCTGGCTCTTCTAAGTCCATCACTGTGCCCTGAATCCCCAGAGTTTTTCCTATTGCAGTGGTGTTCCTCGGGAACTATTTAAGCTTTGCTCCAGTTTGAAAGTTTTTTTCGGGATGGAACTCTTGGGGTGCTTCTTCCAGAATGAGATCTGTAACATCCTGACCAATTTTAAAAAAATTGCATAAATGTAACCCATTCACTCTTTTTTTTTTTTTTTAATGAATTTGCTGATATTTAGCTTTAATAAATCCACTTCCTGCTAGCTGCAAATTCCAAAGAAACTCCTCCTATGGAAAAGGACATTAGGAGGATTGCAAGCGTTTAATTTTTCTCCTGACCCTTGCAAAGATCAGTATGAAAGGAGGGTGATGATCACACTGTTGACAAGGGGTATAATTAGCATTTGCTTACACTTCATAGTTCCTGCTCTGGGTGAAGTGGTGGATGGATGATAAATCTTTGGAATGAAAAAGGGAAGCTTTGGAAAGGCAAAGAATCTGTTGTCATAAATGAGGGAATTTAAAGAGGGCCAAACCATAAGTAGAGTTTAATAGATGTGGGAAATAACAACAGTTCCAGTTGCAGTGGAATAAAGCAGCAAAGAAGACTTAGGCTGTGTGTCAGGGTTTGGTTTTTACTTGTTTTTACTTCTTTTCTCTAGGCTTTTCATCCTCAATACCTTTTCTGTCTAAAATAAAACAGGAATACAGTTGATTTCCCAGTTGCTCTGGGATGTCTCTGAATGTAAAATCCAATTTTGATGTTCTATCTTTTTTTTTCTTTTCTTTTTTTTTAGAATGCTTAAATTTTAGGGCTTTCTAGCACAGGGTTTGTTACAAAAATGGTGGAAATCAATACCATTGTAATAGCTTGTGGAAACTGTGAAAACCAGGTAGTTATGAGTAGGCTGGCTATCATTGGTGGAAATGGTGGAAATCAATACCACGGTAATATCTTGTTTTCTCAGGTCCTTTTTGGGATTGTGCACTATTCTTCCATGCCTTCAGAGGAGCTGAAAAGGCCACCAGGATGAGCAGAGGGATGGAGCAGCTCTGCCAGGAGGAAAGGCTGGCACAGCTGGGATTGTTCAGCCTGGACAGGAGAAGCTTTGGGCTGAGCTCAGGGTGGCCTTGCAGGGCCTGAAGGAGCCCCAGGAAACCTGGAGAGAGACAATTCCCAAGGCATGGAGGGACAGGACACAGGGAATGGCTTCACACTGAGAAATGACAAGTTGAGGTGGGATGTTGGGAAAAAATCCTTCCCTGGGAGGGTGGGGAGAGGCTGGGATGGAATTCCTGTATTTGCTGTGGCTGCCCCTGGATCCCTGGCAGTGCCCAAGGCCAGGTTGGACACTGGGGCTTGGAGCAGCCTGGGACAGTGGAAGGTGTCCCTGCCCATGGCAGGGGTGGAATTGGATGATCTTTAAGGTCCCTTCCAACCCAAACCTCTCCATGATTCCATGACTTATCCAAGTCCAAGACTGGCTGATGTCATTTATTAGCACAAGAGCCTGAACATTTCAAGTTATCCAGTGTCAAACTCTCCTCGCCAAAATTATAATCCTGCAACTCGTGAGCTTCACAGTTGTGGGTAGAAAAGCAGAATTTTTCAAAGAGTCTTAACAGTGTTAATTAGGGAGGGGAAATGAGTAACAGCCAATGGGAAATCAGGGAAGCCACAGCAGAGACGTTGCTCTGCCTTTTCAAACAGAGCTTACTGACAAAACCCTGTGTAAAAAACATCTTCCAGCATTCAGTACCTTACATTAATGAAAGTATTCGCTCCAGTTGTGGAATTTGTCAGCATTTCAGGTGAGGCAGTTGGCAGCCTTATGTTGAGCACTGGCCTAATGTCCAGAAAGCAATAAATCCTCCTACCAGTCCCACAAAATATCCTTTCCTTCATACAAGATTTGTTTTCACCCTAAATATAAACGATCTCTCCCCCTAAAAGCTCCAAGAATAAGGATACCACTTGGAGTGGGGTTAAACAGGACATTTTACTCAAGTGGATGCAGAATTCTTCATTTCAAACTCGAGAGGGGACAAGGGAAGATTTTTCCTTTCCATATCTGATGTTTCCTCCTCAAAGAGCATTTCACATTTTTGAACTTTTTCTTGGATGACCCCATAGAAATTAAAGCTTTTCTATTGTGAATTTAATGAGAATGCTACAATTTTTTTTCGTAGCTGTGACTTTTTCAACTTCAATTTCAAATTACTGCTTTTTCCAGAATTTTCCTGCAAATTTTGTTCCCTTCCCATTCAGTAGGTAAAACTTCAGCACCAACAAGGGCAATCTGAAGGCTTTGTGCAGGAACTTTTCAGGAAAACCATTCCTATTCCATCTCTGTGTTTTCCACTCTGCCCTTCCAAGAGTGTCAGATCTCTTGGGCTCTTTCCCCATTTTGTGGAGCTGGTAAGTGGAAAGTGAAGGTGCAGCTGAGCAGGAGATGCTCTGTCATGTGAGGTGATTTTTATTCAGCGAGGAGTTAAAGTTCTTCCAAAACCATCTACTTATTAATTGTTTGTTTTTGCTACCTTAAATCTGTTTTTTAAAATATTGTTTTGATTGCATTGTCCTGTCTTGTAAGAGTAGATTTGGCTTTTATGCCGTGTAGTAAATTAATCTGAGTTCTGTTTGTCTAATCATTTGTCACAATAAACAATTAATTTTTTATATAAATGCACCTGATGTGCCATCATTAAAATCTGTGGGACAAGGCTGTAAAATTCACAATAATGGGAATGTTTTGGGAATATTAGGGAAATACTCTCCCACACCCAGTCCAGCTCACCCAGCTCAGCTTTCCTGACAGGGATGTTCAAAGTTTTTTCCTCTTAATGAAGCCTGTCCTGACAAATGTCTGCTGAGTCTTTTTATTTAAAGAATTATTTCCTTTTCTTTTAACGATCTTCAGCCTCAGGATGCTGTTTAGGAAAAACCCCACTCCTACTAAAATGTTACCAGAAGCTGCTGCTCCCAGGCTAATAAAAGGCACAACAAACCAACCATGAACTGGTGGTAACCAGTGATTTAGAAAATCTTACACTACTCAGTGTTGGGTGGTTTACTCAGTGCTCAGTCATCCTTTGTGCTTCCTGATCTTGGGAAGATATAAAAGATTTAAGCTTAATTCAAATATTACCTTTAGGCTGCAGAACTTTATCAAAGCATCTTAACTTTTGTTTTCCTAGCACATAAAAATCTGAAGACCTAGAGGGACAGAAATTAGAAAGATCAAGGAAATGAAGTTGATCTGCTCTGTTGATACTCATTTCTAAAAATATTTTCTTTTTGTTAATGGTTTATTTGAGTCTGTTCTAAATACTAGACAAACACCAATGTGATTTTTCACTTTGGTAAAGTTTAAAAGGAAAAAACCCATTCCATTTAGGTTTCTGTACCTTTATGTTGACTCTACATTTATGACAGAGAGGAAACCCCCCTTTTGTTTTGAGATTCTCCCATAATGGGTGATTCTAGAAAGTGAAAAATCCTAACGGTGTTCAAAGACCTGTGGGCAGGACAGTGAAAATTCCTTTTCAGGAATATTTTCCTTTCTCTCCTTTCCTGCTCGGGCTCCCAGTCTGAGCTGAGTCATAGAAATCTGAACATATTCCTGCCTGCTGCCCCTATTGAGACCCTAATTTTCATTTGTTCTGTAACCTGCCTTGGGTGGGTGATCACAAATGAGTAGGAAAGCTTTGTAAGGTTTTGTCTCTAAGCATGATTGGTTTGCAGCTGAAACAGGAGATGTTTAAGGGGCATCCAGCAGCACCAAAATGTAACCCGAAAGCTGAGTGTGGGCTCATTCTAAAAACACAGTAACAGCCCTTGGAAATTGCCCATCTATAAAGTGCTTTGAGTCACACATTTTTTTTCTTTGGTTGTTTTTTCTCCCCGGTTGCCTAAAAAAACCAAGAAAACTTCTTTGTGGTGTGTTTTACCCTGCACTGGAGCTTGGCAGTCAGGTGCAACTCAGTGCTGAGATCGAGATACACCTTTAAATTGAGCTGATTGGTTTAAAGCCATAAATTAACAAAGCTGGGAACCACAGATTCCATGGAAACCAGAATTACCTTAATCTATTCAGATCTGATATTAAATCACAGAATCCTGGAAAAGCCCTCCCAGCCCAGGGAGTCCCAGCTGTGCCTGATGCCCACCTTGTCCCCAGCCCACAGCACTGAGTGCCACCTCCAGGTGACACCACCAGGGATGGGCACTCCAAACCTCCCTGGGCAGCCCCTGCCAAGGCTTGACCACCCTTTCCAGGAAGAAATTCCTCCTGAATGCATATTTCTTTGCTGCAATCGTGCCTAGCAAGCAATTTGCAGTGTAATTTTACCTGCTGTCTTTGGGGGACCTGGAAATCAGGTAAAACTGATGAGGTTTAAGAAACAAAGCAAAACACCCCCTCAAAAACCAAAAAAAACCCAAAAACCCCCAAAAAAACTCAAGAAACTGAGAGTTAAAATAAATAAATTAATTAATAAGTCAACACTGAAAAAGTCTGAAGCTCTTGCTTCAGCTCTGTGCCCATCCTCCCAACGTGGAAATAATTTCTTGGTCCCAGCTGTAGTGTTAGTTGGGGTCTGTAGCTCTTCACCCATGACCTGCCCATACCCACCCTATGAAATCCCAACCTACAGGACAATTCCTGACTTGTCTGCCTCCTTCCCAACCTAAACTTTGATCCTGTGCCTGTTTGAAAACTTTGCAGCTAAAGCTAGCCAGGGAATAATTTGTGTTTTATGGCAGCTTCTGTGGTTTTTGTGAGGTTGTGAAGTTTTACTTCTGCGTTGCAGGAAAACCAAATCCTCAGAAATGCTTTTTGCAAAACATCCCCTGTGGAAAACATCCCTTTTTGTCTTGGCAGGATCAGACTTTTCAAGCTGGCTTCCCTTCTGCAGTCCCTCTGATATGATATCCCACCTTAGAAACCCCTTTTAGAACCTGTGCTGTTCTTCCTGCAGCTGGAACGCACCTTGCTAAACATTTTGGCTTGCAAAGGAAAACACTTCTCAAGATTTTTTTTTTTTTTTTTTTTTTTTTGGTGAGAACCATTCCAGCAGGTCTGACTTCCCAGGGTGCCTGTCCCCTGCTTCCCTATGTGTGAAAACAGTGTAAAATACAGGGATTTCATGGGGTGTAGGACCTTCCTCTGACTGTCCTCATGTTAATTCATTTGGAGCCACCGTAGGAAATTATAGGATGGGATAAAGATTCTGTGTAAACTCTGCAGAAAACCCTGGAGTTTTGCACATCTCTGGACTCTGGGAGCCCGAGGAGAAATCTGGGAAGTGAGGAGGAGCAAGACTGAGAGAAGTGCAAAATGTTTCCACAGCTTTCCTGTTTCCTGTGCCTTTTCCCTCTCCTGTTGCACCAAGCTGTTCCTCACACCGTTCTGCTTGGGCTTCTCACGTGAGAGGCACCACGTTGTACCAGAATTTTGAGAAACAGCCAAGGTCTGCATGAGGCACAGCAGTGCTTGGAACATTGTCCCTGTCCTGGGGTGACTTTTGGATGCTTGTATCCCCAGCTGTCTGCTCTGTTCATGCTGTATGTTAAGTTCTGTACCTTTAAGACTAAATAACCCCTGATAAGTAAGAGCTGTGTTAATTAACCAGTCCAGCCTGGCCCCTGATAAGGAACATCTATATCCAATAAGGATGAGTGAGATAAAAGAGGGGGTGAGCTGGGAAGGATCATCATGGAGGAGCAGCCTTGAGGAGCATGAAGCAGGATCCTGGAGAGGGAGAATCACTGCTGTGAGACCAGTTCCAAGAGCGAAGGGGGAGAAAGAAGATGCGTGGAGTTTGTTTTAAAAGCAGCATTCACCTCTCTGTGTTCCTGCTCCTGGACTGTCCCCATCTGAGGCACGGACAAGCGGCGGCACGGAGACCTGCTTTGCTCTTAGTTTTTAGCTAGCTGAGGCAGAGAAGCTCTCTAGACTGTTTTTTCTTTTTCTTGGGACTGTTTAAACCTGCTCCAGACTGAAAAACCCAGAGGAGCGCAGAGCACCTGCAGCCAACTGGGGCCTGGACCTTGGAGGGGTTGAGAGGAGACTGAGTGAGCTGAGCTACACCCACAGCAAGGACTTTCTGAATTTACCATCTCACTTCAGAACAATGAAAGGTTTTCATTTTCAAACAATGAATATTGGTTCACGTTATTCATTCTTTATGCTTATGGGCACCTTGTTTGTTAAAGAAATAGTTTTTTCCACTTTCCTCTGAGGAAGTTCTTCCCTGGACTGGTTGCAGGGAGGGGCCGTTTGGATTTGCTTCCCCGAGGGTTCCTATCAGGGGGTTCTGTCACAACTTTGCCCTAAACCAGGACAGTCTCCCACCCAGCAACTGCCAGCTGTTGTGCGTCCTACATCACAAACGAACCGCTGGGGACAAGGGACTGGAGGAAGAGCTTTTTTTCTGGGACAATCAGTGAGGGAGCCGAGGTTTTTCTGGGTTACCTCTGATTTCAGCAGGCGCCGATGTGACTATTAAGCGCTGAGCAGCCTTTGATCTGTGAGTCACTGCGCGTTGGGGGCCCGAGCAGGGCGCATCTGCTCCCTTTGATCCACGGGCCACGCTCTGCTCTCACGATCTGCCGTCCCCGGGGGTCTGGGGCTGGCTGCAATCTGTTAAAGTGGACACAGGGAAGTTGCCTTGGCAAAGGCTGGGAGCTTCACGGAATCCCTGAAGTTTTATGGCAGCAGATGCTCCTGTCAGTCCAATTTGCCGTCGGAGGCCGCTCAGACAACTGCAGCGCGTGCAGCGCGTCAGACGGGATCTAAAGCAGAAAATTCGTGCTGTTGGGTGGCACCAGAAGTACAAATCAGTCTCTTCTCTGCTCCAGCTGGATCACTGCTGCTCCCCCTCTGTCACATCCACTCTTTCAGTCCATTCACTGCAGGAACCTGTCACCTCCCTGATGGCAATGTTCAGTCAGGTTGGCCCGTTCTCTCTTGGCACCATCCCACCGTGCTGTGCTTCCTCCTCCATCTCTCCTAGTCCTGCTCAGTTTTCCCTCCCCAAAATAGCCCCTTTTGTTTGCTTTGAGGGAAAAATATAGAATTTGTGCTAAATAAAGCCTATCCAAATTTGTTCTGTTTGGTCCCACCCTTCTGTGGAGAGGGGGGGATGGATTAAAGGTTGTTTACACTCTGAAATAAGCCAGAAGTATTTACTGATTTTTATTGCTGGTGCTGCAGTGAGTCAATGTATTAGGACAAAATGCTATTTAGAGCAATGGAAGGAATGGATACTTCAGTGACAGCATTGATTTTGATCTAACACAGACTAATATCCCATGCTGGCACAATGCAGATCACAGCCAAACGAGATCTCCACTTGCTGCAATGGAAAATTATTAAAAAGCAGCCCTCAGTAAATGCATTAACATATGGTGATGTGGCTGTGGCTCTGTGTGCACTGCACAGGCTCGTGGAGAAGGTGAGAAGCTCTCCCCTCCTCCAGCTCCTTATCCAGACATTTCCCACTTGGAGAAGAGCAAGTGAAAAGAGGCCAGAGCTCCTGTTTCAAACTTCTGTGCTAGACACCAGTTTGGGCTCTGCCTCCAGTTGCCCAAGGCCAAAACTGGATCCATCTTTCCCATTTAGACTCCAAGGAAGAGGCATCCCAGGGGAGAACACTTCCATCACTGGAGGTGTTCAAGGTCAGGGTGGCTCTGAGCAACCCGGTCTAGAGAGAGATGTCCCTGTCCATGGCAGTGGGGTTGGACTATGTGCCCTTTGAAGGCCCCTTCCAACCCAAACTGTTCTGATTTATTTTCCTTTCTTGACGGCATATTATTTAAATAAACCTCATCACCCACGGTTACCACGCTGTGTTTGCAAAGCAAAATAAAAATCCTTCACAGGTCCACAAGCAAGACTGATCTGAAGGTAATTTCAGTTCTCTGCCCCTTTTGTACACAGAATTCCAGTGCTGCTGAGATCCAAGGCAGCCAGGACTGCACTCTGCAATTCATGGGAGGAATTAAAAAGATATAATGTTAACCAGGAGAGCAGCAACCATAGAATCAGCATTGATTTTTCACTTCCAGTTTCATACTCCAGGTATAAATCATAAAATCAGGATAAATTGGGTTGGGAGGGACACTTGAAGATCAATTCCCGCTAGACCAGGTTGCTCAGAACCACATCCAGCCTGGACTTAAACACTTTCAGGGATGGGGCAGCCACAGCTTCTCTGGGAAAACTGTGCCAGGGCTCCACCATCCTCATTGTAAAAAAATTCTGCCTTATAGCTAATTTAAATTGAATCTTTTACTTTATACCCATTATTCTTTGTCCTACTGCAGCAGCACTTGGCCTCGCTGAGCTCAGACTTCATGAGGTTTGCATGGCCCCACTTGTCCTGAGCTTGTCCAGAACCCTCTGGATGGCAAATAAAACTCCTAAAAAAAGACTCTTAAATGAGATTTCTCTTCTGATCATAGCAATGATTCGCCTGGTGAATGATTTCCAATTTTTGGCTCTCCAGTGAGAAGCAGGTACATTTTGAGGGCTGGTGTTTCCTGACATCTGGATAAGCTCACAGTGAATTTTAGGTACATTCACCCAAGCCTCAGAAACTTTGTGTGTTTAACGTTATTAATGTAAAATTTCTGCTTCCTAGTGGACTCAGGATCTGATCAAATCCTTACAATCCCTTTAATCATGTGTAAAAGCCATTCAGGTTCTTACTAAAGGTTCACAGAAGCACACAAGTGGAAAAAACAAAACCAGAGAAAGTAGGACAGTCAAAGAAAACTATTCTGAGAGTTGGAGAGTAAAGTAATTAAGTAGTTGGTTTCTTTCTTCCTGAAACTCCAATCTTAGAGCTTCCTGAAGGAAATACAAATAAAAGGAAGCACCTCCTTCAGATGTAGCAAAACCAGCCTGTCCTGACCCACTGTGCTTTCCACCAGCCTCCTCAGCTTTCAAAAAAGCCTTTTCAAAAACACAAACAAACTTCAGTCACGCTACAGTGAAAGGCATATTTAAAATTTTTAGGTCTCCCAGACACAGAGGGGAAATCTCTGGTGTGCACAGAGGTGTTTCAGCACAGCTGGGGAGCCTGGGGCAAAGGAAAGGGCTGCAATGACCCCTTTGGAGCTGTGCCTTTCCCACAGCTCTGCAACCACTGGCACAAGGCAGCTCTTCCCAATCTCCTTCTGCTGCAGGATTTGCAAACTGCCAGGGGACAGGGAGCTCTGGAGAGACAGCTGGCAGTGAGGAAAACTGCTGGGAGAGGAGAGAAATCACAGAATCATGGACTGTTTTGGATTGGATTGGATTGGATTGGATTGGATTGGATTGGATTGGATTGGATTGGATTGGATTGGATTGGATTGGAAGGGACCTTAAAGGTCCTCCAGTGCCACCCATGCCATGGGCAGGGACACCTTCCACTGTCCCAGGCTGCTCCAAGCCCCAGTGTCCAACCTGGCCTTGGACACTGCCAGGGATCCAGGGGCAGCCACAGCAAATCTGGGAATTTTATTCCAGGGCCTGCCCACCCTCCCAGGGAACAATTCCTGCCCAAGATCCCATCTAAACCCACTCTCGGTCAGTTTGAAGCCATTCCCTGTGTGCTGTTGATGCCTTAAGTTTGAGTTTTCATGTTTTTCACACTCTGTGGTGCCCAGGGGTGCAGCTCTGAGCTCACAGTCAGTGTCACTCAGCTCTGCACACAGCAGGGACACAAAACAAATCCTTCTCCTGCTGCACGCCAAGGACAACTCTCAGGCCCAAAAGCACAAACAAGGGAGGAACAAGAAGGATGGGACCTCACAAGCTGAAGCTGTAATTGGACAATTAAATCCAATAAGCAAATGGACCAAAACTTATAGAAGTGTGAGACCTCGTGAGCAGTCAGCCATTTTGTGTCCATTTTGTGACCATTTTGGGTCCACCTTGGGTGTAGCCCTGGCCAGGCTCCCGTCCTGCCCAAGGTGTGTCCTAAAGGTCTTTCAATAAATACCTACTTTATTCTCTTAGCTCTGTCCGGTCTCTGTTCCAGGTCAGCCCTCCTAGGGCATCACTGTCACTCCATTCCTTGCAAATAGTCCCTCTCCATCTTTCTTGTGGAGTCCCTTCGAGTCCTGGAGGGCCACAATGAGGCCACCCTGAAGCCTTTTCTAGGCTGAACAAAACAATTCAGTTTAGATGGTCCATAAGGCCCCTTCCAACCCAAACTGTTCCCTGCGGGCGAGGCTTTATAAAGGGAAAGCCTAAGAAACAGACCTGAGCCATGTTACAAGGCCTTTCCTTTGCTTTGGCAACACCAAACCATTCTGTGATTCCGTGGTGGCTCAGCCACTGCCCTGGGCCACCAGTCCCAGTGCTTGACCACCTATTTCGTGAAGAAATTTCTCCTCACAGCCAAACTCAAACTTCCCTGTCCGTGTGCAGAGGTAAAAGTCAGCCAATGCTCAATCGGTCTTCTAGGGCCAAGTCTGAAGGTTGCTCACTTGGTGCTATCAGGGGAATTCTGAATTTTATCAAAAAGTGATTTCCTTTCACCAGGTGTAGTGAGGTCCCTGTTCTTTCCAAAACGATTTCAAGGTCCTGACAGGGCAATATTCCATATTCCTCTTTAACTAAAACCCAAACTGTGTTACTCCATAACACCAGGTGTTGCTTTTTGGCTGCTTTGCACAAATGGAGCGAGGGCTGTGAGATCTCTCTCTCTGTGTTTCTGTGGCCTGCAGGGCCAGGGCAGCACTTGATGGGTGAGAGAGGAAGGAGGGAGGAGGGGAGGAAGATAAGGAAGGAATGAGGGAGGGAAGGTTTCTCTGCCCACTCTGCATTGCCCAGTGTCCTGGGAAGGAGTGAAATCCCTCTCCAGAATGCAGTGCCTCCATACTTTCCTGTTTTATTTTGCATTTTTTTGTGCCAACTGTCTGACCTGACAAGGCTTCCCTTTGCTTGCTGAATAACACAACTCCTTCCTTTGCCTGCCTGCTCTCCTTTCTCCCATCTTTTCCTGGGAAAGATACGTTCTCTCCTTTTGTGTCCACATCTTTGTGCTTCCTCTTTGATTGCCCAAACCTTCCTGCATTCAGTGGCTCCATCAGTTCCCAGATGTTTATTTGCATATATATATATCCACAACCCAGGACTCCTCCCCCGCCCCCCCCCCCCCCTCCACTTTTGTAAAAACATATAAATATTTGAAGCAGAAACCCATGAATGAAATTTCCCCACTTTTGTTATTTTTAAGAAGCGCTTCAAATATTGCCGCGGTGGCGGGGGGAGAGAAAACAAAACCCTGCAGAACCCACACTGGGATGGAGCCTTATTATCGTGCACTAATGGGGAGGGACTGGAGTGATGCTTCAAGATGAGTTTAGTGTTATGTTCCTCCAGCATACGGAAGGTTGGTTTGATCAGGGTTCTCCTGGGATCTATTCCACATCCTGCCCATTTGTTTCCTGAGACAGAGGCTGTGCAGGAGCCCCTTCCCTGCCCTCTGGAAACATCTCACCGCCCTCAGCCAGAAGGGAGCTGTGCTGGGATGACAAAGGCAGTGCTGATGCCAAGCAGGGAATGGCTCCTGGAGGGGGAAAAAGAAAAAAAAAAAAAAAAAAAGGCAGCCTGCAGACACCCTGAGGAAGCTTCCCCTTTATCCCCCCAGCCCTTACAAATGTGCTGTCAGGCACATCTTCCTCATGAAGTGCTGGGCTTGAAAGCTGAGACAGGTGCAAGGAAGGATGAGACGCACGGGAAAATTAGGAGCTGTGGGTACATGTGGGCACGGAAAGGAACACTTCAGCAGGAAAAGGAAAAAAAAAAAAAAAAGAGCTGGATTTCTATTCTGGGAGTTTGTTGCTTTTTTGTGTCTCCTTCACTCCGAGATAGTGCTCAGATGTGTTTCTCCTTTGCTCATAATGCTGGCAACTTTCTTTTGGACTTGCATAGGAATCAGAATGAGAAAACAGGAAGAAATTATGGGGCTGCTGAGGACTGGAGTCCTGAAAGAAACCTAAACAAGGAAGGAGTGGCTTATTTTTAACAGGGTAGGAAACTGCTCCTGGAGTTTCACATGGGAGGTAAGGTGACTCCACACTGCCTGTGGAAGGTAATTATATCTTCTAATAGATCAACTCACATAATTGGGGTCAAACCCAACCAAACAAACATGCTCATAGGCAGAAACACTTTCTTTTAGTTTGGGAATGGAGCGTGGGAGGAATATATTAGCAAAGTAATAACCTCCCTGCAGGGGCAACTGGATGAAATATTCTTGTGTTACACAGAACCTTTGGTCTCTTCTGGCCTTAAAAGCAGGAGACAAAGTAGGGGAAAAAAAAAAATCCTCCTTCCAGCACAGAATAATCTGTATTTCTTGCTGATGTGGGTTTATTGGGAAGGGTGACCTGCACAGCTCTTGTGCTTTCTGCTGCAAAGGAAGATCCCTCTTTCTTTCCTCTTGACCTCACTGGGGTTGCCTCACTCCCTACCAGTGCCTGAATGATGCAGATCTTTGCAAATTAGGCAATTTCCTTTTCCACAGCCAGTTTTTGTTCATTTTGCTTTTTTTGCAGGATTGCTGGGGATCTTTCTTTAATGAAAGCAGGTGGGTGTCTCTGCAAAAACCTTCTAACTCTGTTCTTCTCTTTGCTGCCCTTTTTACCAGACCTCAGTTGTCTCCTTGAAGTGCAACAGTGCAAAGAAGACCCTTCATGGGCCTTTAAAATACAGGAACACGGGCTGTGAAAATGGTTTTATGGAAGAAAAGGAGAGGGATGGGGCTTTGGTGTGATTTTTCTGCAATGAATTGCTGAGTGTCTGATGGCACATGGCATTCTACTGGGACGTCTTTGACAGGAAGAGAATGAAAGGTCAGGATATGCAGAGCATAACAAAGAAAAGTTCTGCACATGAATTACAACAACCCCGTGGAGCTCCAGGCTGGGCAGAGGGGCTGGAAAATCTGGAAAAGGCCCTGGGGGTGCTGGTGACGGGCTGGACACGAGCCCAGGGGTGCCCAGGTGGGCAAGAGGCCCCTGGGCTGGATGAGGAATTGTGTGTCCAGCAGGAGCAGGGCAGGGATTGTCCCTCTGTGCTCCAGGGCTGTGTCCAGTTGTGGCTCCTGCAAGAGAGCCCTGGAGGGGCTGGAGCGTGTCCAGGGCAGGGCAGGGAGCTGGGGAAGGGGCTGGAGCCCTGGGAGCTGCAAACAGGTCTGGTTTTAAATCCATCCTGCATAGGTAGAGTGACTTCCCCTCCTATCTTGCCGTGTTGAATTCAGCAGAAGCTGCTGCAGGGGCCACCACGAACAGAACAAGCTGCAGAGTCACCACCCAAATTATTCTTATTATAAGGAGGAAAAAGATATTAAGAGGGAGGAGGCCACAGGATGCAAAACCCACATGATTTTAGTTAATGTAACCAACTATTTAGAGTATAATTGAACCATTAAGTGGACCTGGGTGTTAATTGAGAGAGGGATAGTCTTTGGTAATATAATTATCTACTGCCATTTCTCTCTTGGCTGTCATGCATTCAAGCCTGGCTCAATTATCTATTGTTCCACAGAGTTTATTACTAAGGTCAGGCTCTGCAACACAGAGCAAATTTCTGTCACTTTGCCTTTGTCTGGCTGTGGCTGTGTGGCGGAGCCCACGAGGGAGTCAGTAATTCTGTCTGCTGAGCTGTGGGTAAATGCTCCTCCAGAAAAAGAGTGAAAAGCCACAGTGAATCATGAGAATGAAACAAAATCCTGCCCATCTTCTGGTCAACTGAGCACTGTTCATATTTGTGCAGTGAACGAGACAGGGCCCATGGAAACAAGAGATGGTGTCGGTGTTTAATTAATTGATCCTCCATAATTAATGTGCTCGAGCAGGTGGAAAGGCAGAGTTTTCCTGTACCTTCTGAATAGGCACATTTCCTGATTTCTCTTCTTTTCTCCCTGCCACATCCAGTAAAATATTTTGCCTGAAGCTGACCCTCAGCCTGGAAGATTTCAGCCCAGGCAGCGGCTCTGATGGGAGTTAAAACAAGCTGAAAACGTTGCTGTAATGAAAATTACAGTTTTAACAATAGGTGATACGGCTGGGAGCTCCAGTTAGGTTAATTTGGCCACGTTTAAATCCACTGTGAGGAGGAAGAGGTGTCCCTAACTCCTTGTGTTTGCCCAAAGATAGATTAGGGATTAGGGCAGGAAGCCCAAATATTTGCTTGCCCCCAGACAAGCAACAATTGCACATTTTGTCCCTCTTTTAGCCTGAAGAAATTTGTATTAGAGGGTAAAATATCAGGCTGCACCCAGAACTGCAGAATGTTCTGGCCTGGGAGCCACAAGTGAGGAGATGCCAAATGAAGATTTTAGCTGTCACAGCAGCCTGAGCTGCCTGTCAGCCTGCTGAGCCTGGAGCAGCCCCTGAGCTGAGAGAAACCTCCAAATGAGAGGCTGCTGCAGGTGAACAGAGCTCCTGGTGAGCGACAGGGGCCAGTCCTGGAGATGCTGCTCAGAGGGTGAGGCACTTTGGGCTCAGTCCTCATGTCTCACAGGGATGTCACCTGGCTGACACTCTAACATTAATAAATCCCAAATGCCAATGACCTGCATTCCTTCTGGTGTCTCCACAGACCTTAAAACTCAATAATTCTAAAATCTGAACAAATCGCCAGGTTAGTGCTGCCTCCTGCCCTGGGGCCAGGACAGGGAGGACGTGGAGCTGCTGGAGAGAGCCCAGAGGAGGCTCCAGGATGAGCAGAGGGATGGAGCAGCTCTGCTGGGAGGAAAGGCTGGCACAGCTGGGATTGTTCAGCCTGGACAGGAGAAGCTTTGGGCTGAGCTCAGGGTGGCCTTGCAGGGCCTGAAGGAGCCCCAGGAAACCTGGAGAGAGACAATTCCCAAGGCACGGAGGGACAGGACACAGGGAATGGCTTCACACTGAGAAATGACAAGTTTAGGTGGGATGTTGGGAAAAAATCCTTCCCTGGGAGGGTGGGGAGGGGCTGGGATGGAATTCCAGCCAGATTTGCTGTGGCTGCCCCTGGATCCCTGGCAGTGCCCAAGGCCAGGTTGGACATTGGGGCTTGGAGCAGCCTGGGACAGTGGAAGGTGTCCCTGCCATGGCAGAGGGCTGGAACTGGATGATTTTCCCAGTCCCTTCCAACCCAACTGTCCTGGGTTGAAGTATATTCTATCACCATCTTCAAGAACTGTTGAAACCAGGTGAGGCAGTGCTCCCTGCCTCCTCCACTCTGGCTTATCTTCTGTTAATGGGCCATCAGCACCTTTGCTACACAGCTCACAGATAACCCCCTCCTGGACTACCTCCTGTTAATGGGCCCATCAGGCCTTATCACATGACTCACCATCCCATTGTGGGATGCTCCGCCCAGAGGGAGGAACCAAGCATTCCAGCCTGGATATAAGCTGAGACTCTGAACACCAGAGGGGCGCTTACCCACTGGATTCCCAGAGGACCTGAGCTACCAGACCTTTCTACAGGATCACTGCTTCAGGAAGACCACCTCATCTGGACTGCTTCCATCACTCCGCTCAGGTTGTATTCTGACCCTGTCAGTGGTCTTTTGTATTATTGCATCTATTTTATTTTACTTTCTTTCCTTTTTTTTTTCCTATTAAAATGTATCTCTGACTTGGAGCCTCTCATTTGTTTTGCTTTCAAACCACTACACCAACCCATTTTGGGATTCTGTGATAGATTGGAAAATCTAAGTGCCAGGTCTGTACTGTGCTCTGAGGTGGACTGATCCAAAATTTTCCTTCATTATCCACGGAGCTACCTTTGACAGGGAAGAGCTGAGTGTGGATTGTTATAACCAGCCCTTCTGGAAATGTGACTGAGCTCTCCTTCAGAGGTGAAAGACACTGCCAGTGCAGCTGACTTTCCTAACAACACTTGTAGGAGTGCTTTATTATTCAGTTTATTCAGAGCATGGTAAATATCCTAAAAAACTGTTGTTCTAAATAATGAGCTCACCCTCGACAATGTGCAAAAGGGCAGAGATCAAATCTTCAAAGATAAGCCACAAAAGTACTTGAATGAGGAGCCACCTCATTTATTCTCACAGTGCCTTCTGGAAACAAAGCCAGCAGATGAACAGATATGTTTGCCATTAGCTTTGCATTTTCATTCTGTTTAATTGTACATTAATAGCTTTTGTCTGATATGAATTATTTTCAAGAAAGGAAATGATTTTTTTTTGATGTGCAAGGTGTGATTGATACGTAAATACGGCCGAAATCCAGGAAATGGAAGGAAGAAGGATGAAGTGAAGAACTTTGGGTGATGGGAGATTATTTTCTAATTCAATCATGAGACGTGAGCTTTTTTTTCTCCTGCAGGAATGGGAGATGAAGATAATAAAGGTATTGTTACATGTGCTGAATTAATTTAATTTTTCTAATCAGGGTAAATTGTCAGATGCTGGAAAATTCCTAATGTTGCTCCATATTTCTCCTTGCCACTTCCCTATCAAAACAGCTCTGTTTAGTGTGATAAAATCCCTGCAAATCTGTTTGCTTTGCCAATTCCTTTGGGCTTCCCTGAGCTCCTTCTTCCTCCATAATTTGGAGACTTTAAGCAGTGCTTAATCAATACAGGATAACGCCCAAGGTCTCATTAGTGTTGCTTGGCTCTCCCAGTGGTGGCCCTTCCTAACGGAGCAGCTCCAATTATCTCACCTTTCCAAAGGGTGACTGGGATTGAGGCTGCTGAGATATTTGCACTCTCCCCTCTTCACTTCTGGGGTTACCCACAGGCCACAACACTCACAGGTGGCAGAAAATGAAAATGGAACTGTGCTGATCTAAACTGGGAAGAGGCAGAGAGAGAGAGAGGAAAAGGGAGTGTTCCTTATTTAATGAAGAAAAAGGGGAGAAAAGGGGATGCAAAACTCTTCAAGGGAGCTGGAGCTCAGAGCATGATGTGGCTTTTGGCCAACAGATTGGTTTGGGTAGGGGTTATTCCTGAATTTGGAGTTTGCAGCTCTTGCTCTCTGCTTTAAAGTCACCCTGCTCCAGTGGCATGGAGCACAGATATCAGTCAGCATTGTCACAGGAGCCTTCAGGTACCCTGTTCCTCCTCAAGCTGCCCTGCAGGAAAGGAGGAGAAGGGGCAAAGTGAGACCTTTCCCCTCTGTTTAGCAGCTGCAAAATCTGTGAAGTGCAGGAGGAAATGAAGCAGAGTCAAGCATCAATCTCCTTGCCTGAAGGTCTTTCTGGTACCTGTCCAAAGAGTTGGGAAGGATGAAGGAAGAGAAACGAAGAAGGTGGTGGGCAGGTTCGGCCTGAGAAACCCCCTGCTGTTGAAACAGTATTTTGATGCAATCTTTTTCTGAAAAAATGATGTTTGGAAGTTTTGGAGGTGTATAAGTATGCCTGGTCAGGAAAAGCTGCTCTGCATCTTTGATGATTTACCACCAGTGAGCAGCTTCTTTTTCATTCAATCATGAATGGCTTCTATTTCACAGAATCATGGAATGGTTTGGGTGGGAAGGATCATCCAGTGCCAGCCCTGCCATGGGCAGGGACGCCTTCCACTGTCCCAGGCTGCTCCAAGGCCCAATGTCCAACGTGGCCTTGGGCACTGCCAGGGATCCAGGGGCAGCCACAGCAAATCTGGGAATTCTATTCCAGTCCCTGCCCACAATTCCTGCCCAAGATCCAATCCAGCCCTGCCCTCCTTTATCTTAAAACCATTCCCAGTCTCCTGGCACTCCATGCCCTGGTGAAAAGTCCCTCTCCAGCTCCTTGGAGCTCTGGAAGGGGCTCCAAGTTCTCAAAATTCCCATTTTTTCTCCTTGTAGAGCCCTGTCTCCCTGCTCTGCCTTTCTGCTGCAGAGAGGAGAGTCACAGCCAAGTGACAGCAACCCAGAATAATCTGTGTTTTGTGCTGAGGCTTCCAAATATCAAGTGAAAAAAAAAAAAAAAAAGAAGCCTTAACACTTAAAGGCAAGGTTCTAACTTCCCTCTGTGTTCCCAGCACTGAAGTGCACATCAACACTAAGTTACTACGTCTTTAATTAGGTTTTGTGTTATTTTGACAGTTCATCAGCCTCTTCATGGATTATATAGGAACTTGGATATGCTCTGCTTGTTTCTGAGGGCAGAAATTTAATTGCAGGAATTTTGTTCTCAGGTTGTCTCGGGAAGTTTTTCTGTCAGTGTGACTTACCAGCGCTTTCTCTGCAGTGACAACTGTTGAAATGTATTCTTAGTTAACCAAAAAAAGCACTTTTGTTGAGAATAATGAGAACAAAGCTTTGACAGGCAAAGAAAACCTCTGCTAGCGGCAGAATTAGGGTTTGTTTTACCGTGGTTTGCTGCGAAATTGTTCAATTTTCACATAGAGTCATTAAGGTTGGAGAAGACCTCCAGGATCATCGAGTCCAGCCTTTACGTGGGACATGAAATTTGAATATTTGCCAGACTTCTTTTGACTCTCAAGTGAGAAGAGCTGGAGATGTGATGTGCAGGTATCTTGGCCTGCTCCAGATGGATTTAATGGATTTAAATATGTGAGGTTTAGGGGACTATAGGTCCACATTGGGATGGAAACTCATCCTCCCCTTGCCAAGACTTCCCCAGATGCTGCAGAGCACAGTCAGAACTGTAGGAATGTGCACTGCTGCCCCAAAAACACCCGTGTGGGTTATTTCTCCCTCAGCCAGGTCTCTGGGGCACCTCAGATCTCACTGCAGCAGCAGTTTCCATCTGCTCAGAGGGGTGAGATCATGACTGATACCTGCAGAAAATGAGAAAATTTGCATGACACAGAGAACAACTTGGCTTTTGATCACTTGGAGGGAGAAAGGAGGGAGCAAGGAGAGAATGTGAATAATTAAAGCCCATTGACTAATGCCTTCCTGTAGTTTCAAAGCGCTAAGTCTGATATAGCTGTTTAATTTCAAAGGCAACAGAATTAAGTTTCCTCTGCTTGTAGAGCAGAGCTTGGAACCAACAAGACAACAGCAGGAGAGAGCAAAATGAGTGATTTTCTCCCAGGTCAGCACTTAGCACTCTCAGAGTTAAACATTTGCTGGAGATTATGCTTATAAATCATTTAGAGCCCGAGTTCACTGCTACTCCTGAAACAGAAGCAATGGAAGCCCTTTTCTTTGCACTGAACATTTTAGACTTTAGGCCCCTTGGGGGAAAAGAAAGGGTTTCTTTCTGCAGGAAGCAAAAATCTCCACAAGAGAGCTGTGCCTTGGTGGTGACAGAGCACATCACACTTCAGGCTCATTTTGCAGCTGCACTCTCAGTCTTTGGTCAGGGTTTGCTTCCTCTCCAGGAATGGGACAAGGGATGGCAAAGGAGAGAATGATTCTCCAGAGATCTTCTGGTTTTTAGCTGGAGTTCAGACCCTGGGGTTCAACTCCTGGTCTGTCCTACTCCTTTCTGCTCTTGATGACTTGGAATGTAGAAATTACATGAAGGATGTGAATGGATACAGCTGAGTGAAGCTAAACGGAAAAAAATATCTCTGGGAGAAGATGTCAGTCTTCTTCAGCACAGGGAGGACGTGGAGCTGCTGGAGAGAGTCCAGAGGAGGCTCCAGGATGAACAGAGGGATGGAGCAGCTCTGCTGGGAGGAAAGGCTGGCACAGCTGGGATTGTTCAGCCTGGACAGGAGAAGCTTTGGGCTGAGCTCAGGGTGGCCTTGCAGGGCCCGAAGGAAACCTGGATCCCTGTGAGTACCCAAGGCCAGGTTGGACATTGGGGCTTGGAGCAGCCTGGGACAGTGGAAGGTGTCCCTGCCATGGCAGGGGTGGCACTGGATGATCTTTAAGGTCCCTTCCAACCCAAACCATTCTGGGATTCTTCCCTCTGCACCTCTCCCAGGCTGTAACTGGCCATTTAAAAAGAGGAAGGATCTCCACCAAAGCAAGCTTTGAGGTCATCCAACACTGGCTGGTTCTGCAAACATCCCTGTTCCAGCAGTGTCCCCTTGGACAGCACAACAATGATTTACATGGCCAGGAGATTATTTCCCTGTGCTGGAAAGCCAAACAGATTTGTCTGGTGTCACTCAGTGGACAATCCTGTTGGCCCTGCCAGTCAGCTTGAAAAATTGATTCCATTTTCCTGGTTTTAGCTGTTGGAATTTTTCCTTCTCCCTCAAAGTCTTGTGAGGCTCTGAGGGAGCTGCATGGTCTGGCACTGACCTGACTAGTGCAGGGATGGAGCCAGCCATCCTTTCCAAGTTTAAGAATCATCTTCTTGATCCTCCTAAACTTGGAAAACCTGGGAAATGGTGCTTCCCTTCTAATAATGAATCTTGTGAGGATGTGGAGCCTGGTCTTCCATCTTTTTTTGGTGATCAATAAAAGGAAGAGGAGGCCTTTTAGACTCCAGATTGTTCCAGCTTGAGGGCAGGGCTGACGGCACAACACTCCTGATGGGGAGCCTTAGCTTCCCATGAACAGGAATATCAGTTCCCAAAGAGCTGACAAGCTCAGAAATCAGCACCTTTTCCTTCTGCCCAGCCCTTGGTTTTACCTTACTGAACAAAACTTGGACACCAAAGGAAATATTTTGCTGCAGCTGAGGTTGTTCCCACATCCCTGCTCTCCCAGGACCTCAGGCTGAGCTGCTGTGCACAGAAATCAGACATTTCACCTCTCAGTCAGTACATGTGGCTTTGGCAGGAAGGCAGAAAGTGGCTGGGTGATAAACTCAAAGGAAGAGACTCTGTTCTGAGATCAGAGAAATGGGGCGAAAACTGCAAAATACACTTTTGCTCCGTGTCAAAAGAGGAGGATAATTCAGGGGATTGATGTTGCCCCTCAGTCCTGTGCCCTCTCCTTTCACCCTGAGAGCTCTGCATCAGGCTGTGATGCAACCTGTGCTATTAAAATGGAATTCCTGGCTGTGTGAGTCGAGGCAGCCACGTCCCGATCCAATGCGTGCCACCCAAAGGATGTCACTTTGCATCCTCCTCCCTGAAACACTTGGACTCACAAAGAAGTCCTGATGTGTTTTCACATGAAATAAGCCAAGCCTAATGACTGCTGAAGGGTTCAGCCAGCAGGCTGCAAAATTCTTAAAAGATTTTTTTTTTTTCTTTTTTTAAAGGGCTCTTCAGGAAAAGACTACTGGGAAAACGACACACGTGGGTCTTCCTTGGCTCGTGGTGTGGAGTCACAGCAGCTGCTGTGGTTCCTTCTGTATTATTTAGGTGAGCTCTCAGCACAAATCTTTCCTCAGGAGCCTGTTCCTCTCCGCGGAGGGGGAGGTTGGATATTAATTGGAACAGAAACCTTAATTCGCTGCCATACAAATCCCAGCACGCAGGGTGTGCTGCGCCGCATTTGCAAAACGCGGTAAGTACATAAAGGCTTTCAGCAGAAGTATTTTTTTCAGTTTTAAAAAACTGTTCTTGTATTACACTGCACTTTCAGCACCGCTAGGAGAAGATGACACATCGTGAAGATCCTGTGGGCTGAGTGCACTACACTCGACAGGCTCCCTTTGTTCCACCACTACATTCCTGTTTCCTGCAAGGATCGGGATTTCCCTCGCAGCCCTCCCTTCCCCTCCTCTCACTGCTCCACAGAAAACTGCTCTGGTGGCTCTGTGGACTGGTTTGGGCTGGGGTGGAGTTAATTTTCCTCTCAGCAGCTGTGTTTGGGATTTGTGATTAATAACCCAGGGATGTTTCAGCTGTTCCTGACCAGTGCTTGCACAGCATCGAGGGCTGTGTTTTGTACTTACCAAGGCCCTTAGGAGCAAACTTCATATTTAGAGGTTTTGGAGTTAATTTAGTGAAGGAAATTATTTTCACTCGACAATATATTAGATGTAACTACTCGATTTCTTTCTTTTATTATCTTCCCACAAGGAGCTTCTTTTTCTGTCACAATAAATGAATGGCTGGACAACTCTGAATATCCTGCCTAGAAAGCTGTAAACTATAGGGCTTTTTGTGTGTTTGACCACAGTTTTCCAAATTTTCTGGGTTTGATTAGGAAGGATAAGATAATTTTAAAAGGCTTTTTACCTCTAAGGGTGACAGAGATAAAAGCAAACCTTGGCTTCACCAGCTTGGATGCCAATCTCCCCAAATTCTTTCTGTTGGCAATGCAGGGAAAGGGTTTTCTCCAGACCTCCCTAATCTAGATTCCCAAAATGGACATTTTGACCTACGCAGAAGCCTTGGAAGAGAAGCTTCTCTGACGCAGCACTGGGAGTTAAGTGGTGTCAGCTTTGATGTTTCATTAAATGCCCCCTGGACAAAGTTAGACAAAGGGAAACAGCTGGCAAACGTCAAGGAAAAGCTAAAATTAAATTTCTTAGTAAGGAACACGGGTGGATTTTCCAAGCAGGCAGTGTTTGATGGTGCTGCAGGAAAGTTTTCTATTTGCCCATATTTTATGGAGGCAGGAAAATGGGGAGAATTCATTCTTGTAAAGGAATTTAAGGGACTACAGATTCAATTCTCATTTGCTGGCTCCTGTAGGAAGCGGGGAAAGAGTTTGCTCCTTTCACGGAGCAATTCACAAGGATTGATCTCCAGCCTGAGCTCCTGTGTTCCCATTGCAAAGATCATGAGAATTTCTGAGACCAAACTACAGCCTGGAAAGCCATAGGGGCTCTGAATGGAAGGAAAATGGAATACGTGTACGAGCTTGATTTAGCTCTAAAATGCAGATTATTAAAAGTGCCTTCTTGATGACACAATCCGAGTGACATTTAATGAAAAATGGGACATTTTGAAGTGGAAGGATTGGAAAATATCTCAGTGACAGCGATGAAAACAAGACACCAAACTGCCCTGCATACGAGGATCATATATCACTAAAATAGATTAAGGTAACAGGAAAGAAGGACTGATTATATTTTGGAAGGTGAACAAAGGAAAAAATAACTAATGGTTATATGACACAGTTTGAGAGTCTTCTTGTTTTTCTCTTTTTTTGACCTGCAAGAAAGTGTCACAAAAATGATACACCCAAAACCCCCTCACAAAATGTGGTGGTTGCGTTTTGTTTCTAAGGACTTTTTTCTCTCAGTGCCTGAATCAGTGGTTCAGTAATGACCATTTTCAGTAGTAACCATCAGATAAAGACTCCCAGGGATCTGAGGTCCTCTTGATATCTCCTGTCAGGGAAAACTGGGGAAATTTGCCAGGCTCTTTCTGTCTATTCCTTCAGAGGGAGGGAGCGTCAGGCATTTATTTGGCTTTTGTTTCTATCTCTGGGAAAACTCCATGTCTGTCTGTCCATGTAAATCTATCCTTGTATCTATCCATTTGCTCCTGCCCATTTGTGTATCACTCTTTTCCCAATAAAAAACAGGTACAAGGTGCTGTTAATTCAACAATTTGGAACGCTGAAATCCAATAAAATGGGTGTATTACCATTGCTGCTCATGGCGAGCAAGAGCATATGCTGAATTTTCTGCCCATTTTATTAGGATCAGCAGGTTCCTTGATACGCTCGCGTGCTGTAACTTAACAGATCAGTTTTATTTGCATTCCGTGGGCACCAATTCAATTGCAGGAGCTGCTCTGCCAAACATCACGAGGAGCTTGGGGGCAAGGTTTGATTTGGATCTCTGCTTCTCTGGGGTGGTGCTTCAAAAGCTCTGCTCGTGCGAGAGACAGATTTCACTCAGTCCCAGCTAGAAGAGGTAAAACCTCTGCTTTCCTTCAGAACATTTCCTTCAGGAATTTCCTTCTTGCTATAAGCTGGCACTAACAGAACCCTGGGCTCTTCAAGCGCTGAGTTGTTGCAGCACCGTGGAGGAAGGAAATCGGGGGTCAGGTTGGTTGAATGCTCGTGGTTGAGAGGGAAGGAGAAATTCTGGATTTTCCTGACACAACATCCACTTGTCAGTGACTGCCAGCTGCCATGGAGCTGCATTGTCTGTTGACTCCGCACCCTGAGACTCGGTGCTATTTCTGAGTTGCCTTCAAACCCCTCGCTCCCCGCCAAGGAACGCTAAAAACCTCTCCCTGTGCCGGAGCAGTCTTTGGGAATTCAATGAAAGGATCACCCCGGGGCGTTTCTGACTGAAGGCAGTGAGAGCAGCTCCTGTGGATGTGCTGCTCTCTGAGCAGTTAATGGCAGCTTGGCACATCCCTGAGGGCCTTTTCTGGCACAAACACAGAGCTCTGCACCTCTGGCCCCAGGGGATCTGCCAGGATGGTTCCTGTGTTGATGCTGGGGAGCTGTGATTCCTCTTGGCCTTCACCCTTCTGCTCAGGGCTGCCTCCACTGCAAATATGCAGAGAAACCTTCCTGACTGGAAAGTTTCATGGAATGGTTTGGGTTGGAAGGGACAGCTTCCACTAAATCTGGCTGCTCCAAGCTCTGTCCAACCTGGCCTTGGACACGTCCAGGGGTGGGGCAGCCACAGTTTCTCTGGGTGTTTGTTTGAACTGAACAGCCAAGAGAATCACAGAATCACTGGGTTGGAAGAGACCTCTGAGATCATTGAGTCCGACCCAGTCCCAGCACCTCAACTAAAACATGGCACTGAGTGCCACATCCAGGCTTTATTTAAACACACCCAGGGATGGTGACTCCACCACCTCCCTGGGCAGACCATTCCAGTACTTTATCACTCTTTCTGTAAAAAACTTTTTCCTGATATCCAACCTGTATTTCCCTTGGTGCAGCTTGAGGCTGTGTCCTCTCCTTCTGTGAGTGCTGCCTGGAGAGAGAGACCAACCCCAGCTGAGCACAGCCACCTTTCAGGGAGTTGTAGAGTGATAAGGTCACCTCTGAGTCTCCTTTTCTCCAGGATAAACAACTACAGCTCCTTCAGCTGTTCCTCACAGGGTTTGTGTTCCCAGCCCTTCACCAGCCTTGTGGCCTTCTCTGGATGCACTCAAGAGTCTCAACGTCCTTCCCAAACTGAGGAACCAGAGCTGGACACAGCACTCAATATTCATCCTAAACTGAGGGGCCAGAGCTGGACACTGCACTCAATGTCCTTCCTGAACTGAGACACCCAGAGCTGGACACAGCACTCAATGTCCTTCCCAAACTGAGGGACCAGAGCTGGACACAGCACTCAATATTCATCCTAAACTGAGACACCCAGAGCTGGACACAGCACTCAATGTCCTTCCTAAACTGAGACACCCAGAACTGGACACAGCACTCAATGTCCTTCCCAAACTGAGGGGCCAGAGCTGGACACAGCACTCAATGTTCATCCTAAACTGAGACACCCAGAGCTGGACACAGCACTCAATGTTCATCCTAAACTGAGACACCAGAGCTGGACACAGCACTCAATGTTCATCCTAAACTGAGACACCCAGAGCTGGACACAGCACTCAATGTCCTTCCCAAACTGAGGGGCCAGAGCTGGACACAGCACTCAATATTCATCCTAAACTGAGATCCCAGAGCTGGACACAGCACTCAGTGTCCATCCTAAACTGAGACACCAGAACTGGACACAGCACTCAATATTCATCCTAAACTGAGGGGCCAGAACTGGACACTGCACTCAATGTCCTTCCTGAACTGAGACACCCAGAGCTGGACACAGCACTCAATGTCCGTCCCAAACTGAGGGGCCAGAAATACGCATGGAGAAGGTGCCACTTTCATAGTTATAACTCAATTCTACCAGTTCCCTGTGCTTCCAAGTGAGCAGTGATGTGTTGCTGCTGCTGAGGGTGAAGCAGGGCAGCGCATTCCTCACGTGTGAGCGGAATAACAGGATTAGGATCAAGTGATCGACACTGCCTTGGCTTCCTGTCCTGACTGCGCAGATGTGGCCAGGATTCCTCTCAGGATAACTGGGATATTTACACTGTTTGGGGAGCTGGCAATGAGCACTCAAGATGGCCTGAGGTGTTTCTGTCGACAGCCTCGGTTGCATTTCTACCAGTGATGTGTCTCAGAAGACGACTCTACTTCTGCCCCAGGCACAGAAATCTGTTCCCAGCTTTTCCCTAATTATCTTTTGGATTCTCCAGCAAGTCTCATTAGCAGATATATTTGACTCTGGCGCATGACCATTGAAACCAGGGGCTTGTTGCCCCTCAAACACACACGCACACAGGTTGCTGCAGTGCCCCACACCTCTTTTGGAAATATAAACCCATGTTTGCACCTCAGGCAGCAACAGTCGCACCCTGAAGTCCTTTGGAAAGGTAAAACTAATGTTTCTGAGGAGCTGAAAGAACGTGGCAGTGCCTTTAAATGGCAACAAAATGAAATAAATTGAATTCTTATTGCCAAACATTCTTGGCAAATTGGCTTTTTTCTTTTTGCCTGCAAACAGCTGAAGAAGGGTTATTAAATCTATGAAATACAAGTGCTAAGTAACATGAAGAGCTTGAATCAGACCCAGAGTTAAAACTGGAAATAATTCTGTCCCTAATCCACTCTGTGGTGCCCTGTGGTAAGATTGGTTGTCATGCCAAAATCTAATAGTCTGCTTTCATCCTCCTTAGACAGCAGGACAAATTGGCCAGGGCACATTTTCACTGCATTTGGGCTTCTCATTGCACTCCTAGTTGGCTTTTAGAGGAGCATTTCAAATGGTCTTATCATTATCACCTGAAAAGATGTTTTCTCTCTGTATAAACACTAAATGGGAAATGGAAGTTCGGGTTGCTTATGGAATACACAATTTTTAATTGACTTTAAAAAAATATTTATTTTGCTCTTGCACATTTAAGTAAAGCTTAAGGTGTTATCAAAAGCTTCAAACTGCGGGCTCTTAAGTCTTTTGTTTCTATTCATGTCTTTTTTTTTTGGCTTTAATCAGTGAATTTCTTGGCTTGGAAAACTTTCACGTAGCAACACCTTCAAACTGTGCACGCAATATATTGATACAGAGATGTGTGGAAGGCATTTGGGCACTGAAATCCTCTTGAAATATTTTTAAACAACCTTGGAAATGTGTATATAACATATCATACCCCTTCTTACACCTGCTGGTACAGAAATGGATTAATTGGGATGGTTTGGGAGGCACTGGCAATGAAATTACTGATACCAAGTTCAGATTCCCTGTGAGATCTGATGGTTTGGGTGGTTTTTTTTTTCAGCCAGCTGAAAACAAAAGGTATGGCCTAGGACTGCTGCAGTGATTCATTGATTGACCTCTCCAGAGCTGGGTGGCAGCTGCTGCAGCAAATGTTGCTGTTGCTGGTCGATAGCAGGGAAGGCTTTAGAGAGTCCCTGCTGTCCCTGGTCACCCTGCCCAGGCTTTTGTTTTGTGCTAATTGGTGAATCTGGCTTGGGACCAGCTGGAGAATCAGTCAATGGAAGAAGTGGGTCAGATACCTTTGATTAGTTCTTGAAGCAGAGAGGAATTTCTCCAATTCTCTCCCAGGTTTTCTGGCTGCTCCCTGCAATCCTGCTTGTTGTTGGCAGTTGACAGGAAGGAAATAATTTCCCTGGGTGTGTGACTGCAGTGTAAAACGGGCAGAAAGTCTGGAATGTCTGCAGGAATCACAGAATGGTTTGGGTTGGAGGGACCTTAAAGATGATCCAGTGCCACCCCTTTGCCATGGCAGGGACACCTTCCCCTATCCCAGGCTGCTCCAAGCCCTGTCCAGCCTGGCTTTGGACACTGCCAGGGATGAGGAGTCCACAACTTCTCTGTGAAAACAGTTCCAGTGCCTCTGTACCCCCACAGAGAAGAATTTCTTTCTAATATCCCATCTAACTCTACTCCAGTGTGAAGCCATTCCTCCTTGTCCTGTCACTCCATCCCTTGGAAATAATCTCCCTCCATTTTTCTTGTTGGCTCCCTTCAGGTACCCAAGTGAGTTAATAATCAATAAAGAGCATAAGAAATAAAATTCTAATACTTTTCCGCTAGATTATCCGCTGCTCTGAGTTGCATAAGTGGTTTTAGTTTCTCTGATCCTGTGCCCCGGGGCAGGGACTGCATTTTCAATTTCTGTAGAGAGCACAGAACATCACAGCTCTCATCAGACAGCTTTACAAACAAGTGATGTCGCTGCCTGGGATTCTGTCAAAACTGTGAGAGCATGAACAGCTCAGGATGGGGAGTTCACTGCACTTAAAAATAGATGTGTGTTCCTCAGGGATGTCTTTCCCAAGATTTCTGGTCCAGCTGTGCGGGAATTGCTAATCCTGGGCTGGTACAGAGTTAAGTCAGGCAGATGATCCCAGGAGGGACCTGGAAGTGGATGGATGAAGGGAGGGATGAACCTTCCCAGGAGGATCCACAAAACCCTTCAGGCTGAGCTGCCTTTCCTGCCCCTGAAAAGGAAAAGCTGGCTCTACTTAGTCCAGACCAAGTGCTTGAGCAATTATCAGCTTCTTAATTGATGGTGGGGTAGACTGAGCCGGAAATATCCTGGAGACTGCTCATTATTCCCTCAAAATGCCCTGCTGTGAGCTGCAGTGCTTGGAGGACCCCTGAGGATGTTCAGAACCTCTTGGAGCATCCTGTTTGCCCAAGACAAGCCTTTCCCACCCTCTGCCAGGTCCATCACCTGCTCAGGCAGGTTTTGTGCTTGGTGTGACCTTCCTGTTTTTTGGTTGTTTCTTTTTTTACTATGAGCCAGGTCTAACCCAGTGGGTTTAAAACCAGCAGGGAACATTGGCAGGAGTCATGGCCACAACAGGGAATGCAGTGCAGATGCATCCCGAGGCTCCAATGATCCACTCACACCAGCTGAGCCTGTTGCATGATGAGGACTTTAAAGTTTGTCCTGGAATACTGGAGGAAAAAAAAAAAGAAAGAAAGAAAAGAAAAGAAAGAAAGAAAGAAAAAAGCCTATAAATGGCTAATTAGATAAAAAATATATTGATGTTTTCCTGGCTTATTCCTAATAGCCAGAGCTGTGATCTTCCGTGACCTTCATTTCTCCAGAAAGGAAGTTCTTCTACCCAGGAGGATTAATTTCAGATGGAAGTTATGGAATTAAATGAACAATTAGAAATGGAGAAAGGGTAAATAAGGGTAAGTAAATATCCTTAATAAGTTGGTGTGCTCCTACACATAAATCATGGAATCATGGAATGGTTTGGGTTGGAAAGGACCCTAAAGTTCATCCAGTTCAACCCCAGGGACATCTTCCGTTGAACCAGGTTCCTCCAAGCCCCATTCAACCCGGCCTTTTCTGTCTCACATCCTTCCATCCACTTCTACCACTGAAAATTATTATTTCATTTCTTTTCTGGGGGCAAAATCAATTTTCAAATATCGTTCGGAGAATTGTAAAATAGCCCTGGTTTGAATGGACCTTAAAAGACCATCTGGTCTTCCCCATTTTGTGGGGAAGGGAACTCACTGAGATTATTTTACCACCCTGTTCAATCTCCTCTGGAAAATCCCCAGCAACGGGGCCAGGGGATGGCCCTGGGGATGTTTTTCCAGTGACTGGTTATTCTGACTGTAAAAAATTTCTTTTTAGGCCAAACTGACGTTGAGATTTTTCAGTTCTGCTCCTGTTTTTAACAAGCAATGCAACGAGGTGCTCAAGATCTGTTGCAGCAGGAACATGGATATTTGTTTGTTGGCTGGAAAGATTATTAGTTCTAAACCTCTGTTTTAGACTATTTTATTAGGAATGCAGGCATTAAGTCAAGTAACACAGTTTAAAAGAACAAAATCGTGATGGAGGAAGTATCATTAAGCATCTCACAAGCAGGTGGATTTATGCTATGATCTGTTCCCGAGGGATTAAGGTTTCTCATGAAAGCTGGAATACCAAAATCCAGCCTGCACTTGGCTATTTTAGCCTGGAGAAAAACACAAATGCGTTTTCAAAGAGAAACTCCAGGTGCCCAGAGCCATTCCAGTCACCATGTGAAATGTTGTGGATTTCAGTTCATGAATGCTGTTGTTTGATGCACTTAAATTTGCTTTATATATATTTTTTTTAATGTAATGGATTATTAGCAAGATTCCTCTTTTTTTTTCTTTTTTTTTTTCTTTCTTTTTTTTTTTTTTTCTTTCTTTCTTTTTTTTTTTTTTTTAATATTTTCTTAGTGGTTTCTACTGCCTGTCTGCATTTTGTGCAATATTGCTGAAGGGTTTTTTTTTGAACTTGCCTGGTTTGTGGGCAGGATTGAAATGGTCCCTGAACAGGATCTACAGACAAAGGTGTCCACGTGCATCAGGAAACATACCTGACCCAAACTGTTGCCAGTGTTGCAGATAGCACAGGGTTGGAGACACATTTTTGGGGAAATTTTGGCCTTCCAGAGGTAAATGAGCTGTAGCTCTGCTGACGAATCCCTGGTCCAAGGTAACCCTTCCAATGAGAATGTGCTCTGATTTTTTTTATAAATTTATTTGTACATAATTTTATTTTCTCTGTTAATTCATTCCCAGATTATAGCTCTGACCTTGTAACATAAAGTATAATGGATTTTGACTTGTTGTTGCACTGACTTCAGCATCAGTGACCAGAAATCTGCTCCTGAGCTCCAAACCCAAATTCCCCATGGGAAGAGAGGCTTTTGACAGACCTGTAGTTCTTTTTTTATAGGCTTTGCAACAGCTCCTTTGATTTAAGTAGCACATTTCATCTGCTGTGTTACTTCTGCTGAAGAGAATGTTTATTTTTCAGATTTTTTTCTGGGGTTTATTTTCAGGCAGGTTTTTTTTTTTTTTTTTTTTTTTAAGGACTTTCGGTTTTTCTTGCTGCTGATGTCAACTGCTTTCTTTGGAAAACCTGGAATTGTTGTAAAGGGAGAATTGAGGATCCTCCCGGCCTCTTCACCTCCAGTCTTGTCTGTGGTGTGACAGGGAGCTCTCAGCAAGAGAACAAAGGAGAATGCATAGAGAGCAGAAGTTTGAGACAAATTCTGAGTGGTGGTGGGAGATGTGGAACAAGAGAACCAAGAAGAAGACACAGAGAGCAGAGGTTTGGGACATTAAATTCTGAGTGCTGGTGGGAGATGTGGCTCCCTCCTGTGCGAAAAACACTGGAAGAGGAAAGAGGTGATGATTCAGTTTGTGGGTTCCAGCTGAGGGCAAAATCCGTCCTGGACCAACTGGAATTTCCTGCACTTGTCCTTAGGAAAGAGTGTGGGCACTTCATGGAGTTCTGTGGCCTCCCTTGGTGCAGGAGGGAACACACAGATGGAAAACCACGGGAGAGGGTTGTTTTCCCTCAGGAAGCTCAGCTGGTGGAGCACTGGGGCCATCCTGCCCAGCCACCCTGTGAAATGAGTAATGCCACCCTGGGAGCAGAACGAGGAGTGGTGGGAAGGAAAGGAAGGAAGGAAGGGAGGAAGGAAGGCACTTGTGCACCTTGTTTGGCTCTGTGAAGCAGCATGGGGGGATTCAGGCTGAGCAAAGTGTGTGTGCACTGAAATTCCTGTGAATTCTCCAGGAAGAGATGGAGCTGCGCCAAGGGAAACATAGGCTGGATATCAGGAAAATGTTTTTTTACAGAAAGGGTAATAAAGTATTGGAATGGTCTGCCTGGGGAGGTGGAGGATTCACCGTCTCTGGGTGTGTTTAAGAGAAGACTGGATGTGGCACTTGGTGCCATGGCTTAGTTGAGGTGTTGGGGCTGGGTTGGACTCGATGATCTCGGAGGTCTCTTCCAACCTAATGATTCTGATTCTGGTTCCTTGGGAGATCACAGGCTCTGCCTCTGCCACACTGCTTCTGTGGGGCTTGTTTGCACTGCTGAGGAATACTGACAGCCCTAAATGCTGACATGGAGCTTCTAGGGAAGTTCAGGAGTGAAGCTGCAGAGACCTGGAGCTGGAAGGATCGACTGTTCCTGAACATGTTTGAGAGAAGCATAACCTGCAGGACCAGGAGAGATATCATGGAATCATAGCACGGTTTGGATTGGAAAGGACCTTAAAGAACATCCCATGGGCAGGGACACCTTCCACTGTCCCAGGCTGCTCCAACCCCAGTGTCCAACCTGGCCTTGGGCACTGCCAGGGATCCAGGGGCATCCACAGCAGATCTAGGCACCCTGTGCCAGGGCTTGCCCACCCTGCCAGGGAACAATTCCTGCCCAAGATCCCATCCAGCCCTGTCCTCTGGCACTGGGGAGCCATTCCCTGTGTCCTGTCCCTGCAGCCCTTGGGAATTGTCTCTCTACAGGTTTCCTGGGGCTCCTTCAGGCCCTGCAAGGCCACCCTGAGCTCAGCCCAAAGCTTCTCCTGTCCAGGCTGAACAATCCCAGCTGTGCCAGCCTTTCCTCCCAGCAGAGCTGCTCCATCCCTCTGCTCATCCTGGAGCCTCCTCTGGGCTCTCTCCAGCAGCTCCACGTCCTCCCTGTGCTGGGCCCCGGGGCTGGGGCAGCTCTGCAGGTGGGGCCTCACCTGAGGGGACACAGGGGCACAATCCCAATCCCTTTCCTGATCCCCATACTGGAGCTCAGCCCAGGGCACAGGGGGCTCTGGGGCAGGTCCAGTTCTCACCCACCAGCTCCCCCAAGTCCTTCTCCATCTCCATATGGGAGGGACAGGATGGGATGTGCTGGCAAACTTGTCAGGGGAAGCTTGCAAGGCGTCGTTCTCCCGTTCTCTGCTGCTCCCGGCTTTATCCCCTGCATTTGCATTTGCATAAGCACCAAGTCAGAACAGAAGTTGAAAATCTCCCAGACAGCAGCGATTTGAAGTGCTGCCTGTGCAACTTCGCTGAAATATGCATGGAAGGAATTTCAGCTAATACATTATGAATTTTGGTAATGCCACGTCTCTGGCAACCTCAGATACAGATCATGAACATGAATATTTAGAAAATATTCCTGTAGTGAGGGCTTAGGCTCTGCTCCCAGGGAACAGGGACGGGAGGAGAGGGAACGGCCTCAGGCTGGCCCAGGGGAGGCTCAGCTTGGCCAGCAGCAGGAATTTCCCCATGGAAAGGGTGCTCAGGCCTTGGCAGGGGCTGCCCGGGGAGCTTTGGAGTGCCCATCCCTGCAGGCGTCACCTGGAGGTGGCACTCAGAGCTCCGGGCTGGGGACAAGGTGGGGATGGGTCACAGCTGGGACTCCCTGGGCTGGGAGGGTTTTTTCCAGCCTCAGGGATTCCCAGATTCTGGGAAAATTTGTTGTGTGTGTGTGTGAGCCTGCCTGTGCACACACCTGTGTGTCACACGAATGAGATTCTATTTTTCTGTAATCACACCAGGGTTTGGTTTTGTAATCACAGATGATTCTGTCTTGATGCACATTGGAGATAAAAATATTTGTATCAATTTTTCCTTTTATCCCTTCAGTTCCTGTTTAGTGACTCTCTGTTCCTAACGCATTTAGGGAATGGAAATGAATGATTTAATGAGCTATTTATAGGAAAAACCTTTGAAATAATACTTAAGGAGGACTTTTTTAATGGAAGAATTTATTTATGCTATAAAATTGGAATAAATAATTGCACGCTGTACAGAGCAGCAATTCCTTTCTGTCATATTTTTACAGTCTCCATAATATTCATATCTTTTAAAAAATTGAGTGATAACTTTCCTGTGGTGCCTTCCATCAAGACTGGTAAGAACATACATTAAAATGACAGTTCATTAGGGTGTTGCCAATGTAGCTGCAAAGCTTTCTATCATTTTCTGAACTGTTATTGCTTATATAATAAAGCTACCAGCAAATAATAATCTTCATGTCACACGCTGCTCCTGGGATGGATTTATTGAGGTGAATATAAAGCAATGTGAAGAAATGATTACAGGAAGGAAAAACAAGGAGTTACCCCATCAGTCTTCTACACTACTAAAGATGAAATGACTGCTGCAGTAAAATAATAGTGTGACAACTTTGTCACTTTATTCTCAAGATGGTGCTAAAGGACTGTGATCCTTTTAAATTTGGGGAATAAATTACAAAAAAAAAAAACCAAGCATATTTTGCTTTGTGTGAATTGATGTGATAGAAAGAAAATTGATTAATTTTTGTTTTAAAATGTGTATGTGCTTGGAGTGACACCAATTGGCTTTGTTAAACAGACTTTCCTCACACTCAAACACAGCTGGGTCCATCAGGTGACCAAATTTCACGATCAATTTAAGATGAAGCCCTTAATACATAAAAAAAATTCTGCTCCACTAATTCAACCACGAGCTAAAGACGCACGAATAGCCTGGATTTTTTTGGGTGGAAATGCAGCACAGGTTGTAACACTTGAACAATTTCTGGATTTTACCCCGTGATAACAAGCAGCACTCCGACCTTGTAGCTCTGAAGGTTCTGGTGCGCCACCCTTGGGAGAACCCACGGAGAGGGCAGAGCCTCTGGCAGCTGCTTTAGCTTGGATTTGAGGAAATTTATGGCTGTTTCTCTCTGTAAAATAACAAGCTGGCCTGCTGCTCTTGGGGTTTTTTTGGGGAGCAGCTCTGGAATGGTGGATAGATCCCATCCCGTCTCCAGGGCTGTGCTGCTGCCTGCTGTCACCCAGGGCCCTCACCCCACTGTGAGGAGGGGGTGATGAATTTCCTGCCTTGGAGGCAGGGAGAGATGAAAACTTCGAAAAATTCAAGAGTTTCCCTGCTCTACCTGTGAAAACACCTTCCTGGGGATTCTCCTGGATGGCTTTTCAAAGGTAAACATGTCTCCAGCTCGCCTGCCTTTGATCTTCCATCTCCAACAGGAGTTTTAACAGCAGCCTCTTGCCATATTGATTTATTTGAGTTTATGAAGGCTGTTTTCTTTATTCCTACAGGACTAGTGGGCAGAAGCAGCCCAGAAATTCTGAAAAAAATAAGAGGGGAAGTTGATTTTCTCTGTGTGGGGAATGTCTGCTGGCACAGGAGATGCTGAGGGCTCCTCTCCATCCCTACAGCAGGTGCAGGTGTCTGCCTGAGGGAGATTAATAATCTCTGCTGCTTCCTTCCTCCCTGGTTGTCACTTTCTGCCCGTGTTTTACATCTCCCCAAAGAGGCAAAGAGTTTTACATCCCCCCAAAGAGTTCTCCCCAATCCATCAGCACCGGGTGCCAGGGCCTGCCCACCCTCCCAGAGAAGGATTTTGATGTCACTGGCACATACCCTAACAAATCTCCACCCTGAATTTCCATCACCACCTCCTCCAATCTAATCAAAGGCTGTCCAAGAGACACAAATATTTATACATCCCCGACGTCTATGTGCCTATATATGTTTGTATAGATCCATTTCAGACACTGAAGGAAAACTTTGTGGACACGGAAATTGCTTCCTTTTAAATGAAAAAGAAAATAGAACCAGGTCTATTAATCCCTAGTACATCAAATATTACCTCTAGTTATGCAGCAAGAGAACTGAGGAGGATATTAAAGCTTGAAATTATTGAGCTGTTTGTGGAAGTAGTTAGTGAACGTGGGCAATAATCTGTTGTTTAAAAAGCAAAATCCCCAAGGATCTGGAGTCCATGTGTTCGGTGTGCAGGCATGGGGTGTCTATTTAATAGATTAATATTTCACGGGCCAAGAGCAATTTGCATGACAGACTGTAAATTAGAATGGCTCCCAAACCAGCCAGTACAAATGGATTCTGAGCAGTGTGAATCAATAACAGACAGTTCTCTAACAGCTTCCCCTCTACTGGGGGCACAGAAAAGCTCAAACACCACATCTGTCGTGCTGTTGCCACCTTGGGAATGTCTGATACGACACGTCCCACCCACATTTTTGTTCTCCTCAATTCTTTGACATTTTCTGTTGAAAATCCTGGCATGGAAACCAATAGCCCCATGTGGAAAATTAAGCTCCTCCCAGTCTATGCCTAAGAAAATCCATTTTTTTATATATATATACACAGGTGTGCAGCTGGCATTTATTTGAGTATAATGGCCTCATAGCCATGATCTGTGATGATCATGGAGAGACACTGTGGATGAGGATTTCCACAGGGACCCCAATTCTCTGTTTTCCTGTGTCCTATGTAGAAAACATTCACTGGAGCTGCTCCTCTGAAAGTGCTCCAGCTCAGTTTGCTGATGGCATCTTTAATTTGTTTGTTCTCATCAAGGAGACCATGAATCCCTCCTGTGCTTTTCTAGATCTCTAAAGAGTTTGCTGTGCTCCTCTCTTGCTGATCCTCAGCTCCTGTGCTCTTTCTCCTTGGATCTCCTTTATATGCACCTTTTATTTTCTTCTTTTTCTTTCTTTGTTTTACGAGCTCATGTTCATTCCCAGTGATCCTACATCCTTCTTCTATGATAGGATGATTCTTTTTTGTCATTTATTTTGTGTGAGTTATTTTTAAAAAGCCAGCTTTCCCCTTAAAAAAAAACCCAAACGAAACCAAAAACAAACAAACAAACAAAAAAACCCCAAAAACCAAAACAACCAAAAAACCCAAACCAAACCAAAACACCAACCCAACCCAAAATACCACAAAACCAATCAAAAGTCCCAAAGACCTCCTTTGATCGCCTCCATCCCTGGGGTCACTGCTCGTTTAGCTCCTCTCCCATTAGCCTGATCCCTCTATTCCAAAAATCATGGAATCTCAGGATGGTTTGGCTTGGAAGGGACCTTAAAGATGATTTAGTTCCACCCCCTGCCATGGGCAGAGACACTTTCCACTGTCCCAGGCTGCTCCAAGCCGCAGCCTCCAACCTGGCCTTGGGCACTGCCAGGGATGTGGAATCCACAACTTCCCTCTACTTTTGGCCCCTGTTCATTATCCCTCACCACAAAGCCTGATGGTTTTGAACAGTGAGTGATTCAAGGGCGTACTTCTAGTACCTGTAGTTTCAAAGAAATGTGGATTTGAGGAGGCTATCTAGGTGGAAATAGGATATTAAGATTCTCACCTTTCTCTTCTCTCTTTACAACTTTTTTCTGTTTCTGTTGGACTCTAATTCATTCTCTGATTTTTTTGTCTTAATATCTTTCAGGTCTATCAGACAGCTGAATGTTAATATGCCTGATAATGGGTTTTTTACTGTCCTCCTCTCTTCCAAACCTCTCTCTTGTCTTCATTGCCAGCTCTGGCTATTGGTGTGAGCAGAGGGCTCTGTTATTTTTGTCTCAATAGCACTTCACATTCTCAGCATCATTTTTAATTCCACTGCTTCCCCTCACTCCTTCACTGCTTGGTTGGGTGTTCTTGTACTGGTCTAGTGTTTCTTTTCTACCTGATCACATCCCTGGAACTGCTGTAATACAAACTCGGTGTGACACACAGAGAGTGAAGAACAGTCTGAAAATCTGCTGCCAAAATATCCCTTTCCTGCCTCTCTCATCCCCCTCCACTCTTCCCTGCTCCCACTTTTTTCTGCCCTCTGCCTGTGTTTTTTTTTTTTTTCTCTCTGAAGTTTCTTCTGCCTTTCAGAAAGCAGGAGGGATGAGATCCTAGTTTTAGACCCGCTCTTCTCTCCTCTGCCTCTCCACCCTGCACCTTTTATGAGTGGAAAGGCCCAGGAAAAGTCCCATCCTCAGGGAATCTCCAGGTCCCTGAATTACACATTTCTTGTGAGTGTGAACTCCCTGCTGCAAGAGCCGCATTCATGGCTTGCCACAGCATGGTGTGATTGCCTGATATCCTAAAAAAATGAAGACTCCAATGGGTGACTGGCATGGAAAGGAGGAGGAAAGAGTGCTTGGGAAGTGAATTATCCCCAGGGACAGCCACAGCTGCCTGGTCAGTCTTATTGAAAGGTTCTTTCTAAGCCTCAAGGCAAACACTATGAATTTATCAGTGCATTTCTGTGCATAAGAGGAAGAAACAAAGCAGCCTTTTTTTTTTTTTTGTCTTTTGTTTTTTTTTTTTTAAACTCTGCTGCAATCCATAGATGCTCGGCTGAGATGGGCTAATATTAAAAAGAAAGCACATTGTCACACTCTTCCCACACCTCCGAGCAACAGGCTGAACTCTACAGAAGAGACAGTACTCCCTAACATCTGACTGAAGCACATTGGCTCTCCCTGTGCCAAGAAGAGGATGGAAATGGTATCAACACCTTGCTTTAAAAACACTGCGAGCAAAGATTAAAAAAAAAAAAAAAAAAAAGAAAGAAAGAAAGAAGAAAAAAAAAAGAAAAGAAAATAAAACCAACCCCAAAAAACAGAACAGAAGGTGGCTTGTATTTGGAGCTGAAATTGTGATTTACACTGACAATTTCAGTGATAAGCAATTCCATTGCTTTTCTTTTTTAATTTTTTTAATTAATTTTAGAGGTTTTTTTACCTCTTAGCTGTCCCTGAGACTATAAATTACCTGGAGCACAGCAAAACACCAGCAGCTCGCGCTTCCTCCTGGGCAGCAGTGCCCGTTGTCCTTTCCCCATCTCTAAAAACAAGATATGCTCTGAAAGTATGAGATAAGAACTTTCCTTCCTTCCTTCCTTCCTTCCTTCCTTCCTTCCTTCCTTCCTTCCTTCCTTCCTTCCTTCCTTCCTTCCTTCCTTCCTTCCTTCCTTCCTTCCTTCCTTCCTTCCTTCCTTCCTTCCTTCCTTCCTTCCTTCCTTCCTTCCTTCCTTCCTTCCTTCCTTCCTTCCTTCCTTCCTTCCTTCCTTCCTTCCTTCCTTCCTTCCTTCCTTCCTTCCTTCCTTCCTTCCTTCCTTCCTTCCTTCCTTCCCCCTCTCTCCTCTCCCCTCTCCTTTTCTCCCTTTCCCCCTTTCCCTGTTTCCCCATTCCCCTCATTCCTCACCGATCCACATCCCACTGTGATTCCTCAACCCTCATAAATGCCGGTCCTTCCCCTGATCCTCCCCCCAGCAGATTCTGCTGTTTCAGTTCCCCAACATCCCTGGCTATATTTAGCCAATTTGTCTAACTGACTAGGGAAGAAAAAAAAAAAAACCCACCCTCCTTTACTTTCTGTAGGGAATACCAGCAAAGCAGCAAATATTGCCATGGCAACGAGCCTCTCAATCCATCAGGCTCCTGCAGTATCTAATACATAATCTGGAAGGCAGGGACTGGCATGGAAAAAATGAACACAACATATTGGCACTTCAGGATTTAATATCCCTTCCCCGTGACCTTAATTAGCTCACCTTATTTGGGGTAATTATCCAATTTTGGAGAGAAACTTCTCTTTTATTTGGCTTTCCCGAGGAAAGCCAATGTGTGATCGCCTTCATTAAAATGCAACTTTTGACTTTTTCCCCACAAACATGCCACAAAATGGGAGTTTCTATAGTAACACACAATGCAGGCTCCATTTGAAATTATAATCTTTTGATAAAAATGAGTTTCCCCCAGCCCCCTTCTCTATATATTTCCTTTTTCTTAAAAATTTGGGTTTGCCACTCTGGTATACCTCTTCTCTGTTCCTAAGGAAGTTTGAAAAGAGTTCCTTAAAATGAAAAAGCTCTGCTGAACTTGAAATTACACATTGCCACCCCTCGTTTTCATTTGTGCATTATAAACTTTGTGTCATTTGGTAACTTTTTCACCTCCTCTTATCCTTCAATTATTAAATTTGTTTGCTATGACTGTTTCATCCCATGGGGAAAAGAGAAGTGCATTGCAAGGATTGTTAGAAAGGCTTAGTGATAGGCCTTGGATTTTTAATCTTTTTTTTTTAGATTAATTCTATTATGGGGTCTGTTTATCACTCGTTCAATTTAATAATTTTAAAAGAAATTAATCCCTGACCAGTTTCAATAACATTTAAGAAGCATTTCCAGGCCGCCTGCTGCTGAGTGGGAAGATGCAGATCCGTAAAATCTTTTGTCAAGGCTTTGGAAGTGGAAGTGGGAGGGAAGGAGAAGAGAAAGATTTGATTGGAGCTGGGGTGTCCAAAATAGGAGCCTGCAGGAGTGAAATGTTTCATGGAGAGCCAGCCTGGCCTTAAAGTTTTCCAGGAAATCCACAACTTTTCCGGACAAACTCTTGTTTCCTGATATACCTGACTAGCAATCAGTGAGGTCACACCTCGCTGGGAACTACCCACTCAAAATTATTGGGATAAAGAAAGAATTTCACAGCGTTCATGAATCTCTCCCTTTCCTTTTCATGCTATGATCACGGGCACCTGATAAAATTAGGAGGCAGAGAAACAGTAGGAGTTTTTCTGTTCACTTTTCAGGGGGTTTGTATGGTGCTTTTCAAGATTTCACTTTGAAACATTACAGCCCAGCACACATGATTGAATGGATTCTAAAAATACACAGCCTTCACCCACAAATTAGTGCACCAGCATGAGTTACTTGTGCCTGAAATAGCAATACTCCCCTAAATAATAATGTTATCACCAAAAAGACACTCAACTGCATGCAAGAGCAATATGCCATAGGAAGCTAACTTAGCAGGAGGTCTGGAGATAGTTCTGTTCTGCTTTATTAAAAAAAAAAAAAAAAGAAAAAGAAAAGAAAATTTGCCAGTACACCATCCAGGAGATCTCAGAGGAAATTATTCTTTACCTGTCATCAAAAGAACTACTCAAACAATACTAAAACACAGAGCAGGAGAAGAAATTCAAACTGCCACCCAAACTGTCAAGCGAAAAGTATAGGTTTTAAACCTCAACAAAAAAGTGCCATTTCTAAGGACAGGGAATGATGTTGTTTGTTGTCCCTTGGTTTGCAGGTAGGTGAGCGAATGTTTCATGACACATGACACGACTTCATTGTGTAGGATCCCGGGAGAAACAGAGGAATCCTGTGATGTAGAGAGAGCAGGCTCAGGCTGACAATGATAAATATGTCAGACGGTGACAATCATTGTGTGATTTTGCTCTTGTGAATGAAGGAAAATGGTAATTGAAAGTGTCATGGTTTGGAAGCATAATCATCTCCCCATCACTCATCCTCAGGCAGTCGGAGGAGAAGGCAGCTTCCCTTTGTTCCATGTGTGAGGTGTGAGCTGCCTGCAGACTTGGATAGAGACAGGGAGTCAGGCAGGAGGGTCAGCTCGGACATCCCAGATCATGGAATCACAGAACCCTTAAAGCTAGGAAAGACTCCCAATGTCACAGAGTTCCAGCTGTGCCTGATGCCCACCTTGTCCCCAGCCCAGAGCTCTGAGTGCCACCTCCAGCCCTTCCTTGGACACCTCCAGGGATGGACACGCCAAACAAAAAGTGACAGCAAAAATGCAGTGCCCGTAAAAGCCGGGCCAGATGGATCCCTCCCTGCTTTCACGGGTTGTGCCTCAAATACCACGGTGCAGATGGATTTTGGGGGCTGAGGTGGTTTTTCTGCCGGGCGAAGCACACTGCCAGGCCTTGCACTCAGGGTTTGGTAACGCCAGGGAGAGCCTGGGAGCTTTCCAAGGGTGGGGATGGCGAGTTTACACTTTATTGACAAAGGTGTCTGTTCTCTCCAGCTCTGTCCTCATGTTTCCCCCAGGCCTGTGCTGGTGCTGCCTTAGCCTGTGTCACAGAGATGAGAAGGCTCCATGCTTTGAGCTCAGGGAATCACAGAATCCCAGGATCCCTGAGGCTGGAAAAGCCCTCCCAGCCCAGGCATTCCAACCCATCCCCACCTTGTCCCCAGCCCGGAGCTCCGAGTGCCACCTCCAGGTGACACCTGCAGGGATGGGCACTCCAAAGCTCCCTGGGCAGCCCCTGCCAAGGCCTGAGCACCCTTTCCATGGGGAAATTCCTGCTGCTGGCCAAGCTGAGCCTCCCCTGGGCCAGCCTGAGGCCGTTCCCTCTCCTGCTGTCCCTGTTCCCTGGGAGCAGAGCCCGACCCCCCCGGCTGTCCCCTCCTGGCAGGGACTTGTGCAGAGCCACCAGGTCCCCCCTGAGCCTCCTTTTCTCCAGGCTCAGCCCCTTGCCCAGCTCCCTCAGCCCCTCCTGGGGCTCCAGCCCCTTGCCCAGCTCCCTGCCCTGCCCTGGACACGCTCCAGCCCCTCCAGGGCTCTCCTGCCCTGGGAATTTGAGGTGCCTCAGCACCTCAGTGGTGTCAGGGGGCCAGGAGAAGTGCATCTATCTGAGGCACTTTACCACCAGCTGTGCTGGAACCACCTGTGTCTGCCCTGAAGGAACACAGGGTTTTATTTTGGATGAACCTTTCTCTTTTGCACTATTTTTTTTTATAGATACGTGGATTAAGAAATGTACTTACGGAGCATGAGTATGACAAAGTGGAGGGAGTTCAGCAAAGAACATCCAGGACTGGAGGCCCTGGATGCTGATGTGGATTATCAAATCTAACAGGGTGATTAGAGAGAGGTTCTGCAAGCTGGCAAATGTTTGAAGAAGGGAGATAGGGGAATTATTTAGGAAGAAAGAGCAATCTCTCATTACATGGCAGAATTTCAGTGGAGTGCTAACAGTGAGGATCAGCAGGTGAACACAGCTGTGTCCTCCTTTCCCTATGGAGAGAGGAGCCTATGAGACATTCCTGGGCAGGAACAGCAAAGGGAGTAATGCTGAAGTTGGGGATTGACTGATTTTGAGGAGCAGAACAGCCCCATTGTGCAATCCCTGCCATCCCTGCCTCTGAAAACACTGTTGGACTCCCTCAGAGAGGACAGATCTTGCAGGTCTCTGCCTTCTTGCTGGTTTATATTTTAACAGCTCTCTCACTGTTGGCAACGACTCTCACTGGAGTCTTTCTGGTTTTCTCCTCCATGCAGTTCAGGATATTTTATGGTGAAAGGAATAGTGGTAAATAAAGTTAGAAGAGGCTGAGCTGTGAGTATGGGCAGTCACTCAGCAATAACACACTTTGAATTAATGTGTTCTGCGCACGCACTCCCAGGCATTATTTGCCTTTAAGATGGGTAATACTGTCCCTGTTATCCCGTCAAATGTTTGGAGAGCAATGAAGGCAGGTGAAAAGTACAGTGAGAACAGAGTCCAGCTTTAGGGATTAATTTAATGCCTGATTAAAAGGCAATTAAAAGACATCTCTCCAAAACACCCTGATAAAACCATTCTCTCGTTGTTTATGTTGGAAGGTGCAACTGGGCTCTTTTTCCAATGAAGTTGGCTATTTGTCTTTCACATCAAATAGTTCATCTTGCCATGCTCTATGATATTTTCCAGTCATTGATTCTGGACATCTTTGCAAACAATTTTCAAAGTCTAAGGTTTGAAAAATCCAATACTTCCTGGTGCTACCTGTTTAACAGCTGTACTTGTACATCTCAAATGCTTCTTTTTTTCCGGATTGTTTTTCACTTAGCTGTTGATCAGCATTCTTTGCTGTCCCTCATATTCTGTTTCTTAGAACTAAAATCCATAATGGTCTCTTCTCTGCTTGATAAGGCTGATCCAGGACAGAAAGGTTTCTACAGCTTTCAGAAACAATAATCCTTTTTTTTTTTTTCACCCTTGAATTTGACTCACCTGCTCTCTGTGGAGACAATTGATTAGACATTTTTAATGACTTTTGAAATTCTGAGTGAATGTGAACTTCCTGCTCTTTACAGGTGGAAGCTGCTCTTCCAGGAGTGCACAGTGTTCACCTCTCCAGCTGAAGAAATTGGTTGGCACCTCTGGAAGATTTGAGTGGATGTTAAATAAATGTGGAAAAAGCTCTGCATTAGAAGAGCATTAAAATTATGAAACCAAGCCCTAAATAGAATATTGGAATGGTTTGGGCTGGGAAAGACCTCAAAGTTCATCAAGTGCCACCCCTGCCATGGGCAGGGGCACCTTCCACTGTCCCAGGCTGCTCCAAGCTGGATTTGAACACTTCCAGGGATATTTAAGGGGGCAATTCTCCTTGGCCCACAACTGAATGTGGAGATAATAATAATAATTGAACTTATTATTTGGGTATGATGAGAAAATGATGTCTCAGTAAAGGCTTAAACCACTTAAATGACATTTTTGACCAAAGTCCTCAAAATCTGGTCCTTAAAATCTGAAGTGACTTCAGCTTTCAATATTAAATTTCTCACATGCTTAAATTAGTTATAACTTCCAGCCCACCCAAGCATATATTTGCCTTCGAAAACCATCTCATTCCTAATTGTATCTCACACCAAAACTCACAGATTTTCCCTTCAGAAGATGTTGTTGCAATAGGACCATGAATTGGGATCTGTAGAGAGCAGTGTCCTGGGCAGCTGGGAAAGTGTTTTATCTAAAAGCTTTGTACCTAAACAACTTAGATGCAGCATGGAATCTAATCCCACTTTGCCCTGGGAAGGATGGGACAGGAAAACCCAGCTTGACTCTGCTGTGGGTCATAGGAATGCAAAGGAACACAGAGAATTTTGAAATAGTGGCAGCCTGACTGCAGCCTCTATTTTAGAAGTGGGTGATTCAGCAATCAGCTAATAAAAATAAAGGAAAAATATATAAAGGTGGAAGGAACAGGAAATACTCTGTTTCAAGGAGAAGAAGTGCAGTGTAGCCTGTATGTAATAACTGGTCCGAACTAGAAAACCAGAAATTTTTACTTCATTCATAATTCAGCTCTTGGTTATCTCATCCCTGAGATTTGGAATTTAATTTTCACGAAGATTTTTTAGCTTAGCCAAGGAATATTAGCAGAGCTATCAAAATTTAATATGTTTTTGAAAAACCCAAGCTTCTAGAATCAAATGACTTTGTGAGAGTCTTGGTTTTCATTTGGGAAGAAAAAAACCCCAATTTTTGTCCTTCACACTTGCAGAGAAAAGGTAAAGATAAGACCCTCAAAAGCTCAGAGAATGCCAAGAAAATGCTCTTCACAATGTTATATACCCAGGACTGGAAAAGCTGTCAATCATCTTCCTGCCTAAGACAGGTTTCCTTTGTTAATTATTGCACAAATAAGTTCACAGCTCTTCTAGGCCCCGTCAATGCATCACTGAGACAATAAAATTCCTGCTTTCCTGCATAATGAATTCCTGCTTTAGAATTTCATTCTCCCCTCAAAACCTCACCTTTGCCACAAAGAATAAACTGTTTTTTTTATTGAATGATAGCAATGTTCTTTCTGTTCTTTTGATTGCGCGCATCAGCTAATTTCTGCTGAAACAACGGAAACAACAACAATAATAAAATCATACCTATTCTGGTTACTTGTAATTCAAATTCAACCAAAGATTTAGGGAGTTCAGTTGGAAATAAATGTTATCAACCTACATAAGCAGTATTGAATCAACAACAATTAGATGTATCACATGCATCTGTAGCTTAATATTGGGTACAAAACTGCTTCTCCAGTAAGAACTGTGACAACAGAATATGAGATAAGGAAAATGCATATTGTGGGAAAGAACAGCCTTCCTATTCTGCTCTTGGCAAACTTCATAAAAAAGGATAACCAGAGGATAGCTGGATATTTTCAAAATAAATGACTCCCCCAAGCACAGAACAAATGTCTTTCTTGAATGAGTTTTCCAAGTGCTTTGGAGTTTTAGCTTTTGAATTTTGCATTTTGAGAATCTGCATTTTGTAACAAACGTGTGGCACTTGACACCAGTGTAAAACATTGAACTGGAAGTTTTCCCTTGGAAATGCTTTCTGCGAGTGAATAATCCGTGCTCTGGGCTGAGGAGATGGAAGTCAGGTTTTAGGATCAGCTCTTCAAGGCCTGACTCTGTACCTGCACAAGGGGTGTGCTCACACAGCTGCACCACTGACTCCTGGACACTGACAGAGTCATAGAACGGCCTTAAAGATCATCACATTCCAACTCCCTGCCATGGGCAGGGACACCTTCCGCTGTCCCAGGCTGCTCCAAGCCCCAATGTCCAACCTAGCCTTGGGCACTGCCAGGGATCCAGGGGCAGCCACAGCAAATCTGAGAATTCTATCCCAGCCCCTCCTCATTCACCCAGGGAAGGATTCCTGCCCAAGATCCCATCCAGCCCTGCCCTCTGACAGTGGGAAACCATTCCTTGTGTCCTGTCCCTCCGTGCCTTGGGAATTGTCTCTCTCCAGGTTTCCTGGGGCTCCTTCAGGCCCTGCAAGGCCACCCTGAGCTCAGCCCAAAGCTTCTCCTGTCCAGGTTGAACAATCCCAGCTGTGCCAGCCTTTCCTCCCAGCAGAGCTGCTCCATCCCTCTGCTCATCCTGGAGCCTCCTCTGGGCTCTCTCCAGCAGCTCCACATCCTCCCTGTGCTGGGCCCCGGGGCTGGGGCAGCTCTGCAGGTGGGGTCTCACCAGAGCGGGGCACAGGGACACAATTCCCTCCTAAATTCCTGCCAATAATTCTCTAGATGCAGCCCAGAAACCTGAACAAAAGGCAAAGATAAAAGGTGTAGTATTGGACAGAAAAAAAAGGTGGAAGCAGGAACGTTAAAATCCCCTATAGCAAGAGAGAAGGCACTGGATTTGTATTTACTGTAACGTACCATATGTTTTTCCTACATGTCATAAAACACTAATGCAAAATCATAGTATCTGCTCAAAAAATTCTAGACTACCCTGGCACGTGTAAATCTGGAAATGCTGTGGCTTTCAAGTAACTCAAAGCAGAAACATTTTCTCTCTTTATAAACTCTCCCTGCAAGTCTGACAATGCAATAGGGACAATTCAGGCTCAGACACCGCAGACAGGAAAAAGAAACCTTTAGGGGAAAGCACTTCATGATAAACCAACTCTCTCCTGAGGTTTGTCTGCTCCTGAAATTCCTTCAGGTTGGCTTATATTTTTTGTACCCCCCCGGAGTAAAATTCGTGGCATCCATAATTCAGGTTTTATCTGGAGTCATCTGAGGTCTCAGTATTCATTATTTCACTGTCTGTGGAAATACATCCACGGACATTTGGAGCTCACATTTTTGTAACAAATGAAGGAACATCCTTATTTTAGACCAGTTCTCCTGCCTCTGGCTGTCCTCAGGCAGGTGTGTCTGTGGAGTGACTGGACAGCAGAGCAAAGGGAGCTGGTCACTGCTGTGTCCCTGCTGCTGGAGCAGATCTTAATTGGATATTAGGGTCAGACATCCAGCCCTCCCCATTTTCCATCCCAGCCTGGAGAAGCTTCCCCCTGCCCATGTCACACATCCCATGCCACACGAGAGCCACGTTTCTGCAAAGCTGAGAACTTTGACATCCTCAAGCTGACTTTTCTTAAATACACTAACATATTTGGCTACTCACTAAATATCTTGTAGTGCTCATTCCACAAAGCATTCCCAATGAGGATCATTCCTGAGGACTGGATAGTTCTGTAGAGGATGTTTCTCTAAACAAATTTTTCATATTGGCCAAATAGGTCAGGATGGACGTTTGATTCCTTCCTCTGATGTTAAATATTTGCTCTCCTACCTTTCCTGTTGGGCTTTAGCCATTCGCAGGCCTGGTGATGGTATTTGGTTTAAAAATGATCACCGGGGCATGGGGAGCTTGAGAAAAACAGGGAGAAATGAAAACAAAAGTTGCAAGGAAAATAATTTCATTCTTGGCTTCGTGGATAAGCTCAGCTTTTAAGTATTCTGAGGTTATTATGAGGAAAATTGACTAATTCAGGCTATAAAGAAATTTTAAAATGCACATGGATTTTAAGGCATTATAAAGGAATTCTTGGACATTTCCCTGGGGCTCAGTGTAATTGTGGTGCCTTTCTATTAATTCTGTGCAAGAGTTGTAAAATAATAACTTGAGGCAAAGAGTGGTATTATTTGGTATTCATTTCTGCTTCTGCGTCAGCTCTTAGGGACTATCCTGAAAAATTTAGCAGAACATTTCTTGCTCGTTTGTACTTTAACTGTTGTATTAAAATTATTTTTCCCCTCACGTTTTTTTTTTAACTTTCAAAGAAAACAGATCTCAAGTACAAGGCTCTGCCACGATACCTCATCTCTTTCCATCACCATAAAAGTTCTATGGAAGGAGGACAGAAAATAACAATAACGCAGTTTTTTTTCCTTACCAATGTTCCCTACAATGTGACAGAGCCTCTGAGAATGGAAATGCAAAAATGTGTTAAAAATACAGACTGTTATTCCTGCTGGCAAAAAAACCCCAAAACTGCCTTGGAACAACCTCTGCATCAGTGTTCCCTCAGTCTCCCTCTTGGTGTGTGGTGTGATGTGAATCTCAGGTCCAGGGGCTTTGATTAGTGCAGAAACATCCAGAAAATCTTTATGGGGGAGAAGGAGGAGAGAGCAGTGCTTGGCGACTTCAGCAGGGTGTTCTGATAGAGAGAAAATACAGAGCAGTGGAGGGAAGGAGATTGATTTTTCCTGGGGCTGTGCAAAGATGTGAATAGAGGAAAGAGAGGAGAGCAGCTCTTGAGTGAAACAGGAAGGCAGGTAATAATTGTTATATTGGTACTGTGATCAAGCCATTTCTCCAGGTCTTTGAAACCCTCTCAGGCCTTGAATGCCCTCCTTTTTTTTTCTTATTTCCAAGAAAAAGGCTGTGCAGTCCAACCCAGAGGCCCACCCTACTCCATTTATCTCATTTTATTCTGCACCAGCTTTAAAATAAGCACTGCGGTACATTTACTAAGGATTTTATTTACACTCGCAACGCTGTCTGGGATTTATTAAAAAATATTTTAAAATGCCATGAAATGATCTGAAAATTTCATAAAAGCCTCACACAAAGTACAAAAATATCCCCACATAAAGCAGCAGTAAACCCTTTAAGCATCATTCTGTCTCAAAGAAATCGAATAAAATAATTGGCAGAACAAACACACATCGTAAAGGAATTGCACAGGGCATTTCTGGGTTTGTGTTCTCAATCAGTTACAAAATGTTCTGGAGGCCTCTCCTCTGACTCTTCAGAGCAGTCAGAGGGTCTGATTGCTTTCCCCTAACAGTTTTTGCCAATATTCCTTTGCCCGGTTCCAGAACGGTTGTGCTAAGTCCAGCAAGTGCCTCACGAACAGCGGGGAGATATTATTTATCTGCTTCCATCTTTGATAACAGATTCCTCCTTTGTTCCATCCATCAAGGCATAATTACACATCTATCCAACATCCAGCAGCACCAGATGCGGTCCCAGGACGCTTCTAAGGGTAATACTGGACATTCACAGAGATTAAAGGAGCAAAATTACCATTCTTACAGCAGAGCAGCCTGGTGTCACTGTCCTTTTGAGCCTTGCTAGGCTGTGATGTTGTAATTTCCCCTGTTACCACCCCAGCTTGGCTGCACCATGATGAAATACTTATTTATATTTATATATATATATATGTATTTATACTTTTATATATATACTGCAGCAATATAAAATCAGAGAAACCCAGAACAGTTTGTGTTGCAGCAGCCCTCTTGGTAGAGGGTAGAAATGAGCCGAGACAGACTTCTTGTTTATCACAGCATGAAAAGGGTCCTGGTTTATTCATCTACACAGCTCAGCCATCCTGACCCCAACTATTTACTGACTCTGACTGCAGCAAGCTCCTACTGCAGGTCTCCCTTGCAGCTTCTGACTGCTGGTTATTTCCTGCTAAACTATAGCTGTAGGTATTAGTTTACAGACTCTGACTGCAGGCTTTTACCCAGCTAGACTGTGGCCTCAGGTTCCAACCACAGGCTCTAACTGCAGACCCAGACTGACCTCACAGCAGTGATGTGAGGATCCATCCTTAGGATCCTTCTCCTCACCAGCTAACCCACTCCCTTGTATCACACTTAATCTCTACTGGATACAGGTATGACTCATCAGGGTGAGGCAGTATTGGGTAATTAAAGTGTCAGTTACTAATCAAGGATGAGGTCACCTGTATTCCCTTCTCCTACAAGTTTGGGTTGGATGGGACCTTAAAACTCATCCAGTTCCACCCCTGCCATGGGCAGAGACACCTTCCACTGTCCCAGGCTGCTCCAAGCCCCAATGTCCAACCTGGGCTTGGACACTTCCAGGGATCCAGGGGCAGCCACAGCTTCCCTGGGCACCCTGTGCCAGGGCCTCCCCACCACCCTTGGCAGAAGGGTTGGAACAAGAAGATCTTTAAGATCTCCCAGGCCTGCTGCACCTTTTTGTGGGATTGGCTGTTCCTGGTACTGAAATCATGTTTTAATAGCTTGTAGTGATGCCTTTGCCCTGCAATGACACAGGGAAGGAGACACAGGGAATAATTTCAAAAGGTAACAAAGGGATTTGGGAGAGTAAAAAGTGAGGGAAGTGCTGCCCTAGGAACAGGCCTTCTGTACACAAGCAGAAAAAGGTGACTGGAAAGAAATTTCTGATATAAACAAGTTGTGCATATCTGTGTTTCTGTCTTTCTGTAGTCTCCGGTTAAGCAGAGTGAAATATTTCACCTTTTTTAGTCAGTTCATTTGAGATTCCATAGGCTTTGGAGCTGATAAATTTTGGGTAAGAGGCGGTGGTCTACCAGGATCTCACCCTAAATGCTCTCCAGATTTTTTCCACAAATGAATTATCCAGCCTGAGTCTCCCAGCTACAAAAGCTTACAGCCTCTACTCCATCACCTAGATCCCAAAATATGGCAAAAATACAAACTGCTTCTTGTTGGGCGCACACTTAAGACAACACAAACCTCTCACAAACCAGAGAAACCAGCTGAAAGCTTTCCAGATACATCTCTGGGCATAATTCCTGTTGGATGAGTGTGGCTCAGGGAACAATCCTGAATAATTGCACTGGATTTAGAGTGACCTTCTGTAAGCTTGTAAAGGAACACATGAATCAAGTAAATTAGGCACTTATTAAACCCACAATTAGTTACATTCTATTAAAAAAAAAAACCCTCAGGCTCACAAAGTCAAACATGGAGCAGGTTCTTTGCTGGATTTCAGCCCAAACAGAAGCAGTGCATGAAGAAAATCCCCCAGTTCTGGGGATTCCTATTTTCTTTTCTATTTTTTTTTTTTTTTTCTTTTAGGAGTGGAATGATTTATGGTGAATTTAGGAGTGAACACAGGGCTGAATGAGATCCCTGGATGCAAGCACTGCGTTCTGGGTTTATGAGAGGGAGGGGGACAGATGGAAAAAGGAAGTGGTTGAACTTCCTATTCGTACTCACTCATCGACTCTGTCAATTTGGCCATCTCTGTTTCTCTTTGGGGCTTCTCCTGGGGGAACAGACAAAATGAAAAACAAATATATATATGTAATATAGAAATAGAAATACGCCTCAGTGCAAGTGGCAATGTGAGGGGAGGACATTCATCCATGATATATTTCTATTTTATTTAGGGACTTAATTCTCTCCTAAATAGCCTGAACCTCTGTGGGCTTTTCTTTTTCTTGTAATTTCTCAATTTTTCCTACTATGAAGTGTGAAGCTTGTATTTATTTATCTGTGTGTATCTAGCTGGAGAAATTGAAATTATTCAACCAAAGTGATAACGGAGGAGGAAACCCTCCTCTGGTTTTCACTCTCTGCTAAAATACTCAAGTGTGTTAGGCCTTCCTGACAAAAGAGCAACCCACAAACCACTTAGACTGCAGGAAAAAAGCACTTCTTTGGAAAGAAATAGATTTAATATGGGAGCTGGAGTGTGTGGTGTGGCACTGGGCTGACACTGAGATGAACTAAGATACTTGAGGGACTCCAATCAAACCTGATGGTCTTTGTCTCTTGTTCCTTGCATTATCTTTTTTAATTTGGTTTTTTTTTTTTTCGTTTCAGACACTTGTAGCTGTTGTAACAAAGACAGAGGCTTGGTCAATCAAGAGCCCTTGAATTTGGTAAAAATCCGATTTCCCATAGCACAGCTCAACCAGAGCAGTGGAGGCTTGGCCCAATCTCCTGATTTCAGAGACAAAGTTTGGGATTAATGAAAACTGCAAAGCCCTTGAAGCTCCAATTAAATGGTTTTGAGAGGATGGTGAAGCTGTTGTGACCCCATCTGAGTGACTGAGCCCCACCTCCCCACCCTGCACCTGTGCCAAGGCTTTGAGAGTGGCTCTCCTGGGCTCTGGTGAGCAGATCTCAGCTCTTTTTTCCTCAAAAAACCTCAGCAAGAGAGAGAATTTCCACAAAAAATAGGATTTTAATCGGCGGTATCCCCAAACAGATGCTCCTTATCTCAGCTCTGGGACAAGGTGCAGGTTTTTGGGCAAAGTGACCTTCAGTAGCTGCTGGAATGGCTGGGGATGGGAGTCAGCATGGTGACATCTGTCTTTGACTGGGTCTGTGCTAAAAACAGCACCGGGGAAAGGCACAGCCTGAGAATTGTCCTTGCCAGGTGTTACTTGGCAGGAAAATGTTCTTCTCCAAGGCCCATTGGGTGTGACATGAGCAGACCCTGCTGCAAGGGTGCCAGGCTGCTCAAGGGAAAAGCCCCTTGCCTTATCTAAGACAGGATCAATTCCTAACTCCAGAGGAGCTGAAGTCTGTCCACCTCTACCTTAGAACCTCAGGATCCCAGAGGATGGAAAAGCTCTCCAAGGTCATCAAGTCCAAACTGTACCCCATCCCCATCTCATCCCCAGCCCAGAGCACTCAGTGCCACCTCCAGGTGACACCTCCAGGGATGGGCACTCCAAAGCTCCCTGGGTAGTTCCAAGGCCTGAGCACCCTTTCCATGGGGAAATTCCTGCTGCTGGCCAAGCTGAGCCTCCCCTGGGCCAGCCTGAGGCCGTTCCCTCTCCTCCTGTCCCTGTTCCCTGGGAGCAGAGCCCGACCCCCCCGGCTGTCCCCTCCTGGCAGGGACTTGTGCAGAGCCACCAGGTCCCCCCTGAGCCTCCTTTTCTCCAGGCTCAGCCCCTTGCCCAGCTCCCTCAGCTTCCCCTCACAGCCTCTCCTCTCTTCTAAGTAACTTACTCCAGTCCTGGTACGAAAACCTAAAGAAATATTTTCTATACCAAACAAGCCACTACCTGCACTTCAAAAAGTTGGACTTCTACTGTTAAAATAAAAAAAGAAAAAGAAAAAAAGAAAAAAAAAAAGCTTAAATGTCACAGTAATGGGAACCACTGGCATTCATGAAACAAGCAGATAATGCTTTAGAACTGTATTCATACACCCCGGAGTGCATTATATATGAAAAGAAAGGTTTAAGGTTATGTCCTGGATCTGAGTGAGGACGATGCCCTAAGCCATGCTGATAATGTGGCATCCAGCATCAGATTCATGCTTTGCTATGAAAGGAAAAAAAAAGGAAGGAATTGAAGAAAGAAGTGGCACGAGAGTGTAACTTTTTTTTACGGATAGAAAGGTCCTCTATGAAAGTTTTTTTTTTGCATGGCATTAATCATCAAAGGAAAGCACAGCACTCTAAAAACCATCAGGAATTTGTGTCCATGGTGATTTATAATGTGACCTTAAAACACCTCCTTTTGCTACAGAACTCAGACTTTATCAGAAGTGAGCAGTTGGGAAAGATCAATTTGAGCCCTGAAGATGGAGGGGTGGATTTATTAGACTAATAACAAATTGACATTAAATATTATTACTTCGGTCTTGCTTATTATTAAATAACTTTCACTAATGATGAAGTCTCTCATGACAAAGGAGACTTGAACGGCATTTCATTTGAGAAAAGAAAAGTATTAAATACCATATTTAAGGACCAATTTAGAAGTTTTGGAGTTCATTTTACCAGGACTACTGAAGTTCTGGTCTTCTTTCTTTAGTAGCTAAACGGATGTTTTTTATGCATGTAATTTCTGAATATTAATTTTTTAAAATGACATCTGATTTCCAGTTATTTTTATTGAAAAAAACCCACCTTTGCTACTGTTATCAATGAACTTAAGACACTATGAAATTATTATTTCATATTTCGTCCTTTTCCCTTTCTCTAATGATCACTAGGATATGCTCACATACACCCATGAAGGTCTGAAAATTAGGAAAATTTTTCCACTCATCTGTTTCATCAAAATGGAATATTTTAAGGGAGCTAGAACACCTCTAAGAAATTTGTTTTTTGATGGCAGATAAAGAAGGAATTCCATCCTCTCTGACAGAATGAGTTCTAGCAGATTAACTTGGGGGAGAATCAAACAGTAAAACATACTTTTGTTCCCTGATTTTAGCAGATGTGAGACAGAGACTGACAGCAAAGTGAGATTTGCTGCCTTCAAAAAAACCCCAAAATCCAAACCACAAAACAAAACAACAAAAAAAGCAAACAACAAAACGAAACAAGATTTAAAAAAAAAGCAAACAACGCCGTGTTTCATTTCAGGACAGGAGCTGCCTTTAAGGGCTGGCTGTGGTTGTATTTCCTCTGGAGATTACTGAGTAAACAAGAATTGCCACCACAGAAAACACACCAAGAAATGCAGGACTCATTTTTTTAATCTCTCCTAACATAGCCATGCTCATATTTCAGGATTTTTCGTAGCTCTGTAGTCAGCATGGAGTGATTTCGGCAGGGAATTTTGAACCCATGGGCTGCTGCTGCCAGCGCCTGCTCTGAGATGAAGAACCCAAATCTCCCACAAACTCAGAGGAGCAGCAGAACCAGACCCTGCTCTTGTTGGTGTGTGGATGTGTCTACACGGTCACTGACTTCCTGGGTGCCTAAAAAGCAGCAAATTCTGCTTTTCATCCTCGGAATGATGTGCACTCTCCGAAGTGCCAGCAATAGGCGATGTTGTGGTGCAAGGAGGGATGTGCGAAAGTTAAATTATGGGAAGCATGATAACTTCATCTAGCAAAAAGGGTCACTTAAAAGGCTGCTTTGAACTTTTTGTATTGTTTGTGAGGTCTTTCATTCATCTGAGGGTGTAAGAAAGATGCAAACTGTTGTTTTCTAATGGAGTTTTCTTTTTTTTTTTTTTTTTTTTTTTTTTTTTTTTTCCCTCATACACGTCAAGGGTACTCAGACAAGCAGAAATAATGGCCTGTGGCTAATGATTGAAAGGGAATGTCAGAGAACTGCTAACCCAGACACATGTGCCTTATAACAAATTTCCCTCTTCTCCTTGCTTTCCTGCTCCATGCAGGACAAACAGTAGCACTGGATATGCTGCCATATCTTGGAGACAGAGAATGACGTTTTAGGTTGGGAAGGACCTCCCAAAGGTCAGCGGGTCCAACGTCAGCCAGGACAGGTGTAGTTACAGGAGGTCACTCAGGACCTTTTCCAGCCAAGATTTGCTGTCTCCAAGTGTGAAAATTTCGCAGGAGAAGGTTGGATCAAATTCCAGATGGAAATCAAAACACTGAGTTCCTAGGTCACTTGTCTCGTAGTGGAATATTCTTGGACAGGACAGTGGATGAACTCCTTGTGATTTTTCTAATGGAAGGACAAGGGCACAACCTGAAACTCCCTCTCCAGTGGCTGTTGGCTTCAGCTGGCACTGATTAATGAGATCATTATATTTATTTTCACAGGGTCACAGGATGGGTCAGGCTGGAAGGGACCACAGTGGGTCACTGGTGTCACCTCCCTGCTCCAGCAGGGCCATCCCAGAGCACAGGGCACAGGGCTGTGTCCAGGTGGCTCCGGAATATCCGCAGGGAGAGACTCCCCAGCCTCTCTGGGCTCTGCTCAGGGCTGGGCACTGCCCAGGGCAGGAGTTGTGCCTCCTGTGCAGGGGAATTGCTGGGCTCAGCCCCTGCCCGGGGCTCTGGGGCCATTGCTGGGCCTGGAGCAGAGCCTGGGGCTGCTCTGCCCTCCCTGCACAGGGGACAGACAGGGACAGACATGGGGACAGACAGGGACACCCAGGGACACCGATGTCCCCTCTCCCTGGGGCTCCTTTCCAGGCTGAGCAGCCCCAGCTCCCTCAGCCTTTCCTGGCCACGGAGATGCTCCAGGCCCTTCCTCAGCTCCAGGAGCTCCTGTCCCTGCTGTGCTGAGGATCCAGGGCTGGACACAGCAGCCAGAGGAGCCTCCAGGGCTGGGCAGAGGGGCAGGATCAGCCCTGACCTGCAGGGAACGCTCAACCCAATGCCCTCCAGGATCCCATTGGCATTCCTGCCCCCAAGACACTGCTGTGTCAGGAACAGCTCGGTGTCCCTCAGCAATCCCACATCCTTCTCCAAAGGTCACCCCCAGGCCGTGCTGGTGCCTGGAGTTATTTATTCCCAGGTGCAGGACCCTGACTTTGCCCTGGCTGAATTTCAGACAGCTCTTCTCTGCCCATCTCTCCAGCCTGTCAAGGTCCCTCTGAAAGCCTGCACAGCCCTCAGGGGAGGGTTTGTTTGTTTGTTTGTTTGTTTCCTGCATGGCTAAAACATCTCTTGTACTTCTGTTGGCTCACAAGTGCAGAGTTTCACCAACACACCAGAGATCTGCTGAAGTAATCCAGAACTTTGGCTAAAATTTCTAACAGTATTTCATCAGCTGTGGATCAGAGTTCACATCCATTATATCCATTATACATCATTATATGAGGCTTTCTTACTTTTGAAGTAGCAAATCCCTGGTAATTCAATTGACACATCCTTGAAGGCAATAGCTCCTCAATCACTAAGTACAAATTCAATGAGCAAGAAGCAAAGAAGAACCTTTTTGGGAATTTTAGCTCAGGGTAATCTATCTTGGGATATCTTCAATTACTTTTCAAACTACACGAAAACGGTTTCACGTTCGAAACATTATTAAGTGGGAATAATAGAATTTAATTTTATGGAGTGTCTTTCCTCCTCGTGACATCTCCAAAAGCTTTGCAGTAATGGATTAGACACAGGTTCTGGGGCTATGATGTGTAGGCAAAATGCAGCTCTCATTATGTGCTATTCATTCCAGCAATAGCCTATACTCAGCTCTCAAAAGCAGGGCTAATTTTAAGTGGAGAGGGATTGTTGGAAGGAGCTGGAGCTCTTCCTTTGGAAAAACTCCGTAGGAACTACCATTTCTATCTGCAAACCTATCCAACAAAGGAAAAAAAATAGCTTAATAGCCCATCTTTAGGCCTTTGAACAATGAGATACTCTGTGTTATTGCATTATTTTACTATTACTAGAATTCAAGCTTTATGCAAGGCCTGCCTAAGCCTGTGGGAGTTGCTTTTCCTGCCTCCCTGTCCCAAAATAAGAAAGAAATCATATCTTGTTTATTTTTCCTCTTCTGCCTTGCCTGTCCCAAGAAAGGAGGTTGGTCCCAACTGCCTTTTTTCCCCCCTGGTTTTCCAGAAGTAAGTGTTGGGGCAGGATCTATAAAGGCAATTTTGTGCAGAACCCAGCACTGTGTGATCTCCAGCAAATTGGCTTCATCCTCAACCACAAAGCTGAGCACTAATCTGCACTCCCTTGCAGTGATCCCAGCACTTGAATGGCTCAGAATGTATTTTATAGGAATATCCTGTGCTTGGCACAAGAGGTGATTTCAATTTGCATCAGCTGGAATGAGCTTAAAATACAATATTTGAATAGATGGAGTGAGCAGAGTTCAAGGAGGGAGTTCCTGAGCTGGGTTCACTGGGGTTATGGAGCAGCAGGGGTGACTTGGGCTCATTAATGTGTTCAGACCTCATAAAACACTCTCAGGAGCTCCAAGATGTCTTACATGGGGGGAATTTGCATTAGCAGCAGGAGGAACTGAATTTATTTCCCTGGGTTCTAGAATTGAGGTTTTTTTTTTTTCTACATTCATCCTAATTTTTGGTGAACTTACTCATCGTTCACACTCGGTCTGTGAAATATGTATGGGAAAAATCTCTGGGATTTTTTTTTTTTTTCCGAGGCAGAAAATCAAGCAGCAGTTCCAGAGGAGCTTGTCAGATCCCCTCAGACTCAAGGGACAAAGCTCACAGAATTTTTGGGTTAAACCCACTGCAAATGCAGTGTCCTTCTCTAAGTGGAGGAACAATTATTCCCGTATTAAACAGTGGGGATGGTGTGTGGTGGTTCTGAGTGTAAGAAATCCTTTTAGGAGCAGAATCAGCAGATAAATTTTACTGTCTGCTGTGCAGTAAACAGGAACAGTTTTTAATGCTCTTGTATCTACCAGGCCATAAATAAATAAAATATAATTTGAACAAGATAAAGAGAGAAAAAAAAAAAAGAGCATTTGCAGGAGAGAGAATATTCATATCTATGAAAAAAAAAAGTGAGAGAGAGAGAGACAGACTTTATGGTTTTGACATTTGAAGTAAGATCTAAGCTGTAGCAAGTCTCAGGTTTTCAGTTTTACTTAACCTGAAGAACTTCACAATTTTAGACTATAAAATTCTATTGCAGAGGACATGAAACTGAAAACTTATTAAAAAATCCTGCCTTTGGCAGGAAAACCTCAGAGCTGCAGGAATCTGAGTATCCTTAACTTACAGTGGTGACAGTGACAAGGAGATGCAGATTATTTTAGTAACAATTCTGGCTTAGGTTAACAAAATAAATAAATTTGGGTATACACAGGGCAAAAGTGAGAGCAAAGCAAGGTTGTGGTGTGATTACATGATTGGAGGCAGCTCTATTTTCTTATTTCCTTTGCTCTAGAGGGTGAACTCCAGCAGCTGAATTTTCCTCTCCCACTACAAAGATCCCACAGAGAGTCAAAAGATTTGTTTCCCTAAGATTCCAGAAAAAATCCATCTATTCCATGACAATGAGTTGGGCCGACTGATCTCCACGAGAGCTTCCACTCCATGAGAGCAGAGAGCATGAAACTGGAAACTTATTGAAAAAATCCTGCCTTTGGCAGCAAAACCTCAGAGCTGCAGAAATCTGAGTAACCTTAACTTACAGCGGTGACAGTGGCAAGGAGATGCAGATTATTTTAGCAACAGTTCTGTCTTAGGTTAATAAAATAATTTGGGTATCTACAGGGCAAAAGGGGAAGCAAAGCAAGGTTGTGGTGTGATTACATGATTAAAGGCAGCTCTATTTTCTTCCTTTGCTCTAGAGGGTGAACTCCAACAGCTGAATTTTCCTCTCCCACTACGAAGATCCCACAGAGAGTCAAAAGATTTATTTGATTCCCTCAGATTCCAGTAAAAATCCATCTATTCCAAGACAATGAATTGGGCTGACTGAACACCACAAGAGCTTCCACTCCTGCGTTTTCCAGCCAACAAGCTGCGTGTTCTGCCCGCTTTTGAGGAGCTCAGCTTGGATGTTCTGACAAATTATGGATGCAGGTAATTGCAGTGGAGGATTTCAGTCTTACACCCAGCATTTCCTGCCTGCACTGTGAAATCAGGCGAGTGTAAGTTCACCCTGGAAATCAAGGAGAATATCCTGGCAACAAAGTGAGGCAGGGATGCTACACTGAGAAGGTTTGAAAGCTTTTTACTTAGGCTTGGACAAACCAGCATAAATTACATCTCAGCAAAAGGTCTTCAAGGCAGAGTGGATAATCTTATGTATGCTCTGCCATGGAAATCTGCAGGCTGCAGGTGGGGTGGCTGTGTGCAGTTAATGCATGGTGAAAAGCTCTATTTTCAGTGGAAATGTTCTTACCAACGCAGAGACCTTTGGATCAAACTCTTAAGAAACTGCTGTTTTTCTTTTTAGGGCAAAAATCATGAATATATTCTGAATTGTAAGAGGAGAAATGTAAGTTACCTTGAGAATAACAGCAGCTACCCTGTTTTTTTTTTTTTTAATAAAAAAAAAGAGTTGGTAGAAACCCAGAAGAGGAGATTCTCTATAGAAAAGAGACTTAAAAATGCTTATCCAATCTTTTCAGCTGTTAATAATGCATATGTAGGGGTTTTTATGGGCTCATTGCTTCTGTGTCCCCCAAAGGGAAAATCTCAACTGGTTGTTTGTATTCTTGCGGCATTAAATTCCAGATTTCAATAAGAATCACTTTAAGAATATTTACAGACTGAGGATTTCCGATGAAAAATATAAGTAGAAGCATTGCCTGAACTAATCTAGAAACCATTATTTAAACTATTTAAGAGAATAATGATCTAATAAAAGATGTTTTGTTTATTACTTGCCTCGATGCATTATAAAAATAACTCATAACTGCACAGAGCAGATCAAACATCTCAAACCTGAACCTATTTCCTCGGGTACCTTGTGAGACTTAAATGATGAACACAGAACAAGAGGAACTGACATTTCCCTTTGTTTTGTGCTGTGATCATGTTCCCTCAATGAAAGTTCTTAAACAAGAACTGTCTGCAGTGTCAGGTTTGGCTCCGATTGAATAATACCGAAGTGTCTCACACAGTTTCCAATTTTAGCAGCCTTTTGTTGTTAAAACTATCTCAAAAAAAGAAAGAAAAAAAAAAAAAAGAAAAAATAAGAAAAAGAAAGAAAAATCTTCAAAAGCTATGAGACGTTGGGAAAGAACAAGTAAGGTGTCAGATGAATGCAAAAATGCTAATAATGATAATACCTCCCTGTCCTACTGAAAAATACCTGAAAACACCTCCCATTTACTACTCCCTGAGAGAAAATAGAATCTTTGGTTGCTTGCGCAGATCTTTTCGGGCTAAACTCAAAAAAGCAATAAAAAAAGAGAAATGCTGATGTATTGCAGCTTTTGCTTTACCTTCACCATTAACTTTTCAGAGCTAAGGAAGGCAATAATAGGATCTGCAGCAGAAACGGAGCAAGTGTGGATACTTGGACAAAGCCTTGGGGTTTGTGTCCCTAAATTCAGCCCACTGAAAATTTGGATGCAGGGTCTAAGCAGGTTTTTTCGGTAGCACCAAGTGAGGGAAACCAGCACCTCCACAGGGGACTTATCCAGGGGGCTCAAGCAAAGGAATCACTGGGGGAAGTGCTCAGCTCATCAAGGATGGAACTGAGCTGACCAAATGTGACTAAATATGTGTTAAATGGGTCGGACAGGGGGTGTGAGGCCAGCTCTCTCCGAAATCCCGGAGTTATTGTGCTCCCTGTGCCGTGCCAAAGGTTTGCTCCCACCCCTCGCCTCCTGTTCTCCTCTCCCCCACCTTCAGCCTCTTCATTTCCTTCTCTCTTGTCTTACCCAGCCCATCACCTTTCCTAAAACAGTCTCCCTTTCCTTTTTCCTCCAGCTAACTTTATCCCTCACCTCTCCCCTGCCTCTCTTCACACTCCCACACTTCCCGAAGGAGCAGGTGTGGAAGGAGCGTGCGGCTGGGAGCTGTCACAGGGAGCATCCTCCTGCTCTGCCCCCAGTCCCACACGTGGGATTATCCTCCCTAAACAGCCTGAACAGCCTCGGGGCAGGGGCTGCGCTGCCTGAACCCCCACGGCTCTGGCACAGCTTCACCTCCTCACTTCAGGCTGTGGAGATATTTTGGTAATTAATGTGTGCAAGAAATTATCTCAGACTCACAGGATGGGTTGGGAGGGACATTAAAGATCATCTCATCCCACCTCCTGCCATGGGCAGGGACACCTCCCACTGTCCCAGGCTGCTCCAAGCCCCAATGTCCAACCTGGCCTTGGACACACACAGGGATCCAGGGGCAGCCACAGCAAATCTGGGAATTCCAGCCCAGCCCCTTCCCCCCTCCCAGGGTAGGATTTTTTCCCAACATCCCACCTCAACTTGTCATTTCTTAGTTTGAAGCCATTCCCTGTGTGCTGTCCCTCCATGCCTTGGGAATTGTCTCTCTCCAGGTTTCCTGGGGCTCCTTCAGGCCCTGCAAGGCCACCCTGAGCTCAGCCCAAAGCTTCTCCTGTCCAGGCTGAACAATCCCAGCTGTGCCAGCCTTTCCTCCCAGCAGAGCTGCTCCATCCCTCTGCTCATCCTGGAGCCTCCTCTGGGCTCTCTCCAGCAGCTCCACGTCCTCCCTGTGCTGGGCCCCGGGGCTGGGGCAGCTCTGCAGCTCCAAGTGTTGATATACAGTATATATAATATATTGTATCATAGATGTGGATTAATTGTATTGTAAATGACAGAGAAATGTGAGATGTCCACGAACAAAAAAGCAGAACAGGGTGAAATTCACTGCCCTGTGGCTCTCCTGGTGTTCAGACCAAGCTGACCAAGCTGTGACTGCTCCAGGAGGCTCCTGCTTGCCATCAGCTGAGGATAGAGACAGAATCCACAATTATTGTCCAAAGCAGCCCCTAAGGGCTGTTCCCTGCGAGGGAACTGCCAGCTCAGCACCGTGAGAGGCTGCCTGGAGATCCCCAAGGAGCCTCAGGAAGCACAATCCCTGTCAACAAGTCAATTATTCTGCAGGAGCTCCATCCTGGTGCTGTTCCTGCTGCAGCTCTTCACCTCGGCATGTTTTGTACAGTGCCGTGCAGACGTGTGGCGTGTCTGGGGGATTGGGATATATTTTAAGGATATATTTTAACTGGAATTTCCAGACAAGCTCTGGGTGAGTCAGACTAAAGATTTACACGTCGGGCACAGCAAATCTGTGTGTTCTTCAGGCAGTGCAGCTGATGGCACTTCCACTGTGCAGAATGTGCTTTAGATACAGTGCCCTGTAATGGAGATGTTTCAAACTGTGCTGACTCGAGTCCTTCCCGAGTTTAAAAACCTCTAAAAAAATGGATAATGCCAGTGATTAAAGGTCAGCTCAGGGAGCTGGCCGCCGCTGCTGCTTTTAATCTTATTAAGTGTTAATAATGATAAAATATTCATAGCTGTAAAACTCGTAAAGGGAAAAATTGTGTGCTCAAATGGAGATAAAGCATTTCATTTCATTGCAGAAAACAAACAGGGATGGGGGAGGCTTCTGGCAGCTCCTCAGAGGAGCCACCCCTGCAGCTCCCCTCCCACCAAAACCTTGTCATGCAAACCCAAACCCAGTACAAGCTCCATTGTCACCTGCGTTTTAAAATGATGAGAAAGCTCAATATTACTCAGAATTACAAGTGTATTTCCTGGTTTGTGAAATTTTAATCAACAGCAAACGTAATCAGAAGAAGTACTTAATTTGTTTCTCCATTTTTAAAAATCCTTCTTATTTCCTATTGTAATGCCGTCTTTTCTCCTCCCCGAATTCTAGATTATGCCTGGAATTCATTCAGTTGTGTGCAAACCTGGTTAATAAAAAGATGAGCACCTGACAGTTCTCGTGCTGTCCTATTACCATAAGCGTTCTACCACTCTGCAGGCTGGATGTGATGCACAAAAATCTCCTGAGTTTTGCAGCTTGACTTGATTTTAATGTCTGCAGCATAATTCTCAAATGTTTAACACTTCAGAAAACTCTGTGTGATTTAAGGGTAAATTAATCTTTACTCACTGGAAACGGGAGCAAGATTTAGGTAAGATATTTTTGCCATTCCTCGATGCCTTTTTAATTAAAATTCCTCCTTGTTTGTTTTGAAAAATTCAAAGCTCTGCTTCTAGGCATTTGTGCTAGAAGAGATCAGTTCCAGGCTTTCCTAACCAATCCATGGAACAGCTCATTTTGCTTTGCAAAGCCTGGATGTGCAGCTTCATGGGTAATTTTTCACCTCTTTCCCTTTTTCTACTGCATCTTTCCGGCACAATTTCAGCTGTACAAGCTGGAGGATGTGATCCAACACAGGCAGGTACACTCTGACTGTGAAATTATGTGCAGGCAGACCCATTATCCATCTTCATGGAGCTCTGTTGGATGTGTCCAGACTATGGGAAGGCTCAGTCTAGACAGAGATGTCTTAGTGCAAAGGCCAGGGTTTAAAGCTCCAAATTCCTTCCAAGCTCTTCTCTGGTGTTTGAAAAGCCCCACATTAAATTAAATTAAATGTGGAGGATTCACATGGGACAGCTCCACAGGAGTTTGTGGAACTTCTGCTGCCCCAAAGAAATTGTCCACAAGTGGTGGAGAATATTCAGCTTCAGGGGCTCAGATGGTGAAAGTTCTGTGGTTCATCAAATTCCAGGAGCTTCCCCGAAGGTCTCAGTAAGTTGGGATGATCAATAAATTTACTCTAGGGCTCAGTTTCAGCTCTAGAGTAAGAGCTGTCTTTGGTGTATTTGGTCAAGTTGTAAATATTTAGGTCTGGCCTGAACTTTTTAAGCAGGGAACGATTTCTATGGAAATATTTTGCAGGGAGCTTTTCCTGCACAGCGTCCTGTGGTTGTGCTGCTTTTTGTGTTTCTCATTTTTCTACTGCAAAGATGCATCCTCCATACTCTAGATGTGACAGGAATAACTCCCTGTGTAACTCTCCTGATCAGAGTGGTTTGGGTTGTTGTTTGGAGTTTTAAAAAAAATAATAAATTAATAGATGTCTTCAGAATCTTTAGTGTTCCTTGAATCTGGCTTGTATTCTACTGAAGAGAAATCTCCTTTTCTGACTTTATTAGTAGTAAGATGTCTCTGTTTTCCTGCCCACCCTCTGAAATCAAGGCTGACGATATAATTCCTTAGATCAGGATGATTTTCACTTTGCTAAATTGATTGCTGTGTAATTATTAATTTGATGCTGGTGTGAAACGTGGCTACAAAGGGATTCACAGCAAAAAATATATTGAAACAATGAGATGAGCAGCACCAGGATGAGCAGAGGGATGGAGCAGCTCTGCTGGGAGGAAAGGCTGGCACAGCTGGGATTGTTCAGCCTGGACAGGAGAAGCTTTGGGCTGAGCTCAGGGTGGCCTTGCAGAGCCTGAAGGAGCCCCAGGGAACCTGGAGAGAGACAATTCCCAAGGCACGGAGGGACAGGACACAGGGAACGGCTTCAAACTAAGAAATGATAAGTTTAGGTGGGATGTTGGGAAAAAATCCTTCCCTGGGAGGGTGGGGAGGAGCTGGGATAGAATTCCCAGATTTGCTGTGGCTGCCCCTGGATCCCTGGCAGTGTCCAAGGCCAGGTTGGACATTGGGGCTTGGAGCAGCCTGGGACAGTGGGAGCTGTCCCTGCCCATGGCATTTCAGTGTTGCAGCCTTGAAAGGCTTCCTTCAACCCTTCTGAGGGTCTGGTTATTCCCACCTGCCCTTTCCACATCCTTCCATTCTTGCTGACAATCTGCCCTGGTGAAAAATACAACTCATCTTCAAATTACCTAGAAACCTTATCATTCAGTTTTTAATTTGGTGGGTTTTTTTGTTGTTTGGGTGGGGTTTTTTTTTTGTTTTTTTTTTTTTTGTTTCTACTTCTGGACAAAGTTGCTGATGTAACTCCCAGAAAAATAATTTATTGCTGTGTTTTTTTTTTTTTTTTTTTTGTGTAAAGTGAAAGAAAACAAAACTTTCCCCCTCTCACATTTCCCTCTGTTCTAATTTTTATCCAAATTGCTCATTTAAAATTTGGTGTTGCTCTTCATCGTGCCCACACAGTCACCACCACTTTGTGGCTCTCACATCAATTCCTTCTAGGTGTTTTTTACACTAAAATTGAGTCCAAATTTTCCAAGCTACCAAAAGTTCCCTGATCCCAATAACAATGCTGATTTCTTTAGAAATCAGGCCCTGAGTGCTTTAATAGCGTCATTATCCCTGTGTGTTATCCCAACAGCCTGAGCCTTTCAGTGCTTTGGATCCAATTGGAAAATCACATCCCAAATTACAATAAATGTGGGGACATGCAATTACCATCCCAGGAGGCCCTCCAGTTTCCATGCTCATTTAGCCATGTTTTCCCCAGCTGAGCCTGCCAACCAGGGCATTAATTAATGTTTTGTTCTAATGGGGACACCTGCCCATTAGGAGCTACCAATTCTTTTTCTGCAAAGAAAGTTGTCGGAGGGCAATTTCCTTTGGTTTTCTGCTGCTCAGGTCTCTCTGAAAGACAAATTTTTCATTATCAGACAAGTATGAGAGCTCTAGCACCTCTGGATAATTTAAAATTTTCTACTTAGGAATGGTTCCTTTGGTTGGTTTTTGAGGTTCTTTTCATTGGTGGTTTTTAAATTTGGTCTCTATTTCGCCTTTTCCACACGGTCACCTCCTTTCCAAAATCACTTCTTTTATGATTTTAGGGGAAATTTAGATTGAAGGAGACAGAAATTATTGACATATTACAAAACTGACCCTGAAAATTACTTTGGCATGCTCAAATAAATAATTAACAGTAGTCAACAACTACTGGATTTATCACTTCACACTCCAGAAAATGCACAGAGAATATTTAAACCCCAGAACTCTGTAATTAACTTTTCCTTGATGGAAAAGAGAAACACCCCACAGCACATTTTTAGTGAATAAAATCTGTCTTGCTTTAAGATCCTTCAATGAATTCTTCAGCACATCCTTTATTATTATGATTTAAGTCCCTTTTTTTTTTTTCATTCTGCCTGGCACAATGCAGCACATTCTTTATTACAGATGTTAGAGGTATAAAATTTCCAATTTCTGCAAGTCCTGGTGGCTGCTTGAGCTAGATCAAAGTAATTCAGAAGTGCCACAAACCATCACCAAGGGGTTTTTGTCACCCTGTGTCCCCTCTGGCCCCTTTCTTGATAGATGCACAGGCAAACACAACTTCCTCTGTGTTTGGATTGTACATCACGATCTAAATCTGATTTCTTTGGTGTTCCCTGAATCTGAAGGTCTCTGATCTACACGATGTGTTGGATTTGAAATTTACAGCTTTTCCCTCAATTCTCCTTCTTGTTGCTGCTGCTGCTGATTTTAGTGAGCCAAAATCTCGGACTCCTCACGACAGAGCCCTGTGGAGGGGGACTTTGTGCCACAAGAGATGAGTGGGGAAGAAACATCAGAATTTGGGTCTCTGTGCTCAGCAGCTGAACCTGGAGAAAAGGAGGCTCAGGGGGAACCTGGTGGCTCTGCACAAGTCCCTGCCAGGAGGGGCAGGGAAAGGAGGAGAGGAAATGGCCTCAAATTGCACCAGGGGAGGCTCAGGGTGGAGATTGGGCAAGGAAATTTCCCTGGCACAGTGCTCAGGCCTTGGGATGAGCTGCCCAGGGAGGTTTGGAGTCACTGTGTGTGGGAGTGTTCAGGAGGAGTCTGGAGGTGGCCCTTGGGGACAAGGGGTTGGCTGATGCTGGTGGCACTGGGGTGGCACTGGGTGATCCTCAGGGGCTCTTCCCACCCTGATGATTTTTGGATGTCCTGCAGCAGCCAGCCACCCTGCAGAGGAGCAGTTTCCTGGCTCAGCCATAGCTCTGTGCTGAGTTTGGGACCTGGCCAGGAATTTTTGGGAGATGCTCTGTGTGAGGAGATCCCTCCTGCTCAGACCTATCTCAGCAAACTGGACACTGCTGGATGGGTCAGTGTGTGATGTGGGAGGGAAAGGGCAAAAATCACCTTTTGGTGTTTCACTTTAGACCTTGAAAGTCCCAAACGTTTCCACTTCTTTGTTCTTTGCTGGAAGAGTATGAAAACAGCTTAATAGGGAGGAGACCTGAATAAAATCACTCCAGAATGAGGTAATCTGCAGTTTCAAGTAGATTACGTGGACATGTGCATCCAAGGAACACTTTTTTTTTTTTCTTTTTCTTTTTTTTTTTTTCTTTTTTAGGGCTTTTATTTTCCCCTGCCAAAACACTGGCACTTAGATGGATGAATCATTGGTCTTATCTGGCAGTGTTGAAGGAAAATTTAAACTGGTGACTTCTTCTTTGCAGTTTAATGGTGTCATTACAACAAAGATTTGTATTTGATGTGACTGAAAAAAATGAAAGGTCTAATCTCTCATGTTTGGACATATTGATGGTAATAATTTTGTTTGCCAACTTCTGTGTTGTTTTTTGGCTTTTTAAAAAAAATTTAAACATTTTGAAATGCAATATATTTATAAATAACATTGGGGCTAACTTTTTCATTCTGTCTTCCTGCTGCAACAAGTTTGTTGTGACTCAGGTGTCATTTTTTACCCAGTTCTAGCAGCATTTCAACCCCATTTACCAGCGTGGCTGAAGGTTTCAACCACATTCATTTATTGGAATTTCACTGAAAATTGGCAGCTGAGAAGGAGCCGTTGCTATTAAGCAGTGGAGGATTCACATGGGACAGTTCCACAGGAATTTGTGGAACTTCTGCTGCTCCAAAGAAATTGTCCACAAATGGTGGAGAATATTCAGCTTCAGGGGCTCAGATGGTGAAAGTTCTGTGGTTCATTAAATTCCAGGAGCTTCCCCGAAGGTCTCAGTAAGTTGGGATGATCAATAAATTTACTTTAGGGCTCAGTTTCAGCTCTAGAGTAAGAGCTGTCTTTGGTGTATTTGGTCAAGTTGTAAATATTTAGGTCTGGCCTGAACCTTTTAAGCAGGGAACGATTTCTATGGAAATATTTTGCAGGGAGCTTTTCCTGCACAGCGTCCTGTGGTTGTGCTTCTTTTTGTGTTTCTCATTTTGCTACAGCAAAGTTGCATCCTCCATACTCTAGATGTGACAGGAATAACTCCCTGTGTAACTCTCCTGATCAGAATGGTTTGGGTTGTTGTTTGGGGTTTTTTTTAGTTTTTAACAGGTATCTCTCAGGATTTACATCACCCATGGAAAAATGAGTTTGCTTTTTCATTTTATCCATCCCTATGTAAAGTTGCTCACTAGTAGAATGAGAGGACCAGTTTGCTGTGAAAAGGGCATTAATTAATTAATCCCTTTCAGAACTTAATGCTACTTTCTCCCCTCTTCTTAATTAGTGTAAATTCCTCATTTTAAATTCCTTTGGTACTTCCTGGTGTTCATTTGCTTCTGACTGTACAATGACTGTAGCATTTTTCGGCTAAACCAAATTACTGGTGGTCTAAAATCCTTGACAAAGCCCGTTCAGCTGCTTGCCAGCCTTAATTATAGATTTTGGCAGTAATAATTTATGGATTTAGCCAGTAATAGTGTAAAACCTCTGCAGTCAGGGCAGGAATTGCACACCTGTTTCAGCAGCCTCTTGAATGCCGCTGGAATTGTTTGGAGGTGGCATCACGAGGGTTTGAATTGGTAGAATATTTCCATTATGGATAGATGGTCCTAAAATGAGAAAACTCCATGAAATTACGAAAAGCAGGTGCAGATGGATGAAGGGATGGATGAGGAGAGGCAGGGAACACACTTTGGTGTTTTATCCCATGTTGTGTGCAATGACCATTCCAGTTGATTCTGGATCAGAATTATAAAGGGTGAATTAGTTTTTTTTTTTTTCCCCCATCAGTTTGGACTTTTTCTGCTCATCAGGACAGCTCCAGACAGATTGTGTGATGACAATCTTCTGTGTGCTGTTTGAATATATAATAGGAACGGGATCCAGCAGCATGTGCATACGTGGTGCAGAACAGAATGTTCTGCAAACCTTGACAGAAAAGTCTGTGTCCTTGCCAGAAATAAATACCCTTGAAAGACATAAAAAGCTGTTAATTTGTGTACAGTCTACCAGGAGGGGAAATTGAGAGGTGAGGCAGGGGAGATTTCGTGGCCTCTATTACCTTTTACCACTTTTTTTTTTTTTTTTAATAACCCGCCAAGATCCCCAGTCTCTTTTTGGGAGCATTGCTGAGCTTCCTGCAGGGAATTCATTCATCCCAATCCTTGTGAATTATTTAACTCCTTCAGGGCTGCTCAGAAGAATGTTACTTTGGTTTAACTTTGATTGGAAAAGGCACCTTCTTTTACCTTCTATTTGTGGTTTCTTTTGGCTGTTCTTTCACACCCTGCCAGCCTGGTGAGCACTGTGCAAATTATAAAAATCATTGATCTGCTTGCAGCACAGATGGAAAACTGGTGGAAAATTCACCCAGGCAGGTGCTGGCACTCTGAAATGAAATAGGAGTCCATGTCCAGCCAGCTCTGAAAGCACCTTGTGGGACACACCTACTTATTTTGGCACCTAAGCACTTCAAAAAACAACTGTGGCACTTTTATTTTAAACACTAAAGACATCAGATCAAATTTCTATAAATTATGATGTATAAGAGCCATGAAAAGGTTGTATTGCTTCTCCTGCTAGTACTAAAACACTAATTTTTCAAAGCAAGACCTTTAATCTATGCTGTGAGCAACACCAAATGTGCACCGGCAGCGCTGAAAAATGAATTTGAAATACGTCTTGAGAGGTTTTTAGGCTTTTGTTGCACTCTCTGTGTTACATATTTTATTCTGAGGGCTGTATTTACTTGAGGATCTCTGTACTTGGCTGATAATGCTTCACATTTCAGTGGAAATTACTTCTGGAGTTGTAGTAAAAGCTATCGCCTCTGTGGCAACTTCGTGTGTCCCAAGTGAAATGAGGTGTCAGGTTATGGAATTTATTAGAGTGGATGTGTTTGTCCCAGGGTGTCCCGCCAGGAGAGCTCTGTCAACACATTGTCACATCCCCAACAGGTGCAAAAAAATAGCCAATAAAATGATGATACAGCCTTGACAAATGTTCTTTGTTATCACACTTCAGCGTGGATTAGGAAAATTGCATCCTGAATTCCTGTGTTCAACATTCCTTATCAATGACCCAACGCTGTGTCCTGCATTTCTCTTGCTTGTTGGGAAGAAAAAATCATTAGGTTAAAACATTGATTTTCTTTTTTTTTTTTTCCAAGCTGGATAAATTAAAATTTAATTGTTGCAAATGCCAGCAAAGCTTCCTACTAAGCAAAGATTTCAGAAGTAAAATGGGCCTTTGAAATATCCATTTTAGTTTTGCCCCAAAGTCATCTCTTTAGGCTCTGAGCCAAATATCTGAACTGGCTGGAACTGAAACCAATCCACCAAGCTTTTCCATGAGAGCCCCAAGGTTTCCAATTATGTCTAAAAATAAATGAACTGATTGGGATTATGGACAAATCATTCCATTTGGATAAAATTAGGGACCTCCACTTCTCCAAATTATTTTGGGGGGTTGAGTTATTTTTCACCTCTACTCCAAAGACAATTGCACAGAAACCTGTCTTCTATCCCCCAAAAAACCCTTGTATCCATTTTCTAATTAGAAAAAGGGAAAACAGTGGTATGAAAAATCCTAATTCTTTTATCTTTTTAGATGCAGAGAGGACCACAGACAGGGCTGGAACACATCTGGAAAGTTTAGTTAATTTTGTTTTAAAAAAATAGAATTATAAGTGTGTCTGAAGAGAAACTTTTTGCAGTTTTCCTATATTTTCTTTGGGGAGATCAATTTTGTACATTAACCCATAATTATTTTATTTTATTTTATTTTATTTTATTTTATTTTATTTTATTTTATTTTATTTTATTTTATTTTATTTTATTTTATTTTATTTTATTTTAGGAACTCTTGGTGCTTTATAAATTTTTTTTAAAGTCCTCCTGTCTTTGAAGGAAGGAGTTAGGCATGGATGGTGACATCATGTTTAGGAGCGTTTTATGTGCAGATTTTTTAAGCCTATGAGGGTAAATTGCTTTGCAAAGTGAAATAGATGTTTTACTTTGGTCAAAATTATGATGCATCCCCTCATAATACAAATTAATTCTTGTCTGCAAGGGGGAAAATCTCTTCCTGTTTGTTCTAGAGACGTTTGCTGGTTTTCTCTTTTTTCAGTTTTTTGCTCTAACTTTTCTAGGTTTTGCATTTTTGGCTTGCTTATTTCTTTTTCACGAAAAAAAAAAAAGGATTAATTATCAGAATCACCTATCAATAAATCATTGGCAGAAACCAAAATATATTAAAATAATACCCAAGAAGTGAATCTGAATGACTTTAAGGCAGGAGGAAATACCCACAAAATCAAAGATAATCTAAAATCAGTGATTTCCTCTACTTAGAACACATCAGCTATTTTTGGTCACATTTATTTTCCTGTCATGGGCAGCTCTGTCTTCTGCACACAGAGCTGGTTTATGAGGGAGGTTTGGGATTCAGATGTACCATTCATGGACCAATTCGTAGATTAAAGAATAAAATAATATTATTAATAATAATAATAATAGTAAATTAAGATGGAGATTTACTCCTGGTTCTGGTTTTTCTTTTACTGCTATTTCTTTTTATTGCTATTTATTTGCTATTATTGCTATTTCTTTTTATTGCAGTTCTTTGGGACTGATTTTTTCCCAGCTTGTGCTCTCGTGTTGTTGTTTTCAGGCTGGAGCTGAGGGCATTCTTTTATTTTGATTAAAACGGGAGGATTACATCTGCCTCGCCTGGCATGTGGAGCTCCAGCATTCCAGGGGTTTAAATTATTTGCCATTGCACCACTCTCCCCTAATTTAACTTCCTCCTCCTAGTCAGGCTGAAGAAGGTTTTAAAAGTTGGCAGAGTCCATGACTTTAAACTAACTCGTGCAGTAACTTGATAAATAATTCTGACAAATCCTTGTCTCCTGCCTACTAATCCCCTTTTTGTGGGAAAAGAACATGCATTTTGCAGCTTAGAATTGCTACAGCAATGGGAAGAAGACACATTTTTCAGCCTGGGTGGTTTCTCACGTGTCAAGTTTTCTTGCAGCTTGCAGAATTAAGACCAGAGTGAACTGTGCTCTGTGATTTTTGCTTATGGATGAGTGAACCTTTTTTTTTTCCTTTTGACTGTGTGTTAACATATTACCTCGTTTCTTCTCTAACCTGCTGACTCAGAATACAAGGGAGAAAACAGATGTTGCAAGGGTAGGCTTTGATTTATTTCTGTTTTGTGGCAGGGAAAAGGTGTGGTGGCTCCAAAAGCGGGCTTTAAAAAGATGTGAAAAACCAGGAGTAGAGCCCTGGAAATCAAAGGTTTCATTCTTCATGCTCCCATTTCAAATAATCTTTCAAATTAGGCTTTTTTTTTTTTTTTTCCCCGTGATACCAATGTCTCAACTTTGGCAGTCAGCTCTGTCACAGCCTTTTTGGAGTGACCTCAGGAACAGGCACAGACTGCGGTGGAGGTCAGCCCACACTTGGAAGGCTGAGGAGAATATTTATTCCCTCAGAGCTAAGCTAACGTCCTACAAATGGCTAAAGGATTGAAAAGAAAGCACTTGTGCAACCTAAGGACTAATATTGAATGCAATTAGGGTTTTTTTTCTGTTCTCTGCAAACAGTTTATCACCAAACCAGTTGGGATTCTGCGATAAAGAAGTTCTAAAATAAAGAATAAATCTAAAATGCACTTCCCCAACCTCCACGGGCAACCTGTGGCAGTCCCCAGTCTCCCTCAGAGTAAAAAACAAATGTTTCCTGCTATCCAGACAAAGCCTCCCGTGTTTCAGGTTGCGAAAAGCACCTGGGGCTTTGCGTCCTCTTTTCAGCTGTTCGTAGACATTGATAAACCCTCTCTGAAGAGTTTCTCTTCTCCAGGCTGAACACACCCAGGCAAGAGAAGTTCCAGGCCCTTTTGCAGCCTTTCCCTGGACTCTTGCCAGTGAATTTCTGTATTTTTAGGAGCCCAGAACCGGACGCTGTGCTCCAGGTGTGCTGAAAAGAGGGAAATTCTCATTTCTTCTTCTTCTCCCACACCAGTGCCAGGAGCAGCACAAGAATGGCTCGGCCCAGCTTTCCCCAAGCCCTCTCTCTACCATTTTATCCATTTATCCCTCTCAGATCAAGAACAGCTTTCATATATCTCTTCAATTTGAAGCAACAACCTCTGACTTTGCTCCAGAGCAGCTCTGGGCCAACTCTGGCGTGGCAGGAACCTTCAGCCAGCCCGGACTGAGAGCAGACCATGTTTTTAATGCTGTCATATTCACACTCAGAGCCGATCCAAAGCCATTTGAAACCAGTGGGAAGCTTTCTCTTGGCTTCAACGGGACCTTGATCAGGGCCTTAATTAGTTATACTTCCATTATTGCTCAGCAGGAATCTGAAGGCAGAACTTTGCACATTCCTGTCTCCTTTCATCCTTCCCCGTTATTGAAACACGGAGTGACGAACCAGCCTAAGGTACAGTAAAAAAGTGGTTTGGTTGGTTTTTTTTTTTTCCCCTTTCATGGTTTCACAGAAATCCACAGCTCCTTTTGTTTTCCTTTTGGTTGTTCCCTCCCACAGTTAGCACATTAATTACTCGCTTTTTCAGCCTTTCCACTTCCAGTTACAACAACCTTGCTGAAAAGGGCTGCTGAGGAGAGAGAACCTGGATCCAGATTTAAGCTAAAAGCAGCTTAATCTAGAAAATCGTGAGGGTGATACCAGCTCCGTTATCCCATTTTGAGAAGTAACATTGAGCCTTATGAGCCTAAAATTCCTAATGCAAGCCTGTGGGTGTTTGGAGTGCAACTCAGGCTAGAAAAGTTCTACCAGGGTACAGTCTGCAGCCCTGCAATCCCACACAGCTCTGCAAAGGTCGCTCCAGGAGCGAGGATTATTGAGGAAAAAGGTTTGGAAAAGCAGAGGTGAGTGTACCCTGAACTGCACTGAAACAATAATTTCAGATAGAACTCAAAGTATGCATTGTAATGTCCAGGCTGATGGCTTTCTTTACTTCTCACCTGTTGGATTTCAGCCACCCCTGAGTTAAACCTCTCCTGCTTCACCCTTGTCTGTCACTACAGGAAATTGGGATGAAAACTACCTGTTTTGTTCCCTCTGAAAGATGGCACAGGGAACCATCCTCTGGAGGTGTCTGCCTCCTTCAATTGGTTAGAAAAGGTACCCAGATAGGGGCCCAACCTGGAAATTTAACTTTTTGGTTAGAACAAACCAAACTTTTTGGTTAGTCCTCCCTTTCACTGGGTGGAGGGAATGTTATCCATATGTCCAGCTCTGGGTTTCTTACTTCCAGGGAGACCTGGAGGGGCTGGAGCGTGTCCAGGGCAGGGCAGGGAGCTGGGGAAGGGGCTGGAGCCCCAGGAGGGGCTGAGGGAGCTGGGCAAGGGGCTGAGCCTGGAGAAAAGGAGGCTCAGGGGGGACCTGGTGGCTCTGCACAAGTCCCTGCCAGGAGGGGACAGCCGGGGGGGTCGGGCTCTGCTCCCAGGGAACAGGGACAGCAGGAGAGGGAACGGCCTCAGGCTGGCCCAGGGGAGGCTCAGCTTGGCCAGCAGCAGGAATTTCCCCATGGAAAGGGTGCTCAGGCCTTGGCAGGGGCTGCCCAGGGAGCTTTGGAGTGCCCATCCCTGGAGGTGTCACCTGGAGGTGGCACTCAGAGCTCCGGGCTGGGGACAAGGTGGGGATGGGTTGGAATCCCTGGGCTGGGAGGGCTTTTCCAGCCTCAGGAATCCTGGGATTCTGTGGTTCCCTGAGCTCAAAGCATGGAGCCTTCTCATCTCTGTGACACAGGCTAAGGCAGCACCAGCACAGGCCTGGGGGAAACATGAGGACAGAGCTGGAGAGAACAGACACCTTTGTCAATAAAGTGTAAACTCGCCATCCCCACCCTTGGAAAGCTCCCAGGCTCTCCCTGGCGTTACCAAACCCTGAGTGCAAGGCCTGGCAGTGTGCTTCACCCGGCAGAAAAACCACCTCAGCCCCCAAAATCCATCTGCACCGTGGTATTTGAGGCACAACCCGTGAAAGCAGGGAGGGATCCATCTGGCCCGGCTTTTATGGGCACTGCATTTTTGCTGTCACTTTTTAAAAAAGTTACGTTAACACCCACCTCCAGGCGAAGTCCTTGCGTCTGCTGCAGCTCTGTGCTAAAAACATTCCCTTTCCCAGCTGGAGAACCTGCTCCTGTCTTCCCAACCTCTCCAGCTATTCTTTCGTGTTGCTGGTGCAGAGCAAGAGGCTGAAAATGTCTGCATAATGTCTGTGTGTCTTTGGGGAAGGTGAGGAGAGGCGACTGCCGAGGCTGGAGAGCTTGAAAAAGAATTTTTATGACACTGCCTGAATGCAGAATCACAGAATCCCAGAACGGTTTGGGTTGGAAGGGACCTTAAAGATCATCTCATTCCCACCCCTGCCATGGGCAGGGACACTTTCCATTATCCCAGGTTGGTCCAGCCTGGTGTTGGACACTTCCAGGGAGGGGGCAGCCACAACTTTTATATATATTATAAAAAACCCCAAAACCCCCATACATATATATATATGTAAAAAATAAAAAATATAATCTATATTATTATATATATAATGTATATTATAATATATATTATATATTTACAATATATAATATATAGACTAGACTAGACTAGAATAGAATAGATATTATGTTATATATATTATGATATATATAACTATATAAATATATAATTGACCTAACAGGTCAATTATAAATTTATATATATTTATTTTTATTACTTTATTTTTAATTATATTTAATTTTTATTTATTTTTATTATCATTTATATTTATTTATGTGTGACATAAAATACATTTTGATAGCTCAGGCTTAATCTGGCACTTCATCTACCACCCTTTCTCTGTGATTGCATATTGCCTGCTTTCCATAAATAATACCCTGCTCTTTTCCTGCTGACTAAGGACACTGCTTCTTAGGAAAGGGCTTTCATGCTGCTCCTTATCTGACAACACCACTGAGGAATCCTGGATGAAAAGAGATAACTTTTCCATTGTTTCAAACCTCGAGAATTTGCAGGCAATTCTCCTGCAGGAAAATCCACTATCTACGATTGTTATACATAAAAACCCAGACATCAACCTGCACTGTTAGGGTGGAATTGCAGTTTGAGGTGTGCTAATTATTTCTTATTAAGATGTGTGGGCAGGCAGGGGAGACTCAGGGATGGAAAACAGCTGGAAGTTCTGTCCCTGACTCACAATAAATTATCTGTGGAAGGTTTTATGGGCTCCATAAAACTTCCCTGGTCTTTTAGGGATGTGGTGCTTTCCTCTCCAAATGTACAGAGTCAGACAGCAGTTGTTGAATAAGATAAGGGGTCACAGAAGCTGAGCTCTGATAACTGGCAGAGCTAATCAGGTCATACTCTAACATCTTAGCAGAAAATGAAGAATTTTAATTGGAAACACACGCTGGGGCCTGGCATCATCTACATTTTCATTATAGTGCACCTTCCATGGCAGCAGTGCACAATAAGTCTTCAACATCCTACAACAACAAAACACTTTCTGTTTAAAAGCAGAAAAAAAAAAATCTTAGTCATCCACTGGACTTATTAGATTTGCCTTAATTCGGTTAAATTTCGGAAAATTCAAAGATTTAGCAAAATTTGTCCCTCAGAGGTGCATTGCTTGATTTTTAACTGAGGGGGTAGGAGGATGATCTGTTTAGGAGAACAGGGTGGCAGCACTCCCTTGCCCCCACATTTACAGGAAATGCTCCAAGGAGCCAGGGCAGGGGGGCTGTGAGTGTTGCAGTGTGTGGTGCTGGAGGAATCCTGGCAGACTCGGAGTCACTCAGGTTATTTTTCCGCTCTTTTTTTCTCTCAGTGTGTCTCATGAGTGCCCTGTCTCCTCCATGCACACTGTGGTGGGCTCGCTCACGTTACGAAACAGGAATGTTGGAATTGTATCACAGTGTTGTGACCAGGAGCTGTGGAACAGCTGGAATTCTCTCCCCAGCACCTGTTTGAACACCTTTGATCACCTCAGTGCTGGCTGTGCTCTCACCTCTTCTCACAGGTGATTCACACCCCTGGTCAACTCCCTGCCACCAGTGAGGTGGCTCCTGCAAATCCATTCACAACCAAGCCATGGAATTTGCCGTCCCTTTGGATTCACACACACAAGCACAAATTCATGCCCTTTAATTTGCATTTTAATTTTACTACATTTATTTTCCTTGCCATCCCTCAGCAGTGACTTTCATGTCTTAAACAATAACTTTAAGTCTTAAATAAGAATCCCTGTCTTCTCTCCTTGTAGGTTCCTTCATGCCAAAAGAATAGAAAGGACAAAAATGGAGAAAGAATTGGAGCAAACCCCTTCTCTCCAGGCAGCAAAGTACCTTTTTTGGTGCATTCTGTGTGTTTTACTCAAGTGGGAGCCTCCAATGTTCTTGCAAGTGAAGTTGTACTGACAGAACCAGTGGAAAACATAAAAGTGTGTCTTAGGTTGCAATGCAAGGTGTAACCAAAAGTTTGTATCCTGTTACCAGCTGTTAAACCAGGTGGGGCAGTGTTCTTTACCCTTCCAGAACCCATCCTCCCTCCAGGGGATATCTGCTGTCCATGGGCCATCCAGGCTCACTGCAGGGCTGAGACAATCCCATCATCCCACGGGGAGAGGCTCCACCCAGGGGGAGGAGCCCAGCATTCCCACCTGGATCAAAGCTGGCATTCAGAACACCAGCACGGCCTGTGTGCACTGGATTCCCAGAGGAAAACCAGACCCATGTCAGCACCACTGGACCTTCAGAGGGAAACTTCACCCTCCTACAGGATCATCGCTCCAACAGAACCACATCTGTCACTGCAGGAGGACTGGGCTGGGCTGACACCAACACCCTGACCAACAGGGGGTCAGTGTTTTCTTTTTGTTTGGTTGGTTTTTTTGTACTATTACATTTTTAGTTTAATATTCTTAGTAAAGAACTGTTATTCCTATTCCCATATCTTTGCCTGAGAGCTCCTTAATTTCAAAATTATAATAATTCAGAAGGAGGGGATTGACATTCTCCATTCCAAAGGGAGGCTCCTGCCTTCCCTGGCAGACCCCTGCCTTTCCAAACCAAGACGGAGTGATTCACATTGAAAACTGGGGAGGAAAATTTGCTATTTGCAGTTAAAAAAAGCCATCCACAGACTTCTGACTACATAACCTTTAATAGAGAAAACCAGTTATTAACAGTTGCTTGTAGATTTGCAAAGTTGAAGAGGAATGGAAGTGTATATCTAACGGGACTGGGAAGCTGGCATCATTTTCAGAACTGACAAAAACTGTGGACATTTAAATATTTAACTCCAGTTGTGGATATTTAAATATTTAAATATTAAAAAAATTCAGTTGTAGATATTTAAATATTTTCATTCGGATATTTGTTATGAGCTGGCATTTCTCTGTACTTATTAATAACTGAATGTGCTGTGGCTTGAGAAAGTTTGGATGCAGACAACCTGGAGGTGATCCAGCTGGAGAGGAAACTCTGGAGGGTGTCCTGGCTTTGGCTGGGAGAGGGTTAATTTTTTTTCCTAGTAGCTGGTTTGGGTTTAGCATGAAAACCACAGTTAAGTTTTGCTGGAAAAACGCTTTTTCTGACCCAGAGATGGGGCTCCTGAGAGGCGTTTTATAGACTTTTATTCCATTTTCAGTCTCATGAGAAGGGTGAGACAGTACAGATGTTACAATTCATGCCATCAAAATCAGAATCCAAACTATTTCCTAATTACAGTATATTGTAAGTGGGCTTTTTTGCCTATCAGCTTTTGCCACACAATGCTGCTAATGCTTCTAAGCCAACCATCTATTAAAATACCCCATGTGGCTCTTGCTACAATAAATCTTTTACAGTTCTGTTTCTCAAAAAATATCAGGTCTATTTGCAAGGTCATCGTTTGAAACTTGTTTCTAGTTCAATTTCTCTCTCAACAATGCCTGTCCTATTCCACGGCCTATCTAAGTCAACATATTTTATCTCAAATTTTGCATACGGATGCACAAGGCTATGTGAGCCTTCTGTCAGGCTTTGAGAATTCTCTACAAATCCATTTTCCTACATCGTTTAGTGTTGTGAGAAGTGTTCACCCTAAATCCAGGACTTTCCAGTGTCTCGTGCTCTGAAAGTGAGGAGATGCACACAAAGCTGGGAGGAAGCACAGTCAGGACACTGACCTGGACTGGCCAAAGGGATTTTCCTCATCAGAGGTCACCATTCCCAGTATAAAACTGGGAAAGCTGACTGGGAGTGGCTGCTCAGGAACAGGCTGGGAATCAGTTAGTGGGTGGTGAAAATTGTGTCGTGCATCGCTTGTGTCTCCTGGGTTCTGTCACTCTCCCTCCTTCTCATTGCTATGATTATTATTATCAGTAGTATCTGTACTATTATTATTATTATTATTATTATTATTATTATTATTATTATTATTATTATTATTTTAAACTGTCCTTATCTCAACCCACAAGGATTACTTGTTCTTGCCAATCCTCCTGCCCACTGATGGGGTAGGAGGGAGGGGGAAATTCAATTATTTGTCAGCTGGGGTTAAATCATGACAGAAGGGGAAGGGAGATTGGTACAAAGGGCACCTGGACAGGGATTAATAGGTCAAATAGTTTGGAACAAGTGGCAACACGATCTTCTTTCAAGCCCCTGGTTTAGACCAAGATTGAGCCAGCGTGTCCTGCAAGTGTCAGTCTATATGGAATTATCTGAAAATTTCATTTCAGTTCTGTAATTAATCATAGTTCCAGTGGTGCTGTAGACACAGCTGCTGCAGTGGAGAAAGGTGTGTGTAAGGAGAGAGAGAGAGAGAGAGAGAGGAATTTACAAGAAGGATGGGGAGGGACTTTTACAAAGGCATTGAGTGACAGGACATGGGATGGCCTTGAACTGGAGAAGGACAGGATTAAATGGGATATGGGGAAAAAAATTCCTCCCTATGAGAGTGGATAGGTCCTGGCACAGGGTGCCCAGAGAAGCTGTAGCTGCCCCTGGATCTTTGGAAGTGTATGAGGCCAGGCTGGATGGATCTCATGGAGCAGTCTGGGACAGTGGGAGCTGTCCCTGCCCGTGGCAGGGGTGACACTGGATGATCTTTAAGGCCCCACCCAACCCAAACAGTTCTGTGATTTTTTTGATTCTATGAATACCAGCACAAACATTTAGTGATGTTTACACCATAACCTGTGGGTCCAGCAGGCAGGAGTGACATAGATTCATCATTCCTGGAGTTCTCATGATGAGACTGGGACATCATCCAGAAAAATCTGCTTTTCCAAAGACAAACTCCTCGCCTGGGGTTATGTGGTGAGGTCTGCAGGTGTGAGAGGATATCACCAGACCCCTGCTGCTGCAAACATCTGAAAAATTTATCTGTGAGTCATGTTCTTCTCTGGATTTTCAGGCTCTGCTCCTCAAAAATGGAATTTAGCCAAAGGCTGAACAGACCTGAGAATAAAGCAGTGGCTGCTACTAATGCAGGGGGTTTGTCTGCACAGGTCTGTGGGAAACATGGAATTTGTGCCATCAGATCTCCTTGGGACCACGGTCCTCCCTGCCAGCAGCTAAACATCTTTCTGTACATCCACACTCAACAGGGAAGGGAGCAGGAGTTCAAATATTGTTGAAATTTCCTTTGACACTCCTGCTTTTAATGAGTGTCCTAAAACGTGTAACTGTGGAAATGCTTCATGCAATGCCAGCTCTCACTTCATTAGAGAGCACTTCCTTCTGTGTCCCTGCGTGACACACTCACTCGTTTTTTTCAGCTAATTAATCACCTATTTTGTTAAGTAAACATATATTTTTTTTAGATTTAAACTCATTGAAATTCAAGTTTCAGGCTCCATGAAGCTCTGAGCCACCTGGTCTACTGGAAGGTTCCCTGCCCATGGAAAGAGGCTGGAACTAAATGATCTTTAAGGTCTCTTCCAATCCAAACAATTCTCTGATTCTTTGGTTTGGTATTGAATCATCTATTGGAAGAGTCTCCAGCTTCTGGGGGTTTGAAATAAATGTAGTTACTCATTTTAATTTTGGATTAAATTTAGATGCAAGTCACGTGAAATCATGCAGTAATCTAAAAATATCTTGTGCAGAGTCCTGTATATGATTCCCAAAGAGATATAAACAGCATAAACAGATATATGATAATTCCAGTGGAGTTTTTAATGTAGGTTTTCTATATTTATGAGGAGAATATTCAGTTTGGATATCTATGGTTGGAGCAGTTATTCTCTATCCTACACGTGTCCAGTGAAATATGAAAAGGAGTTTGAGCTTATCCTCACATCAGGACCATTTTGCTTCAAGTTCATTCCATGAATTCTGCCTGGAAACCTTCGGAGTAACATAAGCAGATATTTCACACATGATTCATAAGGCTACATCCAAAGTATTCCCCCAAACTGCTTTTTAAGGAGTTTAAAAATTCCTAGTCCTCCCAAACACTGAAGGTTGTCTCTGCTGGCAAGATCCAGAGTATGGAACAAAGGCTAAAAAGCCATAAAATCCTTAATTCCCCCAGGAACTTGCCCTGTCCCTTCAGTAACACATCTCTTTCTTTTCAAGAGGATGCACCAAATTAAACTTCCAGTGGAATTTTCCATGCAACCACGTTTCCCATGGATAAAATATTCACCCAGGCTGCAGGAAGCTAAAGGAATCTTAGGTGGCAATTGTGGAATTTATTTCAACTACTTTTTCTCTTTCTTAGATAATTCCTGTTGCTTCCAGGGATCATTTTATCCCATTGCAAACAGGATTTGAGGCAGGAAATATTTATTTCCTCTTTGCTGGCTGGGAGCAGTCCAGCTCAACTCACCCTGCATGCCTGAGTTTTTGACTGCTGGCAGGACTTAAAGGGCTGATTTTTTATGAAGATATCTGGAAATTATGGCAATTTTGGACCACTGCACTGTGTTGAAACCTGTTCCATGCAGCTTTTCTCCTTCTCCTTTGAATCATGACTCTCTTTTGAGTACATCTCCAGTTTTCCTGCTGGAACTCCCACCCAGAAGATTTACATTTTGTATTACCTAGTATTTTATTGTGTGATCTCACAACCAAACTTTCTTTGGTTTTGGACTTTTTTTTTGTTTGTTTGTTTGTTTTTTCTTTCTTTATAGCAATTAAGTAAAACACAGAAAAAGTGACATCTTATGCCTAACCTGGTGTATATTATTTCTACTTTTTTATGTTCTATCAGTGACATTCCTACTATATTACACTTGACCAATAGGTAGATAATTTTTTACTTTGTTTGGGGGGTTTTAATTTTTTTTTCCACAGAAGACATCACATTTAGCTTCCAGCAAAAGAACTGTGATCTATAAGGCATCATTTTTCTCCTTCCACCTAACAATGCTGGATTTAATAGCACTCATTCTTCAAATGATTTATTGCCAATGACTGCAGTTTTCACTTTTAAATCGTATGTCTAATGTCCGAATTATTCAGCATTTTATGTAAAGTTGTGTACTATGTTAGACATCCAGGTAAAATGCATCACGCTCAAGTCTTTTCCCTGTTTTATTGATGAAGCCAGAATTCAAAAAAATCCTGAGAAGTTAAACTGCAAAGACAACTCTGAAAGTGTCCTTCTTTCTGCAGCGGAAGTTAAAGGAGCATCATGGATTTTACATCTATTTTTCATCAGCATTCGTGGTGCAGAAAAGACACATCCCAGACTCTGTAAGGACTGGGGAATACCACATCTGAGCAGGGGGAGTGGAGGAGAAGCCTGCCAAAATCCAGACTACAAAGGAACGAGGTTTTAGGCTCAAAGGTTGTTCAGCCTGGCATTGTGTGAGAGAAGGAAGCAGCTTTGCTGCCCATCCAAGGATGCCAAGAGTTGTTTGGATCCTGCCAGGGGGCCGGGCGCCAGTGACAAAAACGAGCAGAGTGTAACATCTGCTTTTTGTGATTGCTGCCCCCCCCCCAAAAAAAAAAAAGAAACGAGAGAGGAACATTTTGCCGCTTCAGTGCGCCGGGCTGGAGAGCCCTGAAAGGGTTTTGGAGTGCTGTACGTGCCTTTGTGCTCTGCTGCTTCCTCCCCAGCACACCAGCACCAGGCACATCCAGACAATGGTTTTTTTAGGATTGTCATTTAGGTTCTCCCTGCCCTGCCCCTCTCCACCACAGAGAGTTGGTGCAGATCCAGAAGAGATGCAGGAATGCACCCCACACCCCAGCAGGTGTTTCCATAAAGGGAAAGGTTTAAGACTCACCCCTGGATGTTCTTATAAGGTAAAGGAGCCAGAAACTTCTTTGGTGTCCTGACAGTAATTGGCTCAATGCCAAGATAAAAACACTGAGAGTTTGTTGGAACCCTGGATGCTGAAAATATCAGGCTTTCTGCTTTGACCTGAGGCCATGGGAAAGGCTTCCAAAACTGAGTGATAGCACCGGGAGTGTGTGTGTGTAGCTGTATAGAAGTGTGTGATGTCACAGGGTGAAATATTTAGGATTTTAGGTTACAGAATACAGTAATATATATATATATATATATGTAAAGGACAGTATGGAGGGATTTGGGTGTTGCCTGGGTCCTTCCTCACTTTATTTTTCCTCCTTCTCAGGTTTGGGTGATCTTTTCTAATCAGTCATTGAAGGCCCACACTGTGGACACTGAGTGATCTCTAATTGGGTTACAAATAAAAATAACTCAGGTGGTGGATGCTGAATGGTTTTGCTTGCTGTTAAAAAGTCCTTGAAAGGAGTTAGAAGTAGCCATTTCCTTGCCTTGTTAGACAGAGCTCACACCCTTGTGAGGCTGTAGCTTAGATAAGAAAAAATAAACAACCGAGTCCAAACGAGATACCATCGTGTCTAGTGTCTTCTGCCCAGACCTGGCTAGAGCTAACACCACCGCAGTGAGTCTCTTTAGCTGTTCCTCAGTGGATTCTACTGGCAGCAAGTCAGTTTGTCCCCCCTAAAACATTCAGTGTTTAAGAAGGAGCACAGAGGTGCTCAGGGCTTTTTGGGGGTGTTTTCAGTCAGGCGTCTGATGCTTCTCTGGCACCCGCTCACGGTTTTGTTCTTTTATTTCTGCGTTGTTTGTTATTTTCTGTTTTATTAAAGCCTTTGCTTTACAAAACACACCCAAGGAGCCCTTGCAATATTATTGAGCCACTCTGGGAGGTTGCAGGTCAACCCTCAGACTTGATACATCCTCAGGGACCTCATTACGCTCTGGCCAGGTGTAAGACTATCAAACCCAGGGGCTGAAAGGCCCAAAGGGGTCATCTCTGGTGCCAAAAGGGCTCGGGAACCAGCTGGCAATCAACATCTTAGCCTGGAGAGCAGATGTGGGAAGAGATAAAAGAAATACTCTTGACTGAGAGACACTGGTTTACAAACTATAAAAAGACACATGAATTATCACAGAGACAGAAGCCCTCTAACACACACACCCTGAAAGTGTTCAAGGCTTCTCCCAAAGGTTGGATGCAGCTTCTGTGGTTACTTTCTTAGGAACTGTGGGAAAGGACCTCAACATGTGCCCCACCAACAATTGGATGGTAAGATACACTGAACCCCAAGTTATATTATTTCTTTTCTAGCTGTACCATTAACAGGTACCTTTAACTCCACGCTGTACACACCTACTAGCAGTTCTCTTTTTGTCTTTACTCCTGTGTAGTATTTCGTTTAAGTCTTATGTCTGTTAGTTTTGTGTCTATTAAATAAATAATTTGTTCTATAATAGATGGAATTAGCCATTATTAAAGAACTTGTGAATGAGAGTGGGTTTTGGGGTGCCTCAATAAAGCTACAGCCTCTGCCAGAGGCCTGGGCAAAAGGCAGGGACTTATCTAAACCTCCACATCTATTCCTAACACTTCCCCAGTCCTAATTGCTCGTGAAGTCCTGAGCCTGGGGTGACTCAGTCAGAGCTCTGGAGCCTCCCTTGGGAAAGGCCTCTCTCCTCCTTCTCCTTCTCCTTCTCCTTCTCCTTCTCCTTCTCCTTCTCCTTCTCCTTCTCCTTCTCCTTCTCCTTCTCCTTCTCCTTCTCCTTCTCCTTCTCCTTCTCCTTCTCCTTCTCCTTCTCCTTCTCCTTCTCCTTCTCCCCCTCCTTCTCCTCCTCCTCCTCCTCCTCCTCCTCCTCCTCCTCCTCCTCCAAATGTCTCAGCGAGGCAGCCAGAAGTTTCCTTCTCCCTCAGGATCTGTTCCTGGCAGACACAACCAGGCTGCTGGAACCCACAAGCAGCTTGATAAAACATCTGTCCCGCATTCCTGAAGTGCTGAACACCTTGAGGAAACGTTTGGCTCAGAGCAATGCCAAACAACTTTGGGAGGATTGAAAGCAGAGGCTCTGTGGTGGCAAAGAGTCATCAGGCACGAAGAAAGGCAGGTGTTTGTGGGATCCTTGTTCTCGGGAGTGGGATGCTCTGCTTCTCCTGGGCCTGATTCGCATATTCCAGGGTGGAATATGTGAGATCCAGACCATGTTTAGGAATTTTGTTCTCTAGCTGTTTCCAGTCCTTTGATATTGTAGTCAATTATTCTTGGGGGGTTTTTTTGTTGTTGTTTTTGTTTTGTTTTGTTTTTGTAGCCAATTAGTCCTGTTTTAAGGCAATAGTCTGTGTTGCTGTTAGAGTTGAACCTGGTTTTTCAGACCTTTTCCTCATTATGTCGAGATCATTTGGGATGCTAAACTTACCCTCTAAAATACTAAAACCATTATTTGATCTGACAGAACTGGGCACTCTGCAGACCCAACTGGACACATCCTTCCATGCTGTCAATGCACCCCTGGTAACTCCTCCTTGGCATGTGTTACAATTAATTTTAGAGCCATGAGAAGGTAATTTCTCCTAGACCAGCTTTCCCTGCTTCCTGATTAGAACACTGTGGCAGATGGTGTAATGTCTTAATAAAATCAGAATATATGACCCTCCTCAGCTTCTTTCTTAGCCCGTGTTGATCTGCTGTGGAATGAAATGAGGCAGGTTTGATGCAATGTGCTGTTGATAAAGCCATTTTGGCTTATATTTCCTGGTGCCTAAAGCCGTTTTTGTTTTTTAAAGAGCTTAATTTAAGGTGAGTGGCCCATAAATCACCAGTTTCTCTTCCTTCTCCTGCCAAACATCCTTCACGTTTAAGACAGGCGCCACATGTGTTCTTTCCAGCCCACTGGAATTTCCCTCACTCTCCACGAATACTGAGGTAGGTTTGATGTTGCCTCAGACTGGATTTTAGTGCATCCTTCAGGTTTAATTGATCTGAGAACATCAAGATTTATGTTCTGTCCTATCCAGTTTTAGGGAAGGATCTTCCTTTTTGGTTTGAATAGTCCCTTGCTCACAAAAGGCCTTTACCCTACTAAATATCATCTGCATCTTTCCCTTCTGTTGAGAAATGGGACAAAACTCTCCCAGCACTTCCTTCTTGCTACTGATCTCCTCACAGACAAATTTCTTGCCATTACTGTTGCCTCTTCCAGGCTGAACTTCTCTTTGTTTCTTGGCTTCCAGTGTTAACCCCTATTTCTTTCAGAAATTATCTTTAATGTCATGGCACAATCTCTCTGTGCTTTGTTCTTGTGAGGTCAGTGGGAAATTCTCCACTTAGCTCAGTGAATCTCTTATCTTTTAACACTGGATGTGGACTCCTCTGGGTGTGTCTTTCCTCTGGGGGAGAGCTTTCCCTAACTGCTGCAGTTTTCCACAGAATTCCCCCAAATCCCTACAATTTACAGCTCTTGGAATTTGTGGGATTCTTCTAATTGCTCACGAGAGACTGGATGTTCTGATCCTTGTAGATCAGTGATCTATTTTCAATCCCAAGTGTATTAGCACCTTGTTCCTCTCTTCTCCTGTCACTACCTGGCACTTGTGTCAAGTCCTTCCCTGCGCAAAATATTTCTGGAAAAGCACTGGACAAACCTTCTGTGCACAGGAGTTGCACCAGGAACTCGTTATCCTGATAATCTCATCTGTTGTCTGTGCTGATGCAAAAATACAGGAAATACAGGGGAATAACCAGATTTGTTCAATGGATTGACTTCATCCCCCTTAGAACCTTTTCATGAACGATCCTAAGCACGGATTTGATACCAGGCCCTTGCCAAAGGCACTGGGGTTTGCACACAACTGGAAACTCAGAACCATTTGGGTTAGAAAAGATGCTCAAGATCATCCAGCCCACCCATTCCTCACCAGTGCCAAGGCCACCACGAGCCCACGTCCCCAAGTGCCACATCAAAGTGTCTCAAAGATGAAGATGGCCAAGTTCATCCCTCCTCTTTCTCCATGCTGACACTGGGTCTGTGGCAAAAGCTTTGCAATCATCTAAAGATGATCATACTGACAAAGGGAGCCTGCAAGGAAGATGGAGAGTTACTTTTCATGATGGCCTGGAGTGACAGGACAAGAGGGAACGGCTTCAAACTGACACAAAGAGGGTTTAGATGGGAAATTGGGCAGGAATTGTTCCCTGGGAGGGTGGGCAGGCCCTGGCACAGGGTGCCCAGAGCAGCTGTGGCTGCCCCTGGATCCCTGGCAGTGTCCAAGGCCGGGTTGGACATTGGGGCTTGGAGTAGCCTGGGACAGTGGGAGGTGTCCCTGCCCATGGCAGAGGGTGGCAATGAGATGGTTTTAGTGTCCCTTCCAACCCAACCCTTTCCATGATTCTATAATTCTATGATTCCATTATCTACTGCTTGGGGTTCAAGGTGTCCTGTGTTAAAATGTTCATGCTCTTGGTTATGTACATTGTGATGTTCTTTAGGTTAACTGAAATACAACATATTATATTTAAAACTCCATCCTGTAACTTGTATTTTGTAGCTTTTGAGAGCTGCTGGGCCAGTGCCTTACTGAACAGTTATCCCAAATGAATTTTCCTGTTTTGTTTTAAGGCAGACACTGAATCCTGGGGTGAATTAAAGGTGGGACATTTTCTTGCAGAGAATTGCTAACTTGGGCTCTGAAAGTTGCACAGCAGTATTACTGTGAGTGTATTCCTGTGTCTTGGCTCTTGGTGGGAATAATTCTCCAGACAACAGCACCCTACTGAAGTTTTGGGTATAAATGAAGTCTTTGTTCCATGCTCTGTATGCCCAGAACAGAGCTGAAGGCCTTATGTGCATATTAAATAGTGGGATTTTAATAAATAACAACTATTGCTATTCATTTAATATTTTCTATTAATCCCTGTTCAGGCATCTTGAGAGAAATTCACACCCTTACTGAGGGAAAGACTGGAATTCTTCTCTGGAATATGAGCAGCTTTACAAAGGTGCTGTATTCTCTTGGACTCTGCACATCATCCCCTCCTCTTTCCATCCCAGCACTGCAATTCCAGTGGGAATTGGTCTGCTCTGAGTTTGTGCCTTTCTCCAAAGAGGTAGCCGGACGTGGCTGTGCTGGGCTGGGCTCTTGGAGCTGGGTTTTCCTCCAGCTTTTGCACAGGGGTGGTTATGTAATGCTGCAGCAGCATGGAGAGACAGGAATTGCTCGGGGAGGAAAAGTGACAGTGGGATGGAGCACGGAATTCCAGGAGAAAGGTGAACAGCTTCAGTTTGTGACAGCTAAAAAACAAAGTTCTTTCATGGGAATAATTCAGATTAGAAGATAATTGTGCCAGGCAAAGTGTCCATCTGTGTGTGTGCGTGTAATGAGCTGCTGCAGCCCAAGGATTTCATCCAGTGACCTGACAAAAACACGGATAACTGGGTGATAAGCATGAGATTCTTGTTTGGTGCAAATATATGACTGCTTACAGGAGTTGGCCCTGGAATTCTTGTTGCATCTCTTTCCATCAGATCCTCCTTTCCTGGCCCTGTCACTGCTGTGGAGCTGAGAGATGCCGTGTGCTGCATCTACTGGAACCGTGCTAAGCTCCAAATGTTCCTCTTTCTGTGGGAGTTGCTAGAGGCAGGAGAAAAGCTTCTCTTTCAGATGCCACTTAAGAGTTCAAAATGCTGGGAATTAGGAGAGAACCACTATTTGATTTTGCACAGAGTGTGTGTCCACTGAATGCTCCGAGCCTTTGATGGATCTGAGGGAGGACAAACAGAGCCCTGCAGTGTCACCCTCCAGGTCCCTGTCCTGATGCCACAGGTTTGTTCCCTAAAATAAACTCTCCTTGGTTTTTTTTTTGGTTTTTTTTTTTTCTTTTTTTTTTTCTTTTTTTTTTTTTGGTTTTTTTGGTTTAATTTTTTTTTAGTAAAGACTCTGTTCTTTCATCTTGGCCCCTTGCCTGTGGAAGGGGCACAGGTTAATAAGGGTTAATTGCTTTTTTTTGTTTAGAAAATGGCATTTCCTGCCTGCCTGTGGTTTGTGTTCTGAAGGGTTTCTTGGCACTTCTCAGCCTCATATTTTGAGGACAAAATATTTTGTCCTCATATTTTGAAGACAGAATATTTTGTCCTCATATTTTGAGGACAAAATTTATCATTTTAGCAGGAAACAGAATATATACCCAGTGGGGAAGCAACAACCGTTCTAGAACAGGTGAGGGTCTGTGCTAAAGAATGGAATTTACTCCCTTCTAATCTGAGCATATTAAAATTTGCCTACTCCTCAAAACAGGATCATTCACCCCCTTGTCAACATACTCTTATGAGCCTGAGCTTTGTGGTTAATATTTATTGAGGAAAAGGGAAGAGCAGCTTCAGGAGGGATGTGGGAAATCCATCCAAGTGTGGAGGGTAACTGTGGCACATCTACAAAGGCACAGTGGGGATAAAAGGCTTTGTTCAGCAGCCTTGAAAAACTGAATGGGAAAAAGAAAAGACTTTTTTTTTTCCCCTTTTCTTTTTTATTTTGCTACAGATGTAAGAAGCAGGAGAAGGAAAAAAGGGAAAAGAAGGTGAGGCAAAAATCAGCCACTTGAGGGGGAGTAAATAATGAATATTTAGTTTATTTCAGCACCTGAAACAGCTCTGATGGCTTTGGCTACAGTCTAGAGGTGTCTGTAGTCATGAAGCTGAGAGAGAAACTGGAGAAAACAGTTTGTAGAAAAGCAGAGTGGAGGAAGGATTTATTTGTTTCAGAATTCTTTGTAATCCTCCTGCTCTGCTTTTAATGGTAAAGTGGCAGCTGTTTAATTCAAGTCACTGCTGTAGAAGTTAAGTCAATCAGAAATTTGACTGTCTTAGAAAAAAAACCCACCTGATTATGTGATAGTTAATGCAGTTAATTCACATTTTCAATTATTATCCCACAAGGATATGCCTATGAGGAAAATATCACTGTGCTGAAGTTCTTCCACAAAGATTGATAGAGATGACAAAATGTAATTAAGGGTTTCAATTTATTCCCACTGAAATGAGTTGGGAAACTCTCAGTCACTTCAAAAGCAGCCGCCACCTTTCATGTTTGGCTGGGATCAAAAATATCCACTTGGAGATATCAGAAGCAAACAAGGAGGGCTCAGAAGCAACTAGAGCAAAATTCCTGAAGAATTGTTTATTCTCTGTGGGCCCTGGCAGCGCAGAGCTGCTCACACAACAAATATTTGCCAATTGAATGATCAAACTCTTTTATTGACCTTTATTTTGTTGCAAACGACTTGAAAGTTTCTCAAATTACTCCAATTCCAGTGCCTGTGCACATGGAAAGGATAGAATTAAAGTATTTAGTGAGGGCAGGAATTTCAACAAGGTAACACTTCATAAAGGAAAATTCCAAACCCACTCCTGGACTGGGATGCTGTGCACCTACTTTCTGCATGAGAAGGCTTTAGAAATGAAATAGAAACCTTCTGGAAATGTGACACAAATCTGAAAAGGATTGCCAAGAAATCATCCAGTGATGGACTGTTCACAGCGAAAATCAAGTTATACCCTGAGAATCAGCCAAGTTAGCACCAAGGGACAAGGATGTTCCAAGTGGAAGGAATTACAAAATCTAAAAATTAGAGTAACGAACATGAAAACATTTAAAATGAAACTCCATCAAAAATTCCCCTACGGCTCTAACAGGGACATGATTTATTGTCCTTTTAAGGGAAATAAGAAGGTGGACTTAGGGAACGACAGGCTGATTAACTTTCCTTAACTCACTTGGGAAAACTAGTGAATATATTCTCAAAAAAAGCTATTTACAGAAATATGAAATGCTAGAACATGGTGAGGAACAGCCAGATTGGATTTAGAGCTGTAGAATGTAGAATAATAGAATGTTTTGGGATGGAAGGGTCCTTAAAGCCCATCCAGTTCCACCTCTGCCATGGGCAGGGACACCTTCCACTGTCCCAGGCTGCTCCAAGAAAAAAAAATCCAACCTGGCCTTGGACACTTCCAGGCATGGGGAGTCCACAACCTCTCCAGGAGGCAACAAATTAATCCATGGCTGGCCAATCTGACAACATTTTACCACAAAATCTCTGCATCTGTGGGTGAGGGAAGAGCAGCAAGTTTTTAGCAAGACTTTCAACATCATCCCACAGTTTTGGTGGCCAAAAAAAGGGACAGATGGGAGTGGATGGATGGACTGTAAGGAGGAGTGGGAAATGGGCTTGGCCTTTGCAGGGTCTGCAGATTCGAATCTCACAGCTCCTGGTGCCCCTTGGGGGTTGATTCCTTCTGGGGTTGACTCCAAACTGGAAGGAGCAGTGGATGCACAGGGATGTCACTCAGACAAAAAAAAAAAAAAAAAAAAAAAAAAAAAAAAGAAGAAAAATAGGCTGTCAAGAACCTCATGAAGCTGAACAAGGAAAAACACCAAGTCCCGCAGTTGGAAAAGAGCAGCCCATGCATCAACACAGGCTGGGAACCAACCCAGTGTGGGATAAAATCTGGGACTTCCACAAAGCTCCACTTTCACCTGGATCAGCTGCACAACCTCCAGCAGTGAAGGCTGAACGTGCACTGGGATGCTTTGGGAAAAACTGGCTGAGGAATGGGATTATTCCCTCTTCTTGGCACCTGTGAAGGACCTCCAGAGCTCCCTTCTAATCGATTTTTCTATAATTCTGTGAAATTATATCACAATTCTTATATTTGTATTTTCGTTGGGTTTTTTCCTGAGTTCATTTAAGATCCATGATAGGTGTTAAATCAGAATAATAACTACACACACACTGGGCAAGAGCCTTTCCACATGCACCAAGATCCTGGAAGTTGGGAGGACACACGAGGTCAGGTCCTTGTACATGATTAAATCCTTTATATTGGCTCAGAGGTAAAAATAACAGGCAGTCTAAAGATGAAACCTTTTGTTTTCCAGTTAATTTTATGAGCATTTCTACTTGGGGAGAGAAACTTTTAAAACTTTTTTTTAAAAACTTTGAGTTCTAACAGTTCTAATTTTGACCTCTCTAATAATCATTAATTCATGTTTATCCAGCTGCATCAAACTACACTGATCCCCCTCCTTTTTGCCTCCCACATCGGTGTGAGATTGAGCAGAAGGGCTAATTCTAATTTATTGGGTATGGCTCTGATAATTCCAATTAGAACTGGAGAGTTAGGTTTGACATTTAGGTTTTTCAATTTTATTTTTTTTTTGTGTGTGTGTGCGTGTGTGTGTATGTGGGGTTTTGTTTTGGTTTGTTTTTTTTTTTGCTCGTGGTTTTTCCTGATGGTCAATTCATCTGAGGTCAACTCACAAAATGCAATTTTTAGACTATGACTAGGCTGAAATGTGGAATATGTGCTTTGGATCCAACTTCAGATTTCACTGAAATGAGAAATTCACCTGAAGCCAGGAATTGTTGTGGAAATTTAAAGTTCTTCCTCTGTGTAGTTTGCAAACAGTGAAGTTGGATTTTTCTCCCTCTTCTGCTCACAAGGAGGGTGCCTGAGGCGTTGTTTTCAAGAACAAAATGAAGATTTTTCTTGCCATTTCAGTTGCCACTGTTTGCTCCCACCTTTTCCAACTGCACAGCCTAGCTCCTGGGCTGGTTTTTGTCTTGAAACTTATGTGGTGGCCCTGCCTACACATTTGATGGCTTGAATCTCACTTGTCCTTTTAATGGGCTTTTTATGGACTGGTTATTGCCATAAATTGTCAAGAGCCCTGTTAGTGCACTACTTATTTCTGGAAAACTTCATTAAGGGGAAGTAGGAATAAATCTTGACTTTTTTTTTCCCCCCCTGCATTACTAAAAATAATATGTAAAACATAACAGATGGCTTAATATTTTTATTTCACCATTTCAGCTGTGCTCACCTCGACCGCTCTTGACTGACGTTCCGTGCAGGTGCCAACAGTCATTAATTTTAAAATAAGCTGCTTTGAAATCTGTTTTCATATTTACTCCCAAATCCATGCTTTGGACCTAAGGCAGGCTGATCTTAATTAAAGATCCTGCAGAAAAACTCAGGCTGCAGCTCCTGGTAAATGTTTGGGTTGGTGCACATCCACCTCTGTTGAAAATGTGGTTTCTTATCCTGGGGAGCTGCAAAGCTCCCATGGGAGCACCACGTTCTGGCCAAATGTGAGAAACTCCACCTGAACTCATCATAATGGGAAAGAATTTGGAGTATTTGCAGAGGTTTCTAGAATGCGTTGTGGGATCAACTCCCCTGGCTCTGCTTTTGCACCGACAAAGCACAAATGGGAACAGAACTGAGGCTGGATTGTACAGATATTTCTGATGCCAGTCTGAAGGAATGAAGTCATCCTGGGATGTGCTAAGGAAGCTGCATGTCAGACCTCTCTCTCCTACATGCCAGCCTGCTTAAAATAAATTTACATTTAAGGTCTGATATGAAGCCCCTTGAAGTGAACAGAGAGACTTTAATGCTCTTTGACTAAAATGCATTTAGAAGATTTCATAATTTCTATTTCTGTAGCAGCTTGGTGGGTTTTACTATTCCTGAGCATTTCTTGCAAGGCTTCCTCCACTTTCTTTTGTTATTATTATTTCTTCTCATGTTAATATCATAAATCTTTCCTCTGCTCTAATTTCAAGGCCCTACCTGATTTCCCTGCTTAATTCTCTTCTAATATTTGAGTTGTGCCCAAACCCACCAGTCTGGCTTCTGAAAGCAGCTGGAATTAAAAGCAAAACCAACAAACAAACAGTGAGTTCTGCTCTTTGCAAACATCATCATCATCATCATCACCATCATCATCATCATTATTATTATTATTATTATTATTAATTTTCTTTGACTTTATATGGTATTTCTGTTGAAGTTCTGGAGGTAAATTGGCTTCATATCTGCTGTCCTTGTGTCTTATTCCATGGAAAGCTCTTTCCTGCAGCAATCGCTGCTGGAATGTGGCATGTCAATACCAGGCATTTGCTGCTTATACACAGAGAATCTTCTTTCTTTTCTGGAGAGCAGTTTATAAAAAAATAATTGTTCAAGGAAAGATATTTCCCATATATCCAGAAGACAAAGGCTTTGGTAGTATTGTGTCAGTGAATTCACTGCTGTAGCTCAGACCACAAACTGGCCACTTGCAGGGGGTAGAAAATAGTGATCAGCAACACCCAGATGTTGCAGGTCACCTAAATTCCAGGGAGCCATCCCAGAGCTGCGGAATGGACTGATCCAAATATGGGAGTTTTTATGATCCAATTCTAGGGCTTTTTTTTCCCATTCCCCCCTCCCCCTTTTTTTTCTTTTTCTTTTTTTTTTTTTTATGTCGTTTTCCCTTCTCTCTCGAGCTCTTTTCTTTCCCACCCCTTCCAATTTTAACCATCTCATATTTTGATATAGCTTTCCTTCCTCTGGATAGAAATGAAGAACTCAGCCAGAATTTGGAACTGCAGCAGAAGGTTAGGGTCACCCTTAAATCTTCAAGTCTTGTCTTAGGGAAAAATTTAATGGTGGTGAATGTGTGAAGAACATCTTCAGTAAATCAATCCTTAATATCCCGTTGTAAATGTCCAACATATAATTAGAGCCACCATCACTAGAACATTGCAGATGCTGCTGAAATGTTTTCTTGGTCACTAACCTGTTCTGCTTGTTTCTCCTGCAGCTTTTAGTGGTAACTTTGGTGTGTTTGGGGGAAGTGGATTAACACTGCTTTGTTTGTAATCAGGGAAGGCTTGGGATGCACTTTATGCTTTAATGTAATTATGCCTCCTAGATAGAATCCAGCAGCTTCCCAAGGATTGCTCACATCCCTGAGGGACACTCGGCTGAGATAAACATGTATCTAGTTTATTGAACATGATTAACTACCTGAAGTATTGGAGTTCTCGTGCAGCGAATCACACCAGCCCTGGATTTTGAGATGGCTGGAGAGGCACCGGGTTTGGTGGGTCGTGCCCAACTTGTGGACACACCACGCTGGGATGCCCTGATGGGCTGGGATCCGGCTGCCTCCTTCCCCCTCCTCCCCTCTACAGGTGCTGCTGGGTGAAGCTTTGATAACCCCCAGCTCCCATCCAGCGAAGAACGAAGTGAGGCATTTTATTAATTTCTCATCTAACAGCTCTGCTCTCCTGCACTTGTACTAGACAAAGCCAGCAGCACACTGAGAGAACAGCAAAGCTGGCACAGCTCCCTTCCCTTCCCTTCCCTTCCCTTCCCTTCCCTTCCCTTCCCTTCCCTTCCCTTCCCTTCCCTTCCCTTCCCTTCCCTTCCCTTCCCTTCCCTTCCCTTCCCTTCCCTTCCCTTCCCTTCCCTTCCCTTCCCTTCCCTCTCTGCACTGACACTGATCCACAGCCTACTGCAGTCGATGGCAATCCTGAGGTCATTAAACAGCCTCTGGTTTTAATTAATTAAAAAGGCCTCCTTCCATCTCCTTGCCCACCTGTGCTCTCCCTGCCCCTACTGTTGGTTCCAGCTCTGAGAGTCCAAGGCCAGCACTGACTGACTTCAGGCTGCAGCTGGAGAGTGTCAGGAACCATGTGAGATAAAAAAAAATAAACCTGACTTCTGCACAAAGTTGGTGTTTTTATAAGCCAGGCAGGAAGAGAGAGATGCAGGACAGTGCAAAGAAGTTTAGTGGGCACAGCTCTGTGAGGGAGCTCTGCAGACGGGGATTCATCTCCCACACCTTCTGCACCTGTGGATGGCCACGTTGGTATAATTACTAGAGGATGAAATTACAATTTCATCCCGTGAAACTTGAGGTACCAAACTGTGCCTCATCTTTAGGAGCCTCCTGAGGTCTTTGATGGAATAAAATTACTTTTTGGAGTTTCCCTTTGGAGTTGATGTTTATCAGCTCTTTTCATTGATGTTCTGAGGGGAGACCTCATTGCTCTGCACAGCTCCCTGACAGGAGGGGACAGCCACGGGATTTGGTCTCCTCTCCCAGGGAACAAGGGACAGAAAAAGGGGAAATGGCTCCAAGCTGTGCCAGGGGAGACTCAGGAGCAATTTCTTCCTGGAAAGGGTGGTCAGGCCTTGGGAAGAGCTGCCCAGGGAGGTTCGGAGTGCCCATCCCTGGAGGTGTCCAAGGAAGGCCTGGAGGTGGCACTCAGTGCTCTGGGCTGGGGACAAGGTGGGGATGGGTCACAGCTCGGATTTGATGACTTTGGAGCTCTTTTCCAACCTTAATGATTCCATGATTCCATTCTAAGACACTCTGAGGAGCCCAGGGAAGCTGCACTCCCAAAGTTGGCATTGCCTTTTGAAGATCTTCCCGTGAAACCCTGGCCCCACGGAAATCGATGGGGAATTACCTCTGCGTGTCCAGACAGCTATTGAGCTGTAAGGAGGTTCTTAATTACAATCATTTAACATAAATGCTTCTTTTCAGGAATGGGAAATTGATCTGGCAGGCTGATAGAAACTGCAGGCTCTACGTATCAGCAGGAGATGGTGGGAGAAAAAGCAGGAAGGTAGGAAATACTCTCTCCTCATTCTTCAAATAACTGCTCTGAGAAATAATTTGACAATTGCTCATTGTTCTAATGAACCCCTGCTCTTGATTATGATAAATACTAAATTACAAGATAATTCCTCCTTTGCTTTCATTGACAAAGTTGTCTGTATTGACAAGGCACAATGAGATTATTTTTTTAAATGGGAAGCAAAAAAGCAGAGGATTTCCTGCAATGCTGCAAAGTGCTCTGAGCTGGAGAGGCTAAAGCAGGAATGGTCGTGATAAAGCACTGCAGAACAGAGTTGATTAGAGCATTGAATTAACGATGCTCTCGTGCAGGCTCTCATCATGCCATTCGTTCCCTCAGCCTCCTGTTTCACCCTTTCAATCTGCACATTATTGTTTTCTTGTCCAGAAGTGGTTTGGGTTTGTTTGGTGGTTTTTTGGTGGTGTTGTTTTTTGGTTTTTTTTTGTTTTTTGTTTTTTTCTGAGAAATCAGCACAAATGCCAGCACTTGGCTTTCAACGGGAAACAAGCCCCAGTGCTCTGCTCCAGAAAGTCCCCCAAAAAATCCTCTCCATGGTGGCCTCCTCAGGTCAGCCCCCAACAGTCTCTACAGATGAGAGGAATGTGGGATAATCCAGACCAGGTGTACAAACCCCTGATCTTCAGTGTTGATTTGCCTCTGAAATGCCATCACTGCTGTGGCAGTAGCAATCAGACCTGGGACTGCTCTTCCTGAAGGCACAGCTGAATTTAGAGACCCAACACGGGTCAAAGGGTATGAAATGAAATTAAGTCAAGACTGAGGCTGTTTCTCCAGGCCTGTGATGGGCTGTGGAACCATATCCAGGGGAATATGGGGGCACCTTTCCCCACCCAAACTGTCTCTAAGCTCCTTTAGCCATGGGGCACATGAGGATCAGCCTCGAAGCCAAAGTTCACATTTACATTTGTGCCAGCACCCCAAACTCATAAAATCCCAGAATGATTTGGGTTGGATGGGACCTAAAGATCATTCAGTGCCATGGGCAGGGAACACTTTCCACTGTCCCAGGCAGCTCCAAGCCCCAATGTCCAACCTGGCTTTGGACACTTCCAGGGATCCAGGGGCAGCCACAGCTTTTCTGGGCACCCTGTTCCTCAGTTTTCGGGTGAATCAGAGGCTTCCTGTGGCTGTGAGGTTTTTCTTGAGGGTGTGGATGTGCACAGAGATGTCACAGTCTGTCTGAAGCTGAGCTCCCTCAGTATGGACATGGCCAGAAAGGATGCGGAGGTCTCTGGCAGTCAGGATTAATTAATGAGAGGCTCCCTGGTTTAAGTGTTTGAGCCTTCACTGTCCTCACTCACACACAGAGTAATTAATGCAGATGCTTTTTAAAAAAACCAAACCTTAAATCTCTGTGGAATCATAATTTACTCCTGAGGATCCAAGCCGGGCGTGCAAATGTTGAGGGTTTTCTGACTGCAAGGCAGGCTCTGCTCTTGGACGCACTCTGTTATTCTCATAGCAGAGTGAGACAAGAAAGTAAATACTTCTTGGAAGTGAATAATTTCCAGCTGGAGATTGGTGGATACTGTGAATATAGACTTCCAGCTACCATTAATGTCTAACCTGAGGTTGTAAGTGGAAAGTAGCAGCAGAATGGGCTTTTGCCTAGTGGCTATTTTTTAATTCAAAGCTCTCTTGAGTATCACTCCGGAAAAAAAAAACAAACTTCTCTGACCAGCCCTTGGCACTTCTGTTAAAGCTTCTTGTGCAACCTCTGGCATAAATTTGGGCATTCTGCAGAGCCCTTGCACTCGTGAAGATTTTCAATGGTTTTTCAAGGGTGGGACTCTAAGGGAAGGTTCCCTGCCCATGGCAGGGGGCTGGAACAAGATGATTTTTAAGGTCCTTTCCAATGCAAACCCTTATGTGATTCTGTAATTCTTCAATTTTACTGGGCATTGTGTGACTTTGAGGGTAGAAATTGCCTATTTTTGAAGAACCTTGAAAATCTCCCCACTTAGGTGGGGGTTTTTTTGGTTTTTTTTTTGTCCTGTGTCTAAGGACAGGATGTTCTGCTGGCCGTATGCAGGAGCTCGTGAATAGACTGCAAAAATCCACTTTAATGAGCTTTCCAAATGGAAGCAAGGTGTGTTTCCTCAGCTGCCAAACCCCCCTGGCCCTGGGTGATATTCTGTGAGGCAGATCATGGGTGAGGAGTTAAATGAGGAGGGGGTGAGGAGTTAAATGAGGAATTAAAGGTGCTCTGATTCTCCTTATGGACAGGAAAGGATGGAAAAATTCCAGTCTCTCCATAAAAGTTTTGGTCACCGAGGTTTTTCTCCTCCAGAACCTGCATGGGCAGGACTGATCCCATTGATGTCCTGCAGAGTGTGGGGTTGGGATGGGCTGGTTTGGGATGTCCTTTTGGCAGAGACCCCACAGCACAGTCATGAGGCTCTGTCAGAAGGATTCCAGCTTCCACCAGCCCGTGTCCTTGGGCATCATTAAAAATTGCAGTGCTGTGTGGAAAAACGGGATTCAATAACCTCCAGTTGTTCAATACTTCTATTCCAGCTATTAATAAAACATAAAAATTGTACTTTCAACATCAGCAGCATTCCAGCAAAGCATCTGGAGAAAATCTCCAAAAGCCAAGTGACTAAAAGCCAAAAAAAAAAAAAAAAACAAAACCAAAACAAAAAACTTCCGGAAAGCCAAGTGGGAATGAGATTAAAACTTTTCCCTTGGGTTTGCTGTTTGGTAAATTTGGGGTTTGTTCAGAAACATCACATTCTGCACAACCAATATATAAATATTATAATTAATGTATTTGGACTATTGTTTCCTAGTATCAAACTGCCTCCACAAGTTAAAATTGTACATCCACATAAATATAACACATTAACCTAAACCTTATATCTTTTATATCTTTTTAGAAACTGCCAGGGCTTAATTGTCCCATATAAAAAGTAACATCCTGGAGCAAGGAGGTGATGGAAGCACTGAACAGAGGTGCAAAGCTTTTAACAGCAATGAAAATCCAAGAAATTATACAATGGAAATGGGATCTTTACAATGTGTCAAGCACTGCTGCTTCAGATGTAAATTAATTTATTTGGGAGAGTGTTAATGTGAATTATTTTACTTCTTACTTTTATAGAAGGATGTAGGCAAGTCCTAAATGAAACTGTTTGTATATGTAAAAATACCATGAGAAGATCATCACAAACACAGTAACCCTGCACCAACAGTGTCCGGAGTTCCTGAGAGGTGAAAGAAAGAACATAAACCTTATACCTAAACCTATTGTGAAATGCTTGAATATATCCCTTGTGATGGGGATTTTTTTTTTAAATATAAATGAAATTCTGTTTCTCTTACATAGTTTGAAAGAGAGATCTTACTTTCCTTCCAAGTTACAGCAAAATGACAGCAAAACAAGGCTCCAAACACATGCTTGTGAAAAACAAGTCTTTTCAGCAGTGAAATGATGTATCTTGGGAAGCTCAAGCTGAACGTGGTGCAAATGCACTGGCAGAAATTCCACAAAGAAATGTGTTTTTTAACTAATTGAGGCTGTGGTTGTGGGGCTTTCGGTTGGTGCTGCTATAATTAATTCTTCCCTTGTTTGCTTATGAGGCAAAATCATTTGGTAATGATCTGATAGCATTGTTGTGACACTGCAGGAACCCTGCCTTATGTAAGGAAATCAATAACTTCAAGTATTGCAAATGGTTTGGTAACTGCCCTGAAGAGTTGGCTTCTATTACTTCTCATTTTCCCACAGGAAAGTAATGAGTTCCCGAGCTTGTACTTACAGTTCAGGCCTTTATTCCCATTATTCCCTGGGAGATAGGCTTGGAAATGGGAGGCCCAGCATTAAACTATCTAGGTCTCCATTTCCATAAAGCCTTAACTCATTAGTTCACTCCAGAAGTGGAGTCAGGGTGAAATGTGGATTTACATGAAAAAGGATTTGTTATTCTCAGCAAGGAATTTGCCTGGAGGCCCTGCAGGGAACCAGGGGATGGTTTGGGTTAAAAGGGACCTTAAGGATCATCAGGAACACCTTCCACTAAACCCCTCCCAGGAATATCGCCAGGAATAAATAAAAAACTAAATTAACTCTCATACTTGACTAGGACTCACCCATGTGTTTGTCTCTTCCAGAATTCTTTGAGACAGAGAATTTATAAGCAAAGAAGGAAGGCAGGCAGAGCAGGAAACCAGTCCTGGTGTGGTTTGATAGATTGCTGATAGTTAAAGCACAACCCAGAGATGCCAGGGAATTCGGATTCCAAACCAATAACTCTCCATGTACCTATAGTTTACTGCCTATCGGCACCGAGGCAAGATCAAATAAATTCCTTTTGCTTAATGAAAAACGAACATCCTGACACAGTGAACAGCCCAAAAGTGACTAATCCATCTCTATCTCCCCCAGTGAATAGTATTAATTATGTTGTTTGCTTTCCTAGACTAATTCTTTCCCTAGTCTGAGGTAATAACTGCACATGTAACTGCTGGAACGAGATAGGTATAGCTGAGCTGAGCCAATGATTTACAACCCATCAGAGCAAGAAATGTATCCTGGCTGTTGGTGCATTATCACTAACCACAACACTTTTTTTTTCCCCCCCTCTGGCTTTTTATATTTATTTAAACTCATCACCAGCTGTCTGAGGGGAAGAGGGCTCTGCCAGGAGGTGTTTTTCCAACGAGCTGACCACAAACTCCACCTGTGCAACCGTGCCCCTCAGCAGTGGGATGGCTCCCTGAGCTAAGAGTGCAATTCCTTCCAAAGCGCTGTTTCTCCACGAGTTTTCCTTCCTGCAGGCAAACCAGCCCAGGCTGGGCATTCCTCACAATTTCTCCTTTCACGGGCGTTGTGTGTGTGTGTGTGTGTGTGTGAACGGTGTCCTGCTGGGGGATGCAGTCACCTGTAACAGCTCTACAGAGAACCGCCGCGAAAAACAGCCCTAAAAAAACCCCACACAACCTCCAGCGAGCTCGTGGGAAAGACGGAATTTTTTTTAAAATGTCTTTGCTCCCAGCTCCCGCATTCGTTCCGCTCAGGAAAGTTTAGTGGCCCTGGGTGAGTCTTCCCAGCCCAGCAGGGAGAGGCTCGCGGAGGGGGAGGATTTTAACAGCGGGGACACCTCTGGGGGCTTCTCCCGATCCTCCTGGAGCAGAATTCCCGTTCCGAAGCCGCCGAGCCGCGCTGTGCCCGCGCTGTGCCCGCTCATCCCGCGCATCCCCGGCGCTCCGCCGCCGCTGTCCGCGGTGCTGGAGCGGTCCGGGAGCCGAAGGCAGAACCCCGGGACTGCCGGACAGCTCGGGGAACTCGGGGGAAAAGCGAGGCATCCTAAGCATCCTAAGCAGCCATGAGGAGCAAGCCCCGAGGCAGCTTCCCTTCCCGGAGAAGATGCTCCGGCCACGGCGATCCGGGAGTCCCCGGCTCCCCGAAACTGCGATCTCTTGTCCCCCCCTGCCCTTCGCCGCCCGCTTTTATCACGAGAGGAAAGTTTTGTCCGCGCTATCTTTGTCCCCACCTTTTGGCACCGCACCTGGCCTGGAAGGGACGGCGAGGGCCGGGGCTGGGGAGGGGGGGGGGGGGGGAGTGGAAGAAGGGGGGAGTTATCTCCTACTTATTTATTTATTTAGCTCTATCCTCCCTCAGGTCGCCATGGTGATACCGAGCTCGCTCTCCCTCCGAACGAGAGGAGACGGGCACCCCTCCGTGAACACCCCCGTGTCCCCTCCGCCACCCGTGTCCCCCCGGGGGAGGCTGTCCCCTCCCTGACCGCCCCGCGCCGCCCCCTCATCCCCGGCTCCGGCTCCTCTCCGCCCGGCCCCGGCTGCTTCCAGCGCTACCCCGGCTCCCCTCAGCCTCGCCCCGGCTGCCCCCGGCCACCCCAGCTCCCCGCAGCGCACAAGTGAGACGGGAGCAGCCAAAACATCCCCGTCCCTTCCCTCCTTCCCGCTTTGAAGTTCTTCCCAGCTCGGGCACCGCCGCTGGAGCCCCGCTGGGGAGGGGGCGGCCGGGCGGGACGCGGTTCCCGGTGGTCCCGGTGCCGAGCCCCGGAGCCGGGGGAAGGTCGGCGCAGCCCCGGTCCCATCGCGGCGGCCCCGGCGCTTTTGCCCGAGGGCGTGGGGATGGGGCTCCCATGCGGGAGGGAGGCTCCCGCGACGGCAGCTGGAATCGGGGACCTCGGGGCCGCCCCACCGCGTCCCCCTCGGCCGCGGTTCCGCCGTTCCGCCCCTCAGCCCGCCGGAGAAGCGGCCGCGGCTGCTCGCCCCCGGGTTACATAAGTAACGCGCCCCGAATCCCTCGGCACCGCCGCCGTGGCTGCCCGGTGGAGGGCTGGAGGAAAGGCGATATTTTAGGGGGAACCGGGAAGGGAGATGGAGAAACGCGTGAGGAGGGCACAGGCACCGAACCCGCGATGCAGCATCACCTGCGCGGCGTCCCCTCGGGCAGGGCAGCCCCGCTTACCTGGCGGCTGCTGTCACTCCATGCCGGCTCCCCCGCGGGACGGGACGGGGCAGGAGGGGCGGCTTGCGGGGGGCTCCGGCTCCGGCTCCGTGCGCGCTCTTCGGAGCGCCGCTCGCTGTCACACGGCCCCGAGGATGCTGCCGGGCGTCTCCATTCCCCCCACGCCCGCTCGCTCGCCCACCTCCCGCCAGCCGCGCACCCCCGGGGAGGGGGGCAGCGGGGCTCCGCCGGAGCGGGCGGGCTGCGTGCGGGGCTGTGTGCGCGGCTGTGTGCGCGGCTGTGTGCGCGGCTCTGAGCGCCGTTCCGAGCGGGGCGGGCGCGGGGGATGCGCCGGGGGCTGCGCTGGCCCGGCGGGCGCGGAGCGGAGCGCGGAGCGGAGCGCGGGCGGCGGCGGCGGCGGCGGCAGCGCCCTCTGCGGGCGGAGCGGGGCGGCGGGGGCGGCGCGCTCCTTCCGCGGGGGCGGCCCCGATCCGCCTGCGCCGCCCCCGCGGGATGGATGGATGGATTGGGGATGGGTGGATGGATGGATGGATGGATGGATGGATGGATGGATGGATGGATGGATGGATGGATGGATGGATGGATGGATGGATGGATGGATTGCAGATGGATGGATTGAGGAGGGATGGATGGATGGATGGATGGATGGATGGATGGATGGATGGGGGAGGGATGGATGGAGGGAGGGATGGATGGATGGATGGATGGGGGAGGGATGGATGGAGGGAGGGAGGGATGGATGGAGGGAGGGATGGATGGATGGATGGATGGAGGGATGGAGGGAGGGAGGGAGGGATGGATGGAGGGAGGGATGGATGGATGGATTGAGGGATGGATTGAGGGGAAGGGAGCGGAGTGCACAGCTGAGCAGGGACCTGGCGCTGTCCCTCCCGCCAGGAATGCTGCTGCCTCTCAGGAGAGTTTCCACCTACCCCCAGCAGAGCCCTCCCTGTGCAGGAATCATGGAATGGTTCGGGTAGGAAAGGAATATTGATTAGTGCCAACCCCCGGTGTGGGCAAGGACAGAGCCATGTTTGCTCCAAGCCCTGTCCAACCTGGCGTTGGACACTGCCAGGGATCCAGGGCCAGCCACAGCTTCTCTGGGCACTCTGTGCCAGGGCCTGCCAACCCTCAGAGCAAAGCAAAGAGCCACAGGTGTATCCAGGGAACACCAGGGTTTGTGTCCCAGAGTTCTCTGGTGCATAACAAGGGCTGATCTCACACCACAAACAATTCTCCATCCCTTTTGGGGCACTTCCCAGCACCTTTACCCCCCTCCTCACTGATGGAGCCTTTGGCATTGCTTTCCCACCCTCAGGCTCGGCCAAAATTGGCCAACAGATCCTTCATTCCCAGCTGGAACAGCTGCCAGGCAAACAGGCAGGTGCACAACTTTAGACATCAGCAGATACTCCAACCTTCTTTGGTGAGAAAACCTGTCTGGAAAGTAGAGCCCAAAGTCCTTTCCAGACATCATCATAATCATCCTTTCCAGACCTCTCCACCTGCTGAAAAGGTGAAATGCTTCACCTTTGGTGTCTGCACTGTGATAAATTACCCATATTCCAAACTTCCGCCCCATGCCAGTGGGAAGCAGAATGGGATTGTGGATTTTCAGGTAATGTAAATGATAGCAATTTGCACTTTCAAAAGTCCTGTCAGTTTCTCTGTAATTTTTTGTCTTAGATTAGCAGCAAGCCCGGCTCCACACCCCATCTGTGCCATCTGACCATGGATCATCAGTGATCTAATTTTTTTTTCTCCTTCTGAGAAAAAAGTAGTACTTTAAACCAGCACCGCTTTAGCTTGTAAAATCTCCTTATTTGCATTTCCTTTCTCACCTCACCCTTTCTTCACACCTTCCTACATTTCCTAATGTACTTTCTGGGAATAATTTTTTTTTTTTTTCCCTCTCTCTCTGAAATCGCATTTGAGCCCATGTAATTGTGTGGTGGATGTATTATTACATCAGGTTAGGTTAAAAATTGGCTGTGTTCTTGTTCCTCAGGCTTTTCCCATAAAAGGGAACCTGGCTGAAAAGAGCAGCATGGGGCCTCTTCTTCCTGGGAGATTTGCACAACTCTCAATTTCTTCCTGCAAACTACTGTTCTTTAAATCTCTTCCCTTGTGCTAGGACCAAACCTCCTGGAACAGGAGCTGTTCTCCAAGCTCAAGTTGCTTTTCTAGAGCCTGCTCTACTTGTTACTCATTTTTCCTGCTTTCATTTGCCAACAGAGAAGGAAAACTAGGCACATTCAAAATGGAGAAAAGGGGTTATGTGAAACGAGGAGATGTATTTATTTCTGCCTTCATGATCCTGACACAATGTGATGGGTTGCAGGCCCTTTTAACTCTATTAATTGTTAAATATTTCAGGAGAAGCAGCATATGAGTGGTTAGGTTGAGCTTGGAACCAAAACAGCATCATTTAATCACACAAACCCTCGTGCTTTCCAAATGGCACTTTTTCTCTTGGGGCACAAAACCTGAAACAGCTCTGGAACAGGTGCACAAATAATTATTTTATACTTAGCCTGCTGTCCCCCTCTGATCTATTTTGTCTCAGTTGCAGCTCACTCAGTGTCAGCTCCACGGATCTCCCTGCAGAGCCTCTCAGGGTGAATTAATGCTCCTGCCAAGATACGCTGAAAAGATCCCTGCTGCTTTCTGAAGGTCCCAGGCAAAAGCCTGAGCGGTGAGCTGCTGAGATTTCCTTCCCCTTTCCATCTCACTCGAAGGCCAAGGCAGAACTTGAACTGGCAGTGCCCAAATCTGCTCGTTCAGGGTGATTCCAGTTAATGGGCTTTGACTCTGTTCTCCCCCCAGCTCCCTTTAGGCACCACAGTCCCAGAAACAACTCGAATTCCCCAGACTTGTGCCCTGCTTGAGGGAACTGTTTCTGTCAGGAAGCAAAGTTCGTATCAGCTTGAGGATTTTGGAGCTGGTTTTGGATGGTTAAACGGTGGGAAAAGCAGAGGAATGGGTTGGTGGGAGGGGATGGGCACATCCTACTTTAAATGCTTGATTTTGGGTTTTACATTAGGAGTCTGCTCTACTGGGGCCACTGAGGAGAGGATCTCACAGAGGTCAGTGCACCTGAAATAAACTTCATTTCTGACGTGCCCTCTGGAGGGTTTTGCTGTCCCTCGCCTCCTGTTAATTCTCTGGGGCTTGTGCAGAGAGATTTCATGGAGACAAACTGCCTAAACCAGGCTCTGGCACATCCTTATCCCCCTCCAGTTTCATTTAATTTCATTTTCCAAAACAACAGAGCATTTGAACACAGAGAAATCTCTCACCACTGCATCTCTAGCAGGCATTTTTGGGGGATATTTGCCACAGGTATTTCAGTGAACACACAGCTCCCAGGACAAAATGGGAATGCAGATAGTATTCCCATGAACTTACCCTGCAGTTTGTGCAGATTCATGTTAGTGTGATTTAATTCAGGATCACTGAGGTTGGAAAACAGCTCCAAAGTCACCAAATCCAAGCTGTGCCCCACCTTATCCCCAGCCCAGAGCACTGAGTGCCACTTTCAGACCTTCCTGGGACACCTCCAGGGATGGGCAGTCCAAACCTCCCGGGGAAAATGAATCCGACACATAAAAAACAGCATTTGTGATTTGAAATTGAGCCAGAGGCTTTGGTTCTTCAAGTTCTGAAATGCTGACTTTCCTTGGTGTACATTCCTCCTTACCTCTGAAAGGGATAATTAGTTTAAAAAAGTAGGAGCTACTACTGCAACTAGTAAATAGTAGTTGAAAAGCAGTGAAATCCAAAATGTGTCTGCAGAAGAATTTTGGCCACTGAATAGTGCTTGATACATAAACTCTAAGCTTTAATTATTTTAAAGAGGCTGAGTTTTTATCCTGTCTCAAAGGATCCCTGTTAATCGGCGAGCCAAGAATTTTCCAACGTCCTCAAAATTACAGCATTTACCTGGAGACATCAAAACAACTCATGAGCACATCAAAAATCACCTGTTTTTAGGATTAAAAATGTGCACTTGGACAGTCCTGGGGCCGGCTGATCCTGACCTGTGGCTCTTTAGGTGCCACCATGAACCAAAACCTCACGAAAATCAAAAGCTGGACTCGATGTTGGAGGTCTTTTCCAACCTAAAGGATCCTGTGATTCTGTGATCAGGCCCGGGGGTGTTTTGATATGCAAAGGGAACAAATCATCTGGCAGCTTGGGAGAAGCCTTGCCTAGAGCCTCCTTTGCTCCTCCTCTTGTTATTACACTTTCCCTGCCTGGCCTAAAAAGTGTAAGTCTAGATATTGCCTCAGCCCATATGGCAACACTGAAAGCTTTTTTTTTTTTTTTCTCTTTTTCTTTTTCTTCTTTTTTTTTTTTTTCCTTTTTTTTTTTTTTTTTTTTTTTTTTGCACAGCAGCAAGGGAAGATGTGGTTGGAAACGTCTGCTTTAAAGATCAGCTGAAACAGTTTTGGTTCACACAAGCCGATAATATTGTCAAAGGGTCAACATTTGCTAATCTGAGGGGAAATTTTAAATCCTCGGGAGTGCTGGAGCTGGGGGAATTTTGCAGAGCAAGCCATTAGGAACTGAAGGGAAGATAAGGAGAGACCAGTGGGTGGAAGCTGTCTGGTTTTGTTTTCTGGCAGGAAGAATACCAGAGGGAATTCTCTTTCCCAGCCTACCACCCCCATTTTTTTTTTCTCCCCCCTTATTTGCACATCAAGGCCTGATTTTTTTGGTGTCTAACATTTCCATGGTGCAATCTGGTAAACCTGGCCCAGCTGTTTGGAAAAGCTGCCTGATATTTAAGGTTGCTTTCCTCTGCAAAAGCTCCTCTTTCACTTGCTAACCTTCTCATTTCTGGATGCCAGGCTAGGGAATGGCTATAAATACGGAGATAGGTGTCACAGCTGCCAAAATTTATTATGGAGAGGTTGGCAATAACCTTCTCCCCTTTGCCCTTTCTCTCTCTCCTGTATTTTGCAAGGTAAAGTCTATCTTTCCTGATATTTTTGGAGAGGATCTGACACAACAAAACAACTTTCCAGCCTGCAATCGAGTACTTTGGTAACAGGGGAACAAAACAAAACAAATAAGTCAACCTAAAGCTATTGATCTTCATGGAGCATTATAAAAGCTGCTTATGTAAAGCTGTTTTGCACGCAGAGACCCAATGGCAAGCCTGGAATTTTGCTGCATGCAGGAGCAAAATCTCCCCATCTTTCTCCCCGTATCCCGTTTCCTGTGCAAAAAAATCTTCCCTGATAATGGAGCTTTGTGTTTTCTCAGTGTTCCTCTTCCTTTGCCGCCTGCAGGGCAGGTACCAATCATGTGAAGCTTTTCTGTTTCCTCACATTCATAATTTAATCAATTAAGGCCTGTTTATTTTAATCCCCTTCTACTCCTCTTGTGAGTAATCATTTCAACTCTTTAAATCCCAAGTGGCTCCTTTCAGCTCTTTTTCTTTGGCTGCGATTTCTTAATCAATGCTGAAATTTAATTTTCAACAGGTAAATTTTTGTTACATGGGCCAGGTGAAACACTGAATTTGTGGTCTTAATTTTATGTATGATAAAGCAGTCACAGAATCACAGATTACTTGGGTTTGGAAGGGACCTCTGGAGATCCAGTGGAACCCCCAAAGACCCCAGTCTAGCCCATCACTGCTTCTCTGTCACTGCATCTGTTCTTTCCTCTCTGTTCCCTCTTCCTCCTGTTTCTATTCCAGCCTCTCATTTCCTGAAAATTCATTCATAAAACCTCTCAGCTCCGTTGTGCTGTTCCGGGTTAGGAATACAGGAACAACGTGCAGGGTGATGGGATCATGTCTGAACTGGGCTGTGCAATTCCTTCCTTCCAGAAACATCTGTGATTTCTGTTTACCATAAACCCAATCTAGTTATTTACATTTTTTTTCTTTTTCTTGTTGTTTGGGTGTTGTGGATTTGTTTGTTTATTTGTTTTTTTAAATTCCTGCTACAACTGCTGAATAATTACTCACTTCTCTGATGTTCAGAAATTCCCTTTGACATAGCACTTTGTTTATTTATTTGAATATCTTTTCCTGTGGTGATTTTCCCCACTAATTTAAAACCATGATTACCTCCTTTTCTCCCTCTCCTTCATCTGGTGTGATATTTTTTGTAGTGAGCAACTTCATCCCCTCTCCACCTTTATTTTCCTAGGGTTCAACTGGGCCAATCCTTGCTATTTTTCCCTTACGCCACGAGCTCTCCACATTATCCTGCTGGTCTTTCTCTGCTCAACATCAGTTCAAATTCATCTGCCTGGTGCAGAAGGCACCAGGATTGTGACAGAATCCCTGCAAAGGGCTCATCAGTGTCATGCCCAACAGAAACAATATTCCCCTTTCCCTACAGGAACATTCCCAGCTGATGAGATGTAGGATCACATTTACTTCTTTGCAGTCGCATTGCACTCATGGCTCTCTTCTCCTCTGACTGAGGGAGATGAAGTCAATTCCTTCTCTTCCCTTGTCAGTCCAATCATGCTCATAACTGAGGGCAGGAATTTCTGTTTAATTCCTGACTCTGCACTTTGTCCTATTAAGCTCCATGCCATCCATACCTATTGCTTGACTCCAGTTTTCAAGGTCGTGCATTGGGATATTCCCAATCTTCCTGTTACCTCAATTTGGGTAATGGACACATTTCAGAGCCACTCTGAAAGATTAAATGCTTTTGGCCACATGCCCCCTTCTCTTTTCGCCGAGTTACTGTTTAAACTGGAGAAAGGAGAAAACCGACTGCAGAGGCAAAAGCTAAAAAACGTGAGGAGTCGGACTGCTCCAAATCCAAAGCAAAGTATTGAAAACGGAAAGGAAGGTATTGAAAATCAGAGAATCAGAGATTGGGTTAAAGATCATCAAGTTCCAGGTTGGGACAGAGACACATTCCACTACCCTAGCTTGCTCCAAGAAAAAACCCAACCTGGCCTTGGACACTGCCAGGGATCCAGGGGCAGCCGCAGCAAATCTGGGCACCCTGTGCCAGGGCCTGCCCGCCCTCCCAGGGAACAATTCCTGCCCAAGATCCCATCCAGCCCTGCCCTCTGGCACTGGGAAGCCATTCCCTGGGTTCTGTCCCTCCAGCCCTTGGGAATATTCTGTTTTCATCTTCCTTCTCAGCTCCTTCAGGCCCTGCAAGGCCACCCTGAGCTCAGCCCAAAGTTTCTCCTGTCCAGGCTGAACAATCCCAGCTGTGCCAGCCTTTCCTCCCAGGAGATGGTGACTCCTTCCTGCTGTAAAATCAGTGGGATTTTGTGCTCCTGGCTCCAATTCTGCAGCTGTTCCATGGCAGGGCTGGCTGTGTCCACGAGACATTCCACCAATTCCTTCACAACTTCAATAGTTCACTCTTACCAACTCAGACTTGTGTTAGAGTGGAATAGGTTGTACCTTGCAGGAAAAGCTGCCTGAAAGGAAGGTTTGTGTTTGACTGTGGGTAGGAAATGATGCTCAGCAGCCTTTTTTTTGTGCCTGGAAATCTGGATTCCTGCCTGGGGTCGCTGCTGGCAGTGCTGTGAAGGGTATGGGAGCTGAAAGGGCAAAAAGGCTTAGTGAACACCACCAGTTATAACAGCAAACAGGAGAACTCACTCCTCCACAGCCATGATTATAAACGGCTCAATTAAGTAAACAAAGAAGTAGTTAAAAAAAACCCCCAGCACTGACAGATATTAGATAATAAAATTAATTATAAACAGCAGCCGAAATGCAGCAAGTACGAACTAATCAAAATACTTAATTAGGCTTTGCAGTAGCTACTTTTCTCCCTACCACTGTTTATTCTAGTTTTATCTGGGGGTTGGTGTCTTTGGTAAGGCTCCAAAGAGTCATAATAACCGGTTTAAAAGCCTTATGCTCCTACAAAATAATAATATTTTGAGACATGGTGCACTTCAGGCTGATTCAGCAGAGCAAGGAAGAAGCCCCTTGCCCTAAATGGAGAGATCTGATGTGGCCTCTGCCTGTTCTGTGCTTTTTTTGGTGTTCAAGGGGCTTCAGGTACTTATAAATGTGTTAAATCTTAGCCTGACAGCTGCCAGTTGGGTCACTGCAGGTGACTTCCCCAAGGAACACAGGTAATCTGATCCTGTATTTAAGGAGTTAAAAGCTGTCGATGAAGAAAAGCAAATCCGAGTGAAGAAAATAAACTAAAGAGGCTGCTGGCAATTTAGTGAAAAGGTCTTGTAGATCGTAATGGATGTATTGGTGTCCTCTGAAGTAAAAAGGAAAAAAAAAAAAAAGGATGAAAGGAAGTTTTATTCTGTTGAATTTGGGCTGGTAAGAAACAGCTACTCTGACTTTTTTGGCTCCTGCCCTCGGTTCAAGGTAGGTAGGGACATGGTGGTGACTCCACAACCTCCCTGCCAAGGCCTGAGCACCCTTTCCATGGGGAAATTCCTGCTGCTGGCCAAGCTGAGCCTCCCCTGGGCCAGCCTGAGGCCGTTCCCTCTCCTCCTGTCCCTGTTCCCTGGGAGCAGAGCCCAACCCTCAGCAATGAGAAAAATGATAAAAGTCAATGTAGGGATGGCACTCAGGAGAAAGTTAAAACCAAACTGGAAAACGATTCTGGTGAGAACAAGATATATTCATTTATTCAGATATAAATGACAGAGAAATGGGAAGATCTAAATTCAGAGCTTGTGCTTAAAAAAAAAAAATTCATTTCTCTTTAATTTTTTTTTACTCAGCTACAACTTAATGTGAAACTTGAAAGATGTGAAGGAAACCAGAATTTTGGTTACCTGGAAGAGATTTCCAATGGAGTTGCTTGTTCTATTCCATGTATGCCAAAGAATCTGTAGTCATTAGCGTCACTGGAAAATCTGCCTTTGCCAGAAAGTGCTCAGGCAAAAAAAAAAAAAAAAAAAAAAAAAAAAAAAAAAAAAAAAAAAAGCCAGACAGCTGAATTTCATCAAATTCACAGATCCACTTCCATGGAGATGTCAGAACAAGCAAATGGATGAGTTAAAAACGATCACAGCACAAAATTTACATTTTTATTTTTGCTTGAGAAACAACAGAAAGCTGTGTACATCCTGCTTCTGGGGAAGGCAGAAATTATAAATCCAAAATAATAAATGCTGCATAAAAAGAAAGCGTTCACAGCCAGCTTGCTTTCGTGCAGTTTCTACAGCCAAAAACTCAGTAGCCAATGCTTTGAGATTTACTTCCAACAGAGAAGGCCACTTATAATTCAGGAACTAATGGGATTTAATAAAACACAGTGTAACACACTCCTACTTTCATTTTCACAAATGAACATAAACCTCAGAGAACAACAAAAAAAGGAAGCATGTAATCACTCAAGCTCTCCATTTCACAAATAAATTCTGTCTAACCAAAACCACATCACTGGGTCTGGGAAATTCCTATTTGACTCGCAGAGGCATTTTCAGAGGAAGGAAGGATGGAGGAACATTTCCATGAGTTTTGATGATGCTGTGGGCAGTCAGCTAATAAATAACCGTGACTCCCTGTGAAAATGCAAACCACTCACATGCACAAGGCTATACAGAGTGAGATCGTGGTTTTAGAGATGTCAACAGTAATTTTGCCTTTGATTCCAGAGGGTTAAGGCTTCATCCAGGAGGTTTCTACCCTCCAGCACTTCCCACTCCTAAGCAGTGATAAGGGCTTATAATTTAATTTCTCTCACTGCAATAACAAGGAAAAACAACTCTCTTTCCCTGAGCATGCTTTTTTTTTTTTTTTTTTTTAATTGCACCACAGGCTCCTAAATAGAAACCTGAATAACCACAGATCCAAAAGCTCTCCAAACCTGAGAGATTTGTGCACGTCTCCTGGTGGAAATGGTTGGCTTAGTGACGTGGGCGGAGTGGGAGCTTCAGGAAAAGTTTATTAAAGAATCCCAGCCACTGAGTCATGAGTGCTGAAAGTGCTTTCTAAACTTCTCAGAGAGGAGCCTGGAGGGGCTGGACCCACAGTTTGCCAACAGTTTAAGTTTTACAACTTTGTCCTGGACGTTTTAATTATGGCAAAGCATCGAAATCATATAAAAATGAGTTCTTTATTATGACAAATGATTAGATGAAAAGGCCTCCATCAGAATCATTTATTACCCAGTATCAAAGCTAAAACTACATTAAAACAGTTATGTTAAAGTAGAAAAGTAGGGAACTAGGAAAGTAGAAACAATTATTAAGCAGAGATTGATGTGACTCGACCATAACAACGATCATGGCATTTCTTTCTCTTAAACCTCCAGGACTATCCCTGGTGGGCACCCCCAAAGTCCTAAGGGAGAGATCTCCACATTCCAAGAAGGAATATGTTAGAAGAACCTTCCAGAAGGGAAGCGGACTGGGCTCCCATCGTGGTTGAGTGTCAGCCAGAGGCCTCCAGGTGAGTTTAGCAGCTCATTTACCAAATCTTTGCCTCATTATCAGGACGCCCATTCGGGGTTTAATTGCCAGACTGAATTTTATCATAATTCAAAACCAAAAACAACACGTGGCCACCTCTCGACCTACCCTGATGGGTTTGTAAACAGATCATTTTTGAGTTTGCTTGACCACATTCCTGAGCAGGTCAAAGCATCCTGCCAGGATCAGAACTAAAGCCACAGCCTGGCTGACCAGCAGCAGGGACAGGCCAAGGCATGGATCCCCTGCTGCCTCATCCAGGCCAGCCACAGAGCTGACCTGGTTTTGTGGGGCAGATCGATGCTCTCACAAAGCAAAAAAAAAAAAAAAAAAAACCGCAGGCAGAGGGTGACACCAACTCCTCACTGTGGAGAGGGCATTCTCAACCAGTCCTCTCATGTTAAATCTGGCCTGGGCTGAGTTAAAAGAAGAAAACGAGAAAAAAGTGGGTGTGGAAATTCTGCTGCATCAGTGGTAGGCAGTGTGAGATTGACCCCTCAGTGTAAAATGAAAACAGGAGGCAGCCAAGTTTGCCAGCTCTATTTAGTATTGCGCAGCAACAAGAAGGTTGGTGTTGTTTGTTTTTTAATCAAGTGCCTCTCCAGGACTTAATGTAAGGTAATACATAATGGATAATGTTTCCATGGGAGAAACAGCTGGTTGGAAGGAATTAGAAAACAAGCTGGAGGTATTTCTGCTGCTAATTCACTGGGTCAAAGCCAGCCCACGTTGGTCGCCATCAAAAGTTGCCACCATCTGTTGTTTGGTGGCCTCAATGAGTGAGCTGCAGCTCGGTCTGCCTGTTCCCGGTGCAGAATTCCATTCTCCTACCTGGGAAGAAGCACAGGAAAAGGGACTTGAGTGTGTCCAGAGCAGAGAAGGGAGCTGGGGAAAGGTCTAGAGAAGAATCCATGTGAGGAGAGGCTGGGGGAGCTGGGGAGGCTCAGCCTGGGGAAAAGGAGGCTCAAGGGCTTTCCACTCTGCCTGACAGGAGGCTGTGGTGAGGTGGGGGATTGGATTCTTCTTCCAGGGAACAGGGACAGCAGGAGAGGGAACGGCCTCAGGCTGGCCCAGGGGAGGCTCAGCTTGGCCAGCAGCAGGAATTTCCCCATGGAAAGGGTGCTCAGGCCTTGGCAGGGGCTGCCCAGGGAGCTTTGGAGTGCCCGTCCCTGGAGGTGTCACCTGGAGGTGGCACTCAGAGCTCTGGGCTGGGGACAAGGTGGCCATCGGGCACAGCTTGGACTCAATGGACTTGAAGCTCTTTTCCAACCCAAAAAATCCATTTCTGACTGTTTTTGCTCCTTATCTTCCCTCCTGCCCCTCTGCTGGCTGTTCCCTGTCTCTGATGTTGAGCCCTGTGTCTTCCCGGCTTTATTTTTCCCAGCATCCTCACCCTCCAGAGGGATGCCTGTAAGGTTTTAAAAAAACAACGGCAAAAACAACACTCCCCCCCACCCTCCAAAAAAAAAACAACAAAAAACCAAACCAACCCAACAAACAAAACCAAAAAACAAACAAAAAAAAGCCCCCAAAACCAAACCAAACCAAAAAGAACCCCAAACCCCCCAACCCTTCCCCCCTCCCCAAAAAAATCCCCCAAAAAATCAAATACCACCCCCCCCCAAAAAAAAAAAAAAAAAAAAAAAAAAAAAGAAAAGAAAAAAGACCCCCAAAACCCAGGAGAGATCTAAGTTAACAATCCTCTGGTAACCCTTCCAAATACTGGCCAGTGGCCTGAAGCAGTCTGGGCTTTTCCAGCACTCTGCAGTTTAAGCTGCCAATAATTTGGTGAATTCTTCCTGATTTGCCAAGGTTTAAATTACTTCCCTGCTACTGCAGCTCAAGTGCTGAAAAACAGTTTGTTTTCAAGCAAAGCAGGAGCTACCACTTCTGCACTCCCCTCTGTTCCTCACAATGTTTAAAGAATTTAGCATGGGGGGAAATGCACTGCACTGAACTAATCTGTCAGGATTTCTGCATGAATTGCAGCAGTAAAACTCCTGAAAAATGAGAGTATGAAGGTCCTTTCACTGGAAATGCTTTTTAATTCAAACTATTTTTTTTTTTTAAAGAAAGACAATTTTCCCTCTTGGTGCGTGGGATCAAATGGAGAGCCAGTTGAATAGAAATGGAAAGTTAATAGAAAGAGTCTCATTTACCTAATAGGTGTGAATCAGGTCCTTTGAGATTACTGCTGGCTTTGAGAGGGAATCTTTCACTTTTCTGTCTAAACAGCATGTCCTGAGGCTCTGAGGGATCAGGACAGACTGGATCCATGGGCTCAGGCAAAAGGTGTGAGCGTCAACGAGGTCAAGTGTTGAGTCCTGCCCTTGGGTCACAACAACCCCGTGGAGCTCCAGGCTGGGCAGAGGCGCTGGAAAAGCTGGAAAAGGCCCTGGGGGTGCTGGTGCCAGGGGCTGGACACGAGCCTGGGGTGTCCAGGTGGGCAAGAGGCCCCTGGGCTGGATGAGGAATTGTGTGTCCAGCAGGAGCAGGGCAGGGATTGTCCCTCTGTGCTCCAGGGCTGTGTCCAGTTGTGGCTCCTGCAGGAGAGCCCTGGAGGGGCTGGAGCGTGTCCAGGGCAGGGCAGGGAGCTGGGGAAGGGGCTGGAGCCCCAGGAGGGGCTGAGGGAGCTGGGCAAGGGGCTGAGCCTGGAGAAAAGGAGGCTCAGGGGGGACCTGGTGGCTCTGCACAAGTCCCTGCCAGGAGGGGACAGCCGGGGGGGTCGGGCTCTGCTCCCAGGGAACAGGAGGACGGGCAAAAGTCAAACCCCTCAAATCTCCTGCTGAAAACCAGGATTTGAGGCAGCTTTAGTTTATCTCCAGCTGACTCAAATGCCCGGCTCAGCCTGTGGACAGGCCAAGCGCGCAGCTCCAGTTGAGTTTTAATTGGTCCTGACTTTGTAAAAGGCTCCGCGGTTGAGCACGAACCACCTCTGATCAGAGGCCCCTGTGCAGCCCTGGCTCTGCAGGGAGGTGGGGGTAAATTGGTGAGGTTATAAATCCCGGACCTGCCCTCAGTGGCCCCTGGCTGAGGGTTAATGGCTGCTGCTAATGAGGGAATGTTTGGACGCTGCTCCATTACTTACTCCGAGTGTCACGGTTTTGCACTCAGCAGGAGGGAAAAAAAAGAGACTGATTGTCAATTTATGGGGCTCTTCAACCCACATTCATTGCTAGAAACGTATTAACTCTCCTAATTAGCTGGGGATAAAAACCTGTTAACAGAGAGCTTCTTGCTGGCCTGGGGAGTTCAGCAGAACTTTGCAGTTCCTGCTTTTCTCTGTCCCCTCTCTGTGAACTGTCAGGATTTCCCCTCACCCCTCTGTGGTCGTCTCTTTTATGGTTTATATTGATTGCTTTTACTGGTTGGCTATATTTAAGTCCCTTTGATAAAGTGTTTCTTCAGTGGGGTTGAGATGAGTTAAATGTTAAGGATTTATGACCTTGCTCATTTTTTTTTATCAGTTCCTTGGGAAGATTTATGAAGTGTTTTATCATCTCTGAAATGCTCTCGATTGTTGATGGGGGGAACTTCTCAGGCCACTGGATCTTGATAAAGTGGGTTTTTTCCCCTCTAACCTTAACAGCAGCAAAATGGGTTCAGAAGTTCATCTGTGCTTTATTCCTGGTACAGAAAGGAGGAGCTGCTTAATATAGGGATGTCATGAAAATATGGAACTGTATTAAAATATGGTCTATGTACATAAACTGAATAGCACAAGTTATTAAATGTTAATATATATAAAATTATAATTGCAGCGAGTACTTGCATACTGATACACAGATATATAAAATCCCCACCTCCTGTTCATTTAAGAAGTTACATCTTTGATTTTCTTTGAAACTTTTTCGTTTCCAACCCAGCTCCAAGTTCTTCCAACTCTGATTTCCTGCTGCTGGAGTTTGCAGCATCACTTCTATTTCAGTAGAGGCCATTTTGTTTCCTTCTTGGCTTTGGGCTTTTGCCCCCTGAAAATGCTGACTGTTTCCTACTTCAGACGCACTGCTGAGACTTGAGGTGTCCAAATAATGTTACAAACAAAGCACTGGCTTGGAAGATGGAGGGAGACAGCCTGAACTCGTGCACCTTCTGTGCTTGTGACTCTGTTGTCTGCTCTATGAGTGAATGATGGCAGCTTACTCAGCACCACCAGCTCCCTGTTTTCTCCTGGTTGTACCATTTTCTGGCAACCAGTCACTAAAATCAGCAGGGCTCTGGTGACGTGCTGAACTGCTGGGGACATGGGGACAGGAGGCGTGCAAATACTGAGGGAGTCTTCAGTCACCTTTTCTCAGAGAGTCTCTTCGTTTAGAAATCAAATTCTTACACCGAGTAGTGGAATCCTGCTCTTTGTCAGCAAGACTCTATCCCTGAAGGCTGGCAGAGGCACCTTCACCCTCCTGCGGTGGCTTTCTGACCCTGCTGGTTATAAATGAGGATTTTTTTCTGCTCTAGGGTGGCCCTGCTTGGGGTTGAGCCCTCCCAGTCTCGCCCGTTCTGGGATTCTCTGGGACTCCTGGGCTCTGTTTCCAGCTCTGTCACTCATTTGATGCCTGACCATGGGAAAATTGCACCTTTTACAAAGGAATTACTCAGCCAAAAGAGAATCTCCTGCACGGTGCTGCAGTCTGAGGCTCAGCTTTAGCCTCAGATGGTGCTGAGCCCCCTCAGGCCTGGCTTTATCAGGCAGGTGGTTCTACATAGGCTGGAGCTGGAGACAAATCCCATCTGCTCTGCCAGCAGGTGACTGGAGCAGCCACGTGGGAGGGCCAACAATCCCGATTTTCTGGGTGTCAGGCTCATGTGTGACAACTGTGGGACAGCAAGTGGGATGTGCTGCAGATGGATGGCTTGGGAAAAGCCCACGGAGCTCCTCTGCTCCAAAGGCAGGAGCACCTTTGGGTGTCCTGCCCAGCTCTGGGCTGGAGTTTGTCCCTCAACCTTCCAAGTTGGTTTGCCATTAATCTGTCCCTGAACGTGTTTCTAAGGGCAAATGGTTTGTTTATGGTTTAGCCATTTGCATTTCAGCTCAGACCTGGAGACACTTTGAACTGACCACAGAGGTGGAGCCCTGGAAATGCAGTGATAGGACAAGGGGAAATGGCCTCAAACTGACACAGAGAGGGGTTAGACAGGATGTTGGGCAGGAATTGTTCCATGGGAGGGTGGGGAGGGGCTGGAATAGAATTCCCAGATTTGCTGTGGCTGCCCCTGGATCCCTGGCAGTGCCCAAGGCCAGGTTGGACACTGGGGCTTGGAGCAGCCTGGGACAGTGGGAGGTTTCCCTGCCCCTGTCCCACCCTGGAACTGGATGATCTTCAAGGCCCCTTTCCAAAAACCCTTCTCCTTCTCTTTCCCCTTCCCCAAACCACTCTGTAGCTCCATCATTCTCTGATCTCAAGCACTTGTATGAACATCTCTCACTTACAAAACAGGCACTGAAGTGAAAACCGCTTACGTGCGTGCTTATAATAAAATTTTCTCTGCCTATTTTAAGCAGAGTATTCGAAAAAAAAAAAATCCCATAGCTCGCAAAACTTTCTGCTGTATATCCAACATTTTCTGGTGCAAAAGGTTAAAGGCAAAGCATATTATTGTTTTCACCTTCACTGGACACGTTTGCAAACAATCACATATGTTTAGGGGATTTTGGTGCCAGCTGTAGTTGTACCAAACGATACAATATTTCATAAATAAGCTGTCACTTATTCAGCATCTTTATATAGAGGTGCTAAACAAGAGACTTCTTCTCCCTGCCTGGTGGAACGCACATGGAGAGAGAAAATGTGAGCAGTGTAACCTGTGGAATCATTTCACTTTCTCAGGGTTGTTACAAATGAAGTCCTACAGTCAAACACCCCAGCTCAGGGACTCCTCCTGCTTTTCAAAAGAGACCTGTGTGGGTTTCTCGGGGTCAAACGGGCCCTGACTGGGGCTAAAACTGTTCCAGCAACAGCTGGAATGAGTCACCTGGAGGTCAGGATTTCGTTCACTCTGGGATTGCACTTCTGACTTGGAGAAAACCAGTAAATATATATTTATGATATCCAGTAGTGTTTTTAGAGCAGCACGGATATCACAGCTGATATCAGGTATTTGCAGGATTTTTGTCCCATCCTGTTCTATGTATCTTCACAGAACAGTCTGCTTGGCATATGATTAACAAAACAATCAAAAATTGGTGGTTTTTAAATTGAGAAAGATTAAAATCAATTGAGGGATGAATGTAAGAAAAATAAACTGTGTTAATTGTGCTCAGCGTTGGGCTTGGTATTTCCACAACTTGAGTTCTGGAGGAATTTATGTTCAGCCTGTTTTTTCTGTTAATTACTTTTTGCATATAACATTAGAGCTCCTCATGAGTCAATTGCTTGCAGGGTTTCATGTAATATAAACAGAATTCTAGCAATGGAATCGGTAAACACTGTGCCACAACTTTTCAGCTTTTCCTTCCATCCCCACAGCCTTGAATTCCTCTTCTCACAGGCTCACCAAGTCCCTCTTGTGCTGGAAAGCCTCTACATTCTACACTGTGGAACAATTAAATGCTGTGGTAAGGATTGTTAGAAAAGAGCTTTTCTCACTTTCACTGTTGTCAAAATTATTGTGAGTCACATTCACTGTAACAAAAGCACCTCCAGCCTGGATTTAAAGCTGGAATTATAAGAATTCCAGGCTGTCTGAATGGAGTTTGTCTTGAAATGCAATATGGGAGGAAAGTGATGTTTTTCCTCAGTGGTGGCAAACCAGGAGAGAAAGACCATTTATTCAAACAGCAATTTTATTCCTTCTGCTCACAGAAAATACCTTTTGGCCACGTCCTTTGTGCTACAGAATCACTATTGGGTTTATTTCTTCTGAAATCACAAGTTGAGAGCAAACAAGTTGTACTCTCTCAGCAGGGTTTGGAACAGTGAAGAGGTGTAAACACGTGTTGGGCTCTGAGCATTATTCATAATTAGAATATGTGACGAGAAAAATTAGAGAGCACCCAGATGGAAAGTAAATGTTTCAATACTTCCACATGACACAGGGCGCAGAATTATTGATTTATTTATTTATCTTTCACGTGGGAATTCAGTATTTGGGTTTGATGTAGTCGGTGTAATTAACTCATCCTTCTGAGATCATGGGTTGGGCGGAATTAGAAATGCCAGCTGTGCTTTCATGCTCATTTGCACATGCACAGCCCCCACAGTGTTGTTCCCAGGGACAACAGCCTGATGGGGCTTTCATGGATGGACTGGGAAGATGAGTCAGCCTTTTTTTTTTTTTAGGCTGTCATTCCCCAGGATTAACAGCCAAATCCTCCAGTCTTTGGCGTGTTTAGAGAGTTAAAGGAAATCCAAGGCTGTGTCCTACTAAAAATTCTAATTCCCACGAACAGCTTCAGTGGTGAGCACCTTTAGTAGTTCAAATTACAGAGATTTCACTGGAGGTGGCTGTGTGAGTAATAACTAAGGGAGAAAAAGCTGTAAACACTCCCGAATATTTACTTTTATGGAAAAATTGGGTTTTAAACATCATAAAATTGGGAAAACTCATACATTTTCTATCTCTGTGGATCTAAGGGATCCAAATGTGACATAGTCCAGTTACTTAAAATAAGCAACATCTTTGCCTTGATTTCTATCTCTACATGAGAATTATGTAGGTTACTTTTGGTCCATGTTGAGATTTTAAGGTTCAAAAAGGCCACCCAAACAATCAAATATTGCGTCCTTTAAAAAAGAATTTTGGATTAAGCATCCATTCCAAATAATTCCCCTCATTTTCTTGTGAATGAGAGACATCATGTTGTTTTTCACACAGGACTGATCACACTTCCGTTAAAAATAAACGCCTTAAATCTGCTGCCAATTTATTTATACACCATTCGTAAGACCCATTTGCAGACCCAGACTGAAGTTTCCTTTATTATCAATTATTTTCTCATCCTCAAGGTATTTAGAAACATTGGTTGGGTCTTTTCATGCATCAAACACAGATGGTCCAGTCTGTCTTGGTTTGGAAAGACAGGTGTCTGCTAAGGAAGGAAGGCAGGAGCCTCCCTTGGAATGGAGAATGTAAATCCCCTCCCTTTGAATTATTATAATTTTGAAATTAGGGGCTCTCAGGCAAAGATATGGGAATAGGAATAACAGTTCTTTACTAGGAAAATTAAAATAAAAATGCAGTAGTAGAAAAAAACCAACCAAACAAAAAAACCCCAAAACCCTGACAGAGTCAGAACAGGAGCTGACCCCCTGTTGGTCAGGGTGCTGGTGTCAGCCCAGCCCAGTCCTCCTGCAGTGACAGATGTGGGTCTGTCGGAGCAATGATCCTGTAGGAGGGTGAAGTTTCCCTCTGAAGGTCCAGTGGTGCTGAGATGGGTCTGGTTTTCCTCTGGGAATCCAGTGCACACAGGCCGTGCTGGTGTTCTGAATGCCAGCTTTGATCCAGGTGGGAATGCTGGGCTCCTCCCCCTGGGTGGAGCCTCTCCCCGTGGGATGATGGGATTGTCTCAGCCCTGCAGTGAGCCTGGATGGCCCATGGACAGCAGATATTCCCTGGAGGGAGGATGGGTCCTGGGAGGGATAAAGAACACTGCCCCACCTGGTTTAACAGCTGGTAACAGGATACAAACTACTGGTTACATCCTGCATTGCAACCTAAGATACGGTCAAATATCCACATCTTACACAGTGCAGTTGTTTCTCCAGCCATTGGGTAAACTTGTTTTTCCTGTAGCACTCTCCCACTTTTCATTTTCCCATTTTGGAATGTGGACCACGGAGCTGATCACAACAAACCCCTATCACTCTTGCCTCTGCCATTGTAAAATCATCTTTTTTTCTTCTTCTCCCTATGGAAATAGAAAGATTTATAATTTTAACATGTTTTTTGCTGAGCTCTGTGACTCTTGTGACTTTGGGACTGTTGCACAAGCTCTGAAAGTGTCTGTTCTTGAGGTCTAAGTTTTCCTGGCAGAACAATACAAGTTTTGCTCCTTCAGCTTTGCTTTTTCCACTCTTTACCTGCCGAATACCTCAATATGTTCAGCTCAACATGCAAATCAAGTGGCTTTGTCTAACTGCTCAGTCCTTGATATTATTTGCCAGCCATTGTGCCCTCCACACATTTCATAAATAGCAATTTTATATCTCCACATCAGTGAGAGCTGAGCAGGCGGAAAAGTGTCTTGTATGAAGAGTCTGAATTGCAATGATTCATTTGTAACACTCCTTTGTTATTTCCCTCCGCTGATTTTCCAGCTTTTGCACTCCAGGGTTTTGTCCTGAAATCAGTGCTGGAATGTAAAACACACTTCACAAGCGAAGGTTGATTTTATTTCAGTCCAAATCCATCATTTATATACCCACTAAATTCTACCAGGGCACCATCTGGTGAGGAGACAACAGGGTTGAATTACACATAATGCAATTATGGTGTGAAAACACAGCCGTCTCTGCTATTCATTAGATTGTGTTCCTAAAATACTTAGTAAAGATTAGGATGTAAACTAATAATACTTTTCATTAGGCCCATAAAAATATCTCTGCAGATTTCACAGTGTGTGCACATCTCTTAAAAATGTGAGGCAGTGCTCATTGAAGGCATGAAGGATGGACCAAAAGGGACTTTTCAGCATCACTCCTGAAATTCAGCTTCTTGACCTCCCTCCTACACTCCTTTTAATTTTAATCCATTAATTTTAATGATGTATCTGCTGGGCACCATCCCTGACATGTGACACTACATCGAAATACAGGTGGAATTATTTCCTACAGAAGTGCTAAAGCTTGGAGTTCATCACGAAAAGGAGCTGGTGGAAGGTATTGATCAAAACATTTTGGGCTTCACGGGGATTTTTCTGGGTGCTGGGATTTGCAGCATCATGTTCTGCCTCGTGTCCCTCAGTTATCAAACAATTACTGTACACAGATATCCCTGCAGTTTATGCCGGGTACACTTTCATCTTGTTCTTTATGCTTTAAAACATGCCCTGAGAGATTTTTCTGTTGTTATTCCAAACAGATTTTCCCCATGTTGTATCAGACTGGATTCTGTATTTCCAGAGGATTTTCTATTACTTGCTTGGAGCCACCTGGTCTAGTGGAAAATGTCCCTGGTTGGAACTGGATGAGCTTTAAGGTCCCTTCAATCCAAACCATTCCATAGTTCTATTTCTATATATCGATTTAATTTGAGCACAGCTTTTTAAGGGGTAAACATATGAAGATGATGAAAATATAAGATTAAGAGAGAAGCTGGACATCTAACATATTAACAGGATTGTTTTTTTCCATGCATGCACAAATATTTGTACACATTTACCTCTACCTAAATATGATAAAGAAGTCCTACATTCACTCCCCATATCTATTCAAACCTCTGATTTCTTTATATGTACTTAAATACATAAAATATTTATACATACATTTATAAGTGCACAGATTTTATTAGGCTCATGTGAAGAACACGTAAGTTATGTTCTCTGATTCAGATCTTCAGTGCATTTTATGAGGTGATAAATAACACAGCTCCAAGGATTTAGTGGGAAGGGTCATGGTCAATATCCATCCTGGAATTTTAATTTGGGAGGGAACAGATTTCCTGGCTAAAAGAGACTGGAATAGTGCACATCACTTTAAGCTTTTAAGTATCAGCATATGACTGAGATTCTGATAAAAAATCTGCTTTGTTTTCCTTGTTCCTGACTGCTACTGAGAACAAAACCTTTTCACTAAAGGATAAATAATGGAAAAGAATATTGGGATGGGATTTTGGTGGTTTGTTAACTAATTAATGCTTTTAAATCAAATTAAAGTTCACTTGGAGGTCCCTGATTTTAACATGATTTTATGAGAGGTGGATATGTCAAGAAAAACAAGAATAGTGGTGATTTTTCTTCACGTGACAGGTTATCCACACAGTATAGGAAGCTTTCTTGGAAATAAAAATAGAATTTTTCTACTAAGTAAAGGAAGTTTTGGATCCATGACCAATTTTTTTTCTTCTCTAGGAAAGGTGAAAGCCGAAGCAGGATTTTTTCACACTGCAGTGGCGGTAATTTTTCTGCCTTAATGGACTCACAGAAGATCCTAAGGTGGCAAAAGAAACAATACTTCGAGTAAATGCTATAAAATCCTGACCTGAAAAGAGCAGCGCTCTCTTTAGTAAGAAGAAATTCGATTTCTCAAAATACAGATGTCTCGTTTTGGTAGATTATACCTGGAAATATCTATCAAATATAAAGTGGTTCTTGATTTGAAGGAATTACCTCCCAGAGCCACAAGTTTAGGTCATTGGAATTGCTTTAGTCCGTGGGCTTCATTTCCAACAGCTGAGCCCTCAGCTCACTGAATCTCTTGTTGCTGCTGAGGTTAATTTATCAGAAAACAAAAATAGACGTGAAGTCTCACCCAGAAAAGCCTGTGTTTGTTTAAATTCTGCTAAGGTTTTTTTTTTTTTAAGTCATAAATATTGCTGGCCTCCAAATGAGTTGTGTGGGAGTAGGATTCCTATGTGTCCATATTGCCTGCAGGATAATTGAAGTTGATGTATTTTTTAAACTTCACATCACCAAATGTAAATGAAAGATGCATGGTAGGACTCGTTAACTTGGCTACAAACAGGATTGCTTTTCTTCCTGGGTTTTATTTTTTCCTCAAGCTGGCGAATGTAGAAGTTGAAAGGTTGGCATGGAAATTCTTGCCTTGTTGGTATGAAATTCTTTTTCAGCTTCAGCTGGGGATGTTGTGATTCAGAACCTGTTCGGGTCCATAAGTACCTATAAGCTCTGCCCATTTTTTTTTTGTCCCCTGGACAAAAAGAAGAAAAAAATCCATCTTTTCTGTGCTTCCCTGCAGCTGTTACTTGGAGGGACCATTTATGTTTGCAGGGATAACCTGTTGACCACCTGAGTTTCAACTCAGGCTGTTAATCTGTGGCAGAGGGCTGCCCTCAGCCACCTTTTTTTTTTTTTTTTTTTTTTTAAGATCAGTGAACCAAAACTTGCCAATCTTTCGAAGGAAAGAACAGCATTAACAAAAATTCTCTGCTGGCCTGGGAACATCATCATCCACTGCTGGCACAGCTGCAGGAGATTTTCACACTGCTCCCCTGACTCATCCCGTCCCTCTGCAATTCCCTGCGTGCAGGATCCGTTCCTTAGGAATTGGAGGGGTGATTTTTCACTCAGTCTTCCAGGAAATGGCTTTACCTAGCAACAGTAAATAAGCCAGATGAGGAACAAAGCTGAAGTTACTGCACAGGTTCATCGCTGCTTCTTAACGGAGCGTGATGGGCAGAGCTGAGAATATATTTACTTAATGTGAGCTGTAAGTCAAGTCAGATACAAATCTTGAGATGCTAAGTACAGCCTGATCCCTCATGAGCTGCAGAGTTTTGATAGCTGACTCAGGGTTTAGACTATTTAGCATCAGCAAAAGCCTAATATTTACAGTGGAGCTGACACGGAAAGGCTCTAACCAGGGATTTCAGCAGCTTGGTATTTAAATGTTTGGTACCTGCAGGTACCAAAGCCTGAGGCAAGAGAAAGAATTCATCACAGCATTCGTTTCGAAGCCTATTTCGTATTCAATCACAGCGTACATTGTTATTTATGGAAAAAAATCAAGAGATTTCGAAATACATATTTTGGGATTTGCTTGGGGAAGCTGTTAAAAATAACTGCATTAAGACCTAGGGAATGTGAAGGGAGAAAAAAAAAGGCCACTTTTAAAAAGATGGGTACTCAGTCCAAACTGGGACCAACAAGAGGAAAGCCAGCGTTTGCTCAGGTAACCGAGAAGGCCACTGGCCCCTGGGCTGGATGAGGAATTGTGTGTCCAGCAGGAGCAGGGCAGGGATTGTCCCTCTGTGCTCCGGGGCTGTGTCCAGTTGTGGCTCCTGCCAGGAGAGCCCTGGAGGGGCTGGAGCGTGTCCAGGGCAGGGCAGGGAGCTGGGGAAGGGGCTGGAGCCCCAGGAGGGGCTGAGGGAGCTGGGCAAGGGGCTGAGCCTGGAGAAAAGGAGGCTCAGGGGGGACCTGGTGGCTCTGCACAAGTCCCTGCCAGGAGGGGACAGCCGGGGGGGTCGGGCTCTGCTCCCAGGGAACAGGGACAGGAGGAGAGGGAACGGCCTCAGGCTGGCCCAGGGGAGGCTCAGCTTGGCCAGCAGCAGGAATTTCCCCATGGAAAGGGTGCTCAGGCCTTGGCAGGGGCTGCCCAGGGAGCTTTGGAGCGCCCATCACTGGAGGTGTCACCTGGAGATGACACTCAGAGCTCTGGGCTGGAGACAAGGTGGACATCAGACACAGATTGGACTCAGTGACCTTGGAGCTCTTTTCCAGCCTAAACCATTCTGTGATCCCATGAAGGTAGTGGGTACCAGGCACCTTGTGAAGGAGGTTTCTCTGTGGTTACAGTCTGGCATTTTAGAAGTTTTCAGCACAGTTTCACTTAGAGAGGAGCTGCTCAGCACAGACCCTCACAGAGAGCAGCTGACCCTTGGCACCAAGCTTGTTTGAGTTTCAAAAGCTGCACGGTGTGTTCTGGGGCCAGAGAAATTTGACATCCAGAAAGCTCCAAAACACTCAGAGGCCGCCTTGTAGCTCCAAATGATTATGAAAATACGAGAGGAAAAAGCTGGAGGATCGGCAGAGACAGAAAACGTGGTTTAGGAGCAGCTCAGTGAATCAGGTTGGGGGGTGGAAATAAAGATCATTTGGAGAGGAAGGGAGCACCTTGTCTGAGGGGAAAAATGAGAATTAACCATTGGGAAAACAAATGTCTTTGACAGAGAGGTGGGGGCTGGGCTTTGCTCGTCATGGAAGGGACACCAGTGAAGGAACAGGGAACCTCCAGTCACTCACAACAGGTCTGAGAGGAGCTGGGATTTCACAGCAGAGTTTGGATCCTGAAAATTTACATGGATGAATCCTGGAGCTTTTCCAAGGAGTTGCATCCCTCAGAGCTCAGAGTCACAATCCTTTCTTTGGTTTGGTAAACTCTTCCGAGGGAGGTTGGTGCAATTATTTTATCCAACAGCCGTGTAAGCCCTCAGGGTGGGATTTCCCTCACTTCAACTTCAGACAGATCCCAAGCAGGCATCTGCGGCTGTACAATTCACCTGGGGCTCTGTGGAGTCAGTGCAGACAGCTGCACTTCTCCTGGAAGGGATTCTGCTGTTTTAAATCTATTTGAAATATCTACCTGAGGAGGAGATGAGTGATGCCGCAGCCCTTTCCTGTCTAAACCCACCCACACCCTTCACTGCCTGCTGTTTAGTGCCTCATGCATATTGAAAATTGTTGTTTGCCATTTCTCCTGCTCCAGTGAAAGCTTTCAGCGAGTTGTCTCTGGCACAGGGATTGTTCTGGAGGATTTCTTGGCGATTCTCTCAGGCAGAAGTATTCTCACAGCAGTTTGTACAGCCTTCAAGTTTGGGGAAGGCAAAAGAGGGGGAGAGAGAGTGTGAAGGGGATTAAATTAATTATCCTAGTAAACAGAAATATATGTTAAACGTTTCCTGTGGATAACAATAATTTATTCAGTTTAAAACTTCGGAGAGCTAATTAAAAGCACAGTTTTAACAGTGCAAACTTCCAGCAGAACTGTTTCTTCCCAGAAGGTAGGAATATCAGAGTATTTTTAGGCAGGGAAGAAATTGCTTGAGCTCGTAATTATATGGGATCTTTGCTGACATGGTGAGACTGGCAAAGTCAAGATGTGCAGGCAGTAGTTGAGATCTTCCTGCAGAGAATTTCCACTCAGAGCAAAGTTTCCTTGGCTTGGTGATCAGAACTGGTGGCCCAGAGTTTATGCAGTGGGTTTAGGTGTTTTGCTGGGTCTCTCAATCCAATATTCCCAAAGTGGAAGCTCGGGATGCACTGCCCAGGTTTTTTTGTTGTTGTTTTTAAGGACAGAGATAACAGATGTCACACATTATCATCTCTCTTATCTGAATGATCATGGATTTACATTTATTAGTTTATTTTTCTATATTTATTATATAATAATTATATATTAATTAATTTATTTAATATTTTAATATTTAATTTTATATTTCTATTTAATGTAAATATTTATATATTTATTATTTATATTCTCATGGATTTATTCAGGTTGGAAAATGCCTCTAAGAACATCAAGTCCTGTTAACCCACGACCATTTTGTTCCCCCTAAACCACATCTCCCAGTGCCACAACCACAGAGATTTTGAACTCTCCCATATCACACTCACTGCTAATTCCCCTGAATGAAAAAAAGGCGACTCAGGTTTCCCAAAAGTCCTTAAAAAGCAAAATAAAATCCCAAACAGGTCCTTGCAAAACCTCAAGCCTTACAAAGACTAAAACATTGCTTATACCCTCTTTTAGATGTTAAGGACAAGGAATAATACTGCAATAAAAAGGACTGGAAATTAAATAACCTAAACAAGCTGGCTGAATTTGTGGTCCTGTAGACCTACTTTGTTCTCCTAATAAAATATCTTAGGTCCCTCAATAAAATATCTGCTTAACAAGATAAGAGCTTGGACCCATCAGGGAGTTTTCCATTTTTTATTGTATAATCTTTAAAATGGATGCTGGCACATAGACATTTTCAACATTTGGTCTCTGTGGAAAATGCTGAGATGCAATTGGGTTTTTTTGGGTTTTTTTTTTTTTTGCTATAAGACTGAGATTGCAAAGCCTAGAACAACCCTTTTTTTTTCTTTAATCTTTGTGATCAGAGGTGGAAGCCCTATTTTATGAATGTGCACTCACACCCGGTGTCTTCCAAAGAGCCAGCTGAAATCTTTAAAATCTTGAAACCTGGTTTTAATAAAGGCAGGTCAGAGTAGTGAGAGGCAGAGCACGAGGCTTCTGAGGTGATAGGTGGAAAAATTAAAAAGTGAATGCTTCAGAAAGTAAGAACTTTCACTTCTGTGCAGTGGGGAAATGTGAAAACCTCAGAGAGAAACCAAGGATTTTCCAGTGTATGATTAAGAAAACCCCAAATTCTAACCCTTCAAAAGTCAGTAGCATGATAGACTGACCAGGTTCTCTTAGGCAGAGCTTTATTTTTTAAATTGTAAAGGCTTCTTTACAATTATTAGGTTTGCCCTCCAGGCTCACCTATTCCGGTTGGAGAGGACAATGTTATTCTGGAGATGATTTGGAGCAATTTGTTTTTGTTTTTTTTTTTTAGGGAAAAAAGGAGAAAATCTTCTAAAATGCAAGTGAAGCTGCCCTGTTATTTGAGCATTTTATGATGCTCAGAAAGAATCTGGCAGTTCTAAAAAATACACCGAGCGAGACATTGTAGTGAAGTCTTATTATTTGGACTGTGGGATTTGCCACCAAATTTACTACGTTTCATTTATTAGGAAAATCCCCTGAATTATTAACAGAACTGAGGGATCTTCAGGATAATGAACAAAGTATTTTATGAGAAGCTTTCTGCTTGCTTATTGCTCGTCTTTGATTATTCATCAATTTGCAGTCCGTGGTAATGCACAATTCATCTGCCAAGCATTAATGTGAATTACTGCCAGGATTATGCCTGTTTGCTGCATTTCCTTGCAATATGAAAGAGAATATTGAACAGTCAATTGTCCAATACGTGTCTTTACTATGCACATAACCAGAAAAAAACATAAGCATAGGAGTTGTGAATGTACTTTAAGATCTGTCCTGAGTATTGTTTTTATTTTATGAGCCTTAAGGGAAAATCTGTTCAAGAATTGCCTTTACATTTAGTTTCCCTGCTAGAAGAAAGAGGAAATGAAAAAAACAAAAAAACCCCACAATTAATTCCTTCATATACAAACCAGCCAGAGGGAAAATATCATAAAATCACAGAATCATTGTTAGGAAATGTGGTAAAGCTCAGTGTTATCCTTCCTTTATATTAATTAACTGATTCCTTTAGGAGTTAAAAAAGATGAGTATCCACACAAATCCCTGTCATTCAGTTATTTAAAATAACCAAGTTTTATATTCTTGACTCAATATACCTCCTTTTCTACTTTGCATATTTTACAGTTTTATTACTTTTTTCCTCCGCTTTTTCAAATCTTGAAGTTTTGGGCAAAACTGAGGAAACTTTATTATAATGCTGATGTCAAACTTCCTGTTAAGTTACTGAAAGGCATTTTTGTTTTCCTTAAATCCCCTCCAGAAAAAATGGAATTCAACAAGATTTATAACTACACCCTGGCCTGACACTGAAGTCTAAAAATGATTCCATTGAATTAAAAATTTTACACATCTTACATTGTTTATTTGGTTCAGGCTTAAAAGAACAAATTTCTATTCCACTAACTGTGCAAATTACTTCCAGAATCTGGACATGAAAGCCCCTGATATTTGTCATTGTCAAGCATAACTCACTAATTACTAATTAACTTCATTAAGGAACAGCTGCCATCGAAGGAGGGAAAGAAGGAAAGTGTAGCTTTGTGGGCTAAATCAAAATAAAAGAAGGTTGTGTGTGTCTATTGCGTAGCCAAAATACTTCCCAGTTTTCACTTAAGGGAAACTGTGGCTCCAAAACTCTGCATTGTAACAGTAAATGAAATTTAAACCCCCAAATGTGGAATTTTCCTGCACTGCTGCTCAATTTACGCTGCACAGGTAGATTGTCTTAGGTATTTAAAACCAGAGTTTGTGTGTTTTAATTAAAAATTACGGCGCAATAAATTCTGCAACTCTTTGTCACAAGGGCCACGGCACATTAGCAGGAATTTTCAAATGAAAACTGCATTCCCAGCGCCTCCTGGTAGGTCCTTTCATCACTTTGGTCAGCTGTTCTCTCTGTTGATTCCAACAGCAACAACATCCAGCTCAGTGAGAAGGAAATTAAATTTCAAATATTGAGTCCCAATAGAGAATGCCTCCTCGTGGCTCCCTTAATCAAAATATGCTCCACTTCGGAGAGGAAATTAAATCAAGGTGGCCTACTCCCCTCTCCTCTGTCTCCCCCCATGAACAAGGCAGCCAGAATTGCACTGATTTATTGAGGAAAAGAATGATGTCCAAGGGGTAAAAAGTGCATTTGGAACAAAAGCCCAATGTCACTGCAAAGCAGAGCAGAAGACAATTCCTATTCCTGCTCAAGTTTAGTAGAAGGTCTCTTTGCAGAATTACCAAAGGTGTTATAAATACCCCATGTGGAGGGGGATAAACAGTCGTGCTCTGGGATGTAGATCCAGCCTGAGCTGACACGTGTGGCTGGGAATGTAGGGATGGACAGAAATTAAAATTAAAGTTTGTTTTCTGGCACTTGCTGAGCTCAGTGTGGGAAGTCTGAGGTGCTTGGAATGTCCCTGGTCTTGGAGGGGAGCTTGGACTCTCAGGATGTCGTGAGGGAGCCAATTCCTGATGCTTTTTATCTTCTTTTCTGCCAGAGTTGGGATTAAATGCTCGAGATGGTATTTCTTGTCGTGACTCAGATGTTTATTAATTCTTATGTACATTACAGTCTCACAAGCTGTGAGTTCTACAGCCCTTCTAGCTAACAAAGTAAAAAATGACTCTGTCTCTATCTCTCTAGAAGGTCTTTTAAGGATATACAAAGAAATGACTATTAAGAAATGACACCTAAATTATTTTTACTTTTAACCCAACAACCAACCACCCGTGGCCCACAACGTGGACTTTTCTACCCAGTTACAAAACCCCACCCAGACCATGAGGAAGAAGGTGAAAAAGAAAGACTCAGCCTCTGCCCTAAAACCTCCATCTTGCTTTATATATATTACTATAGTCTAAAACCTTAAACTCTGAGTTTTCCACCCTGTGATATCACACACTTCTATTCAAACCACACACCCATATCCACGGCCTCAGGTGCAATGCAGTGTTTGCTTGGGGCTCAGTGCCTGTCAGCACAGAAAGTCTGAAATTCTCAGTGCCCAGGGTTCCAACAAATTCCCACTCACAGGGAGGTCCCAGGAGAAATCAGAAAGGCTTGGAACCAGGAAGATAAAAAAATTCTGGGGATGACCTTTATCACAAGCTGATGGCCACCAGCTGTAAATCAAACCTTTGCAGATTTTTTTTTCCCTTTTGCTGTTTCCATGAAAAATCTCCAACACTTGGAGCAACGTTTTCAACTAATTTTGTGAGAGAAGACGCAGGTAGGAAAACAAAATTCAGCGAACAAAAGGGATTTTTTGGTGCTTAATAGGAAGGTGTAGTGGGAGATGTTTAATGTCCTGTAGGGGAATGAAATGCCTGAATCCTGTTCATTTTCTGTGGGACTCTGTTGCCATCTGTGCCTCCAGAGTCCAGCCCTTAATGTTTTAATTAAAAAACCCCAAGTCTACAGTTAAAACAGCTCAAAAGCAATGTAGGTTTTCTACCAACCCACTAAAGAAAAACTAGTTTGAGAACTGTAGCACCTTTTGTCTCGGTTCTATGCAAAAACCATCCTCCAAACTAAATATAGCAGTTTTTATTCCCCAGCAGAGAGGAAAACAAAGAGACCTATGTCTGTGCATAGGATTAGAAGACTGGAGACAGGATTTATTTCAAAAATAACCAGCCCCTGGGCTGAGAGCTGATCACTGGAAACCTTGCTACCCTGTTCAGCTGATTCAACAGAGCATGAGCTGGAAAAGGCAACGTGCAGACGCCAGACTAAAGTCTAACAATTAAAACACCTCCTAATGAACCAGCAGTGCAGCATATGCCTCCCTGTCAAAAGCAAATGGTTTAACAAACATTACCTTAGGTAATTTATGCTGTTCTGAGGGTGACTCACAGAAAGTTGGTGATTCAATGACCTATCTGGGTCTTGCTATTGTTAGATTGCCAGCTCCAGCTCCTTTTAAGTGCCACTCCAACAATGAGACTGATTAGGAGAGCGAAGCCTTATCAAAACGAAGCTATAAAAGGACTATTTTGCATGTTTGTTTGGAAATGCAGGCTAAATCCTAAATCTGGGCCTTATCTCAGCACCGAGGTGTCCAATCAAGTGATGTTTTTCACCCAGCAGCAAACAAAGTGGCCTTTACCCTCAGCATTGCACACTTGACCTGCATCCCCAAAATCTGCAGAACTGCATTTTGGGGCATCCTTTGCTAGGGGAAATTTAGCAATTTAGCAATTCTATGCAGAGATAATTATTCAGATAATTTTGTGTCCGGAAAGTTTTGATTATAATTCTGGTTCACCTGTTCCTGCTCAGTTCATGTTCAGGATCAGTCCATGCTTGTTTCTTAGCCCCATCACTGAGATAAATTACTTTATGGAGACTTTAGTCTTGAACTTCTCTCTGAATTATAAAATCATGGAATGGTTTGTGTTGCCAGGGAATTTAAAGCCCATCCAATTTCTACCCTGCCATGGGCAGGGACACCTTCCACTGTCCCAGGCTGCTCCAAGCTCCAATGTCCAACCTGGCCTTGGACACTGCCAGGGATCCAGGGGCAGCCACAGCAAATCTGGGAATTCCATCCCAGCCCCTCCCCACCCTCCCAGGGAACAATTCCTGCCCAATATCCCATCTAACCCTGCCCTCTGTCAGTCTGAAGCCATTTCCCCTTGTCCACTCCATCCCTTGGAATGTTTTTTTCCATGTTTCTTGTCAGCTCCTTCAGGTATTGGAAAGCCACAATTAGGTCACCCCAAAGCTGAATAACTGCAGCAACAAGATTTCTTGTAGTATATTTTTCAAGGCAGTGGGTAGGTGCTGTAAGGCAGACTCACAAACAAACAAACAAACAAAAAACGAAATTAAATATTAGTGTTGCCAAAGAGAAGTGTAAGAAGTCACTCAAATGGCTCCATGCTGGAAAAGTTGGCTCCTTGGGATTTAATTCCCATTTATCCTGAAGCAGCAGGAGACAGTGACAGGGAGCAAAATAAACAAATTTCTCCTATTTTCACTGTTTAGGTCCTGCCGGAGATGTGGGGACACTGAAATATTTCCAGAAAGGCCCGCAAAGATCATCTTTCTTTCATCGTTGTGAAATGCAAATTGTCTGCTGCAACACCCTGTACAGCTGGTGGGTTGTGATTCCTGCCTACAGAGCCAATCCCAGCTCCTCCAAACTCACCTTTATATTTTATATAGGAGCCCCCTTTGTGTTTGTATTAAATAACTGCAGTTGAGCAGAGGTGGAGGAGCTGAAGAGAGACTTTACACCATGTTAAGCTCAAGTGTGGTTTATTTTTATTATTCATTATTTATTATTATAGAGGGCACAGAGAAACAGGTGATCACAGGGTAAGAGCCCTTCACACAACAGCTGATACAGGATGGCAACTCGTGTGTGCTTTGAGTTTCCCCTGTATTTCCCATGGAAAACAGGATGTGATTTATGCAAATGTGGCTTTTTCAATGAAAGCTGGCTGAGTAAACTCAAGTTACCTTTCCTTTCCTGCCTGCAATGCACATGTAAGAGAAAAACAAAGCAGCAGATGAATATCCAATTCTTATTGTTTCTTGGTATCCCAGGCAGGGCAACATTTGCTTCTCTGGCAAGGCCTGACTGGACTCTTTCTAAAGTTGGCAGCTATCACTGACTTGAATGGGTTTAAAATTCAAGCTAAAGATGTCTCTTTTTGTAAATAAGCAACATATTTTATATTCTCAGCCAGTATCCTCTAGCACAGCCTGAATGTGTTTGTGAACAACCCATCATTACATCTTAAAAAAAAAAAAAACCCAAACCAACCCAAAACCTCAACATTTGTTTGTTTGTGTAACGTTTGTTTTAACTCTGTGAATTGTTTATGCTTGATGGGAAGTGATCACAAAATGTTAATGATCTGGGATTATTTTGGGGACATCTATGGCAGTGCTGACTCTTGATTCCTCTACTTGCACACAACGAGTCACTCTGAGTTTCTGTGCTCACTAAAACTGGGCTGCAATTATTAATCTTGATCTGGTGTCTGATGCTGGTGTTTGAAAGCAGCAGAATTTCCAGGGCTGTCATTACAGGCATGTGAGTCACATCCCATCCCAAAGTTTTTGGGTTGTGCCACTTTGATGTGAGTAACATTTCCGGTCAGCTTTGCCACAGAATGCTAAATCCTGCATGGTGTTCTCCAGGAGCCAAATATTGTGTAATATTCGCTACCTAAGCCTTGCAGAACATTTCCTGTGAGTAAATATGTTGTAGCCCTCAGAGGGGCAGGGAAGAGAGAGTGGGAGGGAAAGAAAAGCTCTCCTCCCTCCCTCTGCAAAGAGCAGGAGCAGTTTTCCCTCCTCTCACAGATTTGTGTGAAGTGTTTCCCTTGTTTCCTGGGCTTTGGAACGCTGATTGCTTTTTCTGTCCACTTGAGCCTGGTTTTGTCCTTCTTTTAAAGGGATGATAACTGCGGGAAGAAGTGGATTGCACAGAAAATGTGCAGCAACTCTGGCAGGGATTCGTTCTGACCAGGAGCACTCACCATTGCACTGCCCCTTGCCACACCTCTGTATTTAACTTTCTTCCTGCCAAAATGTTTTTGCTCAATGGTTTTCACATGGAGGTTTGAACCATTTTATAAGAAGTCCCTGCTGAGCAAACACTCGTGAATCTAAATATCCGGAGGAAAAAGAACAAATTCATATTTGGCTGCTGAAACACCTCTATGATTAATTGAAAGAGAATCTCAGAATTTATCAGTGAAACTGTATCTTGTCTCCTTCAGGTACAAAAAGCACTTTGAATACAGTCCTGGCCCAACACAGGAGGAGAGATTTTATGTTTTCATCCTAGGCCTTGAAAAGCATTTCTGTTCCTTTTATTCTGAGTGCATTTAGAGAAAATTACGGAGAAAATTTCAAGCCCTTCTCTGCCTGGAACTTGAAGTTGCTCACACTGTTCCATGCACCACAAACACAGGGAAGATCACTGGAACAGGTGTGTTGATGTGAATGATTCCTCATATTCTTCAAGACGAGTGTGCTCTGGTGCTCTCAGTGCAACACATGAAGGTGAGCGAGGGAAACCAGAGTTCCACGGAAGTGAATTTTTGTCTTCTTGCTCTAACAGGCTGAAAATGAACAAAGCCACTGCTCCACAAGGCAGAGATGCTGGGCCAGGGTTTGCTGTATCTATCCACGTATCTCTGCCAAGCACAGCAAAATACCAAGGACTTGTTAAGTGATGTATTTTAAGTGATCAGCTCCGCAGTCACGCACCTCCTACAAGTGCCAGTGATCCAGCAGCTCTCCAGCACGCAGGCATCTCATTACAATGGGGAGCACGTGGAAATCCACTCAGATTTGCCAGATTTTTCAGATTTTCCACTCAATGTAGGCCCCTTGTTCATTGCTGTGTGCTGGACTTCATGTGCTCTATCCCGTCCTCTTCCCCAAATCAACCAAATCCTTGTTTTTCTGATGTCGAGTGAGTTGTAAAATGCAGCCTCAGCTACAGCCTGAGTTGTTTTATTTTGCTTCCTTTGTTGCTGAGGCCTTTCCTGCTCTGAAAACACATTTATATTATCATGGATAGTATAGACATATAGATATCTATCTTATATATCTTATGGATAGCTTGATTCTAAAATAGAAACCAGATTGACCCTGTCCACCACTTACTAATCTCTCACTTTCATTCAAATAAGAAGGTTTATTTCTCACGTGTTTTCCCATCTTTTGCACTGGGTCTGCTGCAGAAAATGCCAGCTGTAAGAGTGGCAACAGGAAAAAAAAAAAAGGTGAAGTTTTCCTTGTAAAGAGTCATTCCAAAGGTCTCTGTCACCTGACTCCTCATTTCAAATCAGGATTGTGATAAGGACAGTGGTGAATTACTGTAAGAAATGTTTCTGCTGTTTGTTAGTGTTCTGAGCCAAAGGGAAATAATGTTTTTGCCCTTTCACTGAAATTCAAAGACTGTTAGAAAAAGGGTTCTGTTACCATCTGTTTTGAACATTCAAGGCACAGCAGCCAAAGCCCATGGGATGACATTTGCTGTTGTGTAGAGTACAAGTACAACGTCTCCTCCCCAGTTACCCTCCAGGCTTACATGCTCCAGGAGTACTCAGGATTTTCACAGTGAGTTGCACAACAGTGGATTTCAGCCAAAAAGTAAACGATAGCAACTGAAGGCAGCATCTGTAAAGCTCTACCTGAGTAATTCATGACAATGTCATTTTTTCCTCCCTCTCTGCTCAAATGCCAGACTTGTTGATCTGCTAAACATTGCAAATGCTGCCGGAGGTTTTGGAGGAATCTGCCCTCTTGCAGCCCTGAGAAAAAGTCATGATCTTATCATTGGATGAAGAGACAGGTATGAGGTTGGACTTGATGACCCTGGAGATCTTTTCCAGCCTAACTGATTCTGTGAAAAGGGTAGAAGTCTCTCATCCTCAGAGACAGAATCCTACGTTTAAATGCTGTCCCTCATCCTTCTCCTATATTTTGACCCTGTGGGGCACAAGCACCACCTCAGCACTTGCTGATGGCAGTTCTAAATCCTCCCCAGTTACTCCAGAGCAAGAGTTTGAAATGAATTTGTGACAGCAGCTAAGTGTCACGGTGCTCTAAAGTACAACATTAGGTAAGTGGATTTAAAGCAGGTGGCTTAAATGCTTTAGTGGGGACCATGATGAAAGGAAATGCCTTGGAAGATCTGCAGGGCTGTGCCAGTGATTGACATTCTCAGGTATTACTGCTGCTGCAGCTGGGACCCGGAATTTCACATCTTCATCCATAAATTTGACTGATTTTGGAGTTCTGAGGGTTCGGCAGTGAGAGAGCAGAGTGTGAGCAGACACAGAGGGAGAATCAGCTCCTGGTGCACCACTGATCCTGATCGTGCATGGGGTGGGTTGTAAAGGGCATCCTTGCAAGGGGGACACTTCTCTGGCAGACAAAATTGAAAGCTGAGCATTGACTGAGAATGGGGAGAGTCTGAAGAGAGCTTTTTTCCTCTTTTTTTGTAAAGGGTTTCCCAGCAGAGCTGTTATTTCTCCCTATGTACATCACAGAATTAGCACCATGGTGGGGTCAGATCAATAAATCTTGCCTAATATTAGGCTACTAAAAATGATATTTGTCATATCTGCTGCCTGTTTAGGCAGAGGAGAGAGGAAAACCCCTCCAAGCAATTATTTGTCCCAGATGTTCATGTGTAAAGCACGGACAATGCTCAGAGTGCTCCGAGGGCTGTTTTTTCCTGCTGGAGAGAGACTTTCACACAACTGCCATGAGCCCCACACATAAACCAACCAGAAAAGCAACAATTCAGTCTTCAGTCATGATTTTGCAGGGTGGGCTGGGCCAGAGGCAGAATTACAATTTTTCAATGAAAGCTGGTTGAGTAAACTAAAAAAAAATTCAAAAAATCGAGTAAAAAAACCTCAAAAAATTGAGTAAACTCAGTCAAAAACCACAGAGCAACCTTTTGGGTCATTGTCCTTCTCTTTGTACGTGGAATGAAATTGGGATCCCCTGGGGAAGAAAGGAGTACCTGCCCAGGTAATTATCACCACCCAGGCATACAGAAAGGCTTAATTGGAATTACACAGAAAACAGCAGCTCTGTTCTTTCCTTGCACATGAGGACTAATTTTGCAACCTCAGTATTTTCCTCGCCCCCTTTTAAAATATGAATATATTATTTTTTCACTGCTCGAGTGTCTAGGAAGAGTTAAACATCAAGGGTTGCAGGCAGAGGTGTAGGAGTTGTAACAACTGATTTTGTGGCTGATTTAACCACGTCAAAGTTGGAACCTGATGTCTTATTTTGAGTGTGGAGGAAGGCAGAGAGGGAAAAGAGTGACTGAGAGGTAGATATTTACAATTACAATTTACCTGAGGTAAATTGTTCTACCACAGTGAGATAAAACTGATGGCAAATACAGAAACCTGAAAGGCTGACAGGAGGCAAACTTAGGAAATATAAGAAGCACTAGGAAAGCATCAGCTCTCTCATTTAGTACTGATGAAGTTTTTCCCACATTACCCATTTAAGCATTATGCAACAAAGCCAGAGTTGCTTCCTATTCCAGAAAAAATTAATGTTCTATAAAACTTGCTGTTGCTTTAATATTTTCCTATTAAAGTGGCATAAAATGCTGTTACATCCTTTTAGGGAAGTGGATGGATGTTGGCCCAGTTTATTATCAATTCTTGTCACCAACTGTTTCTGCAAGCTGCAGGAAAGGGAAATGATAATTTGCAAAGCTCTCTGATCCAATGAGAGTCTGCAAAATATGCTTCTGGATGAACCCTGCCCTTCAGATTCCCCAGGGTGGTAATGAAATTCTCACTTTACATTTGGGCAAAACCTGGAAATTCACCTTCTCACATCTCTGAAAGGCCTGTGGAAAAGAGGGATTTGTGTTTTGCCTTTTGTTGCGTCCCTCCTGTGGTGTTGACATCCCAGCACATCTCACAAGTGTCCTCAACTAAAAGAGAAAAACAGATTTCAGCAAAGAAAATGGGTATTTTTTATTAGGGCACATCTGAGTTACTGTGTGAGCAAGATCTGAAAAGGGAATGTAACCCAAATTTAGGATTAATACTCTTTCAAACCCCCATCGTGGTATCCTGTTCCCTGCCACAAAATCCACTGTTACCGTCCTAGTGATCAAAACTGATTTTAAATCAGGCTCAAGTCGAATGGATTTTCAGGCATTTGCACACTTTATTTATTTGATTAAAATTCTGGCCCACATTACTCCAAACTCTTCCGTGTTGTAATTTGTCTCAAGCATTCCTGTAGCTTTAACTTCATCTGTCACAGGTGAATTTTTCATGCAGGGATTCATCCAGACGTGGTGTAATAGCCTTGTCCACCATCTAGGCCTACATTTATTATTTGGTTTTCATTAGATTTCTTTCCTATTTTCTCCTTAAGACTCAGTGAACTGAAGAAATTGCACTATGCAAATACTTTTTGAGAGTGTCAGCTCTCTCTATTTTTTCCACTTGCTGTTGTAAAAATATTGCTGTCATTTTTCTTCAGCTGCTATTTCATGAAGCCCAATATTTAATTTTAGGATATTAAACCACCACAAGTTTTCATTTTTGATTAAATAAAAGCCCTCTTCATGTAAAACACAGCCATTTTTAGGAGTTTTCTGAAGCCTGGTTTTGGTTTTGTGGAGGGGGTTTGGGTTTATTTTCTTTTTAAATTTTCCTTTCTGATTTGCTGCTCTAATCCACAGTGATTTTCTAGGAACAAAGAGGAAACTTTTCAACCACTTCTAATCAGTCCCAAATGTATCTCCCCTCCACGTTTCCAAGGATTGTGTTCCCTGCTGGACAGTGAGGAATCTGCAGCAGGCACTGGAATGTTTATAACAACCACTTTTTGGAATCAAAGCTGGTTCTGTTCTCTCCCAAACAATTCCTGCTAAAGCTGCTCCATTCCCAAGGACAGGAGAACTGTGTCCACAGGAATGGATTCCTGTTCCACGGGAGATGTGGAATTGTGGAAGGTGAAATGTCTCATCTGAACCACGGGACCATCCAGAGGGAGCTGGACAAGCTCCAGGAATGTCACGTGGGAATCTCCTGAGGTTATCAACACCAAGGGCTGGGGCTGCCCCTGGCTTGGGGCAATCCTTGGGATCAGTCCAGGCTGGGGATGAGCAGCTGCAGCAGCCCTGGGAAAAGGATTTGGGGGTGCTGGTGGTGAGAGCTGGACCTGCCCCAGCCCTGAACCCCACAGTGAGGGGGGGATTGTGTCCCTGTGCCCTGCTCAGGTGAGACCCCACCTGCAGAGCTGCCCCAGCCCTGGGACCAGCACAGGGAGGACGTGGAGCTGCTGGAGAGAGCCCAGAGGAGGCTCCAGGATGAGCAGAGGGATGGAGCAGCTCTGCTGGGAGGAAAGGCTGGCACAGCTGGGATTGTTCAGCCTGGACAGGAGAAGCTTTGGGCTGAGCTCAGGGTGGCCTTGCAGGGCCTGAAGGAGCCCTAGGAAACCTGGAGAGACAATTCCCAAGGCATGGAGGGACAGGGCACAGGGAATGGCTTCCCAGTGCCAGAGGGCAGGGCTGGATGGGATCTTGGGCAGGAATTGTTCCCTGGGAGGGTGGGGAGAGGCTGAGATGGAATTCCCATATTTGCTGTGGCTGCCCCTGGATCCCTGTGTGTGTCCAAGGCCAGGTTGGACACTGAGGCTTGGCGCAGCCTGGGACGGTGGAAGGTGTCCCTGCTGATGGCAGAGGGGGCACTGGATGAGCTTTAAGGTCCCTTCCAACCCAAACCACTCCATGATCCCATAATCTCTTCCTCATAACAGTTCCATTGAACCAGAGCCCACCAGGGCTCTGTGGGGTTTCAGATATGTCCCCGTGTCACAAAAAAATTGCATTTTTGCATTGCTCAGTGAACGAGCTGGATAAATGTGGGAGCAAAGAGAACATCTCCCTGTCTTCCAGACCAGCTCTGCCAACATTCCAGCACTGAAAAGCAGCTGCAGAACTTTACCAGGCATTTGCTTTAGATGAAAACCCCTGGAATAAGCAGCCCAGTGACTGCACACAATGGCATTTGACCCTGATCGTGGAGAAATGTGGAGACAGAGGCCACTTGTATAAAACGAGTTTGTCCAACAGATGCAATCATCCCCAAAACATTTGCCCTGCCCACCACTCCCCTCTTCCCTTCCAGGATTCCCAGGTGGAATACACTGAGGGCTTGGATTTTTTTCCCCGGTGGACTTGACTTTCACAAGCAATATTTTATTTTTTAAAGGTTTGCACTCATGGTAATTCCTTTTAAAAATAGGCCCTTCCTTGCGTGCCTTTCATGCCCAAATGCCAGCTCTACTTTCAGTAGACTGGAAAGTTTCATCTTTTTTTTTTTAATGTGAATTGAAGACTGGCTGGTCAGCTTTCACTACTGATTGAATCCTTCAGCTTTGTTCTGGATCATGATTATGAAATTATTTCAAGGGAAATGAAGTCTGGAGAAGGTGAAAAAAACCCCCCAGTCTAATGAAAGCCAAGTTCTTGGAAATAAAACTAGAGGACAGAAAAAATTTAAGTGAAATGAAAATTATAAGGACAGCTTCTTTGCTGAATCAGGCAATTGTCCAATTCACTGTTTCCATGAAACATGGTGCTGTGTTCACTTGTCACACACGATTTGTAAATTCCAGCAGGTCTCCTGTTTATTCCAACCATTGCTCCAGCAGATATTACATATTTGCTGTGTTTTTAATATCACACTTAAAGAAATTAACACAGATTGTGGGCTGGCAGGGAAAAAAAAAAAAACCTCCCTGGGGAGCTGCAGGTTTGTACCCTGCCTTGGGTAAATGAGTCAAACCCCACCACCTCTCCCCTCTGGCACAGGCTCTGGGAAGCAAAAGCTTCAGCTCACACCTCCTCAACAGGACATCTCTGCTGGAAACCTCCTCCAATAAATTATTGTGGGGGTAGAAATAGGAAATAATAATAATTTCACCGAGACAAGAGGCCACCAGTTACATTGAGGCAATTATGCGCTGATAAATTGTGTCATCGTGTATTTTGGGACTTTATGTCGTTTAGGTGTTGCACAGATCATCTCTTCTTGCAAAAGCTGATTGATTTGGTTTGTCCCGCTGGTAAAGGTGGTCTGTTAAAATCATGAGGGTGGCAGAGCTTAAGGCTAAACTCTGAGCACAAAATACCTGCAGGAAGGAATTCTGGAGTAGCAACTCAGTCACTTCAGAACAGCCCCAAAATGCTCACATTCCCCTTCTCCTCTCTTATGGACACCATGATGATTTTCAGCATTTGATTGTTGCAGCTCTGTGGTTATTCATTACCAAATTCCGTCTTGTATGGGAAAGACAGAGCACAAAGAATCAAACGTCAAATTTCCCGTCATTTTTCAGCTCAAAGAGCCTGAAGAATTGCCATGGATTTTTCCTGTGGTGCTGGTTGTAGGATGCTATAATAGAATTACGCTGAATTTATGTTGGCAAACCACTGGCAGAGCTCTGTGCAGGTACAGGTGGGTGGAGAGCTGACAAAAGGCTCTCTGCACGCTTTGTGTGATGGCGTTGATGGCTTGGGAAGGCTGACCTGGAACAGAGACTGGACAGAGCTAGAGAATAAAGTAGATATTTATTGAAAGGCCTTTAAGGATACACCTTGGGCAGTGCAAGAGCCTGACCAGGGCTACACCCAAGGTGGACCCAAAATGGTCACAAAATGGTCACAGAATGGATGCCCAGTCACAAGGTCTTGCACTTTTATAAGTTTTAGTCGATTTGCATATTGGATTTAATTGTCTAGTTACTGCTTCAGGTGATGAAGTCCCATCCTTCTTGTTTTCTCTCTTCAGCCCACCCTTGTTTGTGCTTTTGGGCCTGAGAGTTGTCCTTGGTCTTCAGCAGGAAAAGGATTTGTTTTGTGTCCCTGCTCTGTGCAGAGCTGAGTGGCACTGACTGTGAGCTCAGAGCTGCACCCCTGGGCACCACAGAACCTGAAAAACATCAAAGTTAAACTTAAGGCATCAGTGTTCAGGCGAGTGTTGATGGCAGTGGGGTCTAACCTGATAAAAACAACCTCTCTGTGTTACAGACTTCTCGAATTCCCTGCTCATGCAGCAGGGGACACAGGGTTATCCCACCAGCACAGGTGCCCTCTTTGCCTGCCCAGTGCCTCCAAATATGCTGATCTCATGTGAAAGGTTCAAAAACAATTGGACAGAAAGATTAGACAAGAAGACAGATTGCATAACTTCATTTTTTCTTAAGGAAACGATGGGAAAACCCTATTAATTGTTAAAAAGCCTCCCCCTCCTCCCCTCCCCCCAGTGGATATATTTATTTATTGGCTTTACATGCACAATTTTCATAGGATCCCATCAAAACTGTGTCCAGTCATTGCAAAGTGATGCTATTTAGCTGTGCTGGAGACATGGGATACACCAAAAGATGCACCTGAGGTGGCCCTGATTTCCCAGGAGATGTTTAAAAGTCTGACTCCACTCCCCGTTCCTGTTGTTGTGGTGCCATGTATTTTCTCACACCAGGCATCAGTGTCCCAGGATTTTGTTCATCTCCTGCACCCTGTCTCTGATCTGGAGCTGCAGCCCTGCCGGGATACCAAACACAAAATAAAAAGAATTTCTTTTGCATTCCTGGAAATTTTGAATGATGTTCAATGACCTGCTCCTTTCCCTTTGTGTGGCAAAGACCTGGGGACTCTTGGCAGATCCTCGGGTCCAGAATTCCTCCTGCACCATTTTCAGCCTGCTGCAGTCACCAGGGGAAGGAGAGCAGCTGTCACACAACCACAAAGCAAAACACGCTGCTTGTCTTTGAAAGTATTTTCCCTATTTTCACAGGTTTTGCTTTAAACTGTCCCCTCCTTGTTCTCCACACTTGGCATTTCACTCAAATCTTGTTTTCCAACCTTGTGCCTGTGTGCCCTGCTCCCAGACTCTCCTGGCCTGGAAATTGTGCAATTTTTTTTCCCCAAGGGGAACACGCAGACTTTCTCTTTGAAATCTGCCTGGAGCGTGGCAGCAAAAAATCCTCCATTGTCATTTCACATTCAGGGAATGAACAGGGGAAGGAAGGTTCTTCACCCCCCGTGTGTTGCAAAGGGGAAAAGGGAATATTTTTGTCAGCCGTCCACACTAGGTGGTATTTTTTGTTGTTGTTGTTGCTGCACTGCTGGGCACAGAACTCGCGAATTCATTTCTGTCTTCAATCATTAGGCAGGTACTTCCAAATATCCAGCTTGGGATTTGGCAGCGTGCTGGAGCGCTGGGTGCATTTTATTAAAATCATCTGCTCTGCAACGAGGCAGGCAACGCGTGAAATTCCCTCACATTTTCACTCTCTCAGCCTGGAATGACCATTCCCTTCTTCACGCTGGACAAGGCACCAACTGGGCAGTCTCAATTTCAGTTGAATCAGCAGCAAAGTGCATTTCCTCATTTTGGAGTGAGTGTTGCACATGGATTTGTGCTGGATTCCACCTGGCTCTGGGGGACAGATTATTCCCAGTATTTATGAAGAGTCCTGAGGCAAACGTACTTTCCTGACACCTTTTTTTGATGCTGTTTTTCACACTACAACAAAACAGACTCCAAACTTCAGAAGGCTAAGAATTACTTCTTTATTTTTGGAGTGTGTCTCTTTTATATACTATTTTACACAGACCAGTGTGATTGGTGACAAAAAGACAAACTTCTTCAATGACATTGGTCAGGCCAGAGGGACATCAAGAAGAAAGTCTCTCCTAGGAAAAGGAATGAAAAACAAAGTTACAGTTACAAAAACATGTCTCCCGTTTACAGAAAATTCCCTGGGAAAAAAATTTCAGAAAACCAAAACATCTCAGGCACGAACCAGGGCTACAGTTTTGGAAAAGTTTCAACTCAGTTATCTTCTGCTGGCTTGGCTGTTTGTATCCCATTTTTTGGGCATTTTTGGCCTGGTTTCTCCATGTTTCTCCCATAGTTCAAATGGCTTTCATGGAAACACTCTCCTTGTAGCACTGTAGAAATGGGCAGGTTTGGCTGCAGGATATTGATGGGGATGTGATGCAGAAAACATTCAGATGTTGGGGTTTGGCTGTTTCAAATAGAGCTTGTCAGCAATTACTTGAAAAGCTCTTATTTTTCCTTTTATATTCTGTTTGTTTTGGAATTCTGGTGGGGTTTTTCCTCCAAATATTCCAAATGTAGTAGAAAGCAGATATGGTGACAACGAGTAGCCTGGCTGTAAATGGTTTGGAAAAAGCTTTCAAAATTGTCAGTACAATTTTTATCCCAGAATCACAGGATTATGTGCGTTGGGAGGGACCTTAAAGATCCAGTTTCAACCTCCTGCCATGGGCAGGGACACCTTCCACAAGACCAGGTTTCTCAGAACCCTGTCTGGCCTGTCCTTGAACACTTCCAGGGATGGAGGTGTTCCCACAGTCACCTTGGACAAATACAGAATAGTGTTTTACTATTCTGATCTATAAAACTTCATTTTTAGTGACTATTTTGCATTTTTCTCCTTAAAATAAGTTCCAAGCACTAACTAAAAGAAAAAAAAAATCAATAATATTAAGAAAAATATGTATTCTTATAACTCAGAAACTAGACTATGTAAGTCAACTCTTTTTTTTTGTTTGTTTTGTTTTTTTTTCTTCCTTGGAGGTGTTTTTTAAATTGCTGCACTCTGTTTGGCAGAGGAAAAACAGGATTTTTGAAATCTCAAAAAAATCTACTGGTGCAAGAAAAACACTTTCAGTTCCCAAGCATGACAGATTTCATCAGAAAACATTTTGTGCTAAAATGTCCTTAAGAAATCACTGAAACCTTTTCAGGTCTTGTGTTGTTCCCTTCAGAATTTTTGATGACGAGGAGCAAATGGAATTAATTATGAGCCTTGTGTATGTGTGTCTTTGAGTGTAGAATAGTTCAATGTTAATCCTGGACTAAAATGTGAAATTATGATCAGAAAATCTCCACTTTGCTTCTCACAGTAAGAGAAAAGACATTGCCCATGGCTGGAGTTATATAATGTCCATCTACATTATGTCCTTATATAATTTGTGCAGTAGATTTGGTGACAATAAAATGGGATTCATGTTTTGAGAGGTTCAAAGTGCCCCAAAAGGAATCTGCTAAAGAATTCTACCCTCTCCTCTCCTGGAGCCTGAAGTCTGTGAGGATGTGAGACAGGGAGAGCTGAATGTGTGGGAAAACAATTTACCTGGCAACCTGTCTCATGTTTGCTGACTGTTGAGGGTGAGAAACCTACAGCTCTGTGAGGGAAAAAAAATTCCCCATTAACTTTGCTGCCAGAAGAAATCGAATTTAAATTCCACTGTAGATACTTCTTAAATAAATCCATAATTCTAACTCCAACAAGTGCAGCTGAGCAGAGGAACACCAGCAGAATCTGCCCATTCTTTTCAGGGTTTTTGGATTCAAGGGACATGTGGGAACATGAATGTGAGGGGACTGCAGCCCCATATGTGTGGGGATCCCCCTTTGGGAAGGGATCTAAAGCAAAGTCCTTGATGTGCTCCTAGGGATTAATAAAGCAGCAGAATGGGAAATGGTTATGGGATGTGGATACAGTGACTGTGTGAGGGATGAAGGACTGGTTATCCCTGTGACTTGGGTAAAAAATCCTCCTGACAGGTTTCATGAATTGCAGTGTGGGGTGACAGGAGAATCCTCCTGGCCTGCATCCTCCTGTTAATTTAAAATGACCCCACTTATCATTTTTAAGGGTCTTCTCTCATTAGAAAGTGGCCATCCGAGGCTGTTAACATTTTCAAATATTTTCCTCGTCAAAAATGAAGTGCTGCAGGTGGCAGAGGAGATGACGAGTCTAATTGGGAAATAAATGCAGGTGGATTTAGGAGGGAGGAACATCAGCAGTTTAGTCCTTCGCTCTGCTCACCTGATTTTTCTAGACCTCTGAGAAAGAAAGTGAGATACGTAGGCCTTTGACACCAGACTTGCTCATTTGGCCCCTGTCCATCCTGTCCATGGCTGGTGTCCTATTTCTTTTCATTTCCAGTCAAAGAGTGCCTTCAGGAGCCTCACCTTCATCTTCACGGACGGGGAAATGGTGGGATGGTTCTTCTGTGAGAAGAGACAGCAAGTTTTTCCCCTCAATTCTGTACCAGTTCTAGTGAGTTATTCGTATTCATTTCTTCATGGCTAGTGTATAAAAGGCTTTGTTGCCACCTGGAAATCAGACCCAAAACTGTGACCACAGCATTAAGTTCAGCTAAAACTGGAGGGGCTGAGAGAGGCTGGGAGCCTGCAGGCTTCACCTGGAGCTGACCATAGCTGAAGTGCTGAAGGAGAATTGAGCTCTCCAAGGTGTTCGAGTTGGTTTTACTGGTTGGGTCAGGCTGGAAGGGACCACAGTGGGTCACTGGTGTCACCTCCCTGCTCCAGCAGGGCCATCCCAGAGCACAGGGCACAGGGCTGTGTCCAGATGGCTCCAGAATATCCCCAGGGAGAGACTCCCCAGCCTCTCTGGACTCAGCTCAGGGCTGGGCACTGCCCAGGGCACAAGTTGTGCCTCCTGTGCAGGGGAATTGCTGGGCTCAGTCCCTGCCCGGGGCTCCGGGGCCATTGCTGGGCCTGGAGCAGAGCCTGGGGCTGCTCTGCCCTCCCTGCACAGGGGACAGACATGGGGACACCCAGGGACACCCAGGGACACTGATGTCCCCTCTCCCTGGGGCTCCTCTCCAGGCTGAGCAGCCCCAGCTCCCTCAGCCTTTCCTGGGCACGGAGATGCTCCAGGCCCTTCCTCAGCTCCAGGAGCTCCTGTCCCTGCTGTGCTGAGGATCCAGGGCTGGACACAGCAGCCAGAGGAGCCTCCAGGGCTGGGCAGAGGGGCAGGATCAGCCCTGACCTGCTGGGAACGCTCATCCCCATGTCCCCCAGGACACCATTAGCCCTTAAAACCAGTGCTCAGGGAAGGAGAACGCTCCGCGTGCTCAGCCCTTGCAGCTGCTCTGCACTCCCTGTTCCTGACACTGATTTATGCTGCGGGGGAGCAGACAATGCCTCAGAACACAATAATAGACTTTGGGTTTGTTTACTGACTTTCATGCCCTGAAATGCTCTGAGCAACCTCCAGAAATGGCAAGTGAAATGTTACCAGCTCCATGTGCTGCAGAGCTCCGTGGGTGAGTTAACCCCCGTAGACTTTCCGCTTGTGAACTCGCAGCCTACCCTCTGCTTGAGGCCCTGCACCCCTTTCAGCTTCTCTGGCAGTTTTTTTTCCCAGAGATCTGGTGGCAGAAATCTTCCCCTGGTGTGTCTCAGGCTGTTCCTCCCATGCTGTGACCTCCAGGGACCTGCAAGCCCAGATCCTGCTGCTTTGGTGGCCCTTTGTGGGAAGCAATATCTGCAAACAACTGTGGGCTCAGCTGGTAAAGCTTTGGGGTATAAACCTGTCTCAACACCCTGTATGCAACAAAAGCCTGAGCAGACAAAATTCAGCAGCTAGTCTGAACTCATCCTGCCTAAATTTCTGTCTTAGAGCATTTCCAGCTGCTGGGCCAGGGTGTTAAAGATCACCAAGCATTTGTAGCAATCCTTCCTCTTCCCCCTGCTTTCCCTCGAACTTCTGTCCCATATTCAAATTAAATATCAGAATCCCAGCAATGTATTCCACCAAAAGCAAGTGGCATTTATTTTTCTCAGCCTGGCTTCCAAAATAAATGAGACTGGTGTGACCCATCTGACAGTCAAACCCTGTCTCTGATATCTCTTAAATCTGTTGGGGAAATCATCCTGCAAGTCATTAAAATAATAAAAATGTTGCAAATGTGCTCCACCAGGAGAAAAAAAAAATAGCATTCAGGTGTGTAACTCTCATATCCATCTTCACTTTAGTTGGCAACTTTGCCAGTTGTCACTCATTTAAATCTTTGGCAAGCTTTTAACATTAATTAATGTACTGTATTATCATTTCTGTTCAACTGTTTCAGGCACTATTTGGCAAGCTCTTGTTCCTCCTTGCCAATCTCCTTGTTTTAGATTGTGTGAGGAAATAATGTATGCACAGATCAGGCTGTGACTGGGGAGTTACTGCTTGATAAAACCGGTGACTTTCTTTTCCTGATTATTGCATTTTAAGCTGTGTTTGTGACAGACTGTCTGACATATTAGACATAATAAAGAGCCTAATAAACAGTATTATTGAAATCCACGTAGAAGATAGGTCAAAACTCTGAGAAGAAGAAGAAAACACTGTTAATTATAGATGGAAGGCAGGCTTCTGAAAGTGCTGGAGGGCCTGTTTTAAGGATGTTTATCTCCAGTAGGTTATGAAAAAGTCAAAAGATCACATCCTTATCAACAAATATGTATAAAATAAATTTAGAAATGAATATCCATTATATTCCTTTATCGAGTTATGAAGATAAATGAGATGCCAGGAACTAAACTTTTATCTCCAGTGACATGATGTTTTTCTGTTTTCCAGTTTCATTTCCTTCCTCAAGTTTTCCCCTCCAAGCCAAAATGTTTTTTTCTTCCCTGTGCTCAGCTGAAAGCAAATGAGTCTTTAAATGATTTCTCGATTCTTACTGATCCTTGCTACTCCAGAGTTTCCTAATGAAAAACATCTCAAGTGTAAAGGAACAGAGTCTTCTACAGCAACACCACATGCTCACTTAGGTGGATATGTTACCTTTTGCTACAACTTTAGCTTTTTCTGACAGCTGTAAGTTATATCAAAGCTTCAGGAATTCTTAATGTGTTGAAAATATTTTTCCTTTCCCAGTCCCTTAATAGTGAGTGATGGCTTGAGCCTCTGGAGCTTAATTTTATTTGATTGGCCTGGGTCATCCCCAGGTACGTGACAGTGGGCAGATTTCCACAATCCAGTAATTTTCAGGTTGTGTCAAATAGGAAGATAAAGCAAAGAGCCATGGATCTCTTGCTGAACTTCTTGCTGGAACAGGTCACAACCTCTTGCTGAAAAGTCTTGGGGAGGGTACTAAATATTTATGGGATAATTGTCAAGGCTTAAAAGGCACCAGGAAGTGCATAGATGTGGGAGAAGCTCTGAAGGGACACAGGGGATGAAGAGAGACACAGAATCATAGAATTACTTGGATTGGATGAGATCTTAGAACTCATCCAATTCCACCCCTGCCATGGCAGGGACACCTCCCACTGTCCCAGGCTGCTCCAAGCCCCAATGTCCAACCTGGCCTTGAGCACTGCCAGGGATCCAAGGGCAGCCACAGCAAATCTGGGAATTCTATTCCAGCCCCTCCCCACCCACCCAGGGAACAATTCCTGCCCAAGATCCCATCCAGCCCTGCCCTATGGCACTGGGAAGCCATTCCCTGTGTCCTGTCCCTGCAGCCCTTGGGAATTGTCTCTCTCCAGGTTTCCTGGGGCTCCTTCAGGCCCTGCAAGGCCACCCTGAGCTCAGCGCAAAGCTTCTCCTGTCCAGGCTGAACAATCCCAGCTGTGCCAGCCTTTCCTCCCAGCAGAGCTGCTCCATCCCTCTGCTCATCCTGGAGCCTCCTCTGGACTCTCTCCAGCAGCTCCACGTCCTCCCTGTGGTGGGATCCCAGAGCTGAGAATCGGTTTTGGAAGCTGCTTAGGATCTTTTGCAGGTCCCTGTTAAGACAGAGGAAAGCAGAATTTTTCTTTACCTACTCAATCCACTCAATATGAGGCTGTGCAGAAGCTGTAGAACACTGAGGATCAGTGACACTGGAAGTCAGTGGCACTGGCTGCCTCTCGTTGTAGCAGGAGCCTTCTGAACCTGCCAGCACATGCATGAGGTGTCTGGAGGTGGGAGGTGCATGGAGACACAGCTGGGCAGGGCTCTCACCCCACTCCTGTTTTGTCTTGTTGATGTGGTTGAAGTTGTAATCACCAGACTGCTGGAATTCATGGAACTGGACCTGCCTGTGGCCCTCCTTGTCTGACCTAAAACTCCTCGCTGCACTCAGGCTCCCAGATGGATTTGTAGCACCTTCTGCTATTCCTCTGCAGATGTCAAGCTGGCCCGTGAAGTCTCCTGTGGTGAGGGTGAGATCCTTTAACACCTGTCTCCTCCTTGGATGCAGCCATGCCACGTCTGACACATTCCCTGAGGTGTTCCCTCTGTCCCACAGCTCTGCCTCCTGTTCCAAACTGTGCCTGGTGCACCCAGCAGGAGAAGTTGCTCCTGCTACATCCCTGCATTCCCCTTTGGCAGCTGAATCCCATGGTCCTGGAGCAGATGTGCTCTCCTGTTTTGTGACTGGACATCTCCAGCCTGTGACCCTCACATCTGGGGATCTGGCTGATCTGCAGAAGGAGCAAGTGTGCCTGTGGGAATGGTGACACTGCATGGAATCTGTAGCATCTAAATGCTTTTTCTTCTTGGAAGGGGTGGTCAGACCTTGGCAGAGGCTGCCCACAGAGGTTTGGAGTGCCTGTCCCTGGAGGTGTCCAAGGAATGACTGGATGTGGCACTCTGTTGACAGGCTGGTGAGAAGTCAAAGACTGGACTTGATGATCTTGGAGGGTTTTTTTCCAACATTTATGATTCTGTGATTCTGTAAAAACAGAGGATTAACATTTATGGAGACTGGGATAGGAACTGAGCTGCTGGTGGGCTGAGACCACTGCTCATGGCTGGACAGATCCCCTGTCCTTGATTTTCTCTGCTGGGAGAGCAGGGATGGAGTCTCCAAAATCATTGATGATGTTCTGCTTGGAGTGCCAAGAGAGGCTGAATAGGAGCTGTTGTGGTGGAGAGGTAAAGGAGGGAGTTGTTTCGAATTCCCCTTGAAGGACAGTAGCCAAACCACCATAAAAACTTTCATTTGAAGTTCCTTAGATTCAAAAGGCTGTTTAAACACCACATTTGTTTGCGTGGGTGGAGACCAAGGTCAGAACATTTATTTTGCACTTCCCTTCATTTCTCTGAAATGTGAATAGATTTCTTTATGTGCTGAGTGATTTACTGTAGTCCACACAGGTGCTTCCAAACTCTGACTTGAAGGACTTGTTGAGCATTGGTTTTCATTTGGTGAATTGTATTCCCAAAGAGAGAGACTGGGATTACTGAAAGGTATTTACGTCTCTAATGATGCCTTGGAAAAACAGGTCACAACTGAGGTCATGTTGGCTGCCAAGTGTTGAGAATCTGTACAAATGCATTTCCTGGGCTGTGAATAAATATCATATTTCTGCAGAATTATGTTTTACTTGTACTTTATAGCATTGGTGGTTTTACCTTTCATTAAATTGTAAGATACGTAGATATTTGAGGATTTGCAGTTTGCATTTTAAGGAATAAAAACTCTTGCTTTTCTACAGCAATTTTTTTTTTTGCATTTATTTATACAATGTTGATGTGGTTCTTCACACCTCAGGTGTAGGTAGCAATCATTTTTATTCGTTTTTTCCCCTATTAAGTGCTTGAGTTTTGAGAATTACTAATTAAGTTCTTCATTAGCTAATTTGTGTTGCAATTTAACTTCACTGAGTTCCTAAAAGGTGCTGTTGCTTCTGAGAACATTTGTGCTACAAATGAATTTTTCTACACTTCAACAGCAAGTGCCTGAATATAGGAAATAAAAATAGTATTTTTAAAATACATTGAGTGGAAAGTCCCAAACCTCTTCTTTTAGGTCATTATAAATCAACACTTGATTGTCCTGTACAGATGCAGTAGGAAATGTGACACTAAAGTTAATTTTTGGACCCAAGTACCTAGAATGGTATTGGTTCACAAAGATGGCCAGGAGATTTATGGATACAGAGCTTTCTTTTTCATGAGCAAACAGAACATTCACAATTGTTTCTCAGCCATTTCTTAATTTGAAAAAAAAAAATAAGGAATTTGGTGTTGATAAAAGCCTGATCTTCCTAGCAAGCTGCTGGGGATAGTGTAGTTCCTCCTGCAGCTGTAAGGAAGTGAACTGGTATTATTAGCGGAGGAGGAACCATTCCCTGTTATTCAGGTTGTTTAATGCTTCCCACATGAGACCCTGTATTTAATTCTAATCTTCTTACTGAACTTGAATTCCACTGGAATGAAACTTCCAGAAAGTCACGTGCCCTAGGTGGAGATATTTGACGGAGAGAGGAGACCTTCACTGAAATAATTCGTGAGACACTCAAGGAAAAAACCATTTTACTCCAGTGAAACTGCCAATAATCTTTTCTTCAAGTTCATCACCGCCCCATGTGCTTGGGACTTAAAACCAGATTTTAGCAAGAAGAATCCTTTTGCAATTGCACATCCATGAGCATGTTCCAGGTGAGCAGGATCTTTCCTGGAACTGGAATTTCAGACACCTGGGGGTTGCTCAGTCCATGCTCGTTTGGGGAGAGGAGGAACGTGCTCTCAGCTGAATCCAGCACCTAGAACCTATTGTCCACTGATGAAATCAAATGTAAAAACTGTAGGAAGAATTGAAAGTGGATAAAGAGCCTGGGGAATGATAATGATGCCTTAAGTTTTAGCTCTGATGTTTTCAGATTCTGTGCTGCCCAGGGGTGGAGTTCTGAGCCTCACATTCAGTGTCACTCAGCTCTTCACAGAGCAGGGAGACAAAATAAATCCTTTTCATGCTGAAGACCAAGGACAACTTTCAGGCCCAAAAGCATAAACAACGATGGCTGAAGGGAGGAACACAAAGGATGGGACCTCACAACCTGAAGCTGTAATGGACAATTAAACCCCAAAATGCAAATTGACCAAAACTTATAAAAATGTAAGACCTCAAGACCAGGTGTCCATTTTGTGACCATTTTGTTTTCACCCTGGGTGTAGCCCTGCCCAGGCTCTTGTCCTGCCCAAGGTGTATCCTGGAGGCCTTTCAATAAATGTCTACTTTATTCTCCAGCTCTGTCCGGTCTCTGTTCCAGGTCAACCTTCCCAAGGCATCAGTTTCTGGCGACCCAGATGGGACAATGAGGCATCTGGAAAACCCCCTGGACCACAGGAACACCCAGCAAGGAGTGCCCAGCAAGGCATCAAGACCAGAACTCAACATCTGTGCTTGGAATGGAAGCAGCTCTGAGGAGGGACTGAAGGGGGATGCCAAGGGATGGATGAAAAACTCCTGGGATTGCAATGCAAACCACAGGCAGCAGGGTAAAAATACTGACATTTTCCAGACACGGAGTTTCCTACGAGATAAAAAAAAAGTGAAAGCACCTCAAATGTCACTGTTGTGATGTAGAACTCTGTGACATCTGAAGGTTTTCATGCAGGCTAAATTATCTTAACTACCACTAAGTCACCTCACCGAAATCATTGTTTCTTGGTCTTTAGACACCTCTGTGTCGTCATTCAGTCTTCTGACATTGTAACACTACTTCTCAAAATGTCCTGCACAACCTTTCCAAGAGATTAACTGCTTTTAATTCAACGATTTTGCCCTGACTTGAAAGTAAAAGTCCACTCTGTTGTCTGCAAGTGGGTGAAATGAAAATGACAGTAAAGACCTGCAGCTTTAACTCCCTGCCCCTGTCAAACAGGAAAGTGCTCCTTTTCCTGCTTTCTAATGTTATATTCTCTGAATCCTGAGCCTCAGCAAGATTGATGCATTCAGTCATTACAACAATTGATAGCTTGCTGCAGAATCCCATGGAGGTAAATATGAACAAACTCAGTAAATTAGGTTTTCTGACAATGGTCAAGTTGATTTTATTAGCGGCAAATCAAAACTTTTCTGTTCTCCATTTCCTCCTTGCTTCGTAACAGCATCTTTTATCAAAGAACCTCAATTTTCAGATGTCCAAGCCATTAATTTTCATTGTTTATATTTGCCATCAGCTGACACAGGGATTCTGTTGTGCTTGTGAGAGACGATTTCGGGAGTGAATCACATTAGGCAAAGCCCAGAGTAAGGGAATGATTGTACAGGATGGTGCTGAAGAGTTGTGACTCTGAGATCCACAGTGAAGCACTTCCATAATCCGTGCAGGAGTCAGCAGTGTGTCAGGAATTCATGGATATTCAGAGGGCTCAGAATAAACAAATTAACCCCAGTTTATTCATTTTCCTAATGATTTTGGGAGGGTTGAAAGGTGCTCTCTGAGAAGAGAGAGAGGTTGCTGTCTCCTGTTACAGAAATCTTTCTGTAATACCATAAATCATTTGCCTGATTAAATTATTAGAGGACAAAACAAAATTTAAATTGAAATTATAAATCAACAAGGAAAAAAAATCAAGCAGATTAGATTACTGAAGTCGTAGAGCAGTGTTACTCTGACAGAAATAAATGGAAAATGGAAAATCAAACAGAATGATGAAAACATGATGATGGATCCTCCAAACAGAAGCAAAGAATATTAAATTAGTTTCCTAAAATATTAAATTAAGCCACTAAATTAAAAATGCTCATGTGAAAGATATGCTTATCTCTGTATTACATTATTGCCCTCCCTCTAGCTGTGATCAATTATTTTATCTTGTCAACTCTATTAAATCCTGCCACGGGTAAAGAATGTCTCAGGATATGTGTTGTTTGTTCAGTCATTTCTTAAACAATCTGTCGTGGTTTGACCTCAAACTGGGCTGTACCAGGGGTAGGTGGCTGAGAGGTCCAGAAACAGGGTCCCCTCTGCTGCTGGATCTCTCAGGTGTGGCTCTGATGGTGAATTTGGGCAATGGGGGACAAATTCTAGCCCAGTCACTGCCATTTACAGCCTTTCTAACTCCCCAAGAGAGCTGAATCAAACTCATGATGAAGACATTGCTTAGGAGGATGGGTGGCTGCATCCAATTCTTTTATTTTCTCTTTGTCAGAGTTTGGATTTGAGGGGCTCCAAGATAAGCACCATTTCTTGAAAAGCGCTTGGATGAGGTTACTTCTTGGAAATGAAATTTCTTGGCATTATTGGGAATAAATAATGACAACAAAAGTGATGATTTCATCACCATAGCAACTGAGGCAATGGCACAGGGTGCCCAGAGAGGCTGTGGCTGTCCCTGGATCCCTAGAAGTGTCCAAGGCCAGGCTGGATGGGGTTTGGAGCAACCTGAGACAGTGGAAGGGGGTTGGAAGAAAATGATTTTTAAGGTTCCTTCCAACCCAAACCATTCCATGATTCCATGACAATTTTTTTATTTAAATATTTTAAATTTAAACCAGAATGTGCCCTGGTTGTTCTGTTCATGGAAATGATGCAGAGCAGATTTAAATTTCTTGTAGCCACATGGAGGATGAGTTGATTTCTGGCAGTGCCTGGTTTTCCGTGGACTTTGGAGGAAATGCTGGATTTTCTTTGGATAAGTTGATTCTTTTATAGAAGCCAGCCAGGCTTAGCCACAGACCAAGGCAGAAAAGTCCTGTTTGAGACTGCCATGGAAACATTTGGGAATTTCCCCTGTGAAAAAAGTCCTGTCAAGGATAAACTACTGAGAAGCTGTTCTGTAGTAACACTTTGGTTTTAATATGCCATTTTCAAACGGGGGGACTTCTCCAGCTGGTCAGCTAATCTTTTAAAGTGGGATTAGAAGGAAATTTCTGCAGCACATTCCACTGGGAAGCACGGAAATGTTAGATGTCTAGATTAAAGAAAAAGGATGACATGTTTGGGGGAAAAAAAGGGTTTTTTTTCCATGTGCAAATACACTGAGAAGCCTGTGGGTACGTTTGAGGTGTGTGAGCCAAAGGCTGATCCTTTGAGGCTAATTCAGTGTGACAACAGGGAAGAACTGAGCCCACCAGCCCCAGAAATCACTCACTGTTTATGTTTTCCAAAATGCAAATGTTTCTGTTCAGATGAGGTCTTGGTGAGTGCAGAGCCTGCAAACCTTCTTCCTGTTTCCATCAAGGGAAAGGTTTCCCATAAAAAACCCACGTAGAGGCTATCAGAGACGTTCTGCGTGTTCTCTTCAGCCTATTTTCTGTTCCCCCTCGTTGTGTAAGCGTCTTAAATTAGAGCTGATTCTTTTACCAGCACAGATTGGATGTGTCATGAAGGAGCTGAGTCCCAGCTGGGTGGTCCCAGCGTGGAGCATTTCTGCAGCTCCTCAGAGGCAGGTGAGACTTGGATCCACACGGGCTCCACACCTGCCATGTCAGCATCCCATCCTGGAGAACCAGATTTCCTGGAGCACATGCAGTGCATTCCTGCCCTACAACCCCTCTACAACAGAGATGTCATCAGCACTGAACTTATTCCATCCTTTGAAGATATCTGGAAGTAGTTTTTATGGTAACCTGCAAGCAAAAGAAAAAAAAAAAAGTTGAACCTTGGTTTGATAATGGGTAGAATTTTATTGAGGCTGACTAAATCTTGGGTCAGTACAGGGAAAATACACCTGGAACAATGGGAAACATTTTAACAAAATGTTCTTCCGCTCCTTCTGTGATTCTGTGACTTGCTAGAACAAAATTTTGGCAGAGCCTCCATGTCTGTACACATAATATTTAAAAATCTTAAAAACATAAAAAATTCTTATAATACAAAATACATTAATATTTTTTAAAATATAAAATTATTTAAAAATAAATATTTATATATGATTTAATATACATATATAGCACTATGTTTTAAATCATATTTTAATTGATTTAATTAATTTTAATATTATTTTAAATACATAGCGCTACGTTTTTAATCATACTTTAAAATTGTAAAATTGGATTGTTTTCTTGTACCTGTTCTATTAGATTTTGTACTAATTAATAAAATTTCAGCTTTGTTATAAATTGTTTTACTGCTCAGTTTCGTGCTCACCGAAAAAAGACAGCGAATCAAATATCCCTGAAAAAAAAAGGCAGTTGATAAACACTTCCCATGTCATATCTGTCTGGTAACACTTTTCTAATAACTTTGGCAAGTCATGAAAGTGAAGCAAATTATGTTTCTTCATTAGGGAATGTATTTGGAAGCTCACGAGAGTCTTAAAATCACACCACTATTTTTGAAAACCCCATGCATGCGAGCTTAAAAGCCTAATTTTAGATTTGCCATTTTGAAAATGATAGTCTGTGTGTATTAAAAACTCTCTATTAGCGTATTGAAAGCCTAATCATTTCAGTTTTTCAGAGTGACAGATTCTCTGCCGCTAAAAGGCTTTAGTAGGAAAACAGATACTTTTCTTTGATTTACATATTTCTTCATAATTTTAATGTCTATTAAAGCAGCACATGAGCAAAGCTCTATGTTCTGTTGGCTATGTGAGCCAGTAGTCTTATCTGTAATATTTTTGGGCTTTTCTTTTGCACAATTACTGTGACACGGCCTTGCAAGGTCTTGTTTTGAGTGGGGTTGAGCTCCAGCCAGCAACTGACCCCACCCAGCCCTCGCTCAGTCCCCAGCAGCAGGACTGGGGAGAGAATTGGAGAGTAAAAGGGAGAGAATTTGTGGGTGGAGGTGAAGACAGTTTAATAGGTAAAGGAAAATCCACAATCACAAGCAAAGCAAATCCCAGAATCCGCCCCCAAGGGCAGGCAGGTGTTCAGCCATCCCCCAAAAAAACAGGATCCGTCACGTTTAACAGTGACTCGGGGAGACAAATGTCATCACCACAAACACCCCACCTTCCTTCTTCTTCTCCCATTTCCAGACATTAAGCATGATGCCATATGGTGTGGGACATCCCTTGGGTCATTTAGGGTCAGCTGTCCTGGCTGTGTCCCTTCCCAAGCCTGGCAGGTGGAGTGGGGTGAGAGGCCTCAGCCCTGTGCAAGTGCTGCCCAGCAAAACATCCCCGAATTATCCGCACTGATTCCAGCACAAATGCAAACCACAGCCAGGAACTTCCACCTTCATTCTCCCATCTCTTTTGGTCTGGGCTGGATAAGGAATTGTGTGTCCAGCAGGAGCAGGGCAGGGATTGTCCCTCTGTGCTCCAGGGCTGTGTCCAGTTGTGGCTCCTGCAGGAGAGCCCTGGAGGGGCTGGAGCGTGTCCAGGGCAGGGCAGGGAGCTGGGGAAGGGGCTGGAGCCCCAGGAGGGGCTGAGGGAGCTGGGCAAGGGGCTGAGCCTGGAGGAAAGGAGGCTCAGGGGGGACCTGGTGGCTCTGCACAAGTCCCTGCCAGGAGGGGACAGCCGGGGGGGTCGGGCTCTGCTCCCAGGGAACAGGGACAGGAGGAGAGGGAACGGCCTCAGGCTGGCCCAGGGGAGGCTCAGCTTGGCCAGCAGCAGGAATTTCCCCATGGAAAGGGTGCTCAGGCCTTGGCAGGGGCTGCCCAGGGAGATTGGTGGGGTTTTTTTGTTCGTTTTGGTTTTGGTTTTCTTGTCGTATTTTTCCTGGCAGCTCTTTCACCCTCTGATCTGACTGAATTTGAATGTTGTTGATCCGTGCTGCAAATGAGCAATTAGTGCTTAATGGTTGTCAGACACCACTCTCTTCATTTATCAATCTATTTAAAATTGGAGGAAGTGGTTGGAGACAAACAAGTGGAATTACCATGCAAAGAAAATAGAGTTAATTGAGCTCAAATATTTGCAGTGTAACAAGGTAAGGATTTACAAAATACAAAGATGTAAACAATGATTTTCCTTAATTTTTCCCAGGACTGAACTGAATATTGAATGAGGCTTTGTTGGTTGAGTCTAAAGGTGCCAGTGACTCTGCAAATGAGACATTTTTAATATCAACATTGCTCTCAAAATACAGATTTGTTTTGATTTTCATTCTGTTTCCAGCCTTGTGGTTACTCTTAAATATTTAAATACTCTTCAATATTTCTTGCAAATGTTTTCATTATCCTCAGAACTGAGTGTGAGGAAAAGGAGTGTTATTCCTCCTGTGTATTGATGGTCTAGGGACAGTCAGTAGGAATCTGACTTTTGCAGGTAGGGTAACACAGAACCCTTGTGGCTTCTAAAAGCACTGAATCAAATTGCTGTGATGAGATGGGCAACAGTGTGAGAGCACCACACTGAGGTTTGGTGGGAATTGGTTGGAAACAGAGAGCACAGAAGTTGATCTGACATAAGGCTGGAAGAAGGAATCCAAATAGATGCATGACAAGTCTGGTGGTTCCAAAAGAAAAAAAAAAAACAAACCAAAAAACCCCCTAAAACACAGAGATGCTCTGTGGGAGGGAATTACTTTGTTCCTGTTTGGTTTTCCACATGGCACAGCCTTTTCTGATGCCAGCCCGGTGGTGCCACTTTCCTTTATGGAAAGTGATGGAAGCAGTGGTGGAACAAGAACGCTGTCAGCTTTTACAGGATTGGAAGTGCTGTTTGCCCGGTTCAGCAGCAGCTGAATGCAATTTGAACTTCATCATGAGTTCAGTAAGAAGTGAAGGATGACCAGGATGCTAAAATAAAACCAAATAAAAATTTGTCACTGTCTAGTGGAAAACACAGATGAACACTCTGCCTGCTGCTGGATGGACTGCCTATATTCCCACATGGACATGATGAACTGCTCATCTGGGATGAGGGAAGACATTTTTCCCTTCATTGGCAAAAATCACAGAGGCATCTCAAGAAAATATTTTCTGTGCTAATGCTCTCTGCCTCCTCTCCTTTCTTCCTGTCTTTCTCCCTTCTAGGAAATGCTGTCAGGTTGTTGTTTTTTTCTTTTTTTTTTAAACTGGAGAGAATCGCGGTGACTGTGATCACAGTCAGGATCTGCTTTCCCAGTTCAGAAATAGGAGCAGTGTAGCAGCTTTCCCCCTCCTTTCTGATAGCAGTGGTGCAAAGTGAAAATTTGTCTCCTTTCCCCGGGCTTTCCACAGCACTTCTGTTCCGGGTCTCACTTTGATTTTTACCTCATTTGCCCCACGCCTGAGATAGTCATGGCTCAAACCCAGCAGTAGTTTCATTTCTGTTTCCTGCTCGGAACAAATGGACAAGAAACGGAGCCAATTCCAGTTGGATGATCTCTGGACAGTAACCCAATAAATTCCATGTGCAGAGCTGGCAAAATCCACACCAGTAGGGCTTTGAAAATCACCCAGCACCTTAAATGGTATCAGCTTCCCAACCTGGTGTCACAATTCCTCTCTATTTCTGATGCAGAACTGATGAGTTTAACACCCTAACTTATTTCTGAGTTTATTTTTTGTTTGCCTGTGTGTGTGAGAGGGGATTTCTGTTGTCATTTTTGTTGGTTTGCTAATTTTTTTTTTTTTTTTTTTGCTTTGGCTCAGGATCTTTGATGATGGAGGCTGGTAATAAATTTTTACTGTCTTGGCTCCACTTGAGCTAAAATTACATTTTCAGATAAACCTTGATATTTTCCACTAAGGTGCACAAAAGGTGGCCACATCTTCTGCTTTACAATCCTCTTTCATTTCCTCCATCTCCTGTAATTCTTGTTCTCTATTTCCTTCCTGTTTATCTCTTAGTTTACACCATTTGCTTAAAAACGCACAAGAAGACAAATGTTTATTTAGAATTTCAGCTTTTGTCAGAATTTTTTAACGGAGTTTTGGCAGCTTTTACCTCAGAACAAATCTATCCTGTTCCTCCTCACCTCCAGGTCTGAAAAATCTGCATTTCAATCCCTGTTAGGTTCTGCTGTGCTGCGTGCAGGAATATTGGCAGGAGGAGTGAGATGGATTTGAGGTTGTCAGTGAATTTCAGAACCTTTCCAAGAAAGCCTCGGAGAAAGGGAACTTCTCCTTAAATTTGCAATTGCTGCTGAGTGGTTTAAAGTAGTTTTATTAATAATTGCAGGCTTTTTAATAAGGTGACAGCTGGTAGAATAATTTAATGGACAAGCTTGAAAGATTATTTCTTTTTCATATTCTCTCAGAAACAAACTGTTCAAACTGCAAATAAACACTAGTGGGTACAGAATCACACATTGCTGAGATGGTGATGTAGGTTTGATCATTTGCATATTCGATTAGGAATGGCTAAATAGGCATTTTAACCATTACAACTACGCTCAATTATCCTCAGTGCTGCAGCCCTGGAATACCTCGGACAGCTCAGGATGCCTCTTTCCACCCAAGGAGAAGTGTGAACACAAACTGCCTGAGCTGGGACCTGCAGAGGTTCCTAATTTCCAAAATTTCACCCCAGGTTGGACTGCAGTGGTATATTTACCCCTGAAGGAAATGGAAAAGCAGTGATTTCAAAGACAGAGAAATCTGAATGGAGTCTGTGTGCAGGTTCAAGCTTGATTTCATGGACTGACTGAAAAAACAAATCTCCATTGTGATAGAATGAAATAAAATAAAATAAAGAGTGCTCTTCAAAGTGAATGGCCTGCTGTGCTTCCTAATGAGAAAGTTCAGGAGAACTTACAAAGAGTTTAAAATCACATGCAATCAATGAACACGAGTCTTAATCCTCTTCCTCTCTGGGACACCAATTTAGCAAAGGATTTAAGCATGTGTTTATCTCCATTCCCATGAGTAAAGCACTTGCAGCACCGGAGTTGACAGAATTGATGTTTTCTTCTATAAATCTATGCATGAGTCTTGCTAAAATAGAGTTGGATACCCTTCCTGAGGCTCTGGCATATCCAGAGCTGAGGGTCCGTGCAGCAGTCAGGGCCTGGTGACGAGCAAAACTGGCTCAGAATGGAAGGCTTTGAGATTAACAGCCAAATAATTTCGTTTTCCTCAAACTGGTGTGAAAAAGAAGAATATTGATCAAAGACAGAAAGGAAATGGTGTAATCCACCAGGATTCAGAGCTGTTGGCAGACTCCTGTTGCTCCATGAAGTCAGAGGGAGTGTGGACTTGGCTGTTGGAACCCTGGGCGCTGAGAATTTCCGACTTTTTGTGCTGACAGGCACTGACCCCAAGCAAACACCGCATTGGACCTGAGCCCATGGAAAAGGCTTCCAAAATTGAGTGATAGCACTGGGATTATGGGTGTGGAGTTTGAATAGAAGTGTGTGATGTCACGGGGTGAAAAACTTAGAGTTCAAGGTTTTAGAATATGGTAATATATATAAAGCAAGATGGAGATTTTAGGGCATAGGCTGAGTCCTTCTTCCTCATCTTCTTCCTCATGGGTCTGGGTAGGATTTTGTAATTGGATGGAAAAACCCTCATTGCGCGCCGTGGGTGGTTGGTTATTGGGTTAAAAGTAAAAATAATTTAGGTGTCATCTCTTAATCGGACAGTTTATACTTAAAAGGCCTTGTAGAGAGGTAGGGACAGAGCCATTTTTCACTTTGTTAGCTAGAACCCATGGCTTGTGAGACTGTAACATAGACAAGAATTAATAAACATCTGAATCTGAACACGAAATACTGTCTAGAGCGCTTAATCCCGGCTCTGGCAGGAAAAGAAGATAAAAAGCAACATTTAATGGTGCCCTGTGTGAGGAGGGCACCTGTTAGAATCGGGACTTCCCTGAAAAAAACAGAGATAACAAAAGCAGCTGGAAGCTGGCAAAAAAAAGCAAAAAAAAAAAAGCAAAAAAAAAAAAAAGCCCCATGCAAAGGGCCAGAGGAGAACTTGGCTTTTTGAAGTACAGGATTTCCCCTGTGAGGGCATGGAATCACCTTACAAGAAAGTGCAGACTCTGCACTATCAATCCAGGATTCCTGAACTGCCCTCCCAAAGGATTTTGGAAACACCTGACTCCCTGTTTTCCCAGGATCACATAAGTTTCTAATTTAGCTAGTCTGAATCACGCTGGTGGGGTGAGAAGCCTAAATTTTAGGTGCTGCAATGCTACACTTAAGATGTCTAAAAGGAGAAGTCTGAATATAGGTCTCAGTATCTAATGTGTGGGTTAGGTACAAATCACTACCAGGTTCTAAATTACAGGGGGAAGATAATTTCAGGCTCCCATCATTTCAGACTAATTAGTGCACATTACACTTCATCCTTGTCAACTGGGAAGAGAAGTGCAAAATCAGCCAGTTTGGGGTTTGTTTGAATCTCTTTTTCTGCAAAGGATCACACAAGGCTTGGCTGCAGGGAAAGATGGGGCCAGAGTCTTTCCACCCCAAATATGTGAGGAGAGGATACAAAATATATGAGGAGAGGAATTCAGCCTTGGCTTAGCCGGAACTTCCTGATGTCCAAACATCCTCTCTTAATTTGAATGACAACCATTTACATTCTGTCCTGTGCAAGGAGAGATCCTCAACTGATGTTCAGTGTCATTGCACAGGAGGGGAAAGTTGCAAATTTGTAAGTGATACGTCCTAGGAGCCCAGCAGATCTGGTGATTTGGTTGACTTCAGGGGAGCTGGAGAAAGATTTTGGTTTTGATGAAGTTGCCAGCACATTTTAATCATTCAGTTTAACTGTACTCCCCTGTATATTTAATATATATATAGACACACATAAATGTGTGTGTGTGTATATATATATATATATGTAAATATATATATATTTAAAGACTGTAGTTCCCCAGTGCATGTCCTTATCCCTTCAAGCAGCTACAGAGCTGCAAAGTCTGAAATAGAAGTGGGTTATTTTCTCCTTGCCTAGGGAACACTAGAGCCGGTTGTGACAAATATGATATCCCCAAAAAACGTAAGTATGCACAAAAGAATCAGGGAACAGCCTCTAGAATTCTTTTGTGTGTGAGAGGATTTTTTTTTCCTTTTTTTTTTTGGGGGGGGGGGTGTGTGGTTTGATTCTCACATGAATGAAGGGGCCCCACAAATGTTCGTAACATTGGTGAGACAGAGCACCAGAAAGTCCCTCGGAGATTTTGTCCAAACTTCAGAAACTACATGTGCATTTAACATCCTCAGGCACAAATGAACCAAGAAGGATCCTTGGAGTGTAGGGAGGCACTGCAGAGGGATCTGGGCAGGCTGCATGGATGGGTCAGGTCCTGTCCTTGGGTCACAACAACCCTGTGGAGCTCCAGGCTGGGCAGAGGGGCTGGAAAAGCTGGAAAAGGCCCTGGGGGTGCTGGTGCCCGGGGCTGGACACGAGCCCAGGGGTGTCCAGGTGGGCAAGAGGCCCCTGGGCTGGATGAGGAATTGTGTGTCCAGCAGGAGCAGGGCAGGGATTGTCCCTCTGTGCTCCAGGGCTGTGTCCAGTTGTGGCTCCCGCAGGAGAGCCCTGGAGAGGCTGGAGCGTGTCCAGGGCAGGGCAGGGAGCTGGGGAAGGGGCTGGAGCCCCAGGAGGGGCTGAGGGAGCTGGGCAAGGGGCTGAGCCTGGAGAAAAGGAGGCTCAGGGGGGACCTGGTGGCTCTGCACAAGTCCCTGCCAGGAGGGGACAGCCGGGGGGGTCGGGCTCTGCTCCCAGGGAACAGGGACAGCAGGAGAGGGAACAGCCTCGGGCTGGGCCAGGGGAGGCTCAGCTTGGACAGCAGCAGGAATTTCCCCATGGAAAGGGTGCTCAGGCCTTGGCAGGGGCTGCCAGGGAGCTTTGGGGTGCCCGTCCCTGGAGGCGTCACCTGGAGGTGGCACTCAGAGCTCCGGGCTGGGGACAGGGTGGGCATTGGTCACAACTTGGATTCCATGAGCTGGGAGGGCTTTTCCAGCCCCAGGGATTCTCTGGTTCTGTTTCTCAGCTGGGCTGACTGACAAGTCCCACAGATGTTTTGGCAAGCACAGCAGGAGCTGCTGCATTCAGTGACAGCAGGGAAGTGGTTACAAGCATGAGCTGGAAGATGTGTCAGGCGGGGAACAAGCCGGAGGTTCTTTTAAAGAACCCATACTGCACACAACTTTATCAAGGTCCAGTTCTGAATTTGTCGTTCATCTGTCTCCATAGAACAAGCTCAGCAGAGCTCCTATCACCCTGTGTGCACGGATTTACACACGTGTGTGTGTGTAGGTTTTAGAGTCTTTTGATTTACTTTAGTGATCATTGCTTTGATGGGGAGAACTGGGCAGTGAGCAAAGCAGCACAGACATTTGTACTTAAACAGGAGTTAATTGCTGACAAATCTGATTTTATGCACCTTGGCATCTCTAACTGAAAAAGAACAGGAAAGGACACAAGGGAAATTTGGGGCTGGGGATTAACTATTACTAGCACAGAAATGCACAAGGAGAAACAAGGGAGACTGCTTAGAGGGGAATCAATTTGTGTGAGGAACATTAATTATTTGTCTCTATTAGAGGTTCTTAGCATTCCTCCTCAAATTCTGATTTCTGGAGACTAAAGTGAAGAAGATGACAGGCTAAGATTCAAAAGCACAAAATTTGCTTTTGCATCCTCTGCCTCCAAGATGCAGCTTCTCCAGCAGCCAGAGACAGGGACAGAGCCCTGCACTGAAAAAAAGAAAGATTCCCTTTCTCCTGGTATTTTATTTCATGCTGTTTTTGCAGGTGGCCTTGGTCCTGTCACCATCCAGTGCTTCTTCTGTAATGAATCACAATATCTCTGCCCTTGCACTGGAAATAATAATTTGAGGGAAGGAGAATTTATACCTGAAATTGCTTTGGTTTTGGTTTGGGTTTTTTCCTGATTATATCTGCTCTCTAGTTAATAAAAATAACAGTAAGGATAATGGTGGTGATGGCAATAATAACTCTCCCTCCAAACTGCACCTTGCTTTGAGCAGGACAGTGATTTTTAAGCTATTTTGTTGGTAGTCTCTGCTTTTCTTGAAAGCTGTAGGGCGCAGTGTTGATGTGAAAATGTCATTGCATGTTATTAAGAGAAAACTGAATTATGGCAGTGACAATTAGGAGAGCCTGAAAATGTGTCTATTAAACCCTGTTTTACACTTCACATTTGGGTGAACAGCTCTCAAGGGTTCTGGCTGAGCAAAGTAATTAAATTTGTGTCTAACTTTAAGGTTACGCCTGAAGTTTCTAAACTGGAAAGGAAGTATGTGCTCAACAGATTTGGTCCTTTGCACTTCACAAGCAACTTTATTTGAAACTGTTTTGAAGCTGAAGTTTCATCCTTTCTTTTTTCTTAAGGTATCTCTTTGTTTTTATCAGCCTGGTCTGTCAACATCCCTACACCACCACTGCCACAGTGTTCTGATGCTTTCCTTGGTTTCTTCTGGCTGTCTTTTTGCAGTGCTTTGATGACAAATTGTGAAACAAACACATTTTGAAGGTGTGTGATGCTGTCTGCACATGATTGGGAATGAAAGGTGGGAGAAATGTGCCTTCATCTTCATCCTGGAAGAGCAGGATTGTTCCAGAAAGCCGAAGGTTACTAGGTGACTTTGAGGTGCTGAATGCAGGTGATTTATCACCTTTGAAGAGGAGACCAAGATTTTCTGGGGATGCACAGAACAGTTCCTCATGGGACTTGAGCAACCTGCTCTAATTTCAGATGTCCCTGCCCATGGCAGGGGATTGGAACTGGCTGATCTTTGAGGTTCCCTCCAACCCAAACCATTCTGGGATTCTATGAGCCAATGGAGTGGTTTTTTTTTTTTTTTTTTGAGTAGAAAAGGACCTCTCGTCATCATTGCAGTGAACATCTTCAGGCAATATTGTTTTTTATCATTTTATAATACACTGGGAACTTCAGCTCTAAAGGAAGTTTAATGTGTGAATTCTACACGGTTCAAAATTGGGCTGCCAACAGAACCAATTATATCACTTCATTTTTCAATCAGGGCAGCTTTTTTGCAGCACTTAATTAAAATATATTTATAACTTAATGGCTGTGGGTATTTCATTCTCAGGCTTTGCTTGCCTAGGAGCCAGTGAGGAGATAATTCTGTCTGGGTATTTGGATCTATCCTTTCTTTCTTGATCCAGTTTACACAGAGGTATGAGAACTTCCAGCACCAAGTATTTACTTCAATAAGATGTGGACAGACATGTGATTATTTCTTTTTTAGCCTATCATTGTCCTGATGATCCTTGCAATTATTGCTTTGGGCCTGGTTTCCTCTTTTAGCTTTCTGGGATCTCATGCCCCAGAGAGTGAGGGGACGTCCCCTTCTTAGGGGGGCCCATTTCCCTTCAGGTGTGTGGATCCTTGTCTGTCACTCCACAGAGTGCAGTGGTGGCACTGGAGAGGCTGTGTAAGAACCTGAACAGCTACTGAGAATAATTATTCCCCCTGCAACTCTCCCTAGGATCCTATGAAATAATTGACTTCTCACATGGACAGATTGCAGGCTGAAGTCTGAAGTGTGCTCTCACTGCAATGTGTGCCCAACTAAAACCCGCCAGAAGATTATTTCTGTGTTTCTTGGCCAAGAGCCTTTTAGTAACAGGGTGACTTGATGGATAATGTTTGAACGAACATGTCAAAAACGACAGGTTTTGTAAGGTTTGCTTCAAATTAAAAAGAATGAGAGGTTTTGGTCTTCACTGAATCACAAATTGGGTCAGGCTGGAAGGGACCACAGTGGGTCACTGGTGTCACCTCCCTGCTCCAGCAGGGCCATCCCAGAGCACAGGGCACAGGGCTGTGTCCAGATGGCTCCAGAATATCCCCAGGGAGAGACTCCCCAGCCTCTCCGGGCTCAGCTCAGGGCTGGGCACTGCCCAGGGCACAAGTTGTGCCTCCTGTGCAGGGGAATTGCTGGGCTCAGCCCCTGCCCGGGGCTCCGGGGCCATTGCTGGGCCTGGAGCAGAGCCTGGGGCTGCTCTGCCCTCCCTGCACAGGGGACAGACAGGGACAGACATGGGGACACCCAGGGACAGACAGGGACACCCAGGTACACCCAGGGACGCTCAGGGACACTGAGGGCCCCTCTCAGCTGGGGCTCTTCTCCAGGCTGAGCAGCATCAGCTCCCTGCTTATCTGCAGCATTAACAAACCCATTAGGCTCTAAATCAAGTGTGCAACAACCGAGCTTCAAAGTTACAACTAAATGATCGTTTTATCCGTCTTTTCTGTTGCATGATCCATGAAAGCTTCTATTTGATAAACAGTGCAGCTGTTAATAACGTGAGGAACACAAAGAGGAGCAAGAAGAATGACAGGTCCATATCTGCCTGCATGCTAACGAGCACAGCCTGTGCTAACGGGGGGACTTGGAGAGGGTGAGAGGGAAAGTATTGCTATTTCTCGTACGTGGGAAGATCGCACACAATCAATATGATTTATAAGCAAGCTTCACTTTATTGATCAAAAGGCACACATTATATTGAGGCTACTTATTATTACGCACACTTGTTAACATTTGATTGGTTACAGTAAAAGAAAACTATGTACTTGTTAGCACTAAGCTTCTCCCTCAAACTTGTCAACCCCAACGCTTTGTTATGGTAACACAGCTGCTTTCGAGGTCATGCTGACCTCGCAGGCTCCTGTGCAAGTGATTTCAGCAAAGCTCTCTCATGTCTACGTGGCCTTGGTCATGTAGCCATTCCTCAACAGGAAAGGAAACCTTTGTCATGCACAGCATTTAAAGTTTAAAACTTGCAGAGTAAAGGCAGCCACTCGCTGGCTGCGCCAAAAGTCTGAGGGGCATCGCGTGCGAGCAGGAGAGATTTTGTCACAGCTGATTGCTGTCTGCTCCTCCCGGCCCACAGTCCACCCTGCACATTATACATCAGGATCTGGGGGTGGGTTACACTCATGGATGGCTTGTGCCATCAAAAAAAAATTGGACAGAGATGGGTAGAAGCACAAAAAAAGCCGAAATCGGCTCTGGTGTGGAGGTATAAATGTGCAGTTCTCTAAAAAGGGGGGGAAGAATGGAATGGCTGTAGGTTTATACCAGAGAAATTGGGACCAAAACATATCCCTGAGGGATTTTGATTACTGGCTCACACTTTTTCGTGGGTGGGGAAAGGGACACAGCAGGGAGGCCTGGCTGGCAGTCAAAGGAACACAGGCAGCATTGCTTGGGCAGTTTGCAGGCTGTATCTAGATTTTTATGTGTTTTTCTGGAAACATTTCCACCTGGGATGAACCCTCAAAATAACTGTGCTCTCCTAGATGGCCAGAAGATAACAATGACCAGACTTCTAATTTAATGAAAAAGCTTTTTGAAAGGGTGAAGACTGGATTTCAGTATTTCAGTACCTTGGAACAATCTAGGCTTTCATTTTGGGTCGTGTCTCAAAGTTTAAAAAAATCCCTTTCTGGATTCTTGCATTGGGATTGTTTTGTTCAAGACTTTTGATCCCAATGGATTTTTAAAGCCCTGTAAGAGAAGTAAGTGTAACCACTGGGATCTGTAGCAGAAATATTGCCCTATATCCTCAGAAAATGAAGGGGATTAGCTCCAGAGGAGAAGGAGATGTCCCAGAAGTCCAGACAGGGAGTTCATAACCCAATATCTGTCTAGGCAGTTACACCACCAAGGAATCAAAGCAGCTACGACTCTTTTGGCTGATTGACAGTGCTCTAAAATTAGGCTGTGCCCCAGTCATTAGAAGCTATTTACAAATCAGACTTTCTGGGTGTTCCTCACCTGGGTGCCTCTGCTAAATTCAACACGATTGCTCCTCCAGCTTTACTTTTTTTCTTTTTTTTTTTTCCTCTATTTTTTTTTTGTTTTGTTTTTTGTGAGTCTTATAATAAAAATAATGTTCTAATGAGAAATCTAAAAGTTGTTGCATCGGCAGCAGTTGCCCAAGAGCCAGGAGCTGGTTGGTTGTCAGGGCAACACCAAGAACACCCAGAGTGGTACCCAAGGAAAGGCGTCTGCTGACTCTCCCTTTGCTTCTTTTTGCTTCTTTTTGTTGGGGAGTGGATGCTCAAGTTCATTTTCAGGGGTTATTTAAAATATCTCACTGATCTAACTGTCCGAAAATCTAGAAATGGACATTAAAATGACTGGTTTTGTAATACTTCACTGTATAAATACCACAGAATCAGGGAATGGTTTGGGTTGGAAGGGACCTTAAAGATCATCCAGTGTCACCCCCTGCTATGGGCAGGGACACCTCCCACTGTCCCAGGCTGCTCCAAGCCCCACCCAACCTGGCCACCGTGGCTTTCCAGGGATTGGGATCCACAGCTTCTCTGAGCAATATGAATATAAAATTGAATTATTCATTGTTTTCACTCTCTATCTCATTTTAAACATCAAGGAGGCTTTTGCAAGTCTTCCTCTGGAGATCATTTCTTTCAAACACTCCTGAAGCTGGGCAGACTGAGTGTCATCCCTGCTGAGCTCTTAGTGCCTGGTGCCAGACACCACAACATCCCAGTGCTGCTGCTGGGAGCCAGAGGGGAAATCAGGACTTTTGCTCCTGCCTGTTGTGAACACAGGGGAAGAAGCATGAAGAGGAGGAGGAAGAGCAGGAGGAGAAGGGGGAGGAAGATCTCCAGGGCAGAGGAACACTGGCTGCCATCTCTGGAAGTGTTCAAGAAGCGTCTGGATGTGGCCTTGGGGACATAGTTTGGGGTGATGATGGTGGTGCTAGGGTGACAGTGGGACTGGATGATCCTGAAAGGCTCTTCCAACCCTGATGATTCTGGGATTCTTGATGACTGTAAATAAAAAGTTTACCAAAGAAATGCTATTTATGGTGGGGATGGAAACATGAGGCTCTGGTGCAGTGATGGGGATGCTGTGCTCTCAAACATGAATTGTAATAAAGGTTGATGTCCCAGTCCAGGTGATATTTACCTGTTGACTTACTTTGCTCAGTTTCTGCAGATTGTGACTTCCAGGTTTACAATATTTATATTTTGATATGCCGATACAAGCAAGAAATCATGGTTGATACTGCACTGCATCCATTCCTTTGGTTTCTGAGGGGCAGCAAGATTCCCAGAAACAGCAACCAGTCAGCTTCCCAGTTATCCATCAGAAATACAGGAGATACTGGATTTTAACCCCCACAGCTGGAGCTCTGACCCCAGGGCAGCTGGAATTGGGGTGGTGATGCCTGACTGCTCCCAGGGCAGAACTTCTGTGTTAGGAGTGTTCCCTCCTCCTGGAGGTTGGGGCATTCCCCTGTGGTGAGACTCCTCCAGCTCCCTTCTCCACCTGATTTCTGTTTCAACCTCAGTTCTCCTTCTCTGTTTTACTCTGGCCTCTGTTTTAGGGGGATTTAATCACAATGATCCTAATCCCCACCTTAGCACTTCTGAGTGGGCATCCAGCAAGACAGGAGACCAATATTTCCTCTCCTGCTCTGGGAAGAAGAGATCTGAGGGGACAACACAAACACAGAGGAGAAGGCTGTTATTAAAAGTGATATGCAAAGTATTTTTGAAAGGTTTGGCTTTTTCTGTCACCTCACCTTGTTTAAGAGACGTCTGGGAATGTTTCTGAATTATATTTTGTCCTCTCTTCCTTGGTTCTCTTCGAGAGCAGCGTGAGTGGGAGTGTTGAGCGGAATTGATCTCACTTTAGAGGGAGAGTGTTACATCTTCAAAGAGGGGCTGTTTTTCTTCAGAGAGGTTAATCAGTCATTGAAGTTAAAGTAGTGCCAGTGAACACCAAACTGTAAAGACTGACTGTAATTACCACGAGGTGTATTAATAGATGAGGTGAAAGAAATTGTAGCTACATTGTGATTTTGGTGCTAATATTTGTTCTGTGGCATGTCCGGAGAGCTGGGTGAAATGGAGCTGACAGGAAAGATGGAGAGACACAATTTACAAGGGCTGGAGGGACAGGACAAGGGGGAATGGCTTCAAACTGACAGAGAACAGGATAAGATGGGGTATTGGGCAGGAATTGTTCCCTGGGAGGGTGGGCAGGCCCTGGCACAGGGTGCCCAGAGAAGCTGTGGCTATGGCTGCCCCTGGATCCCTGGCAGTGCCCAAGGCCAGGTTGGACATTGGGGCTTGGAGCAGCCTGGGACGGTGGAAGGTGTCCCTGCCCATGGTGGCACTGCATGGTTTTAAGGTCTCTTCTAACCCAAACCATTCTTCAAACCATAATTCCATGATTCTTGCCATCTGGAAGTGTAGTTTTACCTGGAGGTGTGAAGAGTCACTGAAACAAGGGTTGTCAATAACATTAAGATGATTTTTGCACCAAATCTTTTGAAACAACTCTGTGCCAAGCAACTTCAACACTTCTTGCAATTTGGCTGCTTTTCTCATGTCCTCATAGCCTTGATTCTTCAGTTGTGCTTTTGTACCTTTAAGTGCACATGTTGGAAAGGATTCTTATCTTGTGATTTGCTAAGTCCTCACCTGGTGAGAACAAAATCAGACATCTATGACATTTTCCTCCATAGTTTATAAATGGTAGAAATTACTCCAGTGACCTCCCAAGCTAGGTTTGATTATTTGGGTTTTTCTATTTCTCCCCATGACTCACAAGTGCTTGCTGGGAGGTGGGAGTGAGTGCATTATTCTCCAAAATTTATTTGTTCTGAATGAATTTGCTGAGATGAATCACTTGGCTTGACTCTGTCCTCTGCTTCCTCGTGTGACTCCAGCGGCTCCAAGGGACGGACATCCTGGTCAGGGTGACCATTGGTGTTAGAAAATCCATTTCAGGGGAATTAAATGCTGTTTTGCATAGCCCTGCCACATTTCTGTGTTGCCCCAAATTCTAATTCCCGGCACATAAATCACTTCCCTTCTTGAGCTGAGTGTGTGCTGATGGCTGCTACACCAGAGAAGAAATGGCCAATTATTTACTATCAAACTTAATGGCTTGCCTGAATAAAACATGTGTTAGGAATTCTCTGTCCCAACGTTAGCAAGAACCTGTCACCAGAGGCATTGTTTTCTCCCAGGGCTGCCTGTCACAAAAAGCAGAATACGGTGGCGTGCTCAGTCTCCGTGACTCAGCTGTCAAAGTTTTATCTCCTGTGCACACGAGAAATATTATTTGTGTAATGAAGCTAATAAGCACGTATCAGGAAGGTTGTATTTCTCCCAGAGATGAAGCAAAACAGTAGTTACAACCCTCGCCATGGCAGCTCTGTAAAATTCCAGGCACAGAGGAAATGTTTCTTCTGCGGGAACACGTTGTAAAGCAGAGGAAATGCCAACTGTGCTGGCTGTTTCCAGGCCCTGCAGCCAGCTCCAGCTGAACAGGAGCTGTGTAAAAAAACAGTTTACAGACCAAGGAAATGGACCTGGAGGTATTTCCAAGCCAAAATAAGAACTGTCCATGCTGCAGCAATGAAAAAAATGCTGCAGCTATTAATCTTCATCAGTGGAGTGTGTGACTCTCGCTGTCCCTGCTGCAGATGGAACATCTTTATCCTAACAAAAGCACAGTGAAAGCAGGAATGTGCCATGGCTTTGATGGGAATACATGGCCACATCCACAATCTCCAGTCCCAGTGTCACTCCTGATCAATAACTGAAAATCTCCAGTACTGAAGTCATAATGACATTAGTTAATCCCAGACAGTTAAAATTTGTGTTGACCCTAATTTTAGGTTATTTTCCATCCCACTTGTTGTTGGGGTTTTTTTTTCTATTTAAGAAGTGCTCCATCAGTGGATGCCCCTGTCTTTTTGCATTTTAAATACTTTCTGGTTTAATTGTGTTCATCATCAAAAGCAGCACATGTAGATACCTGGGTTTACAGCTACCCACCATGTTTGTTCTGTGCAGCAGTGCAGGGCTTGGAACAATTTAGATAAGAGATAAGGGACCAAGTGGCATTAGACTGTACAGATAATGCCAATGGAGTGACCTGAGTGTCCCCAGGCAGGGGGACTGGAAATAAACAATCTTCCAAGTCCCTTCCAACCCAAAGCATTCTGTGATTCCACGATTCTATTCACGCACAAGAAAAAAAATACTGCTACATAGGAATTAAAATCAGGCTGTGATTTCAAATTTCACATCCTAGGCCACAAAAAGTCTTAAAATTCAATGTTTTTGTGAGAAAACAGGTCCAGTTCCTCATGGTTTGAAACTTATATTTTGATATATTGATATTTTAATGCACAAGTGTTCCCCAGAAGCTTGATTATCTGTCTTGTAAGAGTGCAGCAGGTCTGGGTATACAAATAATCACATTTGAGAAATTTAATTCCCTTGTGTCAGTACATTTTGCTTTTCTAGCTCCTTGAAGAAGACCTGGAATTAAAAATACATGTGGGCAGTCAGAATTTCCTTCCGCTCCCAGTGTTGCTCAGGCTCCGTGCTCACTTCTTTTGAAACAAACCAGCTGTGGTTTTATTGTAAAGCAGAATCCCATTAAGGAAAACTAATTGGTTCACCTTTTAATCAGGATTCATGGAAGATTATTGTTTATCAGTTCGCTACCAGGAACAGTTTTGACTTCTCAATAAATCTACAAATTGGATATGAGGCGGGAGATGTTTTCACTTTTTCTGCTCATGAATCAGAACAGCTCCTGCCTACTTCTTGTGGGAAAATAATGGAATGATGTGGCCTCATTTTAGCCTCATCACTTTTGATTGTTCTGCTCATTTTAAATGACAGACAGATGACCTGTTAACACCTTCTGCTGGTTCCATTCTAGCGATCAAAACTGCAGCAACCTTGCTCAGCATTTTCCATTAGGGAAGTGGTTACAGAGGTTAATTCACTTACAGCCTGCAGCGCCACTCCTGCCTCTTTAAAAGTAAAAAATTAATGCAGTCATAACCTCTGAAGAATCGAATTTGATCATGAGTCTCCACTCCCACTCATTTCATAAGCCTGTCTCTTCAAAATATTCTTTTACTCTCCATCAAAATGCTATTTATTGTCTCTCTCTCCGTAGACATAGTTATTAGACATTTCATATATAATGCCTCATACATTTTCCCACTCACAGGGGTTTAAGCTGGGGGAGGGCTGAATAACAAGTAGGAAGAGATGAAACTAATGGCATTAACATTATACTGGCATAATAAAAGCTTTTTAAATGTCTTTAGATGTAAAACCATAAAATATCTTAATGTGAACTGAATAGAAACAGTCTTTATCTTTTAAAGTTGTTTTTATAAACTAAGAGACCTGTTATTTAGCAATTAGGCCCTACAGTAGTTTGCCATACCTGGTGATTTCTTGCATTTAACTACACTCAAATATTCTTTTTTTCCCCTTCAAGACAATTAAGTGAATTCCCAGGCGTCAGTTTTCTAGACATGCCCAAATAAAGAATATTTGGTACTCTGCTTAGCCTGAATTTTGGGTGGTTCCCTACCTCTGAAAAGTGGGACATTCTGCCTTGAATATTTAAATATTGATGTCAGAATTGAGCAGGTTGGAGTATTTCAGGTTTTGGAAGAGGGTTTTTTTGTCAAATGTGTGAAAAACTGGGACATTTTCAGGCGTGCAGCGCTTTCAGCAATCACACGTGTTCCTCAGCCTACGTATCTCCGGTCCGGAAAGGGAGCTGGGGATAGAAAGGAGGTAAAAGGGAGGACACCACGAGCAAGATGCATCTCCTCCTTCCAAAATATCCCAGAGGAAGGGAATTCTCACATCTACCCTAGAGCACACGGAGTGGAGAAGGTGAACCCTGGTTAATTCTGCATGCCATGGGACACACTTACTCTTTCCTTCCTCAAAATTGAAGAAACCTGGGTTTACTCTGCTGAACAATGAGACTTGAACACAACCATGTTTCTCAAAGGAAAATCAAATATTTCCATGCCCAGCTATGGGTAGCAGGATATTGCTACACGCTCGGTTTTCCCTGGAGCGTGAAAACAAAATCAGACTACCAAGAGGGATTAGTTTTGAGAGTTGGTTGTCTTTTGTAAAGTGAGAGAGATTATTTCAGGGAACAATTCCGAGTCAAACCCTGACTTCATCGCTCTGGATCACGTGAGAGGAGTCTGTCTTTCTCCGGGAATTCCAGGCTAGCCTTAGAACACCAAGCAGCAGTGCTGGGTGCCTGTAACTAGGTACAATGCACACTCCCCACCACACCTGTTGTTATTTCCCAGGGCACTAAAAGTGGGAATTTTCAGCTTCCCAGCAACATCAGCTGCTGCAGAGAAATCTGCAAAATACCTGCCACCAGTTTTGAGACAGAACTTCGTATAGAGAAGACCTCTCTTAAAAGGATAGGACCATATGGCCCAGCACCCCATATATAAACTTATATAAGCTTCTGCTGCTGCTGAACACCACACAGCCTCAGTCTAACTAAGGAACAGCACTTTGTTCAGAAAGGATTTGCCTGGATATGTAACTGGCACTAATTTTCTCAAAAAACGATGAGAATTGAGGTTAGTGAGGACTCCCATGTGTCAGGAACTTAGCATAGCTTTAAGTGAAATAATTATCCTCTTTGCTCAGAACTTGGGTTTGCCCCCAAGCAAATCAATCTGAGCTCCTGGAGGTGCAGTGTTTTCTGGATTTGGCAGCAGCAGCTCCTCAATTGTTATGAATAGGTAAGGAGGGAATGATTAAATTCTGTGAATTAAATACGGACATTAATCCCCATCTCTTAGGCAGAAACTGTTTGCTGGTTTGGGATTTTTTAAATTAAATTGAATTGAAATTGATCATGAATCACAGAATCCCAGAATTTTTTGGGTTGGAAGGAACCTTAAAGATCATCCAGTGCCATCCCTGCCATGGGAAGATGTTGGAACCCTGGAGGCTGAAAATTTCAGGCTTTCTGTTCTAAAGAGCACTGGTCCTCAAGCAAGCACCACATTTGACGCGAGGCCTTGGAACAGGCTTCCAAGATTGAGTGATAGCACTGGGGTTGTGGGTGTGTGGTTTGAATAGTATTGTGTGATCTCACAGGGTGAAAAACTTGAATTTGGGATTTTAGTATAAAGCAATACATGTGAGTCAAGATGGAGGGGTTTGGGCATTGTCTGAGTCCTTTTTCTTCACCACCTTCTTCCTTCTTCTTCTTGGATTTGGGTGGTTTTCTGTAATTGGTTGATGGAGTCCACACTGCAGACTTCAAGTAGTTAGTTATTGGGTTTAAAATAAAAATAATTTAGATGGCATTTCATATTGGACAGCTTGTCCTTGAAAAGATCTGGTAGAGATAGAGAACATCTCCATTTTACCTCATTTCTCAGCTTGCTAGTTACAGCTGATGCCTCGTGAGTCTGTAAATAGATAAGAAATAATCAACATCCAACTTCGAACATGAACTTCGACTCCCGTGTATTAATCCGGATCCTGGCAGGGAAAAAAAATCCAGAACTGTCACAGGCAGGGAAACCTTCCACTGTCCCAGGCTGCTCCAAGCCCCAGTGTCCAACCTGGCCTTGGACACTGCCAGGGATCCAGGGGCAGCCACAGCAAATCTGGGCACCCTGTGCCAGGGCCTGCCCACCCTCACAGTCAATCTGTCAATACACTACAATGTATTTGATATTCCTGACTGAAATGGGCATCCGTTTTCTGACTCAGCTTTGTCTTTTCGTGCTGATTCTGCTTCTTTTGGTTGTTTTTTTTTTTTTTTTTTTTTTTTTTTTTTTTTTAATTTTTGGTCTTGAATAAAAAGCTAAGCCAAATCATGATTTGAATTTACAGACTGCATGCCAAATAATTAAGCAGGATTGCGGTCTGCCCTTGATCAGGTTGCTGGAGGTGAACCCAGCTCTTGCACACCTGTATGAACATCTGGAGAAACATCTGGAGAAGCAGGAATAGAGAAGTGCATCTACCTATCCCCAGGAGCAGCAGCGGGAGCTGTGGGAGCTCAGTTTGCAGAAAAGGAGGCTCAGGGGGGACCTTGTGGCTCTGCAAAACTCCTTAGCAGAGGGGACAGTGAGGGGGGGGTCAGGCTCTGCTGCCGTGTCCCAAGGGAAAGAAGGAGAGGAAATAGCTTAAATTTTGTCAGGACAGGTTCAGATTGGAGATTAGAAGGGTTTTTTTCCTTTGAAAGACTGGTCAAGCCTTGGAATGAACCGCCCAGGGAGGTTTGGAATCAGTGTCTGTGGGAGTGTTCAGGAGGAGTCTGGATGTCGCCCTTGAGGACAGAGTTTGGGCTGATGCTGGTGCTGCTGGGGGGGCACTGGGTGATCCTGAAGGGCTGTCCCAACCCTGATGATCCTGTGTTTCCATGAGTGATACTTTACTGACATTTGCCCAGTCTCTAGTTCCTTTCTCAGCTTGTTTTCCATGAATGTGTTTCAGGAGCCTCCAGAGCCTGAGACCCTGACAGAGCAGACAGTGCCTGAGGAGCCTGATATGGGGACGCTGCTGCCTGTCCCTTTTCCTCTTGCAGTGGCTGTGCTTTTCTGAGTGTACCTAAATCTGCCTTGTGAAGATACCCCCCCACAGCAGCATTTCCTTACATACAATCCAGAGGGTGCAGCTGTTTTCTGGGCAGGTTCAGCCTGCAGCAAGTGCAGTGGTTCTGTGGAACTGGGCAGCCTGCGCTCTCTGCAGTGTTTATGGCACAGGACACTGGTTTTTCCTGCCAGCAATATCATCCCAGCGTCCTCGCACTACTGGGCAGACACAGAGTCAGCCAAATTTCCTTCCAAGGGCAGAGCCCATCTGCAGGGGAGTTTGTGCTGTTTTGAAGAACACAGAGGTTATTTTCTCTGTTAAAGGTCCTTAGGAATTGAACCCATCCCAGATGTGTTCACTGGAGCCTTGAGGCAGCGCTGATGCTGTTTTCAGTAAGATCACGCCTTCACTTCCTCTGTGCCCACAGCATCCTTATCAGGGTTTCTGATGAGAATTTGACAATTTAAAATTTCATCTACATTGCACACTTTGGCTGCAAACCTTACCCCAACAAACCTCCTAAGCTGCTCTTACATTCAAACCATGAGAGGAGACACATGCCCAAGGACCAGCCAAATCAAGTCTTGCCCAGCTGCAGCTGCTGAGCTGTTCCCTGCAGGAGAAGGAGGATTCCAGCACAGATTTAGTCACCAATCCATGTATGATTTGTAATCTTGTCCCAAACCCTTTTTTTTCTGCTGGCAATTCTGGAAATTGCAGCTGTAAGACAATTGGCAAAGCTCAGGCTTCGCTTGAAACTGTCATCTGTTAATTTATTACTTTTGTTGGGATGCAGCTGCTGTGTCACCACTCCTGGGTTGTAGGAACCACTGTTGAAGGTAGTTCAGCACCTTCTGGTGCACTTGACTTTGCATAAGTGGGGCTGTTCCTCACCACTTCTCTGCTGCTGCAGCTGATCTTTGTGTCCCCACTGCCCAAAAGTCTTTTGTCATTCTGTGCTTTTGTGCCTCTGCCTGGTGCCCAGGCTGCACATTGATGGGGAAAGAGGTTCACCCAGAAGTTGATAAAGCAATCTTGTTCCTGTGCAGAGATTTCAGCTCTGAACAAATAAGACAAAATTGCAAAGGCCTAGAGATGGTCAGAAAACAGAGTCCAGAATCAAGGGCAGGGATAACATCTGACAGCTTTTTGGCCAGGGGTGTAGTGCCAGGAGCTGATCTGTGATCTTTTGGGAACAGTCTCCATCTCTGATCCTGTGGAGCTGCCAGTTCTCAGAGGAGGGGCTGCTGCTGCTTCTTGCCAGAGGGCAGGGCTGGATGGGGTCTTGGGCAGGAATTGTTCCCTGGGTGGGTGGGGAGGGGCTGGAATAGAATTCCCAGATTTGCTGTGGCTGCCCCTGGATCCCTGTGAGTGCCCAAGGCCAGGTTGGACACTGGGGCTTGGAGCAGCCTGGGACAGTGGAAGGTGTCCCTGCCCATGGCAGAGTAGGAATGAGATGATCTTCAATGTTCCTTCCAACCCAAACATTCCATGATTCTATGGCACTCTCACAGGTGACACCAATTTCATTGACCACAACAGACCAGAGCTTTTCTTTGCAGTGTTATTTAAAACAAATCACAGCTTTCGTGCAGCAAACCCACTTCTCTGCTCTGTACAGAAATTCCTTCCACAGGAAAGGCTTAATGATGGCAAACCAGAGCTGAAACTTCTCAGATGCAGAAATACTTCAGGAATTACGGGGCATTTGGGGTCACAGTCACTGCTGCAGCCGAGGTCTGCCGGGGCTGGCATTGCCGGGAAGCCAAGTAGGAAGGATTTTTGTCTGGTTGGAGGAGACTGGGGATAGCTTCAACCTGAGCTCAGCTGGCTCTGCTTCCCCAGGGAGAGCATTCCTGCTCTGGATAGTGCCAGCACACGTGTGCTGCCCATCCTCCTTCTCACCTGGCCATTCACCGCTGGCTGCAGGGGCTTGAAGAGGCTCAGGGAGGGAGAGGGAATGGTTTTGCTAGAACAAGGAATTTTCTGGCTCTTTTTGCCACAGAGAATCAGACTGATCTCTGATGTGTGTCCTGGTTTTACCAAATCTTCCAAAACTGTTGCAATAAACCCGTCCAAAATCGTCTTTTAAATGTTGAGCCAGACCTGACTTTATTCTTGGCCAGGCTTTGTATCTGGCCTTCACACAGATGTAGACACGGAACTTTTTAATTTACCCATTTACAGCAAACAAGGAAATTAATGCTCTAATTAATCCTGCTTCCAGGTAACTGTGTTGGTTTTGCAGGGCCTGTTTTTTGGTAGTAGGGGCCCTCCACAGAGGAGGCTGCTGTGAGAAGCTGATGGAAGCTTCTGCCATGGCTGCTGTCAGTGCCATGTCCGTTCTACTGTTGGGGCTTAAGTTTGTTCCTTCTTTCTCTAAAGAATTTTTTCCCCATAACTTACCAAGAAGACCAAGTGCTAAATACTTAAGAGTACTTAACCGAAACAAAGAAGTAAACAAAGTTAGAAGAAAGAAATAACACAAATAAAAGACAGAGCTTAAAGCAGCTGCGAGCTCTTCTTTTTTCAGCGTTCAGAGAAAAAAAGAACGGCTGTTACTGGCTAGAAGAGTTTCACTCTAACCAAAGAAATCCAGTCCTGAAAAATCTACTATCACCAGTTCGGCCTGAATCCTGAGTTTTCTCTGCCACCTGTGGGATCTGGGCCGACCCTGCCTCGCCTTCGGCTTCTTGGGCGCTGCTCCTCTTGCTACAGCGTGACCCTGCACCCCCTGCACTGCCAAGACATCCTGCCCCTGCCTGCCGGGACACCCTGCCATCCCAGCTACCAGCCCGGGACTTTTCCACTGTTTCAGCTTGGCGCTCTGAGGATCCTGCAGAGACACCAAAACCAAACTGCCCTGGGTTTTGTAAAACAAAGCCCTCAAAGTTCTTAGTACTGTTTTTGTTTGTTATTAATGCTGTAGTTGTTTAATAGTTTTGTGTTTGTTTGCTTTGTAATACATACTAATAAAAAACTGCTATTCCTATTTCCCAAATCTTTGCCTAAGAGCCTCTGATTATAACTTTATAATTGAAAAAAAAAAAAAATTGGAAGAAGAAATTTACACTCTCCATTCCAAAGAAAACTCCAGTTGTTTTTTTTACTACCTAGCAGATACGTGTCTTTTCAAACCAAAACAGCTACACCTCGGGCTGTGCCGCCAGGCAGAAACACCCCAACAGCCCCCGCAGCGCCTGCCAGAAGCTGGAGCGACGTTTCCTGAGGTCCTGGACGGGAGAAGATGAGTTTCCCTTGAGGGCTTGGCCTCGCAGGGGGACACACCAGGCCCAGAGTGACCTTTGGCTGCATGGCTCTGGCGCCTGGTCCTCAACCCAGGCCTCACGAGGGAAAGGCACCGGGAGCCCGTCTGCCGCAAAAACTCTCCCTTTCTGCGCCTTGTCTTCTTCTGGGGGCAGCTCCGGGACGTTCAGCTCCTCCCACTCGTCCTCCTCCATGGCCAAGGGCTTTATCCAGATGCCGGAGTCGGACTTGACTGCCCAGAGGTCCTGCGCCAGCCCTGGTTCACTGTCGTCTTCCCAGCTGGAGTGTGTGCAGGATCCGTGGTTGCTCCCTCCGGACGTGTCATGGTCATGGGATGCTTCCTCTTGGGAAGGGCCTTGGCCAGTGTGTTCTTCCCAGTCAGAAATGTCTTCCCAGGTGTTGATGTCTCCCTGGGACAGCTCCTGCTTCATGTTCTCCTCCCAGTCTGAAACTTCCTGAGACAGCTCTTGCGCCAGGTATTCTACGCAGTCTGAGCGTTCCTGGGAGTTGTTGATTTCTGCGTGGGACATCTCTTCCTCTGTGCACTCCTCCCAGTCTGAAACTTCCTGAGACAGCTCCTGCTCTGTGCACTCTTCCCCCTGGGACACTCCCTTGGAGTCGTCCCTTTCTCCCTGGGACAGCTCTGCCTTGTGCACACCTTCCTGCTGGCAATGCTCTTCCTCCATGTGGGATTTCCCAGGCACGGGGCTCTGCTCCCCTGGGGCTGGAGCTGCTCCTGCTGCTCCTGCAGCTTCCTCCAGGGAGTCCTGTTCCTCCAGCTGCTGCAGCAGGGCCTGGGTCAGGAGCTGCCCAGAGCTGCTCCGGTCCCTGCAAAGCAAGACAGAGCTGCTGTCCTGGGTGTTGTTGGGGACACTGGGCGGGCTCTGTGTCCCCAGGGATGGCAGCTCCTCGCTGGCCACAGGAGACTCCGCTGCCTTTTCCTCCTGCTGGGCTGCCAGAGGCTCGGGGGGCTCCTCCTGCCCAGCAGCTCCAGCCAGGGCAGCAGCTGCCGGCTCGGGCTCCGAAGCACTGCATGGGGCAGGAGCGGCGCTGGGCAGGCCAGGAGCTGCCTCTGCTGCCACCTCTGTGCCAGTGGGGCTGGGGGAGCCGGGTCCCGCCAGGGAACAAGGCTGGGGCCCCTCATCCTCCTCCATCACGGGGCTGAAGCGTTTGTTCCCAGTGTTGAAGGTGATGTCCAGCCTCGACGGGTACGGTTCTTCGGCGCAGTACTCTGCCCCATAAAACAGCTCCGAGTCCGAGGTCGAGTCTGAGCCATATTCCCCCTGGGACCCGTCTAGGTCACTGCAGGAGTCCCAGGGACTGTCCCAGTACGAGGCCTCCTCGTCGTTGCCTTGCCCTGCGCACCCTGACGAGAGCGCTGGCCCCGGCTGCTGCTCCTTGAGGCCTCCCAGCAGGGCTGGCCAAGGGCTGAACGGGCTCGGCAGGGCCGGCCCCGGGCTCCGCTGCCATCCAGACGTGGCTGCTTCTCCCGTTTCCACATCCGTGCACTGCTCCAGGTGCTGCTGTCCCTCCGGCTGCCGCCCGCATCCCTGGATCTCCAGCAGGGCCCACCTCTCGATCTCACAGCTGAGGCGCCCGGACAAGCGCCGCAGAGCCGGGCTGCAGCCTGGGGGGCTCTGTGGGGCAGAGAGCGGGCTCTGTGTCCCCAGGGATGGCGGCTCCTCGCTGGGCACAGGAGGCTCCGCTGCCTTTTCCTCCTCTCGTACAGCCGGAGGCTCGGGGGGCTCCTCCTGCCCAGCAGCTCCGGCCAGGGCAGCAGCTGCCGGCTCGGCCTCCGAGGCACCGCCGGGGGCAGGAGCGGCGCTGGGCAGGGCGGGAGCTGCCTGTGCTGTCACCTCCTGCTCCATCTCAGCTTCCCGGTGTGAAAGCCCGCCGGCTGTGTCACCAAAGGTCCCCTCGTCCTGCTCGGGTTGTGACAGGGGCAGGCCTGACCTGCCCCCTGCTCCCGCCCAGTGCCCGCTGAGGCCCGGGGCGTGCGGCCAGCTGGGCACGGGGCCCGGGGCGCCGGGACTCGGGGGCGGCTTTGGTGGCTTTGTCTTTGTCTGTCGCTCTGGTGCTGCAGACGGATCCCGGGAGTTGCGTCCTCCTTGCGGAATGTCTCTCCTGGGACTGGGCACCCCCGGCTCTGCGGTGCCCCCGGGAACCCTCAGCCAGGCTGTGTTGTCACAGGGGTCCCTGGCCACCACCATGTCCCGTGTCATAACGGGCCCTGACACGGAACGCCGGTGTCACCAAGGGCAGCCCCGGCATGCCAGCACCAGAGGGGAGAGCGTTCCCAGAGCAGACCCGGCTTTGGGGACTGTTTGGGTTTTGCAGGGCCTGGTTTTTGGCAGTGGGGGCTGTGATAAATAAGAATGGTGATGAAGTTATAAGTTGGTTATAGAGTTGTAATGTTTTGTTAAATTTAGTTCAAGAGTTATAATGCTGTTTGGCAGTTTTGTCCACTCTGTATCCCCTACCCCAAAATCCCACTTAGCCTTTTCATCAACTCAAGCTGTTGCTGCTCCCTGGCATCACTGCTCCCTGGCATCACCGCTCTCCATTTCTGCTGCTTTACCTACCTGCACCCAGCCTGTTCCATCGGCTTGTGCCCTGCTTGCTCCACTTCCTGTCGGATCCTCTTCCTACTTCCTGCTGACAACCGGCCTGTCAGTCAGGCTGCTGCTGCCACCCTTATGGTAATTAGAAGAGCCCAGCTGCATGATGGGACCATATCAACACCAAGAACCCCTAGCCAAAACGAGCCAGCTCAAAGTTTAAATCTGCCAAAGACAGCACTGGACTTAGCATACACAAAGGTATTTATGCCGAGGGTTTTCATAAGCTTTTGTATCTCGCCATAACTTACAAAGTACTTAAAGAGCAAGACACCCTTGGACTCCATGAGCCAAGAGAGTTCTTTGGAACCCCCGCGAGGCGAGAACTCCCACTCTGCAGCACAAGCAGCAAAGTGGATTGCACCTTCTCCTCAGCGGTGTGGACAAAAGGGAGCAGCAGCGGCGTAGGCCACCCCTCGAGACCCTGTTTATTAATAAAGGCATTTAAAGGAGGAAACTGTGTCTCCTGCCCATTTATAACAATTTGGGGACTCGTCCGGGATAGGCCACGCCCAGAAGAGGACCAGGACGGGAAGGCGCCGCCTGACCTCGGACCTCCTGGACCGCTGGCCTCCTGGACCAGAGGACAACGCTCGCTAGCCTCGAGGGACAGCACTGAGGAGAACCGGTAAAACCAACCGGTGGCGGGAGTGGAGGCGAGCGAGTGTGTGAGTGAATGAGAGGGGGGCCGGCAGCTCGGACCCCCCAAGCGAGTCTGGACTCCTGAGTACCGCGGTTCCGGACTCCCGCGAGGGGGCCGGCCGGGAAAAGGAGGAAGCGAGTGGATTGGTGAGTGAGGTGTCTCCAGGGGCTTAGGGGGCCCCCCTCCGAACGGGCGGAGGAAACCTAGAGTGTGCGTGGCCCGTCGTAGGTTGCCTGCAGAATAGGCCTCCCCATTTTCAAGCTACCAGGGTAGGCTGCCCGGGTCAGTCCGAGTGGGTGGATTGATCCGAGGGAGTGAAACGTGCACACCACACTGCCGGGGCTACAGTCCAGGACACACGGGTGATTTGTGGGGTCTGGCTGAGGTACCTCACAGGGTATGGAGAGTGTTGATGGTATGGTCACCTTGGTCGGGGGCACCTGAGGGAGAGGTGTGCTGTCCGGGGGTGAAGAGTGGCATTGGTCGGGGGTATTTCTAGGTGCATTTCGCGTTTCTGGAAGGGCCTAGAAGATATGCTGTCCGGGTGCCAGGAGTGAAAGTTAGGGGAGCTTCAGCTGGTGTGGGAAGCTCAACAGTAGTGAGAGAGAGTGAGCCGCACACTATACACCCGATCTCGGCAGTAGGCAGTGCTGACACCTTGGGCCCCGGTCGACCGGCTGTCTAACGGAGATTTGTCCTGGTGTATAGGAGCAAACGTGGGTACTGGCTGTGGTGGTAAGGTGGTTGAGGCCCTATGGGGGGGGGGCAGTTTAGGCCACTTACGGGTACCAGGGACTGAGTGGAAAAGGGTCGACTCAGACCCAGTGAGAATGGGTGGATATGTGAGTAGAAATCAGCAACAGGAGAGAGTAAAAAGCGAGGTAAAGTACCTTCCACCAGAGAGCCCCCTTGGGCGCATGTTAAAGACGTGGAATGAAAATGATAGAACTAGAAACCTGAAGGAAGGGAAAATGATCCACTACTGCACTGAGGTTTGGTCCATCCTAGACCTGCCAAATCAATGGCCTTGGTGCGGGACCAGGGACTCGTGGATGTGCAATCTGTTATATCAACACTTAAAGGCTCAGGGAGATTGCAATGCCGAGCAAGTTCGTTATGCTGCCTGTTGGCAGAACAGTACATCTGGTGAGGAAATTACAAAAATTTGTAAATTAACAGAAAGAAAGGAAGTAGATAAAAAGGAAAAGGAGAAAGAAGAAAATAAACAGTGGGACCCTTTGGACCATCTACCCCCTTCCCCAACTTATCCAGACATTCCCCGAATCCATCCTATAGACCATCCTCAATTACACCTGAGTCCCCCAGTTTTGCCTCCTTCCCCTATATCCCCACCTGTAGTCCCTACTTGTCCACCTCCTCCAAGTCCTTCTCAACCTAATCCCCATATTTACCCTCTGGACCATCTACCCCCTCCCCCAACTTATCCAGACATTCCCTGAATCCATCCTATAGACCCTCCTTCATTACCCTTGAGTCCACCAGCTTACGTGAATCCCCCAGCTTTGCCTCCTCCCTCTATTCTGGTATCCCCACCTGCAGTCCCTACTTCACCACCTCCTCCATTTCCTTCTCAACCTAATCCCCATATTTCAAAAAATAACCCCTTCCATTCCACCACCTTACATTCAACACCTGATAGCAAAAACACAGTACCTCCTTTACCATCATCAGTTCCCACTCCTCCTCCAAGTTGGGAATCAGAAATATCAGCCTCGTGTGCTGAAACACCCCAAGTAGCAGAAACCCCTGAGAGACCATACCAAAATACGAGATCAAAGACCAGGTTGTTCCCTCTGAGGGAAGTTCCCATGGGAGGAGTGGCTGGAGGTATAGGTTTTGTCAATGTACCACTAACAGCCTCTGAAGTGAGGAATTTTAAAAAGGAATTAGGGAGCCTGGTAGAAGATCCTGTGGGTATAGCAAACCAGATAGATCAGTTCTTGGGCCCTAATATATTTACCTGGGGAGAGTTTAATTCAATCCTAAACATACTTTTCAACCCAGATGAAGTAAGATTAATAAGAACAGCTGGAATGAGGGTATGGGAGCGAGAAAATCGAACAGGCCCACCAGGAGACCAAAAATTACCAGTAGTCAACCCAGACTGGGACCCAAACCAAGAAGAGGGTCGCAGTAATATGGAGGACTTCAGGAGGTTAATGATAAAAGGGATTAAAGAATCAGTTCCTAAGCCCAGTAACACCAAACTTGCCTTCGAGGCATCACAGGAAAAAGATGAAACTCCTGCCGCCTGGCTAAGCAGGCTCAGGAAGAATGTTCAGCAATACTCTAACCTTGACCCTGATATACAGAAGGGCAAGTTTTCCTAAGGCTACAGTTTGTGACAAAATCTTGGCCTGACATTAGACGGAAGCTTGAAAAATTAGAAGATTGGCAAGGGAGAGAAGTGAATGAATTATTAAGAGAGGCATTAAAAGTATATTTAAGAAGAGAAGAAGAGAAGACCAAGGCAAAGACTAGAATTATGGTAGCAATAGCAAGGGAAAGTGTCAAAGATTTGAGAGTTGATAGAGACTCTCAGAACAGAGAAGGTATAAGACCCCTGGCAGGACGGGGAAGGAGTAGAATGTTGCCACCCTGGAGCACTCCCCAGAGACCGGGAGAAACTAGATCCTGTTACTATTGTGGTGAGGAAGGGCATATAAAGAGGGATTGTAAGAAGATGATTTTAGATGAGAGAATAGCGAAAGAACAAGAGGCACTAGAGAAATGGTTGAGAGGAGAGACTAAAGAAGACTAGGGGTGTCAAGGGCTCTTTGCGCTAGGGGACCTAGGACAACACCAGGAAGAGCCCATTGTAAAGTTAGAGATAGGTCCCCACCATGAAGAAATTGAGTTCTTAGTGGATACAGGAGCAGAAAAATCTAGTATTAAACAGCTCCCAACTGGACTGATGATAGGAAAAAAGACCTGTGATGTTTTAGGGGCAGAAGGAAAATCCTTTAAAGCCTCTATAGTTGAAGGTGTAGAGATCAGAGGAAACTCAAGAAAATGTATCACAAACCTTATTTACTTGCCAAATATTGATAGTAACCTACTCGGACGTGACTTACAAGTGAGATTGAAAGTAGGAATTATTCCTAGAGAAGGAAAGATGGTAGTACAAATGATGAAGTTGACAACCGAAGACCTAGATGAAATAAAGCCAGATGTGTGGGCAGAAGAGGGGAGGTATGGATATTTGAACATTGCCCCTATAGAAATCAAAATGCAAGGAAGAATGTCACCAGTCAGGATAAAGCAGTACCCCATCTCAGCAGAGGGAAGGAAGGGATTGGCTCCAATCATAACTAACCTATTAGCTGCAGGAATTTTAGAGCCCTGCATGTCCCCTCATAATACGCCCATCCTTGCTGTTAAAAAGGGAGAGAACAAATACAGACTAGTCCAGGACTTGAGGGAAATCAATAAGAGAACCGTCACCAACCACCCAGTGGTATCTAACCCACATACTCTGTTGAATAAAGTCCATACGGATCATGCATGGTTCACCGTAATCGATTTAAAAGATGCTTTTTGGACTTGTCCCTTAGCCAAAGAGAGTCGTGACTGGTTCGCGTTCGAATGGGAATGTCCTGAGACCCACAGAAAGCAACAACTGAGATGGACTCGCCTCCCACAAGGCTTCACTGAGAGTCCAAATCTGTTTGGGCAGGCTTTAGAGGAATTATTGAACCAGTTTATCCCTGAAAATGACACCCAAATTTTACAATATGTGGATGACCTTTTGATTTCGGGAAAAGAGCAGAGTGAAGTCAGACATACTAGCATAAACCTCCTAAATTTCTTAGGAGAAAAAGGCCTCAAAGTCTCAAAAGAGAAACTACAGTTTGTGGAGTCTCAAGTCATTTATCTCGGACATTTAATCGAAAAGGGGTGTAAGAAACTAAGCCCGGAAAGAATCTCAGGTTTACTGTCTATTCTGGCGCCAGTCACCAAAAGGGATATAAGGAAACTGTTAGGGTTATTTGGCTACTGTCGATTGTGGATTGATAGGTACTCCCAGAGTGTTAAATTTTTATATGAAAAGCTAGTGCAACCCGAACCAGTTAAATGGACTATAGAAGATGAAAAGCAATTGGAAGATTTGAAAACTAAATTATCCACAGCACCTGTATTAGGCCTTCCTGACCCCAAAAAGACATTTGATCTATTCATCAATGCAGAAGAAGGGGTTGCCTACGGAGTACTTACCCAAGAGTGGGCAAGCCAAAGAAAACCCATAGCCTATCTCTCCAAAATCCTGGACCCAGTAGCCAGAGGATGGCCAGCTTGCCTCCAAGCCATAGCGGCCACTGCAATCCTCCTCGAGGATGCACAAAAGCTAACCTTGCAAGGGAAAATCTTAATACACACCCTACATGACTTACGAACTGTTTTAAGTCAAAAAGCCCAACAGTGGCTGACTGATTCAAGAATATTAAAATATGAAGTAGTACTCACTACTGCAGAAAATATAGAGCTAACTACTTCAAAAATTTTGAACCCGGCCCAATTCCTCTCGGGGGAACCAGCAGCCAAACTTGAGCATGATTGCTTAGATGTCATTGACTTACAGACTAAAATGAGGGAAGACCTGGATGACACTCCCCTGTCAAACGGGAGAGTATTGTTCAGTGATGGATCCTCCAGAGTGGTTGAAGGGAAAAGAATTTCAGGCTATGCTGTAGTTGAAGGCACTGGAGGCGAACATAATCTGAAGATCTTAGAAAAAGGGAAGTTACCAGCAAATTGGTCAGCCCAGTGCTGTGAAATTTATGCCCTAAAGAGGGGACTTGACCTATTAAAACAAGATCAGGGGACCATATATTTAGACTCCCGGTATGCTTTTGGGATCGTGCATACCTTCGGGAAAATTTGGGAAAAAAGGGGCTACCTCAATTCAAAGGGAAAAGATCTAATTCATAAAGAGTTAATAAAAATGGTGTTAAAATCTTTAATGGGACCAAAAGAGATTGTAGTGGTACATGTAAGAGGTCATCAAAGAGGAGAAACCTTTGAAGTAAAAGGCAATCGGATGGCTGATCGAGCTGCAAAGTTAGCAGCTCAAGGCCCAGGTGATCCAGTAAAGATTTTTACTTCAAGCTGTGCTCCAGACAACACCACCAAAGAACCGCTTTATGACAATATTGAACTAAAAACAATAAAAGAATTGGGGCTAAATCAAGGACAACAAGGGGAATGGCTGACCCCAGATGGAAGAAAGTTTTTAAATAAAGCACTAGCTCAGAGAGTATTAGAAGAAATCCATACGTTAACTCATTGGGGGACCCAAGGACTCTGCGATCATTTCTTAAGAGAGTATCTATATATAGGTGTGTGTAGCCTGGCAAAAACAATTACAGAAGGGTGTCCAATTTGCCAAAAGATAAATCAAAAGGTAATGAGGAAAAATAAATTGGGAGGAAGACCAATAGTCCTAAGGCCTTTCCAAAATGTACAAATCGATTTTACTGAAATGCCACCCGTGCAAGGCTACAGACACCTACTAGTAATTGTTGACCATCTGACACATTGGGTTGAAGCCTTCCCCACCAAAAGAGAAACAGCCCAAGTGGTAATAAAAATACTTTTAGAAAATATTATTCCTCGGTACGGTCTAATAAATAACATCGATTCTGACCGAGGTCCCCAATTTACAGCACAAATAGTACAGGATATCATCCAGGCACTAGGAATTAGGTGGAGACTACATACCCCTTGGCATCCCCAGAGTTCGGGAAGGGTCGAGAGGATGAATAAGACCCTCAAAAATGTATTAACCAAATTAATAACAGAGACAGGCATGAATTGGCTAAAGTGCTTGCCTCTAGCACTTTTAAGGATCCGGGTCCGCCCCAGATCTGATGTTGGAGTTTCACCCTATGAGATGATGTTTGGACTCCCCTTCTTGTTAACTCCCTACAGCGCTGGAGATTACATAGATGGGGAAGCAAAAGCTCAAAAATATATAAAAACAATTAGCAACACATTAGCTGATCTCAGAAAAAGAGGGCATCTTCCTCAAGCCTCTCCCCTAGACGCAGATTTATATCCATTCAAACCAGGGGACTGGGTTCTAATAAAATCATGGACCAACGCTCCACTAACTCCTAAATTTGAGGGTCCTTTCCAAGTTTTGTTAACCACCCACACTGCAGTAAGGACAAAAGAAAAAGGCTGGACCCATTTTACCCGAGTCAAAGGACCTCTACCGCCCCCAGACAATCTTCCTGACACAAATCCCACCACCACTTCCAAATCATCTGAGTGGACTATAATCAGAGACCCAAGCACGCTCAAAATGATTCTAAGAAAGAAAACTGGAACTCATTAATGAATCAGAGACTAGAGGAAAACTGTTACTGAGCACCAAACATTTTGTTATTGTAAAGGTTCTATTTAAAAGGGTTTTTCATCCCCAGTGTAGCAGTTGGAATGTTTTTCTTTAGTGTTGCTGTAAAATTTAGTAGTTGAAAAGTTCTTTGGTGTTGATTAAAATGCTACTTCTAAGTGTTTAAAAAAAAAAACAGCACAAAACCGAATAATCATGGTAGTCAGAAACCAGAATAGCAGCCAATCTTTCATAGGGCATTACCTAGAAAGAACTAAATTTGAGAAAGTAGGGGTGGGTAAAAGTGGACTGGAGGGATCTCTACGGGTGACACTCAGAAATTCTTCAACCCAAGAGGCAAGACCGGGCGGAATCAAGTCGGTTCATACCGGACTCTTGGGAAGGCTGATAGTGACTTTGCTAGCAGTCAGACTAGCCGAAGCAGCATGTACCAAGTGCTATCAGCCCATTCACGACAGTGAAAGCCCGCAATCCTGGATAAGAGTCCATACCCACGTTAACCCTACCTGTTTTGATATAACAAAGCTCTCCACCTGTGAAGAGGATGGAAAGCAGTATTGGGTCACCAAAAATACTGCAAACTTTAGGCAGCGCCTTGCTGGGGAATGCCCTATCAAAGAATGGGTTTGCTTTGCAAAATTAAATCATTTAAACGAAGTTACCAATCTTATTAAAGAAAAACCTGTGGTTAAAAAAGAGAATGAGATTAGTGAACCCCTCAGCAAAAATTTGTTTATTGATCTTATTGAAAGAATTAGTCGTGAATATATTGTCAACACCAAGAAGAGAGTATTCCCAGGAAATAAAGAGCAATAGAGGTTGATGCGGGCAAAGCCCGATCAAAGAAATAGAGGGGGGATTGTGATAAATAAGAATGGTGATGAAGTTATAAGTTGGTTATAGAGTTGTAATGTTTTGTTAAATTTAGTTCAAGAGTTATAATGCTGTTTGGCAGTTTTGTCCACTCTGTATCCCCTACCCCAAAATCCCACTTAGCCTTTCCATCAAGTCAAGCTGTTGCTGCTCCCTGGCATCACTGCTCCCTGGCATCACCGCTCTCCATTTCTGCTGCTTTACCTACCTGCACCCAGCCTGTTCCATCGGCTTGTGCCCTGCTTGCTCCACTTCCTGTCGGATCCTCTTCCTACTTCCTGCTGACAACCGGCCTGTCAGTCAGGCTGCTGCTGCCACCCTTATGGTAATTAGAAGAGCCCAGCTGCATGATGGGACCATATCAACACCAAGAACCCCTAGCCAAAACGAGCCAGCTCAAAGTTTAAATCTGCCAAAGACAGCACTGGACTTAGCATACACAAAGGTATTTATGCCGAGGGTTTTCATAAGCTTTTGTATCTTGCCATAATACAAAGTACTTAAAGAGCAAGACACCCCTGGACTCCATGAGCCAAGAGAGTTCTTTGGAACCCCCGCGAGGCAAGAACTCCCACTCTGCAGCACAAGCAGCAAAGTGGATTGCACCTTCTCCTCAGCGGTGTGGACAAAAGGGAGCAGCAGCAGCGTAGGCCACCCCTCGAGACCCTGTTTATTAATAAAGGCATTTAAAGGAGGAAACTGTGTCTCCGGCCCCCTCAGAGGTGGCTGCTGTGAGAAGCTGCTGGAAGCTTCTGCTGTGTCTGGCAGAGCCAGTCCCTGCTGGCTCTGAAGGTGAATGTGCTGCCGACCGAGGCTGGGCCTGTGAGAGAGGCTGGGTATGCCTCTGAGGTAACAAATTTAACAAGAAAATCAAAACATCTTGGGGCAGGCACAGTTTTTTCCTAGCCAGAGGAGAGGAGTTGAGAACATGTGAGGGAAACAACCTGGAGACACCAGGCTCAGTGGAGAAGGAGGGGCAGGAGGTTCTCCAGCTGCTGGAGCTGGGATTTGTCTGCAGGCTGTGGTGATCAGCACAGTGAAACAGCTGTGCCCCTGCAGCCCGTGGGGATCCGCGGGGGATGCAGAGATCCACCCACAGCCCGTGGGGATCCACAGAGATGCAGAGATCCACCCACAGCCCGTGGGGATCCACAGGGGATGCAGAGATCTACCCACAGCCCGTGGGGATCCACGGGGGATGCAGAGATCCACCCACAGCCCGTGGGGATCCACGGGGGATGCAGAGATCCACCCACAGCCTGTGGGGATCCACGGGGGATGCAGAGATCCACCCACAGCCCATGGGGATCCATGGTGGATGCAGAGATCCACCCACAGCCCGTAGGGGAGGTGCCCATGCTGAAGCCAGTGGATGCCTGGAGGAGGCTGTGATCCATTGGGAGACTCAATGGAGAACTGAGGGCCTTTGCCTCCAGGCTGGAGCAGCCTGTCCTTGGAGGACTGCACCCCATGGAAAGAGAGACCCACACCAGAGCAGGTTTGGGGGGACTGTTGGCCCATGGGGAGAATTCACGTTCCAGCAGTTTTGTCAGGACTGCTGCTTGCTAGAGTCGAGCCAAGCTGGAGAAGTTAATGGAGAACTGTCTCCTGTGGGACAGTTCTGCTGCAGACAGCAGTTCTGCTGCTGCTTCTTGCAGGTCCCAACTGAGGTTGGCCAACCACCCCCAGCATAACGGGGAACCCATGACTTATGTGCAGGACCTGCATTTAAAAAAACTCCTTGGGAGCACCAGAACCTGGTTTCAGGTGTGTGCCACGTTCTCCTCTGCTGTCCCCTCTGCTGTTCCCTCCACCCTTCAGCCTCTGTGACCTTTCAAGTGCAGCCCAATCCATGGCACAGCAAGGAGGGCTGAGTGGTGGGGCTGCTGCTGCTGCGCTTTCCTCTCTTTCAAGCCCAGCTGGATCCCTTTGCTCTCCCTTCCTCCCTGCACATCACATCCTAACATTTGCCCTGAAATTACCGAGCTGCTCAGGAGACATAATGATGAGAGCAGCACAGAGGTCCACACTGCTTTGTGAATTTGTTTTCCCTGAGTGCCAGAGGACTGTAAAGCAGCACCAGGTACAGGCTGCAGACTGATTTCCTTTGGAGCACTGTGCCTGTGTATCAGAGAAATCCTGCTTTGAACCTGGATATCAGGGCTGTGAATGTGGCTGCTTACTACTAATTCCCCACCTCCCTGCAGCACTGTGCCTTGTCACAGTGGGACATGGCATTAATCACTGCTGTACTTCACCTGGAGCCTCATTTAATAGGGTTTTGTTGAAGAAGTCAGAAAGCAAAACCCAGGTAGCTTTCCAATTACAAATTGCCTCAGTGATGTGCATCCCAGCTTGGCCAGCTCACTCTTTCCTTCTTTCTTCCCTCTTTTTTTCTTTTTTTTTTCTTTCTTTTTTTTTTTTTTTTTTTCAGTGAGGCATTTGGGTTTTTCACAGCACTTAATTGCCTTCATCAAGAGAGATGTTAATTGTCGGGAATCGTTGCTTGTCCACATGAGTGAGCAAGGAGAGCCACACTATGCTGCTGAGGAGCCTGTGGGCTTGGCAGAAAAGCTCCAGGAATCACTTATTGAGGGAAGAAAAAATCGTGTTGCTGCACTATTTGGTTTGCTTCCATTCCCTCATTTGTCTGAAATGTTTACTGAGCACAGCCATGCTTGTCTTGGAAGCTGGAACCAAGTAATTTTCCACTCTTAATTCTCTTTCTTGCAATTCTCTGCTCTGACCTGGGGAATTGCAACACCAAGAAAGCAAAGTGGTGTTCACGCGTTCAATCCAGTTCAGATTTTGTGTGGTTAAGGTGTGGGGATTTATTGGGGATGATTCTGTCCTGCTGAGCTGAGACTCCACCTGCAGAGCTGCCCCAGCCCCGGGGCCCAGCACAGGGAGGACGTGGAGCTGCTGGAGAGAGCCCAGAGGAGGCTCCAGGATGAGCAGGGGATGGAGCAGCTCTGCTGGGAGGAAAGGCTGGCACAGCTGGGATTGTTCAGCCTGGACAGGAGAAGCTTTGGGCTGAGCTCAGAGTGGCCTTGCAGGGCCTGAAGGAGCCCCAGGAAACCTGGAGAGACAATTCCCAAGGCATGGAGAGACAGGACACAGGGAATGGCTTCCCAGTGTCAGAGGGCAGGGCTGGATGGGATCTTGGGCAGGAATCGTTCCCTGGGTGGGTGGGGAGGGGCTGGAATAGAATTCCCAGATTTGCTGTGGTTGCCCCTGGATCCCTGTGTGTGTCCAAGGCCAGGTTGGACATTGGGGCTTGGAGCAGCCTGGGACAGTGGAAGGTGTCCCTGCCCATGGCAGAGTAGGAATGAGATGATCTTCAATGTTCCTTCCAACCCAAACATTCCATGATTCTATGGCACTCTCACAGGTGACACCAATTTCATTGACCACAACAGACCAGAGCTTTTCTTTGCAGTGTTATTTAAAACAAATCACAGCTTTCGTGCAGCAAACCCACTTCTCTGCTCTGTACAGAAATTCCTTCCACAGGAAAGGCTTAATGATGGCAAACCAGAGCTGAAACTTCTCAGATGCAGAAATACTTCGGGAATTACGGGGCATTTGGGGTCACAGTCGCTGCTGCAGCCGAGGTCTGCCGGGGCTGGCATTGCCGGGAAGCCAAGTAGGAAGGATTTTTGTCTGGTTGGAGGAGACTGGGGATAGCTTCAACCTGAGCTCAGCTGGCTCTGCTTCCCCAGGGAGAGCATTCCTGCTCTGGATAGTGCCAGCACACGTGTGCTGCCCATCCTCCTTCTCACCTGGCCATTCACCGCTGGCTGCAGGGGCTTGAAGAGGCTCAGGGAGGGAGAGGGAATGGTTTTGCTAGAACAAGGAATTTTCTGGCTCTTTTTGCCACAGAGAATCAGACTGATCTCTGATGTGTGTCCTGGTTTTACCAAATCTTCCAAAACTGTTGCAATAAACCCGTCCAAAATCGTCTTTTAAATGTTGAGTCAGACCTGACTTTATTCTTGGCCGGGCTTTGTATCTGGCCTTCACACAGATGTAGACACGGAACTTTTTAATTTACCCATTTACAGCAAACAAGGAAATTAATGCTCTAATTAATCCTGCTTCTAGGTAACTGTGTTGGTTTTGCAGGGCCTGTTTTTCGGTAGTAGGGGCCCTCCACAGAGGAGGCTGCTGTGAGAAGCTGATGGAAGCTTCTGCCATGGCTGCTGTCGGTGCCATGTCCGTTCTACTGTTGGGGCTTAGGTTTGTTCCTTCTTTCTCTAAAGAATTTTTTCCCCATAACTTACCAAGAAGACCAAGTGCTAAATACTTAAGAGTACTTAACCGAAACAAAGAAGTAAACAAAGTTAGAAGAAAGGAATAACGCAAGTAAAAGACAGAGCTTAAAGCAGCTGCGAGCTCTTCTTTTTTCAGCGTTCAGAGAAAAAAAGAACGGCTGTTACTGGCTGGAAGAGTTTCACTCTAACCGAAGAAATCCAGTCCTGAAAAATCTACTATCACCAGTTCGGCCTGAATCCTGAGTTTTCTCTGCCACCTGTGGGATCTGGGCCGACCCTGCCTCGCCTTCGGCTTCTTGGGCGCTGCTCCTCTTGCTACAGCGTGACCCTGCACCCCCTGCGCTGCCAAGACATCCTGCCCCTGCCTTCCGAGACACCCTGCCATCCCAGCTACCAGCCCAAGACATTTCCACTGTTTCAGCTTGGCGCTCTGAGGATCCTGCAGAGACACCAAAACCAAACTGCCCTGGGTTTTGTAAAACAAAGCCCTCAAAGTTCTTAGTACTGTTTTTGTTTGTTATTAATGCTGTAGTTGTTTATTAGTTTTGTGTTTGTTTGCTTTGTAATACATACTAATAAAAAACTGCTATTCCTATTTCCCAAATCTTTGCCTAAGAGCCTCTGATTATAACTTTATAATTGAAAAAAAAAAAAAAAAATGGAAGAAGAAATTTACACTCTCCATTCCAAAGAAAACTCCAGTTGTTTTTTTTACTACCTAGCAGATACGTGTCTTTTCAAACCAAAACAGCTACACCTCGGGCTGTGCCGCCAGGCAGAAACACCCCAACAGCCCCCGCAGCGCCTGCCAGAAGCTGGAGCGACGTTTCCTGAGGTCCTGGACGGGAGAAGATGAGTTTCCCTTGAGGGCTTGGCCTCGCAGGGGGACACACCAGGCCCAGAGTGACCTTCGGCTGCATGGCTCCGGCGCCTGGTCCTCAACCCAGGCCTCACGAGGGAAAGGCACCGGGAGCCCGTCTGCCGCAAAAACTCTCCCTTTCTGCGCCTTGTCTTCTTCTGGGGGCAGCTCCGGGACGTTCAGCTCCTCCCACTCGTCCTCCTCCATGGCCAAGGGCTTTATCCAGATGCCGGAGTCGGACTTGACTGCCCAGAGGTCCTGCGCCAGCCCTGGGTCACTGTCGTCTTCCCAGCTGGAGTGTGTGCAGGATCCGTGGTTGCTCCCTCCGGACGTGTCATGGTCATGGGATGCTTCCTCTTGGGAAGGGCCTTGGCCAGTGTGTTCTTCCCAGTCAGAAATGTCTTCCCAGGTGTTGATGTCTCCCTGGGACAGCTCCTGCTTCATGTTCTCCTCCCAGTCTGAAACTTCCTGAGACAGCTCTTGTGCCAGGTATTCTACGCAGTCTGAGCGTTCCTGGGAGTTGTTGATTTCTGCGTGGGACATCTCTTCCTCTGTGCACTCCTCCCAGTCTGAAACTTCCTGAGACAGCTCCTGCTCTGTGCACTCTTCCCCCTGGGACACTCCCTTGGAGTCGTCCCTTTCTCCCTGGGACAGCTCTGCCTTGTGCACACCTTCCTGCTGGCAATGCTCTTCCTCCATGTGGGATTTCCCAGGCACGGGGCTCTGCTCCCCTGGGGCTGGAGCTGCTCCTGCTGCTCCTGCAGCTTCCTCCAGGGAGTCCTGTTCCTCCAGCTGCTGCAGCAGGGCCTGGGTCAGGAGCTGCCCAGAGCTGCTCCGGTCCCTGCAAAGCAAGACAGAGCTGCTGTCCTGGGTGTTGTTGTGGACACTGGGTGGGCTCTGTGTCCCCAGGGATGGCAGCTCCTCGCTGGCCACAGGAGACTCCGCTGCCTTTTCCTCCTGCTGGGCTGCCAGAGGCTCGGGGGGCTCCTCCTGCCCAGCAGCTCCATCCGGGGCAGCAGCTGCCGGCTCGGGCTCCGAAGCACTGCATGGGGCAGGAGCGGCGCTGGGCAGGCCAGGAGCTGCCTCTGCTGCCACCTCTGTGCCAGTGGGGCTGGGGGAGCCGGGTCCCGCCAGGGAACAAGGCTGGGGCCCCTCATCCTCCTCCATCACGGGGCTGAAGCGTTTGTTCCCAGTGTTGAAGGCGATGTCCACCCCCGACGGGTACGGTTCTTCGGCGCAGTACTCTGCCCCATAAAACAGCTCCGAGTCCGAGGTCGAGTCTGAGCCATATTCCCCCTGGGACCCGTCTAGGTCACTGCAGGAGTCCCAGGGACTGTCCCAGTACGAGGCCTCCTCGTCGTTGCCTTGCCCTGCGCACCCTGACGAGAGCGCTGGCCCCGGCTGCTGCTCCTTGAGGCCTCCCAGCAGGGCTGGCCAAGGGCTGAACGGGCTCGGCAGGGCCGGCCCCGGGCTCCGCTGCCATCCAGACGTGGCTGCTTCTCCCGTTTCCACATCCGTGCACTGCTCCAGGTGCTGCTGTCCCTCCGGCTGCCGCCCGCATCCCTGGATCTCCAGCAGGGCCCACCTCTCGATCTCACAGCTGAGGCGCCCGGACAAGCGCCGCAGAGCCGGGCTGCAGCCTGGGGGGCTCTGTGGGGCAGAGAGCGGGCTCTGTGTCCCCAGGGATGGCGGCTCCTCGCTGGGCACAGGAGGCTCCGCTGCCTTTTCCTCCTCTCGTACAGCCGGAGGCTCGGGGGGCTCCTCCTGCCCAGCAGCTCCGGCCAGGGCAGCAGCTGCCGGCTCGGCCTCCGAGGCACCGCCGGGGGCAGGAGCGGCGCTGGGCAGGGCGGGAGCTGCCTGTGCTGTCACCTCCTGCTCCATCTCAGCTTCCCGGTGTGAAAGCCCGCCGGCTGTGTCACCAAAGGTCCCCTCGTCCTGCTCGGGTTGTGACAGGGGCAGGCCTGACGTGCCCCCTGCTCCCGCCCAGTGCCCGCTGAGGCCCGGGGCGTGCGGCCAGCTGGGCACGGGGCCCGGGGCGCCGGGACTCGGGGGCGGCTTTGGTGGCTTTGTCTTTGTCTGTCGCTCTGGTGCTGCAGACGGATCCCGGGAGTTGCGTCCTCCTTGCGGAGTGTCTCTCCTGGGACTGGGCACCCCCGGCTCTGCGGTGCCCCCGGGAACCCTCAGCCAGGCTGTGTTGTCACAGGGGTCCGTGGCCACCACCATGTCCCGTGTCATAACGGGCCCTGACACGGAACGCCGGTGTCACCAAGGGCAGCCCCGGCACGCCAGCACCAGAGGGGAGAGCGTTCCCAGAGCAGACCCGGCTTTGGGGACTGTTCGGGTTCTGCAGGGCCTGGTTTTTGGCAGTGGGGGCCCCTCAGAGGTGGCTGCTGTGAGAAGCTGCTGGAAGCTTCTGCTGTGTCCGGCAGAGCCAGTCCCTGCTGGCTCTGAAGGTGAATGTGCTGCCGACCGAGGCTGGGCCTGTGAGAGAGGCTGGGTATGCCTCTGAGGTAACAAATTTAACAAGAAAATCAAAACATCTTGGGGCAGGCACAGTTTTTTCCTAGCCAGAGGAGAGGAGTTGAGAACATGTGAGGGAAACAACCTGGAGACACCAGGCTCAGTGGAGAAGGAGGGGCAGGAGGTTCTCCAGCTGCTGGAGCTGGGATTTGTCTGCAGGCTGTGGTGATCAGCACAGTGAAACAGCTGTGCCCCTGCAGCCCGTGGGGATCCGCGGGGGATGCAGAGATCCACCCACAGCCCGTGGGGATCCATGGTGGATGCAGAGATCCACCCACAGCCCGTGGGGATCCACGGGGGATGCAGAGATCCACCCACAGCCCGTGGGGATCCACGGGGGATGCAGAGATCCACCCACAGCCCGTGGGGATCCACGGGGGATGCAGAGATCCACCCACAGCCCGTGGGGATCCACGGGGGATGCAGAGATCCACCCACAGCCCGTGGGGATCCACGGGGGATGCAGAGATCCACCCACAGCCCGTGGGGATCCACGGGGGATGCAGAGATCCACCCACAGCCCGTGGGGATCCACGGGGGATGCAGAGATCCACCCACAGCCCGTGGGGATCCACGGGGGATGCAGAGATCCACCCACAGCCCGTGGGGATCCACGGGGGATGCAGAGATCCACCCACAGCCCGTGGGGATCCACGGGGGATGCAAAGATCCACCCACAGCCTGTGGGGATCCACGGGGGATGCAGAGATCCACCCACAGCCCGTGGGGATCCGCGGGGGATGCAGAGATCCACCCACAGCCCGTGGGGATCCACGGGAGATGCAGAGATCCACCCACAGCCCGTGGGGATCCACAGGGGATGCAGAGATCCACCCACAGCCCGTGGGGATCCATGGGGGGTGCAGAGATCCACCCACAGCCTGTGGGGATCCATGGGGGATGCAGAGATCCACCCACAGCCCGTGGGGATCCATGGGGGGTGCAGAGATTCACCCACAGCCCGTGGGGATCCATGGGGGATGCAGAGATCCACCCACAGCCCATGGGGATCCATGGGGGATGCAGAGATCCACCCACAGCCTGTGGGGATCCACGGGGGATGCAGAGATCCACCCACAGCCTGTGGGGATCCATGGGGGGTGCAGAGATTCACCCACAGCCCGTGGGGATCCATGGGGGATGCAGAGATCCACCCACAGCCCATGGGGATCCATGGTGGATGCAGAGATCCACCCACAGCCCGTAGGGGAGGTGCCCATGCTGAAGCCAGTGGATGCCTGGAGGAGGCTGTGATCCATTGGGAGACTCAATGGAGAACTGAGGGCCTTTGCCTCCAGGCTGGAGCAGCCTGTCCTTGGAGGACTGCACCCCATGGAAAGAGAGACCCACACCACAGCAGGTTTGGGGGGACTGTTGGCCCATGGGGAGAATTCACGTTCCAGCAGTTTTGTCAGGACTGCTGCTTGCTAGAGTCGAGCCAAGCTGGAGAAGTTAATGGAGTACTGTCTCCTGTGGGAGGGACCCCATGGTGCAGCAGGGGAAGGACTCCTCTCCCTGGGCAGTTGAAGAAAATCTCAGTGATGAACTGACCAAACCCTCCATGTGCTGTCAGTGGGAAGGAGAGAGGGGTTGGGGAAAGAAAAGAGTTTTTAAGGGCTTATTTTACGTCTCATTATCCTCCTCTGACTCTATTAGTAATACATTCACTTTGTACCTCTAAGCTGAGCTTGTTTTGCCCTTGGAGTGTTTTCTCCCCATCCTTATGTCAACTCATGAAGCCTTTGTTAGTTTTTTCTCTCCTCTACCCAGCTGCGGCAGGGGAGAGTGAGCGCGCGGCTTTTGTGGGTGCCTGGAGTTTGGCCAGTGTCAAACCATGACAATAACATAATTCTGTTCTTTTAATAAGTATTCTGTCCTCCGCTGGTTATTGATTTCTCACTTCTCATGCTAGTTAGTCCGTAGTTTTAGTATATTTTTCTGTCTTTCCAATGCATACACTGAGTCTTCTTTGGTCTCTTCTTTGTCTTCTGGTCTCTGCAAAATGTCCTTATGGTCCATAAATTCTGCATTCCAGGTGTCCAACCTCAATAATACAACTTTCTCTCCCAGAATTTGTTCATTGAAGCACATCAGAGTTAGTTTATCAAAACTTCCAAATTGCAGTAATTTTCCCAAGGTTGTGTTCCTACAAAAGGTGCTCATGACAACTTGGCTAAATGCTGGCTAAAAGTTATGTAAGGCTAAAACAGTGATTTTAATTAATACACTGGTTATGATTAATTAAAAATAATAATTTAGAACTTAAATAAAAACATTGATTTTAGAAAAAAAGAAAAGGAACAGTTATATAATTTCCAACACTGAGATTTGGCAACTTTGGGTTTAATTCTGGAGATTTCTGACTCAAGGCATTTACATTCATGCCTTTTTTAAGGGCTCATCTGCCAGGCCTGCTGAACCCCAGACTTTCAGACTTTGCAGTGAAAACAAGGCCATGAGGATGACTGAAATTCCTGGATTTGGGTATCCACGTAGGATTTGTGTATATTTTCTAAGGACACCTCACCTGGCACCACATCAAACACAGATTGTCCCTGAGGAAGATGTTGGTGTGGTATATCATGGTTTTCAACGGATCTTGCTTGTGATTTTGGCTCTTACTAAATGTCTCCTTGGTAGACAAATAATAGCATCAATATCCTTTACTGTTTGCCTTGAAATAAAGATTGAGTAGCACACCACAAAATAATACAGGAGTGCAGCAATGCAACACACTCCTCCAAAATAAAGGAGTACTGTAAAGAAAGGCAGAAAGGAGTTTGGAAACCATAAAAAATAAGGGCTGCACGGTGAAAAAAACACTCTGGTATTTAGGACGGAACAGATTTCAAAAACTCAGCAAAAGCAGCCAGAATAATCTGCGGGAAGGTGTTATTAACATTTAGAACTTCGGGTTGATAATTCAACTGTGTAAGTGCTGCACATCAAGGTGCATAATTAGATGTCCTAATTGAGGGTTTGACTGATTGCCACAGGCAGCAACACAGCTGAAATGGTTCCACTGTAAGGCTGGGGTCTCTCTGCTCTCTAGACTCTGTTTTCCTGGCTTTGCCTCCTACCTGTTGGGAAATTGTAGGTTTGGATTTGGTTTAATTGCTGGGTTTAGACCTTTCTGCACCTCTCCATGAGTAGAAGCATTTTGCACAGTTTTCTGTAGTACCTGGACATAAAGAAGACAAAAGGAGCTCCAAAAGCAATTTCAGGGTAGACCAGGAACTGTTCAGGTGACACAAGAGGTTGTACAAAAATTGGAGAAAGGAAAAGACAGACTTGGTACTGAAGATGTCAGGAAGAGAAGGTAATTGGAACGCCACAGAAATGAAACTGTAGTGTAGACTTTGCTTCTGAATTTGCACATTATCCTTGGATATGTGGTTTAGTCAGCTAAATTTAGGCACACCCTAATGATAGTTCTTTATAAATAATTAATGGATTTTGCTACATATGGATAAATACATTGTAAAAATGCAGTGAGAATGGTGCATCTCTGGAGAAGTGAATGCTGCTGTGCAGCAGTCAGACACATAGATCTCCTTCCCAACAGATTTAAGCAGGTTGCATCCATTAAATCCACAGATGAATCCCTAAATTTCTACACAAGCAGAACACCAGGTCACATAAAATCAGATCACTTTAGTTACCAGCTTGATAATACTTGCATTGCTTTATTGGTTTGAGCAGAGTTAGTAGATATACAGAATAATTTGTCAGTGTTTATGAAATGCCAAATTCTGCAGCACTTGGATCTTCCCTCTGGTGGGACACTGTCCCCTCTGTGACTGCCAGTCCTCCTAGGGTGGAATTTATAATTGTGCAGAAACACAGAATCAAGTTCATGGATTTCTTAAGCCTGGCTTAATCCCTTTGTTGAGGCTGTTAAAGACTCCACCTCACTTTTTCTTTATTAATTTTGCTCTGATGTTCAGCTTATCCATCCTCCCCTTGGGATAAACCAGTCTGCTAGTTCAGGACAGCATCTGTGATTTGTCTTTCAGGTGCCACCTTTGGCTGAAGCATCCTCAAAAGCAGCTTTTAGAAACCCTGAGGATTTTCCAGTGCTCGCAATGCAGATGCTTCAGAGAAAACATCTTCAGTTTTCTTGCTCTCAGTTGGAAACAGCACTTGGGGCTTGGTTCTGCTTGGCTCTGCTTCAGGAGAGAGTGATGTTTCCTCCCTCTTTGGTGTTTCTGGACCAGGATTAAATCAAGCAGGCAAAAAGCACATATTTTTGCCTCATATCCCTCATTCAATGCATATCTTTATCCAAAACCTTATCTATCTGCCTGATACATAAAATCAAGCTATGTCCAGCTTTCCTAGGCTAAGAAAAGGCAGCAAAACTTCCAATGGACCAAAGAGAGTTCCCCTAAAATCTGCCCCATTCACTGAATTTCACATCCCCTCTCCCTCAGGCCCTCTGCCTGCTATAACAACTTTATTTTGGGGGGGAGAGAAGTCAGATTTCTTTTTGCCAGTGGCACCAGTGCATATCCCTGAGGCTGATCCCACTCCACCCACTGCAGGATTTTGGGAGGTTATTCCTTCAGGTTCTCAGCCTTGAATGGAAAAAAATCAGCACTTTGTGCACAGCTTTCCTTGTGAGCCATGACAGAGAACACCCTCTCCCTCCTCCTGGCATTGTGGCTGCCTGCAGGGACTTTTGTTTTTTCAACAAAAGCTGTGTCTCTGCAGGTTTTCTTCTGGCTGTGCTGATTTTCCACAATACCAATGTTTCTCTGGGTGATCCAGGCTGATTTTAAGCAAATTCACTCAGTCCTACCATAGCCTTTCAGCTTAGGAAGTGAAAGAAATAAATTGGTGTTTGAGCTGTCTGCTCCAAAATGAAGATTTCCTGGGTTTGTAGCATGCAGGTTTAAGGTACCTGTCCATCCTAGAATGTCTTGTGCAAATCTACACATTTTCCTGGATAAGTCTGAGCCTGTGCCATGTTTTTTGTGCAGTTTCCAGAAGACTGTGTGGATTTAGGGGAGTCAAAACCCTCTGCATGCACTTTCCATGGAAGTTATGAGCCAGAATTATGATTTTCTCTTGCTCCTTTAACACCATTTTGATAACACAAAACGGCCGCGTGGCCAAAAATTTCCTTCACCAAAAGGACTGGGAAGTTGATGGGTAACTCTGCCACTGGTGGAAAAATCCCCCAATCCAGCCGCCCATAATTAGCAGGAATAGAATTATTATTAAGGATATATTTAAATATAACCCTAACAGAAATCTGTGTTGCCAGTACAAGGCCTTGTGGACTTGGCTGATTTAACCACGTAAGGGATTTACAACCATCAATAAACCGCCTCTCTTGAGTACCTTTGCTGTTCAGGATAAAGAGTTTGTTCCCACAACCACTGGGAATGGTTTTATTTACACCTGGGAATCCCACGAGGGGAAAGGAGATTTTCTGTGAGCCTTCTTTAAGATCATAATTGCTGATGGGATTTGTCTTGCCTGAGTGCCAGGCTGACGTCTCATGTAAGGCAATTATCAGAGTTTCTTCCATGAGAGAGAAACAGGCACTTCCAGGGGGATTTCCTCCCATCTTTAAATGAAAAAAACAAAACCATGAAATGAATCACACTGAAAAGGTGTTTTTTACCTTTCTAATGAGCAGAGAAGGAATCCAGATGATTTTGCACACAGCTGGGTAGGATATTATAGGATATATGGATAGGACAGCTCGTTTTTTGAGACACGTTTGTGCTCTGCTGTGTTTGGTTTTTTTTATTTTTTGTTTTGAATGCAGGTGTATTTCCAAGCCTTGGAACTGGAGGTGATGCTGGAGCTTTTTTTTGAGGCAATTTTTCACTGACCCAAGAGCTTTGGTCCCCTTAGTCCCTCCTCAGGGAGCATCCCAGAGCTGGTGCAAGCCATGAACACTGGGATGTTTTCCTGGGAGCTGTGCCAGACACAGATTGGAAGGACTCTGTTTGCATTCCAAGTAGATTTGGGCTTTCTCTCTCTCTGTGTGGGTCGGGGGTAGAAGACACACTGAGTTTTTGGACAATGTTTATTGTAACACCTCCTTGGCTCAGCTGCTGCTTGAAATCCTGTTTTCAAATGTTGACAGACATTTGTGGCCATATCTTTAGTTTAACAGTAGTGAATTTTCCAGGTTAAGAGGAGATACTGGGCCCAGTTTTTTCTAGAAAACAAACTATATTGGAGAAACCTCTTATTTTCCACAAAAACAGTTGCAGAAGTTTTAATCTGGGGCTTTTGGAAGGGCAGAACATTCCTAGCTTAATTTTGGAATTTCCTTTATTTTTCCTCAAACATTGTTTGAATTTGTTGGCTTAGTTTTGAGGGGTTTTTTTTTCATCTAGAGAATGAGAGGAATAAAAACCAAAATCTCCTCTGGGAAAACATGAAAAATTTTGAAATGGGGCCAGTGAAAGATAACAGCCATGGAAGACTGCAGTACAATTAAATTGTGTTAATTTGCAGATGATTATGCATATTTCTTTAAATAGTTCTTCAAAGTTCTCCCTCCACCCCAAATCAGTCTCTTCTCTTTCTTGGAACTTGTAAGGAAAAAAAAAAATAATCAGAAAACCATTGTTACCCTAAACTTCCTTAAGCTGTTCAAATCCACATCTGCTGTCTAGGGAATCACCTCATTTCCTCCTAAAATCCTTTGCATTACATCCAAGCCTTCTGGTCCAGAGTGAGGGTTTAGTTCAGGAGTTATTTCAGTGCTCTCTGGCCGAGATCCTGGTAATTTATATGATGTTAACAGAAAGTCACACTTGAGTGAGATGGGAGCTCAATAATAATTTAACCCCTGCACCTTTCCCCTCTCTAAGCACAGGAGTGAGCATGGCAGGGGCTGGAGGGACAGAATCACTGTCAGAGTTTGGCCCAAAGCAGCCAAGAAACCGGGTGGCCTTTGGGCAGATCGCATCTTTCTCCTCCCAACCTTCCAGTCCCACTTTTCCCATTCACTTCTTGAACTCTGCTGCACTGGGAAAGGCTTTTAAGCACCGGGGAGAAATCCCACATGTTTCACAGACAGCTTCCCTCATCCAAGCACGTCCTTCTGACTGTACTTTTGCCAAAAACCCTGACATGACTGCAGCCTTTTTTTTTTTTTTTCATGTTTCATGGTTTGGATCTGGACATCTGAGTTGAGAGCGAGGTGCTCACAAGAAATCAGTTTAATGACCTTTGATTGTCTGATCAATGATCCTCCTATAGCAGGATGTGGAGGGGGACTTTTCCCCTGGGATTTGTCCATGCTCATGTACAAGTTGGGTCAAAATATTTCTGGAGATTGGTAAAAGATTGCTGAACATGAGGGGGAAATTATTTTTGATTGCTTTTCTTCTTCTCGCTTTGTTGTACATTGCTTGTTGGATGAGGTTTTTTGGCCTTGGAATGAACCCTGGATTAGTTTTAGTGCAACGTGGGACCAGCTTGGAAATCAGCAATGTGAGCAGAATTTCACTGCAGCCTCTCTCCCACGGCTGGACCTGGAGAGCTGCTGCCATCCCCAGCAATCTGTTCCATTCCAGAGCACAGAGAAACTCCCAGCTGTAGGCACTGCCTCCCCTGGGCTGTGGGAACTCCAGGATTTTCTCAAAGGCAGCTTGTGGATGTGCACAAGGGCACAAAAACAAGCTGTGAAAAGTCCAGAAATCCAAATATTCAGCAGTTGGCAGAGCAACGAGAGAGAAAGGCTTTTCTGAAAGGGGACTTGGAGAGATATGTTGCAAAATACAGAATTATAGATTGGTTTGGGTTGGAAGGGACCTTAAAGCTCATCCAGTGCCACCCCTGCCATGGGCAGGGACACCTTCCACTGTCCCAGGCTGCTCCAAGCCCGAATGTCTAACCTGGCCTTGGGCACTGCCAGGGATCCAGGGGCATGCACAGCTTCTCTGGGAATTCTATTCCAGGGCCTGCCCACCCTGACAGGGAAGAATTTCCTCTTAATATCCAATCTGACCCTACTCTCTGCCAGTTTGAAACCGTTCCCTCTTGTCCACATGCAGAAGAAGAGAGGTAGATCAATCACAACCAATATTGGAGACTTTTTCTGCAGCTTTTGCTGCCTCCCAGGTTTGCAGAATTAATTGCAGGTGGTTTTGGTTTTATTTGACAAGATCTTGGTCGGAAGAGGCCACAGGGGTGGATGCAGCCAGTCCCTGGTGTCTCCAAACCAAACCCACCACTGGCCAAAGCTCAGCCCATCAGCCAAGTCGGAGAAACCTCTATGAAAACATATTTAGGAAAAGATTAAAACCCAGGTGTGAGAGAGGAGTTAAAAAGGTGTGAGGAGGAATCCAGCAGCAGCAGGGCAGAGCAGGAGGAGGGGCAGAGTAGCTGCGTGGGTGGGTGGCAGCCAGGTGAGGTCACCAACCACAGCAGGTGATTGTCCTGGTGGGAATTGCACTTCTAAGATTGTAACTGCTGGGTTTGAACTCATCCTCTCTCCCATTTGTTCTGATTTCCTCTTTCATCCCCAGGAATTGTACAAGGTCTGTCAGGTTCCTCTTGCCAAACTCATCTCTGCCAAAAATGAGGAAACTTAATCACCTGCAGCTCCCCTTCTCAGAGTCTGTATCCTGTTACATCCCTCTCCAGTGGTGCATGTAAAGATGGGGTTTTTCTGCATTAATCTGGGGAAAAAATCTGACTTTTAACAGAACAAATCCTTTGTGCTCATAACAAAATCATATGTGGGAGACAAAAGGATTCCCTTTGTACAGTGCTCTTGAGTTGTTTGGGTTTCTTTTTTTCATTCCGTACTTAACTGCTGTCAGTCCTTTTTATTTTTTTTTAAATAAAATAATGTAGAAATAATCCCACCATTTTAGGAGTCGACCTCAAGGATAAAATTGCTAATTAATTTTGTAATTTTTGGTTACTGTTTGCTGAGGGGAGGTTTCAGGGCAGGAGGTTGAGCTGAGAAAAGTCTTTTCAGGGCAATGAAAAAGTGATGGTGAATCCCATGTTGTTCCCACCTGGATGGACAGCTCTGTTCAACATTGCTCCCCGTTTAGCTCAAGGTCACCTTCCAGAGCATCTCTGATTTTAGACCAAGTGTGAAAGTGGAGGGAAACACCAGCTTTGTCTGCAGGATCCATTGACCTGCCCCGAGTAATATTAAACCTGTGGCAGAGGAATTTCTAAAAGAAGTGATGAGAAAAGCAGACAGGAGAGAGAGATTTTGGGAGCAGAGGAACAACTGAGGGAGAGAATGATGTGAGGGGTGAAGGATTGCAATGATCTGCCTGACCCAACTTTCTTCACACATTCCTTGGTGAAAGCTGGTGCTGCTTCCTTCCTGGGCATCCTGCTCTCTCCTCCATACCTGCTCCCTTATTCCCTTATCAGACTGCCAGGAAAAAGCCATGCACTCTCAGTTCTTCTAAAATTCCTGACTGCTGTGAGTGCAGGTTATTCTCGAGGGCAGGACAATGCCAGAGTGCTCTGAGAGGACATCCCTGGTCTCTGTTACACATCTGATTAAAGCAATTCAGCATCTTGGCTGGAGAGCAGCAGTCCCAGAGCGCAGGGGAAGCAGGTGATCATAAAGGCACAATCCTGCCTTGTGTCAGGACTTAGCAAGGATCCTTTTCCTGCAGATTGAGACAGGCCGCTGCATCAAAATTGCTGGTGATCATCTCTTCATTGGCATTGTTCCTTCTCTGCCACAAGGGCCAGACCACCTTGGGGTCACCATGGGCCCCTCAGCCCATCTGCCGGAGTGTTGTCAGGGCAGGCTGGGGAGGTGATACAATGGGATGAGACACCTGAAGATGTATCAAGTCATTGAGGGTGTCCTGCACTTCTCAGAATGGCTTAAAATAATTGCGAGACGTGTATGTTTTATAAAAATAAAAGGTTTAATAAATGAAAAATAATAAACAATGCAGAAACAAAAGAAAAAGCCGAGCACAGGTTTCAGAGAAGCCTCTCACACCTTGTAAAGACACACTAAAAGGCCCTTGAGTTTCTCTGTGCTCCTTCTTAAATACTGACTGTTTTAGGAGGGCCAATTTGGCTTGCTGCCAATAGAATCCAGCTACATTCTGAGGAACCGCTAAAGAGACCTCTTAGTGTTTTTATCTTGGCGTTGAGCCAGTTACTGTCAGGACAGCAAAGACGTTTCTGGGTCCTTCACCTTACAAGAAAAGTAAGGGGTGAGTTTTAAACCTTTCCCTATAAGCAAGCACCTGCTGGGGTGTGGACTGCATTCCTACAGGGAAGGTTGTAGTCACCTTGGCTGCCAAACCACCCTTCTCACCTTCCTTACTCCTAGGAACAGGCCACAGATTTTTGGGTGGTGGAATTCGTAATCCATGGCAAAATTCCTGATGGGTGACAGGTGACATCACTATAAAGCTTGATCCCCGTGACAGGAATCAGAAATAGAGCTGGGAAGGGTCGAGCACAAAGGATAAAGAAATAAAATGAGTGATGGAAGACTTGTGAGAATAGAAGTGTTCGGGTAGTGCTAACCCATAGCAACCACCCTGAATCATCTTTGGGCTCTGAAGGTGGCTGGAGCTCAGTGGGATCCCTGTGGAAGAACAATACAGTGCCAGGACAGCTGAGTTGGTGGGAATGCCATAGGGTGTGTGTGTCCTAGCCCAGGCCCTCCTGTTTTCCTGCTCTGTGTTCCTGGGAAAGTTATTTCCCTTCTGTACTTTCATCATGTGTAAACCACTGAGGATTGAATTTGCCTCCTTTCTAAAGCTGAGTGAGATCTGGTGAATATCAAAGGCCAGATATGAGTGTTACAACTCTTGAGAACCTCAGTGTTGTCTTTGGTTCAGTGTGGGATTTGTGGGTGGGCAGGAATTTGAGTGAGAAAATTTTAACCTCTCGTTGATTTTTCTTCTTCTTTCTTTTTCTTCTTTTCGATATGCTTATTCAGCTCCAAATCTGAAGCCACGTCTTGAAATTAAAGTTTTCTAGGGCATTATTCTCAGAATTGGCCTCAGAAATGAGAGATGTGGAGTGCTGGCATATTGTGAAATCAAGGATGATCCTATAAATCAGCAGGAAGAGGATCATGGACTTTGCTGAATCCAAAAGTGCCCTCATAGTGTTTTATAACTTTGGCAATTGTGCCACGAGGGAACGAAATGAAAATGTTACCAAGGCTTTCCCTCACAAAGGTTTATTGGTTCACTGAGAGGTAATCAAAAGGAGAGGGAAGAAAAAGGGAAAATATAAAACTTTGTGCAGTGAAAATGGAAGCCAAGGCAGGACAGCTGTAGAATCATAGAATGGATTGAGTTGGAAAGAATCTTAAAAATCATCTTACTCCCATCCCCTGCCATGGGCAGGGACACCTCCCACCGTCCCAGGCCGCTCCAAGCCCCAGTGTCCAACCTGGCCTTGGGCACACACAGGGATCCAGGGGCAGCCACAGCAAATCTGGGAATTCTATTCCAGCCCCTCCCCACCCACCCAGGGAACAATTCCTGCCCAAGATCCCATCCAGCCCTGCCCTATGGCACTGGGAAGCCATTCCCTGGGTCCTGTCCCTGCAGCCCTTGGGAATTGTCTCTCTCCAGGTTTCCTGGGGCTCCTTCAGGCCCTGCAAGGCCACCCTGAGCTCAGCGCAAAGCTTCTCCTGTCCAGGCTGAACAATCCCAGCTGTGCCAGCCTTTCCTCCCAGCAGAGCTGCTCCATCCCTCTGCTCATCCTGGAGCCTCCTCTGGACTCTCTCCAGCAGCTCCATGTCCTCCCTATGCTGGGATTATGAAGTGCTCTGACTTCTTATATTTGATCAGAACTTTTGTTCCCTGACTGTAATCGTTGCAAAAGCCCCTCCTCGGGTTTGCAGCCTGTTTGGGCTGCACAGGGCCCACAAATCTCCCCTCAGCGGGGTCACACAGACACTGCCTGTGTTCCAGGGGCAGTGCCATGGGTTAGAAGTTCCAGGCTCCCCATGTTGTGTTTTGCCATCCCTTATTTATCTGTTTCTTGCTCCACCTGCAGAGCTTTCCTGCTGGCACCAACATCAGCAGGTGCTGGCAAGGGTCTAGAAGAACCCGAAGAGGTTCAAAGCCTCTGAGCACGCAGATTTTTGTGAGCAGCACAATACTGGTTTCACAGCAGTTCTTTATCTTTGGGTCAAAGTGATGAATTACTGTTGGGAATAATATGAGATTTTTAAAGCCTTTTCTTCTGTGCACCAGTTTCAGACAGATGGTGACATTTCCCTTCATTATACTCCTAATTTTCCTAAGGAATTGACTAACCAAGTAAAAAAGTCAAACCAATTACAGTGGGCTTGGGGCACAGGGTTTTTTGTTTCCTCAGTACATAGTACCTGAAATCTCCTGACTTTTTGTTTATTTAGAAGAAATTTGCATATGAAGGCAAGAGTGCTTGTGCTTTTAACTGTATCAAAGCACTATTACCATCACAATAGATTAGAGAACCACAGGATCATTTGGGTTTGAAAAGACCTTTAAGATCATCGAGTCCAACCCTTAAATTAACACCAGCCAAGTCCAGCACTAAACCCTGTCCCCTAAAGTCACATCTACACCTCTTTTAAACATCTCCAGAGTTGGTGACTCCTCTAGCACCCAGGTCAGCCTGTTCCAATGCTGGACAACCCTTTCTGTGAAAGAATTATTCCTGATATCCATATTCCTAATAATCCCCAGCACCGACACTTCCATAACCATCCTTCCTGGGAGAGTCAAGGGGTTCTGATGTTAAATTAAAATAGATTAACACGCACAAATCCCACTCTCTCCTATGGCTCTGGGTTACAGGCTCTGAATTACTCACCCTGATTCCCTCCCTAGACACTTCCCAAGTGTGAAGGATTTGTGAACTTTATTTCAGGCAGATGCACCAGAAGAAAAAGCAGGCACCATCCCAACAGCTGGTGAAAGGCAAGGCAGATTTGTGCCCAGGGAATTCATCTGCTTCTGCAGTGCTTCTCTGGAGGATGTGCAGCTGCTGTAATTGGGAAAATGTGTCAGAAATTAGATTAGGTTGGTTTCCAGTGGAAGTCGCCACGAAGGTGGATGTGGTGATAACAAGCTAATATGTCATCCCCATGGAGATCCACGTTATTTTTACAGGATTTGAGTAATTTGGACTCAGACAATTTCCCCCAATAAAATGAATGCCAGGGATAACACAGATGCCATAATGCTGTTAATCAAACAAGAACTTAAGCTGTAACTTTCCTCACGAGTGAGAAGGGCAATATAGACACAAAAAATCACTGTGGAGATGGCTATAAATTATTGAACCGAAATACTGGATACTGACATTTGATGTCGTGGTATTTCCATTGATTTAAGGACTTGGACGATCCCTGTGGGTTCCTCGCAACTCAGAATATTCTGTGATTGTGATTGTACACAAAACCCTGCTACCTCCATCCTCCTTGTTGCAAATGGTGATGAGAGTGACAACAGAAATCCCGTGGGAAGGGGACAGATGCTTTCCAAACCTCAGCTGTGAGGTGACAGCCTGATGAAACACCACAGGTGAGTGCCTGAAAGTGGGGCTGGAAGCCTCAAGGCTTATGTGTATAAATTTGCCACGTGCTTCTGGCAGATCCTGTCCCCTCTTTGCGCACCCCCCGTGCATCTGCGATGTCCAGGACACCCCAGGCCCAAAATTTGATTGTGACCTGATGGGGACCTCTCACACGAGTGAGAATGTCCCCTTGAAATTTCCCCAGACATAAGGCACCCACATTTTCAGGAAGCTCACCCTGCAACAAGTCCTTTTCTGATGGAATCTCCAAGGCCACAACACAGATGGAAAATGTTGCTGATCCTTCCCACAGGCTCACAGCCCTGGCAGGGAGGAAGACTGTTCTGCCACCTCAGTGCTGAAACCTTTCAGCACTTCTGCTGCCTCCAGCAGGGATCCAATGGATTAGGCATGAAGAGAAAAATGCATCCGTTGAGTTTGTAACCTTCAGGGGCTCTCTGAGGATGAAATTCTGGCAAGTCCACACTCTGTGCCAGTGTATCATTGACATAGTCCCTCAAAGAACATTTATTTTTTAAAAATTCCTTCTCGTGTGGGGAAAAGTGATTGGAAAAGGCCGTGGGGGTGCTGGTGCCAGGGCTGGACACGAGCCCAGGGGTGTCCAGGTGGGCAAGAGGCCCCTGGGCTGGATGAGGAATTGTGCGTCCAGCAGGAGCAGGGCAGGGATTGTCCCTCTGTGCCGGGCACTGAGAGGCCTCTCAAATCCTGTGAGAGAACAAACTCTGTCCCCGGGACAGCATTTCCAGCAGAAATAGCTTTTGGTGAGGGGTGTTGGAGAGGAAGATGCTGATGTGTGGCGCTTTGCTGTGGCATCCTGGAGCAGAAACTGATGTGAAACAATGAAACGTTTGCCCGTTTTTAATTGCTGAGCTCTAACCCCGTTGTTCCATGAGCCGAGCGGCTCCGGGAGGGTTGGGGAACACTAGCGGGATGTTTGCGGGGTGGAGATGCCATCTAGTGGGAACAGCAGCTGGGGAGAGAGCAGGAGAGGAGGGTCCTGGCAGCCCTTCGCCTTCTCCCTGCACAGCTAAACCCCAGTGCCACGCACACACTCCTGGCATGGGCACGTGTGATGGCACTGCACGGGGTTCACAAGTGACAAAGGCTTCAATGACCTGGGGACCAAAAAAAAAAAAAAAAAAACACCAAAAAAAACCCCACAAAAAAAGAAAAACAAAAACAACACCCCCCCCCCCCACAAAAAGAAAAGAAAAGAAAAGAAAAGAAAAGAAAAGAAAAGAAAAGAAAAGAAAAGAAAAGAAAAGAAAAGAAAAGAAAAGAAAAGAAAAGAAAAGAAAAGCCAACCAAAAGAAAACCCACAAAAAACCCCCCAAAAGCCAAAAAACCAACAACAAAACCCCCCCCACACTTCCCCCAAAACCTGCACAAAAACCAACCCCCCCAAAACAGCAAAAAAACACCAAAAAAACCAAAAAAACCCCACCAAAAAAACCCCCACCAAAAAAAAAACTCCCCAAAACAAATAAAACCCCAAAACAAACAAACAAACAAAAAATAAGCCAAACCAACCAACCAACCAACAAAAAAAACACCACAAAAACCCCCCAAAAACCAAAACAAAAAATAAGCAACAACAACAACAACAAAACCACCAAAAAACACCCCTCCAAAACCCAAAAATTCAAAAACCCCCCAACCAAAAAAAAAAAAACCCAACCCAAAAAACAACCAAACAAAAGCCAAACCAACCAACCAACCAAAACACACACAAAAAGCACCACAACAAAACAAAGAGATTTGTGTTTTCCTTGCTTCTTAACCTGAAAGTTGTGCTGGAGATCAGTCTCAGCCAGAGTGCTTGAAATGCTTGAAACTACGGAAACAAGTGAGTTTGAAGTCAAGAGTGCTCGAAACCAAGAAATGGTATCAGATTGTTTATTTACTTAATAATTTAGTTGATTTAATTGTTTTGAGGTTGTTTTTGGAGTTGCTTAAGCTAGAAGGAGAGTTGTTGTAAACTTGTTTAAAAAAAATTTAGTTCTTAAAGTTACTGTTATAGTTAGGTTTATATTGATTGATTGATGATCTTTTTATGTTTATGTTTTTTATTAGTTTTATGGTAGGTGTCAGTAAAGTAAATTTTTTTTAATGTTATATGGATTATTTTTGATGTTTGATGGAATGGTGTTAGTAAAGTTGTGTTTTTTAATGTTATATGGATTATTTTTGGTGTTTGATGGAATGGCAGGCTAAATTTTCTTTTTACAAATGAGAAAGATCCCTTATGGTAGTTGCAAAGGAATATGGTTGGGTATTGTGTGTAAGACTGAGGTGAAATTATATTAAGATGTTGTATTTTTGTATAAGGTGTGATTTGGAGTGATATTTGTAATTTTGTTTTTATTTTGTTTTGATTTGAGAGAGGAATCCAGAATGGAAAGTCTTGCACAGATTCAGCAGCAGACATGGAGACACAGCATCAAGGAATCATGGAATATCCTGAGCTGGAAGGGACACCCAGGGATCACCCAGTCCCACCCTGTCCCTGCCCAGACCCCCCAGCAATCCCAGCCTGGGCATCCCTGGCAGCGCTGTCCAAAGGCTCCTGGAGCTCTGGCAGCCTCGGGGCCGTGCCCATTCCCTGGGGGGCCTGGGCAGTGCCCAGCACCCTCTGGGGGAAGAGCCTTGCCCTAAAATCCAACCTCAATCCCTCCTGGCCCAGCTCCAGGCATGCTCTGGGTGCTGTCCCATGTGCCAGGAGCAGAGATGGGAGCTGCCCCTCGGGAGGAGCTCTGCCCTCAGTGTTCTCTGCTCCAGCTGGGCTGACCAAGTGCCCTCAACTGCTCCTCCTGTGGCTTCCCCTCCAGACCCTTCACCATTTGTTCTCTCCCTCCCTCTCCTGCTTGATCCCCTGGACTGGTGACAAATGAGACAGGTTCCTCAGGTGTGTCCACCTCAGCCATCCCATTTTCTCAGACGAGGTGATGGGCAGTGAATGTGCATTTCCTGCAGAGGACTGAAGTGTGGAGATCCACGAGCTGGCTGGGAAGGAGCCACCCTGTGAACCTGAAGTGGAGGAGTAAGAGAGGCTGATTTCAGCCTTAAGCCAGTATCTCAGTATGGCATTTTTCATCTTTTCTTTTTGGTAAAGATGGGCAGGGACACCTTCCACTGTCCCAGGCTGCTCCAAGCCCCAATGTCCAACCTGGCCTTGGACACTCACAGGGATCCAGGGGCAGCCACAGCAAATCTGGGCTCCCTGTGCCAGAGCCTCCTCACCCTCACAGGTGACAACTTTTTATATCTAACCTAAATTTCCCCTCTTTCAGTTTGAGCCCGTTCCCCCTTGTCCTGTCACTCCAGTTCCTGATGAATTCTCCCTCTCCTGTTCCCCTGTTGCCCTTTCAGGTGTTGGAAAGTGCTGTCAGGTCTCTTCTCCAGGCTGAACATCCCCAGCTCCTTCTTGTGCTGCACTGCTCAGGGGGGGATTTGCCAGAGGGCCCCAATGGGCAGCAGGAATGTGGGAGGGGTGAGGGACAGCAGGATGGCCGCAGGGCTGGGACAAAGCACCATGGAGTTCATCTGTTCTCTCACCATTCCTCTCTCCAGATGAGTCTCTGCTCCATCTTCAGTTTAGAGCAGCAGAGGCTTTGCTCTGAATTCTTACCCTGACAAGTTCCTGGAGACCCAAGCTGAGAGAGTCGTGGACCGTACCCTTTTCACGAGATTCATGAACATTAAACAGGACCAAAATTTCCAATATCAAAAGACTTCAGCCAGGGCCACTGCACCAGCACTCACTGAGAGCTGTGAAGATCCAGAGCATTTTCCACACTTTTAGCCTTTATCTCAATTCACATTGGTGAATGAAGGGATTCTAATGTCCTTAAAATCTCTTGATGCTCAGAGAACAGAATGTGAGTCCCCAGCTCCTGAGATCACTTTGCAGATGTATCGTTTAAAAATGAAAAATTTTGCTCACACATTCAGCCAGTTCCCTTTTTCTTTTTTTTCTTTTTTTTTCTTTTTTTTTTTTTTTTTTTGCTTCCTTTTCCTTGTTGCTTCTCTTCTCTTCATCTATAAATAGCTACTGGAGCGCCTGGTCCCAAAGCAGTGCTGGAGCAGCTCTTCTTATTATCAGCAAAGCCTGATCATTTTGTCTGCCAAGAGCTTAAATGTGCTGACTTGAGCTGCAGAGAGACCTGGATGTGGGGGAAATGGCCTGGCCCTGCCTTTTTACCCAGGAGAGATCTCCAGGCACCTTGTGCTGGGACTGGGGGTCCTTTGTGGATTCTTCTGAGACCATTTTAGTGGAAACTTCCCAGTTCAGGACTCTGCCTCCCTGCTGAGGTGCACCTCAATCCCAAACTCACGGTTAGGGATCCCACCGGTGGGAATCAGAAATTAAACAATTTTTGTGTCTTCATGAGGGTGAAGTTCCTTGTGGAAGTTGGCCATTGTGTCCTCAAGTTGATTGAGCCCCTAATTATCTGCAGCTGGATGTATTTTGATGATGCAGCAGCTGCTCCATTCCTTGGAGTGCAAATTGGTGTGGATTCATCCCCTGGCTCCCCGGAGCTGGCACAGGAGAAATGCTGGACTGTTCCTACTAGAGATTAAAGGATATTAAAGGCTTTAAGTGCTGTTCTGCTTGGTGAGTTCCCTGCAAGAGAGGTGAAAACAATTCCCATCTCTTCCCATCAGCAACCAAGTCTCTGTCAACAGCAGCTGAAAAGAAAACGCTTGGGAAATACTCGAAGTGTGGGAAAGGAGGGATTTCTGCTCTCTGTGTCTGCAGCAGGTTGTTTGCCAAGAGCAGACAGACCTGGATGTTGCTTTTCCAGTTCTCAGTGAAGAGTTTTGTTTTGCTCAGTGCCTGCTGCAGTTCACACTGCAGGAACTCTCCTTCTGTGGCAGAGGTGTTATTTATCCTTCACTCTTTGCCTGGACAGCAGGGACTGCTTCCCTCAGCCTCCTTTATTTGTAATAATAACAGCTCTGCCTCCCTCCTTCTGTGGTTATTTCTTCTGGTCTTTCTTCCTCCTTCCCTGCTGAAGGCAGATCAGTGGTTGGCCTGGTCAGAAACTCACCAAGATGTTTTTTGGGTCAATTATTTAAGAATTGGTCATTAGCATTTTGTGAAAGGAGAAAAATAGCCAAGCAAAATGTCTTTTTTTTTTTTTTTCCTCTGAAAACTTTTGGGCATAAATATAAGGGAATAATTTTCATTATTGTTGTTATTGTTGTTGTTATATGGCTGCAAAAATACAGCAGCAGTCAAGCCTGAGCTGATGCTGATGAGAATGAAAACAAAAAACTACGTCAGTTTGCAAAATGGGACAGGGACCATGTTGGATCTATAGGAATAGAGCCCAGGAGCAAAGGGGCAGTAATAAAACCATCCCCATAAGTCACCAGTGGGTTATTTGTCAGCACAGGTGGCTTTGAAAGACTGCACATGGATACTGAAATTTTCATGGATCTGGGAGTTTTCAGCTACAGCTGCTTTGCTTTTATGGCGCTGTAGTCCCTGGTAATGCCAGCATGGATTTGCACCCCTCACCAGCTGCTGCCCCATCCACTTCCACACACACTGCTGATTCTCCAGGGTTTCTTTGCCAGTCACTGGGCTCATAGAAGCCCCCAATAAACCAAATTCTTCTTCTCAGTCTCACAACTTGTGCTCACAACTTTCTCCTCGAAGTGAGCAGTGCTGTGCCAGCACTCTGGGAGATTGTCTTCCTTATGGATTTGGCTTTGGTGGAGGGAACATTTCCTCTCTGCTGAGAGCTCTGCCCATGATTACCACAGCAATTCACATCCTGCCAGCAAACAAACCAGCAGCTGCCTGGTCTTCTTCATGTTTTCCCCCTCAAGCTGTTCCATGGACAGAACAGATAACCTGGGAAGAAAATATGGTAAATTCATTCTATTTGTCAGGTAGAAAAACAATTTATAAAATAGTGGGGAATTGATGGTGAGAGGAATGTGAGGCTTTTTTTTATTGACAACTGCAGGTTTTGCTTTGCCCACTTCGGGTTTGTTATCAGCACTCTCAGAGTGCTGTCAGCAAACCCCACTGGCTTCAAAACTGTTGCTGTTTCTACAACTGAGAAATAAAATAATCTTTTAAACTGGACACTGTTGCTTGGTTATGGGTGTGTTGGTGACAGAGTCTGCTGACTTTTGAACATCTGCCCCTGGTGAGCCCTCACCATCCTTTCTGAGCTCAGTGCAACTGCACAGGTGGAATTCCAGGTGGAAAGAAACAGTGGGAGTCCCTTATTTGGGGCACTCCAACTTTTCCTGCCTCGTGCAGGGGTCACTGCAGGGTCATATCCTGACCTCAGCCAAGCTGGAGTGAAAAATAAGTGCTCTGAGCCTTGCAGATTTTCCTGTTGGTGCTTTTGAGCCCTTTCCCAGCAGTGCAGGGTGTATCTGTGCAGAAAGGATGGATATTATGCCTATGTGATTTTTTCCATCAATTTTTGAGGATGCATGGAGGAAGTAATCTTATCCTCCAGCTACAAGTCAATGCAGGAAGGAGAGTCCATGAAATAACAGGTTCTTCAGCCTCCAGATGATTTGCCTAAAAAAGTGAGAAAAAAACCCCCCACTTTTACTAAAATATTCCTCTTTCTGCTCTCCACAAGATTACACAGACATTCACACTTGCTGTAAAGAGATGAATCAGGAGGTGGCTTTCAGGATAAAAATAATGGGAATAATTCATTCACCTGACTTGCTCCAAGCTCTGCTGAGCCAACAGAACTAAGCAGGAGGACACTGGGAGGTGCAGGTGCTGCTTTCTTTTCCCTGTTCTGCATAGACTGTGGAATTTCTGGCTCTGTTTATCCCATTAAAAAATGGAATACCAGTGTTTTAAGAGCCATTCCTGGCCAAAAAGCCCTCAGTAGCCTTAGCCCTGTAACTGCTAAATAGGAATTTCTCTGGATCTTACCAAATGGTTGAAGGTCCTAATAAAACCTCACCTGCGTATGTGTTCTTTCCTCCTGTGTTTGAAGTTTTTCACCATAAAACATGCCAGAGTTTTGCTGTGATTGAAGTCTGCCCCTGCTATGGGGAGCAGCAGACTCCTGGTTTTTCATTCCAAATCCCAGTAAATCGGTGGAATTTCAAGCTGGGAACAATTCTCCTGGGAGCACAGCAGCCCTGGGTAATTAATGACTCTGTCCATGCTGGATAATGAGGAGGGACAGCCATTTAAAGCACAATGTAGTTATTCCATAATGTCTGGCCAGGTTTGCAAATCTTGGCAGAAAAAACACTGGAAAAGGCTAAGATGAGGTGAGTTTCTCTTTTTTTTGTCAGTGCTGAAGAGTCAAGGGGTGTCAGTGTGCTGCAGCATGTAAAGTCCAGCCAGAATCCCATCTTCCATGGGAGGGAAGCACCCCTGGAAGGAAATTACACCCTAAAAAAGAGGCAGGAAACAATCCCTTTGAACACAGTTTGTTACTCCTTCTATATATCTCTTCTTGCAAACCCTTCTGTGACATTAAATTGATGGGGTGTATTTTATTTAGATTACTGTCCATGTCTCTCTCTAGAGGCCACGTCTCTAAGAGTAAAGTAAAGGGTGTCAGGGAACATTCTCAGCTGCCATAAATTTGTTTCCTGTTCAGTACAACTTTGAGAGCAATCCATAATATGGTTTCAGTCTCAGACAGATAGGACTCTCCAAAATCTCTTAGTTCCTGATAAATAATATATTTATTGAGAGCCTGGGGGTTCTTCAGGATGAATATGACTGGTCCCTGCCTTTGGGCCCTGATGACAAAAAGTAGTCCTGGGGATTTGAAATTTATCATCACAGATGTACCAAGTGTTTTACACGCACATATGTTCACCTTCTGGGAAAAGGGCAGAATGAAAGCTAACTTTAAATCCCATCTTTGCTCCCAGAAATCAGCAATTCTTGACCAAACTTGCTCTGTGTAGAGCTGCTCTTGCCATTTGGATCCATACGTGAAGATGAGAATTGGTTTGTTAATCAAAGTGGTTTGAATTTAACATCGTGCCAGCTTCTCTGGCTTGGGAATTTGTGTAATCCAGTCCATTTTGATATAAAACAAAGTGAATGCTTTGATAGAAATGGTTTTCTGAGGAGCAGAGCAGTGAGGAACCCGAGTCAGGAGCTGTCTTCCTGCACAATGCCCAAACCTCCCCTTGCCACTGATTTAAGGAACCTCTTTGTGCATTTTTGTTTTTTACAGAACAGCTGCTGCTTAATTTTGATCCCTTTGGTTGACCAGAAACAAATCCAGACCTATGAGGGGAATCTTTGCTCCTTACTCACACAGATTTCACTTCTCCTCTCTGCCAGTGCTCTGGGCATTTTAGGCTAAGAGAGAGATTAAATTGCGTTGAGCCTTTACCTCACCATAGCTCTGCTTTATATGACTGCACTGCCTGTGAGGACATGTTTAAATCCTCACAGGATCCAGCCCTTCTTGTGGGAACCTGGACAAGACACCCGAATTTCTGTGTTCAGTCAGCTGTCATCAAACTGATTCCCACTGCATGGTTCTCAAAAAACATGGATCGTGCTCGAGATACTTGCACAGCTTTTTAATGGAGACTGAAAATAATGGGGCATTCAGGGGATTGTAACACTTGTCTGCAAACCCGGAGCAAATCTATCACTCAGAAGCCTGTGGGTTTAACGTTAATTACTGAAGAATAATGAGTGAGCAGCAAACAAAGGCCAACCCCATTACTTAAGACAGAAATAATCTGTTAGCAGCACAAAGTGGATTTGGGAGCAGCACCGTAAGTGTCTGGTCCTGATCATTAGATTAGAGATTTTTCTTTACAGAGCAGTGCAGAGGGGTGGATATTGAAGGGGAAGTTTATGGAAGTTTGTGACTCATTTTTGAGTGAGGTGGATCTAGAGCAACACAAATCTTAACAGTGGATTGCTAATTAGGACTGTTTCACTTCAGGTAAAGATAATATACAGTTATGTTTATAAAAGCAGAGGGGTTAGCATTTTTTTAGAGTTACACTAAGCTTGTTTTTATAAATCTTCTGCCCCCTTTCCCATTTCTGTCACAGGGAAGAAGGTGGGAGTTCACTCTCTTTGAGATCTCCAGGCTCCCCTGTACGTGCAACAAATTTCCTGCTCTGCACTGACTTTTATCTTTTTCTTTTCTCAGTTTAATATTTGAAAACCATTAAAATCTCTAGTGAAATTTGCCCCAGTCCACCCAATTTTATGCCAAACACCAAATAAGTTTGTAGACCAGGCTGGTCGAACTCCCACTGGAGTACACGTCCTAATTAGGTGGAGTTAATTGCCCTTTGGGAGTTCCCTGTCCACGTTTCCTCTGCAGAAAGCAAAGATCACTCATTTATGCAGTTAATTGGATATTTTAGGTAAGATAAATCCCACCCAGGTTTGACCTGTGAGGGGAAATTGCCAGCTCACCTTCCTTGCACTTTGCTAGGATGGCTCAGGCTCCACCTTTCCAAAATATCCATGGAGCTGTCTGATCTCCAGAGACAGATACAGGGATCTGTAAATGAAGGCTGGAGGTTCAGCCCTTTCAAAAATGACTGAATTCTGCTTTTCTTTCTACATCCCTTGTGTGTGACCCTGAATCCGAGCCCTAAGAATAATGAGAACGAAAAAAGGAGACGGTTCAGAAATGTTGGCCTTAACCTCAGCCTGTTCTTTCCATCTACAGCTTTCTGACAGTTAAATTGGTGTTTTTCAGGGAGTTTGAAATCCTGAAGGCATCTGCTACAGCCAGGAACTTTCATCTTCATTCTCCCATCTCTTTTGATCTGGGCTGGATGAGGAATTGTGTGTCTAGCAGGAGCGGGGCAGGGATTGTCCCTCTGTGCTCCAGGGCTGTGTCCAGTTGTGGCTCCCGCAGGAGAGCCCTGGAGGGGCTGGAGCGTGTCCAGGGCAGGGCAGGGAGCTGGGGAAGGGGCTGGAGCCCCAGGAGGGGCTGAGGGAGCTGGGCAAGGGGCTGAGCCTGGAGAAAAGGAGGCTCAGGGGGGACCTGGTGGCTCTGCACAAGTCCCTGCCAGGAGGGGACAGCCGGGGGGGTCGGGCTCTGCTCCCAGGGAACAGGGACAGGAGGAGAGGGAACGGCCTCAGGCTGGCCCAGGGGAGGCTCAGCTTGGATATCAGGGAAAATTCCTTCCTGGAAAGGGTTGTTAAGCTATAGATTTAGCAATCTCTCTGGTTTACAGGTGATGTACCTCATGCAAACCCCATTTTTCGACTCCTAATGCCATGAGATGCAATCAGGAGCTGCACAGGGAGGGATTTAGCCTGGTTGGAGCTGTGCACATTAGGAAGGGCAGCCAGAATATCTGAATTTTTCCCCTCCTGATTTCTCTCAGGCTGGCCAAGGTCCTCGTTACAAGGAATTAGCACAATGTGTGACAGGTCACTGCTCCTTGCAGGGAAAGTTTGTTCTGGCTGTTAAGAAGTTTACAGTCTCTGAGGGTTGAAATCCTTCACCTGCAAAAGAGGGATGGAAATGTAACATCTCAATGCTTCCCGTTTTCACCAATCTGTGGGAAAGCACAACTCTCAGTAAGGAATTTCAATATTTTCATTCCTGGCCGTAATCTGAATTAATGATGGAACAAAAATGATTTTTTTTTTTTAACTGACTGCAAGAATTATCAGTCTAAGGAAATAGCATTGAACAGTAAATTACTGTAATTGCTTTCTGGCAATGAAAGCTTGAATTCTTAACATCTTGGATATCTGAGATATCTGACTTTCAGGAGAAATCTTGCCTTGTGGTAACTTGTGATACTGATTTCTAAGAACAAATTGTTTAGTGTTTGCCTTTAAAATCAAACAATCATTACCCAGCAGCCCAGACTCCCTGATTAGTCCAGAATTGCCTGGCTAAAGCAGCATTTAAAATAATGAATCGTCCCACTGTTTGTCTGGTTTTCCAATGAATTATTTGCACTTCTTTTGACAATGGAGGAGATTAGCTGAAAACCTAAAGTAATGAGCATTCTGCATTGTCTCTGTGATTAAAGCTGAGATTATCTCCCTGAGTCTTTGCTATCCAGGCTGTGATTTCAAGTCATTTAAGCGTGTTTCTAACATTTAAATACGTAAGAAAGCATTAGTTTTGTGATGGAAGTCCTGACTAATTTTGGGCTCCATACAAAAGGGAGACTGTTGAAGAACTCTAGCTTTCCTCAAAAACCCCTAAGATATTATTTTAATTCGAATTTATGTGTACAGAATTGTAGAAAAATGGCTAAAAACAAGGATGTTCCTGCATCACCCAGACATGACAGATTGTGCATCATTCAGGGACAATTGTTGTGCACCAGCTGAAGGAAGGTTATTTGTAGATCTTTATGAAACAGTGGCACGAAACCCAGGCAAAAAAAAAAAAAAAAAAATTGAGAAAATATTGGAAAGGAAATTATCACTTCTGCTATTGGAAAGGAAATTATCACTTCTATGTTTTGCAACAAGAAAAAAAAATGGGAAAAAATTGTAAACAGGTTGTTCAGTGCATAAAAATAAGCGTGTTTAATAAACTCTTAACTGAGTGAAAGTCACTTCCCTCTTGAAGGGGCATTTTTTTTTTTTTTTGCCACGTTCCATAACCATTCTTAGCAGGGAATGGACAGTTCACAGAGCAAGAGAGCAATCCCTTTTCCTGGTGTGCAGGCAAGTAAACAAAGGAAACGCATCTGAAGCTGTGACCCTGGCCCTAAAACCTTGTCCCTGTCTTGGTATCAGCCGTCAGGAAGTTTGCTAAAGAGATTTGCACATTACTCAGAGCGTGCTCGGGGATGAGAAAGATTCACGGAACATCCAGAAGATGGCAGAGATGCAGCAAGCCTGGTGTGGGGAAAGACGGGGGGAAAAAGAAAGACAAGAAAATACTTTACAAATCTCAAATCTTCACTGGGCTGCTGCAGGAAATATCAATGCACGGGGGAAAAAAAAAGGATGGAGTGACAAATTTGTGAGGAAAAGTGTGAGGAGCTGGAATTGCAGAGGTGTGGACAGGGACAGAGAGGGGACGGATCCTCCTGGAAAGGCTGGAACCTACAAAAAGATGAGGATGGTGGGAGAGACTGCAGGAGCGGAGGGGCAGAACCAAAATTTGGGATATCTTTAAGGAAAACACGGTGGGAGAGGCCTGTCAATAGCTCCCGATGGGCTTGGAAAGGGAAGGCTATTTCTTTGGAAGTGTTTGAGGTGTTATGAATGTGGATTATCATAATAGTGTTTTTATTAGGTGTTAATAACGGGTGTTATTAAATTGATATGAATGTGTGCTGCTATTGTCTGCCTTGGATTGGTGAAGAGGTGGAACAAGTATGATTTTAGTGTTTGTAGTCTCTGTAATTGCAAAAATTATTAAAATACTGTTTTAATAATGGAATAATATACATATCATAATTAAAATTATATAAACACTATAAAAACTAAAATATATATTAAGTAATTATTAATAACATGAATATAATAATTAAAACACTATTTTTAAAGTTATTGTAGCCAACAGCTCAGGGTCAACCACAATGAAATCTTTTATTTAGAATGGTCATTTGGGAAATCAGAAAACAATGGGCAAATTAATCTTTCCCCATAAATGATGATGTCAGTAGACAATTCCCAACCAGCTCTCCTGGCACATGGTTGTCAAATACACTTAGACCCCAATCTTTGATTGATCCATGGCACTTTCTATGGTAAATAATTAAAAAATACTGTTTGGTGGAAGAGGAACCAGTCTAGTTTGAGGTGAAAACCCCAATTTCTGTGAAGAATTAAGAAAAAAAGAAGAAAGCAGACAGTGTCTTTTCATGTTTTACTAGCAAACATATTGCTCTAAAATATGATTTCCTGCTTGGTGGTTTCTACATCATCTTAAAGAATGACAAGAGGAGTGTCTTCCACAAAGCACAGTTCCATTTTCAGGGCAGGATACCGAATTCCCCTTCCAAAAAGTCCTACTGTCCTGATTCACCATGAACATGTAAACTTTCAGTATAGGATCTGTCTGTTTTTTTGTTACTAAACATATTTTAGATTGTGAGATTGTGAGGATAAAGAATTGGTGATAACTAGGGCTATAAAACCTGTTTTTTGTATTAAGGAGACAAAAATTCCGTGTTTGTTTCATGGAAGAGGAAATAAATTTCCATTTCTTTGTCCAACAGGTATGGAGTTGGCGGCTTTGGAGATTCTTAACCATGAGTTATGGAAAAAATCCTTCTAATTCTGAGATTACATGGAAATTCTTGCTTTGTCCAGAATTCTTGTGTATAAAAGAATCTTCTATTTATTATCTTGGAGCTAGCAGAAAAAAGAGCTGCCAATGAGTTCGTTTAAATATATAATTATGAAATAAAACTTCATGAATGGCCATGTTCCAGAAAAACCATGGAGTTTTTTCCATGTAAATGTAGCTGGCCTTATAAACATCTCAGGCTTATCTACAGCATTCCCTGGCACGTTCTGGTTTAGAGCAAGGGCTGTGTGGCCACTTTGGTGTTCAGAGTTTCATTGGGAGGGGAGCAGTTCTCCCTCACGGAATCACGGAATGGTTTGGGCTGGAAGGGTCCTGAAAAATCATCCAGTTCCATGGACAGAGACACCTTCTGTTTGAACTCTGGGCACTGAGAATTTCAGACTTTCTGTGCTGACAGGCACTGAGCCCCAAGCAAACACTGCATTGCACCTGAGGCCACGGAAAAAGCTTCCAAAATTGAGTGACAGCTCTGGGATTGTGGGTGTGGGGTTTGGATAGAAGTGTGTGATAGCACAGGGTGCAAAACTTAAGAGTTTAAGGGTTTAGACTATAGTAATATATATATAAAGCAAGATGGAGGTTTAGGGCACAGGCCAATCCTTTTTCATCTCCTTCTTCATGGGTCTGGGTGGGATTTTGTAATTGTATAGAAAAATCCGCATTGCGGGCCATGGGTGTTTGGTAATTGGGTTAAAAGTAAAAATAATTTAGGTGTCATTTCTTAATTGGACAGTTTATTCTTACAAGGCCTTGTAGAGAGAGAGACAGGGACCATTTTTTAACTTTGTTAGCTAGAACTCATGGCTTGTGAGACTGTAACATAGATAAGAATTAATAAACAACTGAGTCCGAACATGAAACACCATCTCGCGCATTTAATCCTGACTCTGGCAAAAAAGAAGATAAAAAGCAACAACCTTCCACTGTCCCAGGCTGCTCCAATCCCCAATGTCCAACCTGGCCTTGGACACTGCCAGGGATTCAGGAGCAACCACAGCTTCTCTGGCAAATCTGTTCCAGCTCCATTTGGCACAAGCAGGGAGCTGAGAGTTCTGAGGTCTCACTGTGGCACTGACCAGGGTCTCCAGCAGGTTCACTCTCCCAGGCATTAATTCCCTGCTCCATCCTGGCTCTTGGAGCTGCCAGGGTGAACTTGCAGAAGCTCAGCCAGCGCCTTGTGAGGTAGATAATGATCCCACCTCTCCATCAGCCTTGTGAAATCAAAAAGAGCCGTGCCAAAAGAGAACTCTTTCGTAAGCTCATCTCTCCTTGCTGAGCTCAGAGGCCTCAGCGCTCAGGTAGTTAATCACAAATCAGACTGATTGTTTTATTAACATTAACATTAACAAAGCTCCTAATTTTGGCTTTCTGCCTTGGTGGTGACTCGGCTGTGCTGTCTGAAATACCACTTTGAGAGGACCCTGGTCTGACAAGTCTCTTCTTTTGGCTTGTGTTTTAAATTTCCTGTTTCTTGTCAGATTTAACCAGCCCATACAGAAAATTTTAATGCTGATTTCTCCTCACACATAGGCTCGGAATTTTAACCTGCCTGGAATTTAAACACCACATCCTCCTCAAGCCTGTAAGATTAAAACAGCAACTTGACAGAGAGTTTTAAAACACAAACATCTTTCTTGATGTGTTTTAAACTTTGGCAAAACGTAAGAATTTTGTGTTTCCTGCTTGCCAGAATGCTACACATACTCCACAGCAAGTGGAATGCTGCTCACCCTTTGAAGTAATTTATTGTTATAAATCAATGTGCTGACTCCCCATTTCTAAATACAGGAGGAATCACCAGAATTCAGCCTTTTCAATGGGAAAGGCTGGAACAGCAAAGCAACTACCCTGGGATGGTTTGGAGTAAAACTCACTGACTGCATTGTCAGAGATTTCTAATTCATAAGTAATTTACTTATTTAATAGGTCACATGTTTGGGCTTTGGTTTTTTTAATTGCTGATTTTCACAGGGAAAAAACCCTCCTCTATCTAATTCTACCACTTTCATTTTATATATATATATATATAGATAGATAGATAGATAGATAGATAGATAGATAGATAGATATAATACTAACTTTGATTTTGCCCTTTCTTTTGTCATTACCTAGAAAATTCCTCTAAGACCACCAGGAATAACCAATCTATTCCTTTCTACTTGGGGTACTGCACCTTCAGGCAGGGTAGGACCAGTCAAAGAGTTCTTAAAAATATCAGGGAGATAAAAAAAAAGAGAGAGAATTGGTGAGAACGAGCTGTTTGTGTTATGGAAAAGAAGATTGAGTTTAGACAGAGCAAGTTTTCAATTATATAAAAGATGCTGGGAGGGAAATCTGATCAAAACAAGTCCCTGTGAGTGGGTTCAGTGCACAGGGAACCATTCAGGAGATGAACCCTGCCCCACCTCATGCACCATTGGATCTCTAACCTGACATTTCTGGGGAAACATTTATTCCCAAACATGTATTTATATACATTTATTTATATTTATATTTATTTATATTTATATTTATCTCTCTATCTATAGATATAGATATAGATATAGATATAGATATAGATATAGATATAGATATAGATATAGATATAGATATATATCTCCATTTGGTTTCCATTAGACTTGAAATACACCTTTACATTCACAGCTCTCATTTCTCTTGATTTAAATGCTGGCTGGAAAAGACTCAGCTCTGCAAAGCTGACAAAGTTGATATTAAAATCCTGTTTATGGCAAAGGGAAGGTGCACCTTGTGTAGCAATAAAGCCGTTAATTCACTAAAATCTTAAGATCATAATGATGACTAGTCCAGATCTAATAGTCCCAGAAGAAATAATGCTTGAATTCAAATTGATATCTGTGTGATTTTTAGTGGACTCTCAATGGAGAGGGTCACAAGCTTCTGCCTCTTGTTGATGCATAAAGTGCTCATGAAATACCTGCTCAAATTGGATGCTTAATCAGGAGCTTAATTGGTTGAAAATCTTCAGCTCTGCCTTGAGCTTTTCTCCTGACTTTGGCTGGAATCGCTGCTCCCTGAAAGCAGCTCTGCTCATTTGCACTCCAATAATGCCAAAATCACCAGGCAGGGGGGCACCGTTTGCTTCTGGTGAAAGCAGGACCATGTAAATGATCATCCGTGGCCAGAGTTGCACTAAAACAAAACATAATCGAGGTTCAGCTTTTTGAGGGGGAAAAAAATGTAAAAAAAAAATAAATATGAGAGGGCTGGGAGCTGAACCTAAGGACCACAAGGGCCAGAGGAGGATCCCTGGGTAGGAAATGCAGCTGAAGAGGCACTGCCAGGAGAGTGGCCAGCCTTCAACACTTCTCCAGTCCCAGAAATCAGGGATATCCATCAGAAAAAGCTCTTGAAAAATCTCCTTTCTACCTGCTGAGAAGGAATGGACAGACACTTAAAAGGGGGATGCAGAGCCAGAGGCTTCTGAGGTGGCTCTGAGTGGCATTCATGGGCCAAGGTTATCTGACATTTCTGATGCCAATTTTTATTTTGGTTAGGGAAATGTAATTTAAATTAAATTTAAATTAAGGTGTAATGGATTTGGATAGTATTCAAATGAATTAGAAACATGGATTAAGTTTTGAAAGCAAAAGAGGCTGTATTTCGTTAATTTATTTATACAGTTATAAATGCAGAAACTTTCATCCCTTAGAACAGATGATAGGAAAGGCAGCAGATGTTTCATTTGAAAAACTTACTTTTAACCTGGCAATGATATTTTTCACTTCACAAATTGCTGCACTCTGTGCTGCTTTCAGACATTTTTAAAGCATTTCCTTGCTTCTTCCCAGGTTAAAAGTTGTGGCAGGGGTGGCTGAAAAAGTGTTGTTTAAAAACAGTTAAAAATTATTAAAGAGTGTTAAAAGCCTGTCAAATTCTGTGCTCATGGTAGAAGGACAGTCTGGCTCTTCTTTCATGCTCCTCTTTGGCAATTGCGCACTGAGAAAGGGGAAAAAACTTTCAAGCACGATCTGAACTCAAGAATCCTTTAAAACCCCCTGTGAAATCGAGCTTTCCCTGCGCGCACAGCTATTTCTTTGGGAAGAAAGCTCCCAAGCGGCACTGCAGATTGCAGGAAACTTTTAAACATCTGCGAAATGCAGAAAAGAACCCAAACCTGTGAAAACACCCAGTCGAACCACCCCGACGGCTTCATCTGGGCTCCCTCCGGTGCTGCCTTAGGCAAGAAAAACAGAACCCCCAGGCAAATTTATCCCAGCATCGCTGAAGAGTCTTGTTCGGTGAATTCCTGTCTATCATCATTCCCATATCCTCTAGATGTTCTGGGATTTTGTTTTTTAAGGTTTGCTGGAGCTTTCGCTGAGTCTCCAACAGCTGCTGATGTTTCTGAAGGGCCTCACCCTCACTAAATGCAGCTGAAAAGTTTCGTTTCCCCGGAGTCTGCACAGAGCAGCTGAGGTTTCTCCACGTTGCCTTGGCACTCAGGATGTCTGTGGCAGGTTTTCCTGGGACAGGGCAGGTTGGAAGTTTGTCTCCTGTTCCATTGAGGCAGACAACTACTGATGCAAACAGAGGGAAAAACCAGCTTTGCTCCCAGTTTTACCAAATCCACAGCCTTTACTCCATCTTTTCTGCTCGGCTTCAAGAGTCTCAGCCTGCTGCCTCCTCTCTGTGTTTCCTCCTGCTACCTTTCCCTTTTTCCAGGGTGCTTAAACCTCTCTTGTTTTCCACTACCTTCCAATAAGAAAAGGGATCGTGAGTTGTGTTTGTCCCTCTCAAAAATTCCAAGTGGCCAAGGCTGGCATTAAGGTTAAAATTCAGCAGTGATTGTCCAGCTAAAGAGGAGTCACCAGCCTTGAATTCCTTATGAATTAGCTCCTGGAAAAAGATCCACAATTCAAAATGTCCAAATGGGTTCGTGCTTCCCAGGATTTGAAAACCCACAGCAGAAGCCCTAAAACACAGGGAGGTAACTAAAACATGGGCGAGTTTATAATGAAAAAACACAAATTTCTCTTTATTTTCCATGTGCTAAGGAGGAAAAAAGGGAGGAAAAAAAAAATGTTTCCTTCTGCTTTGCTTTAAGTGTCCCAGTGTGTGAACACACACTCCAGGCACAAGTTAAAAGAGAGGCTGAAAATACAAAACCTGTAATGGATGTCTAGACTTGGAGTCACTTCCAGCACCTCAATATTCCTGCCCGTGAGTGAGAACAAGGTGGGTATGTCCACTTTCAATCAGCAGCACATTCCTCCACATTTCCTCTTATTTGCTTTTACTCCACACAAATGAAACTCAACAGCCACTTTACAGACGTTTAATTAGACAGTTCCCTTCCCTTTAAAAAAATTTTACATCCAGTTGTCTCAAAAGGCACAGGACTGAGGCATGGCTTTTATAGACAGGGAAAAAAAAAAAAGGGTTTGACCACAAGGAGCAAATTAAAGCAATAGTTAAAAAATGAACTGCTAATTCAACCACATCTTCAATGGAAAATTCATATTACAATGCAAACACCAGCATATTTCTTTCTCCTTTGTGAGTTTAACTTGGAACCTCACCACAGCCTTAGAACTGGATGAGAAGCAAAGAGTTTTGGAGTGAGAATTTCTAGCATCTGTTTTGCTGTGGCAGCACTACAAGAAAAAAAAGGCCCTTGTATAAAAAGATAGCTGAGGATGTTTGGCTCAGTTTTCTGACCTTGATCTTCATGTTGACACTGAGAAAATCCGATCACCATACCCTCATTTATTTTTTTTCCTTTGTGCAAACTATAATTCTGCACTTTCCAATTATTTCTGATGTTATTTGAGAGACATTTCCAGGACCTCAGCGTGACAGTCAGGTCATGGGTTTTTTTGCTAAAGGTTACAGGATGTACGGTTTGAAAACTGTCAAATTACATAATCAGTTCACTGCAGTTGCAGGGGGGTCACTAACAGGATCAGAGGGCTGGAACATCTCTGTGCTGGAGCCAGGCTGGGAGAGGTGGGATTGTTCAGCCTGGAGAAGTCTCCAGAGATGGCTCAGAACCCATTCCAGTGCCTAAAGGGGCTCCAAGAGAGCTGGAGAGGGACTGGGGACAAGGGGTGGAATGATGGGACATGGAGGAATGGCTTCCCAGTGCCGGAGGGCAGGGCTGGATGGGATCTTGGGCAGGAATTGTTCCCTGGCAGGGTGGGCAAGCCCTGGCACAGGGTGCCCAGAGAAGCTGTGTCCCTGGATCCCTGGCAGTGTCCAAGGCCAGGTTGGACATTGGGGCTTGAAGCAGCCTGGGACAGTGGGAGGTGTCCCTGCCCATGGCAGGGGTGGAATTGGATGATTTTCAAGGTCCCTTCCAACCCAAACCATTCCATGATTCCACGATTTTAAACTGGTGATGGAATTCCTCAGCTCCCTTGCCTGGTGCTTAAGACTTTGATGCCTTAGGTTTTAATTTTCATGTTTTTCAGATCCTGTGCTGCCCAGGGGTGCAGTTCTGAGCTCACAGTCAGTGTCACTCAGCTCTGCACACAGCAGGGACACAAAACAAATCCTTTTCCTGCTGAAGACCAAGGACAACTTTGAGGCCCAAAAACACAAACAAGGGTGGGCTGACGAGAGAAAACAAGAAGGATGGGACTTCATAACGTGAAGCTGTAATTGGACAATTCAACCCCAACGTGCAAATGGACCAAAACTTATAAAAGTGTGAGACCTCGTGACCGGGTGTCCATTTTGTGACCATTTTGTGTCCACCTTGGGTGAGCCCTGTCCAGGCTCTTGTCCTGCCCAAGGTGTATCCTAGAGGCCTTTCAATAAATATCTACTTTATTCTCCAGCTCTGTCCAGTCTCTGTTCAGGTCAGCCTTCCCAAGGCATCACCCTTGCACCCCTGAGGAGCTGTTGGACCCTCAGTTAACCTCTGGATCTCCAGTTGCTGCAGAAGGATGCAGGAACTCTGAGGGCAATTACTCAAGGGTAGGAATTTGCCCTGTGATTACAAAACAACTGACCCTGGGTACATTTTCAAGATTTTTTTTTTCTCACCAGGAATGGTTAAAAAGTAGCCTGAATACAATTTATACATAATCAGAGTCTTAATGAGGTGTTAAACATTGTGGAAGATGATGTACTTGGACCAAGGATTTAATACCACAGGGGTTCCCTTCACATCACAGACAACTTTTGAGCTTGAAGATTGAGGGTTTGCTGACAAATGAGGGCTGAATCGTGACCCTTGTGATATCAGCAGTACTTTGTCATGTGCTTTCAGTCACAAGGGTTACCATTGGCATGATGTTTTATAGAAAATCAGAGTAGTTTTTTTTTTTCCTCTCTTTGGAACACATTGTGTGGTTTGATCAGTAAAAACACAAGATTTCATTTTTTTTCCTGAAGCCTCCTTTGGATTCTTGAGTTTGCCTGCTGGGATGCCACACTGGGACTGAGTTTTGCCTTTCACAAGAAGCAGAAAAAGGGACTTTATAACAACACCTGCAGTTAGTGGATCTGTCAGAGTCTTTACCCTACAGCCTCATTAAGTGCACTTTTAGCTGAAAACAATTGTCCAGTGACAGTGACAAGGAGAACACGAGCAAATAAAAAGTTTTATTTCCTACAGGAGCGGACTAAAGAATTGATTTTATATCCAAGTGATCTATGGGAAATGCAATACCAGTTGTTCCAATACAAATAGGAGAGAATTAATTTCTCCACGAGGAAAATCTGTATTGATCAACCGAGCCCCATTAACCACTCACAAGTGAGACTATTGAAAGTAAACTTCAGTAAATCATTTTCTTCGCAATTCATTTCCCTTCCTCAGTGTGAATCGAGCAGAGAACTAATTTTTTGAAGTGATGCAAACACTGGTTTGGTGATCCATAATCTCAGCTGGCTTTGTAATTCCAATCAGTTTGGAACAAATCAGCCTCACAGCTCTGCTTTCTGCCTGGCCTGGGATTAGTCCTTGGGAGATCCTAAGAGAACCATTCAGATCCCATTTTCTGGGGGAGAATATAAATCAGCTGGGGGCTGATACAAACCATGAGTACCACTGCAAAAGCCTGGCCTAGTTCCCACAAAAGGAGTTTGTGGTGAAATGAATCTGCTGAAGGATTCTCCTGAGTTTCTGTGTTCCCAGGGGTTAAATTTTGGGTGTCCCCACGAGCACATCCTTGTAAGTTGACCATAAATCAGGGGCGAAGCAACAGGACTGAATGGGAAGCCCTGACTTCTCCAATTAGGCTGCACCAATTTCTGAGGCTGCATTTAAAAATCTGCTTCCAGATTCTTGGTGATTTGCCTTAGAGGAACCCAAAAGATCAGGGCTTCCTACTTTCCCCTGTTTTTCACCCCTGGATTACCAGAAAGCACATGAGAGTGTGCCTGGTGGGGGCTTTCCTGAATTTTTAACATCAGTAAAAATCATGATCTCAGAGTTGTGCAGCACACAGGAAACCAGGTGCCTGCATTCAAACTGAAACCTGCCAGATGTCCCTCTTGGGGAACACTTCTGCAAGTTTTCCAAGGAGAGCAGTGCAAAGGGGAGTCTTGCCCTGTCTTGTGTGGTGAGAAAAGTGAGAGACTTCCCTTTTCACGTCTCAGTTTGCACAGAAATCAGGCAAAGTGACTGAGCCATCTCAGTCCTGTGCAGAAAAATAAAACAGAGCATGAGGATCAGTGTCAGGGCTGAGCCTGGGCTGTGAAGGATCTGCCATCACCCCCTCCCCAAACCCCACCACCACCCCAAACTGGAGTGACCCCCAGATGGAGTGATTGCCAGGATATCTGGAGAAGGAGATGAAAATCTATATAAACACACAGAACATGAAATTCTGCACTTGTCATGCTCTGGCTTTGACCGTAGCTCTTTCCTCATCACATCTCCCTAACCGTGTTTGAAGATGGATTTACTGCCAAACCATTTTTGCTGTAATTTATTTATTTTTTTCATATTCCTGAGCTGAAAGTCAACATGAATCAACGCAGACATTGATACTCTTCCATATACAATTTTGCTTAATATAACTTGAGGCACAAAATCCTGGAACTCTTAAGAAATTCTAAATCCTGCTTGCCCTGGCAGACCACAAACACTCTGCCTGTCTTTCCTAAGAGAAGACTGCTTCAATAGATCTAAGAAGTTGAAAAGATCATCCCTTGGTTAACTTTGACTCCTGAAAATCACAGGCCCTTCTCATTTGAGTTTTCAAGGTTATTGGACTCTGTGCATTGTTGTATTTTCATTGAACCATAAACACTGATAAGGTGATTTCAGCAGAAGATCAGTTTTCACCTCAGAGGATGTGGGCTCAAGTCTGTCTGTTTGCACTGTACTAAAACAAATGTGTTTGTCTTAATTCTTCCAGCCAAAGAGCAAAAACATCCCTGTTTGGTGGGGAACCAGTGAGCTCTGATACAGACAGGGAGCTGGCTCAGCTTTAGCCCATGTGGCCAAGGAGGCCACTGGCCCCTGGACTGGATGTGGAATTGTGTGTCCAGCAGGAGCAGGGCAGGGATTGTCCCTCTGTGCTCCAGGGCTGTGTCCAGTTGTGGCTCCTGCAGGAGAGCCCTGGAGGGGCTGGAGCGTGTCCAGGGCAGGGCAGGGAGCTGGGGAAGGGGCTGGAGCCCCAGGAGGGGCTGAGGGAGCTGGGCAAGGGGCTGAGCCTGGAGAAAAGGAGGCTCAGGGGGGACCTGGTGGCTCTGCACAACTCCCTGCCAGGAGGGGCAGTGAGGGGGGGTCGGTTCTTCTGCTGTGTCCAAAGTGAAAGAATGAGAGGAAATGGCCTCGAATTGCACCAGGGGAGGTTCAGATTAGATATGAGAAAAAAAAAAATTCTCTACAAGAGTAGTCAGGCAGTCAGGCCTTGGGATGAGCTGCCCAGGGAGGTTTGGAGTCACTGTGTGTGGGAGTGTTCAGGAGCAGTCTGGAGGTGGCCCTTGGGGACAGGGTTTGGGCTGATGCTGGTGCTGCTGGGGTGGCACTGGGTGATCCCAAAGGTCCCTTCCCACCCTGGTGATTCTGTGATCTCTACTTGCAGTTGCATCCCCGTGTTCTCTCCTTGTGGTTGTATCCCTGTCTGTGCACACAGATCCGTGTTGGAAGTCCCTGGTTTACTCTGATGTATTTAATTTGTGCATGTTGGATATAGAGAAAAATTGCACGGAATTGTAACTGACCGTGAAGAAATGGAGGCCAGAAAAGTTGTGTCTCTTCTATAGGAGCAAAAGCTGAGCTCATTTTTGTTTGTTTGTTTGTTTGTTGTTTTTTTTTCTTTTCTCTGCACTGTCATTTCTGTGGTGAATTGTTAGTCCATTTCATTGACAGTATTCCTGAGAAATGCCAGTGGGCTATTTCCCAAATCCAGATGCATGAAAAATAAAGTGATATAATATACTTGGAATTTTAATATCAAGGATAAAACCACCAAAACTTTACAAAGGATCGGCACTGTAAACAAACCGGGCGTTATGTATTTCATTTATCTGCTTAGTACAGAGGCAGCATCTGTTTTCAGTGAGATGCAGCTTTTTTAAAATTTTCTTTCTCGAACTCAGCAGCTGGAATAAATGACATAGCAGCCAAATTAACAGCTGGAGGGAATGATTCTGCTGGAATGAGGGCATGGAAGGACAGCTGAGGAGGACAGTGGCAGGAGGAGTTGTAACCTCGGGATGTCCCAGGAATAACTCCCAGGCCCTTCCATACACAGCTCCATCTCAGACAAGTTTCGTGCAGTGCTGCTGATTCCTCTGATATCCCTTTCCTCCCACAGAGCTGCAGGAAGCAGAGCAGCAAAGGAGAGGTTCCTCTGAGCCCACCACACATCCATGATGCTGGAAAATTCCTACAGGACACGGGCCACAGTGTTGCAATAGGAATAAACCTGCCTCTCTCCGCTCTGTTACTGGAGAGCCAAACATTTTGGCCTCAAGTCACGTTCTTAAGCTTCTCCCTTGGATTCCAGCTTCCAAAATACCAAAGTATAAATTCTCTTCTTTTGCTCTCCAGCCTTTGGGCTCACCACCTCAACCTGCTCCAGCAGCTGGGACTGAGAGAGCTGCAGGAGCAGTCAGGGCTGGAAGGAAGGATGGAGCACCAGCAGGGCAGGACAAGGCTGAGATGAATTTCCCAACCCTCAGCAGATGACTGCCAACACCCTCAGGAGGTGCCATCGGGAAGAGGAGCCCCTGGCTGCTGAGGAAGGACCAGCAATAAATGGATAAAAAGGTATTTTGGGGGTGGGTGCATGGCAGAGGGGGCAGACAGTGGAGGGCTGGCATGGCTGGCCACAAGGAGTAGTGGAATGAGGTTAAATTGCCTTTATTCCAATGAAGAAAATTAACTGGGTTTTTAAAATCATCCCAGTTAAAGCTTTTGCCACACCAGATTGTCCTGGTTAGAAGCAGGGCTCCATCCTAACTTGAATAACCAAGGCTCTCTGTTTAAATACCTGTTCTAGCCCTCTGTTTTCTCTCAGAGGGTCTGAACCTTTCTAACTCTTAGGTCCTTCCATGCTGCCAGAGAGAACTGAGTGGATTTGAGGATAATACCTGGAATATTCTCCATGTCCTTCTCTCCATGGCTGTGTGGCACTGCAGAGCTCTGGTTGCTGCTTTGCATCTTATAGAAGGTTATTTTCTTTAACAGTGGCACTGGAATTAAAGTGTCAAATCCCCCTTCTGCCCCTTTTACCCTTTTGCAATGCTGGATGCAGCACCTACATGAGGAGCCCACCCAGGGAAAGGATCACCCTGCCAGGAGCTGGAATATTTTGGATGAGAAGCCCTACACAAATGCAAGATGATAGTGCTGATAGCATTAACTACCTTGTAGCTCTGTGTTTCAGGCGTTGGAGGTTGGAGACGACTGAATGATTCAGAGACTGTGTTTGCAGTAATAGCTTTGCACAAAGAGGTCACTTAGAGATAAAGTGGCAGTTAATTCAAACCAGAATTTCAGGCTCAGCTTTGCCTTTTTCCCCCCTTCTTTGAAGGAAATGAGAGGTGACACAATTGGATTAGACACACATTTTAGGCCTTTTTCAGAAACTGGGATGTTATTTGCTGAAAAGATTGTAACAGTTCCAGGCTGATAAATGCAGTACATTGTTTTTGGCATGCATATCAATTCTTAAAACAAATACTCTTTACCAGAAATTTAGTAGAAGCTCCTCTGGACTCTGGACAGTCTATTAGGTAAATATGGGCTTTGCAGCACCATAGGAAAATGTAGAGTTTTACAGAAGCTTTTCAAAGTTTGGCAACACCATCCAGCCCAACTTCCTTTATTTTAGAACAAAGCTCTTGAGATAAGAGGAGTGAGGGAGATAGAGAGGTACTTTGATTGGCAAATGTGTCAGGAACAGAGATACAAAAATGGGAATCTGTGTGAGGCTGTTCCAGAAACCCGAGAGAAGCAGAGGACCCTTTCCTTCTCCAACACCACGTTGTCAGGGATCACAGGAGGTGAGAGTGATCCAGCCTGCCAAGGAATGTGTGAAAAGCTGCCTTCTAGAAAGTACCTCTGTTCTGTGTGCACACGTTTGCCATCGACTACCAGTGTGTGGGTACAAATTCAGGTTGTATTGACACACAGGTGCCAGTCTCAATGCAGATATAGACTTGCAATTACTTTAATTTAATTGACCTTCATTTCAGAAACTGCTGGCAGCTCTTCAGAGAGCACCACTTCTCTTAGCCCTCTCCATCAGCCAGCTGGTTTCATCTTTACTCGAGTTCTGTGAGATGTTTTCCTTGCTGTGGAGCTCCAGTTAAGGAAGGATTCACCTGCCTTGGAGTCTGCTCCCAGACCCAGAACTGGCAGGACATCTTGTAACGTGCTGTGTCCAAACACTGTCTTGCCAACGCTGGAATGGAATTGTCTCGCTCAGTTTCGATAGCTCTGGATTCCTGGAGGTTCAGCTTATTGGAAAGTCAGAGCCCTTTCCATGGCCTAGGTCTTAGGGCCAAGCTCCAGGAAAAAAAAATCAGTGTGGCTCAGTGAGTTCTTCTGGACAAGGGGAAGTTCTTCCTCCCTTTTTGGCCGGCAGGGAGGAAAAGTCACATCAGGGCCCACGGTGTGGCCAGGACCAGTTGTTGCCCTCTTGCTATCTGAAACCAGCCTATCTTCACTATCCGGGTGGGAATTTTGGGTGATTTTTGAGACAGACTCACCCATGTGGCTCTCTGGGTTGTCATCCCCCACCTCAACTGGCTCAGTAGAATCTTATCCATGATATTCGCTGGAAATCTTTTAGCTGTGGTCACAGGAGAGATGTTTTCCTGCTTTGGTTCACCTGTGGGAAGCACCTCGAACCTCCTGTGTCCAAGTGCAGGGCTGTGTTACGGGATAGCTCCTGCCAGTCCTCTGAGAGGAGTTTGGGTGATTTTCAGGCCACTGGTTGGCAAGGATGAAGAAATCTCCCTGCAGATCTGCTGGGATATATTCAAGGAAGTGATAAAAAACCAAGTGAAGGAAGTTATTGAAAAGTACACATAGTTAATGACGGTCTAGATGAGCAATAAAACAAGGCAATATGGGGAAAATGTAAACAAGCCAGGGCTGAAGGGAAACAAAAGAAGTAAAAGTAACTTGAAGAGCACTGGGAAAATCACTCTGTGATTGGACAAGCAGGGAAGAGATCTCAGGGAAGATCAGGAAAGCAAGGTGCAGAGTGTCCTAAGGGTTAACTTCTCTGGAAATGCAGTTGGGCCAATAATACTAACAATTAGAGGGAAAAAGGAAAAAAAAAAAAGGTGGTGAACCACATAGCCCAAAGGTGAAATAAATATGGAAGAAATATTTTGAAGCCTGCCTTAGCCAGCCTTAGGAGATTGCAGTTCCTCTCTGCAATGCAAACACTGTGTACAGGTTTGAAAGGGCTCAGTTCCTCCAGCAGAAAAGTCTGCTCCAAGAAGGAGTTAAAAGGAGAGGTCCTCCAAGAAGGGATAAATAGCACAGCTGGCCTTTGAGGGACACAAAAATCTGAAAAGATGTACTGGAGCAAGTGGAGGTTTGAGGTAGCTGAGTAAAGAAAATAGTGGAATGAACCCTGAGGAAAAGAGTTCCTTTCATTCCAAGCAATCCAGAGGTATAATTCATTGTCCTGATGAAATCAATTGTCAACAGGCTGCACTCAAGGCACAGAACAGGGGGAAGAGACAGAGTGGCTTCAAATCAGGGGATGTTGCAGTGGCCAAGGTTTCAGAAGCCAGGGAATACATGGAAAAGTGTGGAGAGTGCAGGCACTCCCTGTGAGTCCACTGTCAGTGATTCAGCTGGGATATGCTGTGGGAGGCAGAAAAAACACAGGGAAAAACGTGGAATTGTAGAATGTGCCACCTGGGCAGAGACACCTCCCACTGTCCCAGGCTGCTCCAAGCCCCAGTGTCCAACCTGGCCTTGGACACTGCCAGGGATCCAGGGGCAGCCACAGCTTCTCTGGAAATTCCATCCCAGCCCCTCCCAGGGAACAATTCCTGCCCAATATCCCACCTAAACCTACTCTCAGTTTGAAGCTGTTTAATGCTCTGATGAAAGCTCTGCTTGAACTCTTACACCACAGAGCCGTGAGGATTTATGGGGTTAAGCAACTGCTTCATAGATTCAACAATTCCTAAATTTAGTCAAAGACAAACCGGTCTGATTTCACCATCACGCTTTTTGATTCTTTTATCAGGCATTATAAAAGCTGGATGTATTACAGAACAAAGTCACTGCAAGTCTGATGTTAAGGTCCAGCTGCAGGTGCAATTGCAGATCTGCCAGACATTCTTAGGTTGCAAAGAAACCTGGAGGAACTATTTAGCAATAATTGGCATGTGGGTGCATTAGGTGCCCCTAGAAAAAGGAAGTTATAAAACAAGCAGATTGTTATGTGAACCCTGTAAGCTTCGTCTTAGCCAGGCATTTTGTGGTGCTTGAGGTTAAAAGTGTGGCATAAAGTATTATATTTAATTTCAAATATGGATGTATCAGGACAGAGCATGAACAGTGTGTTTTGGTGGACTGAATGACATAATCATTAAAAGTGGATAATCAGGTACTTAAATGCTGAAGTTGGAACAATATTGTGTGTAAAATACAATCATTTGGAAAAAAAAAAATGCTGGAAAACAGCTCTGAGTAGAAGGATCTGGGGTCCTGGTGGACAATGAGTTGTCCATGAGCCAGCAGAGTGCAGAAGGCCTGGGGTACATTGGGATGAGCGTTCCCAGCAGGTCAAGGCTGATCCTGCCCCTCTGCCCAGCCCTGGAGGCTCCTCTGGCTGCTGTGTCCAGCCCTGGATCCTCAGCACAGCAGGGACAGGAGCTCCTGGAGCTGAGGAAGGGCCTGGAGCATCTCCGTGCCCAGGAGAGGCTGAGGGAGCTGGGGCTGCTCAGCCTGGAGAGGAGCCCCAGGGAGAGGGGACATCAGTGTCCCTGGGTGTCCCTGGCTGTCCCCATGTCTGTCCCCTGTGCAGGGAGGGCAGAGCAGCCCCAGGCTCTGCTCCAGGCCCAGCAATGGCCCCAGAGCCCCGGGCAGGGACTGAGCCCAGCAATTCCCCTGCACAGGAGGCACAACTTGTGCCCTGGGCAGTGCCCAGCCCTGAGCAGAGCCCAGAGAGGCTGGGGAGTCTCTCCCTGGGGATATTCCAGAGCCACCTGGACACAACCCTGTGCCCTGCTCCATCAACGTGTCCCCAGATGAAGCTGTAGTCTGGAGGGTTTGCAGCCTCACAGACCAGACCTACTGGAACAAACACATTTGTACTCCCAGAGACCTTTGGACAGCTCTAGTCTTTATTGGGGCCTGTAGGGAGACAGGCTTTTCCTGTCTGTACAGTGACTTTCAGACATATTTTGTGTGGATGATAAAATCGGGAGAATGTGTGGGGGTATATGAGGCCACCTGGGTGCGATTTCCTAACAGCAGACGTGGGGCTGTGTCCTGGGCTTGTTTGTGGCTTTGAGTGCTGCTCAGCATTTCAATCCTAATGCTAAATCCTAATCCTAAAGCCTGTGGTCCTTAACGCCCCTAGAGTGCATCTTCAACCATGGGTACCTGTAGTTCAGCATTTATATCCATGTTTTGAGGCTCTTTCAGGCGTCCTGCTTTTGAGAAATGGAGAATATTTAGTGCCCTTGACACTGGCTGACCCAGCCTGTGGCAATGGTTGGGAATGTGCAATCCTTCAGTTCTTAATTAACTGCTTGAGAAAAGCAAGTGTCCCAGGTTAGAGACACTCAGGGGGACAAAACAGACCCATTCTCCTCTCCTGGTATCTTGAAGATTGTATTTAACACCACTTCTCAGTAGTTGTCCCTGAAACCAACTCCTGATATAAATACCGTGGAGTTAATTGTCATTAAAGGAGACTCATGGTCAGGGCAGTATCTCCCAGTTAAATCTCTCTTTTCTTCACCTGCTGCCATTTGCAAGCCTAAACAGTCCTTGCAAACATTAACAGGGAGAGAGCTCTGATTTGTTTTTCCTGCTTTTAATTTTCTCCTTCACATGATGGATGGTGGGATTTATTGTAGCTCAGAGGAACAAACCAGTTGTTATTCGGTCTGCCCCAGGCAAGCCACCCTGGCAACAGCCAAAAATAATAGCCATGGTCCCTGAAAAGATTCTGCTCAGAATTTCTGAAGGAATTCACCTTTGGGGCAGGGAGCAAGCATGGAAAAATGCAGCCCCAAAGGTCAGCATTTTGCAATGCCCATGGCACATGAAAACAGGAGGTTGTGATGGAAACTGTGGTGCAATCCTGGTGACAACGGGTGCAGCCAGCACCCCTGTCCATCCTCCTGTCATGGAGCCATCACTTGCTGCCCCTGTCATATCATGGATTGGGTTTTACTGCCTCTCAAAGCTGAGTTCTGCAGACCAACGATGACAACTCCGCTTTCTACAAAGATTTGATCGTGAAGTTGAGCCTTTTCAGCCCTGTCTGGACAAATGTTTGCCCTTGGTGTTTGGAAGATCACTTTCCATATCTTGCTGTTGTGCCATGATCTCTGTTGGTGATAACAAACTTCAGGACAATCTTTGTACACACTCCCTGCGCTGAAAACTCTGTGCCCTTCCCTTTATTACCCTCTTTTCATGCGCTTTCTGTGGTGTTCCACGCTCTGTCAACCTCAGGAGTTGTCTGTAGGCTCACTTCTTAATCCTCTTGGATAAAGTTTGGCAAAAGTACACACTTCAGTTCCTTTCATTCAAGCCAGGAGTTATTTTTCCAGGAAGACACGTTTAAAAATGCACAAAGGTACTCATTTAATTTGCTCTGCCTTTTTACTGCTGCTTCCTGAGAGGCCATCTAGTCTGGCTACCTGAAACCGGTAGCAGTAATGCCACATTTTTTGTCCCAAATGGTCCCAGCTCAAAGAAATTCAGCAAAGGAGGTTCCAAAAAGGTATTTTCTCAGGGCTCTTATTGGTGCTCATGAAAAGAAGTTTCCAAGTAAAATACACCATTATTTCTAAAATTATTCTGAATTAAAGCTCCATTAAAATATTCCAGAAGTTTTAAAGGTAAGGGAAAAACCTAATCTACCTGCTGGACACTGCTGAGAAATGTGCTTGAGAATGAAAGATTGTGACCCCATGGCTGGAGAATGCAGAGTGGACTTTGCAGATTTAGTGATCCAAACAAACCAAAATCTGGTTAGGAGAGATTTTTTTTTTTTCCCCTTCCCACTGTTGTCCTCCAAAGTGCGCTACTGAAGATAAATGAAACTGAAGATCAAAGTTTCTTTTGGACTGAGAAATGCTCATTGTGTCACATCAACACTGGAGGGATCCAGTGGTTGAGGAGCTGGGGTTTTCCAGCAGTTCCCAGAAGGATTCCTGGTCATCAGGGCAGCTCTTAACTAGGGAAATTCACACTTGAGGAGAAACCACAGAACACCCAAGAGAGAGACCACCATGGGTCAAGGGGAGGAAAATGACAGACCAGGCAAAGCTGCCTCTGTTTCTTGTGGTCAGTGGCTCTCACTGGAAGCTGGATGCTTCCAGCCCTGCCTCTGCAGCATCCCTCGGAGCAGCTTTTCTAGCCCATAACCCTGGGTCATTGCTTGGGCCAGACATCCTGCCTGCAGCTGAGAACAGTACTGAGGATCATGCCTTGCAGAGCACAGTTTTCCATGAGTGTGGATCCAATCCTGTGGCAACAAGTCCAACCTCGTGTTACGGCCATGACACACAGAGAACAGACAAGAATGATTAGGTTGGAAGAGACCTCCAAGATCAAGTCCAACCCAGCCCCAACACCTCAACTAAACCATGGCACCGAGTGCCACATCTAATCTTTTTTTACACACATCCAGGGATGGTGACTCCACCACATCCCTGGGCAGAGGATTTCAGTACTTTATTATTCTTTGAGTGAAAAAGCTTTTTTCCCAATATCCAACCTATGGACCTGAGGGACCTGGAGAGTTGTCTGCTCTTGGAAGTGCTGCAGGAAGCAGCTACTTCCCCATGGGGATGTTCATGCATCCTGCTGGCTCGTGATGTGGCAAACGGAGCATGCACCCACCACAGAGTATCTCAAAGCAAAGATACCAGGACCAGTTCCAGGAATCTGAGGTGAATTTTTGCTGTTTTGGACATTTTGACCAGATTGGCAGGGGAGGGGAAATTAAAATCCCACTTGGATCTGAAGCCCATTGTCTTTTTCGCTCTGGTGTGGAAAGTCAGCTTGGATTTGAATCCCTGCTTGTGAATCTTCCCCGTCTTTGGGCAAGAACCAAACCCAGAAGATGCTCATTTCCACGGCCAGGGAGAAGGCAGCCAAATGTGCCTGGGAATGAGGGACTTTTCTCAGGAGGCTGTTTTTCCTCCAGAGCTGTCTGCTACCTGGAAATCCTTTTGCTATCTTGGGTGGCAACATGTCAGTATTTCTGTCATCAAGACGCAAAAATTCTGGGCAGAAACTTAAATTTGGAAGCTGTCGAAGTCCTTCCATCCCTCACAGGACATCAGTGGAACTGGGGGTCTGAAACCCTGAGCCAGCTGGATGAAGAACAAACCACCTTCCCTAATGTGAGCAGATAAGACACATCTCAGCAACTGCAGCCTTCTCACATCCAAACTCCTTGGGATGAAGTTTTGGAAAGCTGCGGTAACGGGGTTTCCACAGAGGTCACCGCTCGCTTCATTGAGAACAGAGCTGGGCTCTTCTCAGCCAGATCCTTCTGTGTGAAGCTCATCAAGCAGAATAAAATCCTGTTCCAATTATGTGCTTTCCATGTGCACAGATCTCCCCCAGGAGCAGCAGTGTCAGCCACAACCTCTCATAATGCAAAGAGCACATTGTGGAGGGCTTGTGCTCAAACCACGGCGTTAACCCGGAGCAGGCTGGGAAAATGGGCTGTGAATTCCTCAGGGTGGCCACTGCTGCATTGTCAACAAGGATGTGACAAAAGAAAAAAGATGGAAAAATGTGTGTTGAGCTTGCTAAGAGCACATGTAAGTGGGGAGAGTGTGGTGTCTGGTCTTCTGGAGTGTGAAGATTCCTGTCCCACAGGCCTGGCCAGCACAGGGAGGACGTGGAGCTGCTGGAGAGAGCCCAGAGGAGGCTCCAGGATGAGCAGAGGGATGGAGCAGCTCTGCTGGGAGGAAAGGCTGGCACAGCTGGGATTGTTCAGCCTGGACAGGAGAAGCTTTGGGCTGAGCTCAGGGTGGCCTTGCAGGGCCTGAAGGAGCCCCAGGAAACCTGGAGAGAGACAGTTCCCAAGGCACGGAGGGACCGGACACAGGGAATGGCTTCAAACTGAGAAATGACAAGTTGAGGTGGGATGTTGGGAAAAAAAAAAAATCCTTCCCTGGGAGGGTGGGCAGGCCCTGGAATAGAATTCCCAGATTTGCTGTGGCTGCCCCTGGATCCCTGGCAGTGCCCAAGGCCGGGTTGGACATTGGGGCTTGGAGTAGCTTGGGACGGTGGGAGGTGTCCCTGCCGATGGCAGGGGTGGCACTGGATGGGATTTAAGGTCCCTTCCAACCCAAACCATTCCACAACTCCATGAACTGCATTTCCTGCAGCACCTTCAGGCCCAATATTTTACCTCTATTTCATGGAAATCTCCATAACGAATTTTAACTCTGTCAAGTCTGTTTTTATCAAGAACTCCATCGGTAAGAATCAGGTGAATGGTTTGATGAATGGATGAGTACTGTAAAGCACATGGGAAAAAAGACAAAAACCAGAGGACTGTCTTCAAACAACTGAAGAAAACATAGAGTACATAAAGCACAAATATCTGTGTTTAACAAGACAAGGCTCAACTTTACACTTGTATTTAGTTGTGTAAAAGCACAAAAAGGTGTTTAGCAGTTCTCCGGCGACACCTCTGCCTGCTCAGGTCATCCTGAACTTGTTTTGTGCAAGAATCATTCCTCTGGTTTTTATAACAATGCCAGTTTCTTTATATCCTGAGTCATTTTTAACTCATAATTTTGGGATTCCCAGGAACAGAGAAAAAGATAAAAGGCTTGAAGAGTGGCTGTGGCTTTTCCCCATTCACACCACACACATCCTTCTGAGCTGGACCATGTTCCACATTAGAAACCCAAAGCACTTTTTCAGTAAAATAACTGATTTTTGGATCAAGTTGCAGGTGCAGATTTGATGAGTAGGGCTAACTTTTCTGCCAGGGATGGAGTTTTATTGTTTCTTTTCCTTACTAAACTTTATCCAGAGCCAACATAAAATCTGAAAATGCCCCTGAGCAAGCCTCTTATCACCATGGGGTTTCCTGCTCAGCTTTATTGAATGACCAAGTTTGGATCAGTATTTCAACATCTGTAGCCCACGGTTTTGAACTCACCTGTTGTTGCTGCAAGGAAAGAGTTTTACAAGCCCTGGTACTGATGTAAAGCTGAAGAAAAACCCCTGAATTTATGCATTTTTGAGCGTATGAACGGACAAATTGACTTCTCCTTCTGGTCCACCTCAGCAGCAGTGTGGGAACAGCCCCAGAGCTTGTGGGAATCCACAAGGAAGAGACACTTGTTTAAGGTGGAAAACTGTGCAAAGAAAGGTATTTACATTTTTAAATCATGCACACAAAGCTGGGAAATGCCCATGCAGCTCCAATTCTGCTCTCTGCTCTGCTGCTCTGTTTTCCAGAATGGAATAAGAATCCACACAGCCTTAGTAAAAAGATTAAAAACTCAACTGTTGTGCATCTTTCAGAACATATCCTCATATTATGATCCTCCAAAGGTCCCTCACACTGCAGTGGATTTCATGGTCACCATGTTGCCACAAATCCTGGTTTGGGGGACGTGTGGGAATAGCACATTTTTCATCATTAGGGCAGTTTGTCGAACTTTACCCAGAAGAAAGAAGGGGAAACGTTCGACTGGGATTTTTTAATAATGTAGACTCCCAGCTGAACATAATTTAATTGGATAGTGAAAGAGAATTCCTGGTATAGGTGTTTCGTCCCATGACAAAGCTCTGCAAACAGAACAGCTCATCTGAAAGCAGAAAAAGACCTTCACAAGCATTTTTATATATAAATATAAATATATTTATAGCTGTTTCCATCTCCCTCATAGTAAATATAGAGAAAGAGACACCAGTGCAACAGGTTCATGGATTCGGGGAACAGTCCCAAGTCGTGTGAAATTCTTTAGTCTCTGGCAAAGTGGAAAAAAAAAAAAATCACCTCTAAGTGTTGCCCTTTTAAATGCAAAACAGCTGCTGCCTACTGGCACTGCCTGAATGCTGCCCTTGACAGCAGAATTCCAGCTCCTGTTTCCCTCTGGTCGCATGTCATGGCATTATTAGTGTCCGTTAATGGCATTTAGACACCGTTTAGCAGGGATTTGGCTCTGGCTCTGCCGTGTTCCCTGGGAAGAATTTGGTCGGTGAAGGACTCATCCCAGTGTTTCAAGGATGGGAAAGGGGAGGAAGTTATCCAGGCACTGCGGGATGTGCCTGCAGGTGATGCTGAGTTATCCCGTCCTGGAGCAGCTCGCTGGGATTTGGAATTCCCAGGAATTACAGCATGATGATATCCAAGGGCATCGCGTGAGCCTTTCTGGTGCTGCAGCAGCTTCCCTTCCCCTGCTGCTGTTTGCATTCCCAGGGAATCCCACCAAATTCCAGCGTCGTACCAATGGCAGTGCACAGGCTTTAAACCCTTCGAGGTACCTGCCTTCATGCCGCTCAAATCATCCCTGCCTGTGCTCTCTGCAGCTGGGAAACAAAAGCTGAAAGGCACCCAGGCAAACCCAGAAAAAGCCACCAAATTAAAGGAATGTTGTGGATAAACACTTTGGAAAATCTGGGATTTCAGCTGCTGCAGCTCAGTGTGTGACAACCATAACCTGAATTTATTTCAGATGAGTTTCAAGCTCCCTTTTGCCCACAGGAAAGGGGGTAATCAATAACGTTGACTTTTTATCCTTCTTCCTCTTTTCTTAGCGTTACACAACCACTCATAACCTTATTTATTTAGGAAATAAGGCCTTTCAGGGACTTTGATCAGCCTGGCTGAAGTTTCTTCAAAGATTAACTGACTTCTTCAGAAGTAAATCAGTTTCCTCTGAAGCAGGTATTTGCTCACCACGTAACAGGGTGTTGAGAGCTGTGCAGTTATAAAGTTTGCTGGGCTCAGCTGTAGATTTCCTTAACACACACTGCTGACATCACTGTGTCTCCTCTCGGACTCTTTTCTTTTTTTTTTTTTTTTTTTTTTTTCCTCTCTTTCTCCCTCCCTCCCTCTCCTCCCTCCCTCTCTTCAGTTTCTTTATTCAGGTAATTCCAACTCAGGCTTATTTCAACTTGTTTTTTGACTGACAGCGAGGGAAGGGAGACTCTCCGAGGGGGTTTGTTTTGTGCTGGATTTTTTCTGTTTGGTTTTTTTTTTATTATTTTTTTTTTTAAATGCACACATGCTTTATTGAAAAGCCGCCCAACCTTCTATAAAAAAAGATTGTTTGACTTGTCATGACGATAACATCTAGTAAGGAATCTGAACATTGCTCTTTTTCAGGTAAGAGGTATTTGTCAAAAATCCATACATGCTTAGCAGTGCTTTGGGAGCTGTGTGGAGCTGGAAGCTAAGGAGTAGGTGCTTTTCCTATTTTTTTTTCCTGTATTTTGGTAGTTTAAGGATTTAGAAACTGTGTGTGAAAGAAAAAAATGTTTATAAAATTGTGCCTTTTTCTGGATTTTGACATAGAGGCAGTTCAGCAGTTAAGCAAAAGCTGTCACTGTTTGGTCTTTCCACTGATGTGAAGCACTGAATGTGGAGTTTGTAATGCATGGGGCTGAGATTTTTATATGTTGGGGAGGGGGACAGATGCTGAACCTGTGTTTGTCACTGTTTGCCTGCCAGGGATTTTTTCCTGTAGAAATCCAGAGTGCTGTTTAGAGTGCTGGAATCAGAACTTTCAGACAGCTCTTGCTCTTTTTTTTTTTTCTTTTTTTCCAATGCAGAAATCAGTTTTCATTGACGTGGTGGGAAAAACCTGCCTGGAACTTTATCCTGTCCCTGTTACCTTTGTGTATAAGGAAAGAGAACGTCAGTTTTCTGTGGAAGGTGTAAAGAATGCAAACATGTCTGAGTTGGAAAACTTCAGGCATTGCCTTCCAACTTTTGCCTGTGTCTTCACACGACTTGTTTACGACAGGTCTGGCTTTTTCCTCATAATCACAATCGAAGCCCGTGGTGCAAATTCCCCTCTGCTTTTCCACTGCCTCTCTTTTTCTTTTCCCATTGGGATCATTCTCCAGTGAGAGGTGCAGATAAATTCTCTTTCTCTCCGTGAGGTGCTGGTTGTGAAGAGGAACAAAGCTGCCTTTCCTTTGTGAACCAGGAATATCCACAGCACTTTTGAACTAACCTTGCTCCCTCCTACATTGTATTTAAAGGCATTTCTTTCTGATCACAGTGCCTGTGTATTTACCTACTAAGTCTGTGTTTTCTTGTGATTTCTTTTTCTTTTTTAATTGGAGGGGAAGGTGAAGATTTGCTGCTAAAAAATGTCTTCTTTATTTCCCTGGTTGTAAAATGTCACAATGCTCTCTGCACTCCCTAATAACCAGCTAACAGGAGGGAGGAAGCAAGCCTGGAGTGTAACACGGTTGCTGGTTGTACACTCCAAACTGGCATCACGTTTATAAAGCAGAGTTTGTAGACCAGACCAAAAACTTCCCCAGGAATTTCATCCCAGTAAATGAGGCATGGCCTGGAGACAAAAACAGCAGCGGATGACTTGGGCTTCAGTCTTCCAACGTACATACAATAATTCAGTCTGTTACTTTTTATAGAATTTCAAATGAAAACAAATAGTTCTTATTTTATCCTGGCTCCTCAGGCAATGAAGCAAACAAGCCATTAGCCCACAGCCCTGATTGCAGCTGCGTTTTTTATTGATTTATCCAGATTGCATTAAAGCAGTCTGGAATATTATTTCTGCCTCCTGTCCTCTTTCCCTCTCCTCAGACACACAGTCCACAGAGACAGGCTGTGTTCTTTGGGAACAGGTGGAGACCAAGGCTGGGAAGGACCAAAAAAACCCAGAAATGTTACTGTTTTACATGCTGAACCTCAGAGCATTTTGAAATAAGTTTTGATTCACTTTTCTTCAAGGAAAAACAAGGCAGGTTTTGGGGTGATGCCTTTTTGGTGTGTTTGCTTGATGGAGGGAAAAGTCTTTACCTTTAGAGGCACTTTGTATGTGTATGAAAATTACAAAAATTACTGATTATCGTATGAGACGGTAAAAATCAACTTTGTCAATTGACTAGGAAGGAATTTACTAAATGCCAAATATCTGAAAGCTGAGCTGTCCTGAACCCCTTGGGAGGGGAGAATGACTTGAGCGAGTTATTACAGGCTTGAGCATCATTTCAGCATTCGGTGTGGCTGGATGTGTTTGTTAATATGGCAAAGGGCTTGGAGTTAATATGGCAAAGGGCTTGGAGTTAATATGGTAAAGCACTTGATGTTAAAGTGGCAAAGAACTTGATGTTAATAATGGTAAAGGGTTTGGTGTTAATATGGGAAAGAACTTGATGATAATGTGGTAAAGGGCTTGGATTTAATGTGGCAAAGGTCTTGGTGTTAATATGGTAAAGAACTTGGTTTTAAAGTGGCAAAGAACTTGGTGTTAATAAGGTAAAGGGCTTGGATTTAATATGGTGAAGAACTTGATGTTCAAGTGGTAAAGAACTTGGTATTAATATGGTAAAGAACTTGATGTTAATGTGGTAAAGGGCTTGGATTTAATATAGCAAACAGCTTGGTGTTAATATGGTAAAGAACTTGATGTTAAAGTGGCAAAAAACTTGGTGTTAATAATGGTAAAGGGTTTGGTGTTAATATGGTAAAGGGCTTGGATTTGATATGGTGAAGAACTTGATGTTAAAGTGGTAAAGAACTTGGTGTTAATATGGTAAGGAACTTGATGTTAATGTGGTAAAGGGCTTGGATTTAATATAGTTAAGGGCTTGGTGTTAATATGACAAACAGCTTGGTGTTAACATGGTAAAGAACTTGGTGGTAATAGGGTAAAGAGTTTGGTGTTAATATGGTAAAGAACTTGGTGTTAAAGTGGCAAAGAACTTGGTATTAATATGGTAAAGGGCTTGCATTTAATATAGTAGTGGGCTTGGTGTTAACATGGTAAAGAACTTGGTGTTAATATGGAAAGAACTTGGTGTTAATATGGTAAAGAACTTGGTGGTAATATGGAAAAGAACTTGGTGGTAGTATGGCAAGGAATAAAGAATAGAGGAATAGAGTAATAGAGTTTGGTGTTAATATGGAAAAAAACCTTGGTGGTAATAGGGTAAATATTTTGGTGTTACTTTGGAAAAGAATTTGGGAGAAATCATGTGCATGTTCCTGGAGTCAACAGAGAAAAAAGCAGCTTCCAAGGTCTGGCTGTGCATGAAATGAAACTCCTGCTCGCTCTCTGCCTGTCTGTGCTGGGTGGTATGAAATGCTCGTGGATTCATCACAAACCAGAGAATCTCTGCCTCCTCCTAAGAGCAGGAGATTGTCCTGTATGACCAGTGTGGGCAATTGTCTTTGTGTGGCCAGCACACCCTGAGGTTCACAGCAAGGCAGAGGTCGTGGTCAGGCAGGAAGGGAACAAGATGTGACAGGATTGAAGCTTTAGGTGTTGTCACCCTTCACTGGACAAATATTGCTTGGACATGAGGAGGGATTTTTGGGATAACACCTCTGCGGTTCTTTACACCCATTGAGGAGAAAGGTGTTTGGCCAATTTCATCTTTTGCTAACCTTCTGGTGCCTCTGGCGAAAGTAAAGTGCTGGGACAAGTGTTGGTTTAAGCATTTAAACCATTTAAAATCATATTTGGCTACTTTCTGGTTGGTTTTTCTCGTGGAGCTCCTCAGCTGGATTTGTCTGTGTTCAGAGAACCACCTTCTCTTTGTCATAATTCAAAAATCGTAAAGTAAAATAAATATTGACTGGGACAGTAGTACAACCTGATCAGATTAATTTCATCTCCATTGTTTCAGCTGAGGGGTTTCACTGTTGGTTGTTCAATCTGGTTTGACATCATGAACTTTTCTTTATCTAAAATCAGCATTTTTACACTGAGAATATATGATAAAAGTGGTTATCTGTTCAATATATTACCATAATCTGTAGGGAAGGAATATATATAACAATGCACCTAATTAGATGACTTTAAATGATGTATTCTTACCATGAACTGATGAAGAGAAAAGGGTAAAATATATCACGAAGAAAATTTCCCCTTTTCGTCTCTAGAATTACACAGCTTAACAAAAACATAAAATAGATACAAATAAAATAAAATAACCAGAATAAGTAGGATATAATAGAGGTTTGCATTTTGACCAGTCAATAAATTTTTTTGGTTAAATGATTTTAATTTCATTTTTAATTCCCCAAGGAAAATGGCAACCAGACAAATGTTTTTTTGGATTTTCTGAGCTTGCCTGTGAAATTTCCCCAAAGTTTCCCCTCGTTTTCTGATCAGCAATGAGCAGGATTCACTCCAAGCTGCCCACCCTGGAAACTTCCATACCAGCTGTCCTTTCCTGAACCCCTCCAGCCTCTCACCCAAGAAAACAGATTTTCATTTTCAGAGAAGGCCAAAAGTGCATCAGCACCTGGGAGGAGGTGTTGGAGTTGTTGCAATCCTGATTCATTTCCTTGTGCAAATGGCAAAACTTTCTCACAAAAATAGGATGAAAAACTGAAAAACTTTAGAGGCAACGTTTTATTTTAGCCCCACACTGAGTTTGGTTGACTGGCACAATCAGAGGCACTTGGTGGTTGATCTCTGGATTGTTCCCAGCTTAATGTTTTTAGATTAAAATTCCTTCTCCCCTAAGAATAGGCAGAAAATTAATTGTTGTAAGGGAGTCTGTTGGGGTTCCTGGTCCTTGAAGTTCTTTCCTATTCTGCTCTGTTGTTGGAGTCCAAAAAATCCTAAAAAATTGTCCAAAGAAACTCCAAACCATCACAAAAAAAAAGAAATAAAAGGCACTGAACCTTAAAAATATCATTTTGCAACAAAAATGGATAAAATTTAACTATGTTTTTGGACACAAATGTACAAATGTAAAATGTACTTCTTTTCTTGTCAGAATAAAATGTCCAAAGCTGTGACTTGATCATGATCCAAAATAATACTTATTGGTAATAAATCTTTCTGTCCTTTTTTAAGGGCTCAGGCTGAGAACGCAAAATCTTATTTTAAGAAAATGTCTTTGGGTTTTGTTTTATTGGTGTTTTTGTTTGTTTGTTTGTGGTTTTTTGGGTGGTTTTTTTTGTTTTGTTTTTTTGGTTTTGTTTTTTTGGTGCAGAAATGCAAAACCACACATATCAGTGAGGCAAGCCCAGTGATTTATCCTCCTACTGTATCTCAGTGTGGGGTTCTGCCTTTGCAGGTGTATTTTTGGTTGATAAACAGTGAAAATGTTTGAGAGGACAGCATGCCTTTAAATGCTCCAGTGCTCCTTTAAATCTTATAACGAATGATTATATCATCAAGGAAAAGCTTTTGCCTGTGATTGCTTTACAATCGCAAGAAATACAGAGAAATACAAGAAATTTGTTAGGCACCCAAGATGTCACATAAAGACTGAAAATGTCTTAGAAATCAATAATAACTCTTCTGTTCTCACAAGAAACTTTGATTTAAGCACTTTTCTACATAAGTTGAAATATTTAGAGTGAAATCTGCAGGAAAAAAAAAAAAAAAAAAAAGCTGGAAGAACGACCAGATCCTCATTCCCCAGCCTCAAAATGAAGCAGTGGACAAGAATTTGCTGAGTTCCTAAAACTCCAGGTGCTGCTAATAGAAATTGCTCCTGATCTTCAGTTTCACTCAGCTTGAGGCAGCACATGCCACCAAATAATTCAGGTTTGGCTTTTTGCTCCATATCAACTGATCACTGGCTCCCATCTCGCTAAATAAACAGCAGGTGAACCACGGGGGAAAGGAGAGGAGGCTTTGAAATCACACCATGAAAAGGGGAAGCTGTGAAAGAAGAGCAGTGGCAGAGGTGTAGCGTTGCAAGTTGTTCATATTTTGGAGTTGTACTAGTAAAAAAATATTGGGGGGGGGGGCTGGACACGAGCCCTGGGGTGTCCAGGTGGGCAGGAGGCCCCTGGGCTGGATGAGGAATTGTGTGTCCAGCAGGAGCAGGGCAGGGATTGTCCCTCTGTGCTCCAGGGCTGTGTCCACTTGTGGCTCCTGCAGGAGAGACCTGGAGGGGCTGGAGCGTGTCCAGGGCAGGGCAGGGAGCTGGGGAAGGGGCTGGAGCCCCAGGAGGGGCTGAGGGAGCTGGGCAAGGGGCTGAGCCTGGAGAAAAGGAGGCTCAGGGGGGACCTGGTGGCTCTGCACAAGTCCCTGCCAGGAGGGGCAGGGAAAGGAGGAGAGGAAATGGCCTCAAATTGCACCAGGGGAGGCTCAGGGTGGAGATTGGGCAAGGAAATTTCCCTGGCACAGTGGTCAGGCCTTGGGATGAGCTGCCCAGGGAGGTTTGGAGTCACTGTGTGTGGGAGTGTTCAGGAGGAGTCTGGAGGTGGCTTTGGGGACAGGGTTTGGCTGATGCTGGTGCTGCTGGGTGGCACTGGGTGATCCTAGAGGGCTCTTCCAGCTTGGATGATTCTGTCATTTTGTGATCAGGGATAAGGGAGCCTTTTAAACCTCCAGGCTCAGTGAATCCATATTTTGGTGAGGGTTGTTGGGACAGTTTCCATGTTGACAGGGAAAACCAAGCTGACCTGTGACAGGGAATGTCACAGGCAAGAACCTTTAAAGCAGAGCACACATATCCTACACCTTATTTTAGATTCCTAGATGGGTTGTCCTCATATAAGAAACTTGTTCATAATCTTCAGTGCATAATCTGCTTTTTTTCCATCAACTGAACCATGTGTGTGATGGAAAGGGCACATCATGGTGTGTAATCTCACCTGGGATCCCACACAGCCCAGCATTTCCCATGGGATTTCACCTGAAAGGCTTCAGCAGCACAGCTCAGACTGACCTGTGTTTATTTAGGATATTCCAACTTTAAATGCACACCTGTACCAGGTAATTAACATGTGTAATTCTCATCCTTCCAGGAGAAGAGTGGTACCTTCACATACACTGGGACAGTCGATTTTCATGGAATAAATAAACTTGGCAGCTTTCAAAAGCTCTGGCCTTGCCATAGAGGTGCAAGGAAAAGACAATTTCAGCTGTTTAAAAGTTCAGGGTCTGGTCTCAGGTCATCCGGCACTGCAGGGAGATGGGCACATCCATCCCTCAAGGTATCCCAGGTTTCCATCCTGGAAAAACGTGTGCTATGGGGGTCAGGGCAGCAGCTGTGGAAAGGTTTGACTGTGACCTTTAAGGTTATAATGAAGTGAAAGATGTGTTTCAATTCATGAAGGAGAAATTAAAATGGTCAAAATAGCAGAAAAGAAATAAGATTTTTTTTTTATCCCAGAATTTTTTGAGTGGGACAGATGAGGAGGACTGTGAGCAGGAGGAGCATTGGGAAATGTTAATTAATAAACTGAAACTCTGGACTGGAAGAAAGGGTGGATTTTGGAGATGCTGTGGCACCAAGCTGCCTGCAGACCACAAGTCTGAGCTGTGCAGCAAGTGGAGCAAGGGAAGGGCTTTCCAGAAAGAGTTTTTCCTTTGGGAAAGGCTGGGTTTGACAGGGTGTCACCAGAACAGTGAATGGAGGAGTTTTCTGCTTTGCCACTCAGCTGCCACCTGGCTGGTGGAGTGACAGTCCCTGGACTCTCAGCAATGCCAGGATCTTAAACTCCATCCGAAATCTGCTGCAGTTTGAGGCATTCACAGCCCTGCTCAGCTGCTTCTTGCCACCACTCATCTTCAGCACTTACCTACAAAATATGAATTCTGTTCAAACAGCACTAAAATAGAATCTAAACAGCACTAAAACAACACAGAAAGGTCTACCAGCTACACATTTCCCATCAAGTGTGTGTTTTCCAATGAAAATGGAGGCTTTATTAAATATTACAGGAAAAGTGCAGAGGGTTAGAGATCAAAAAGGTTGGTTTTTCCACTGGAAGAATGATCTCTTGTGGGAGATGCAGTTGATTTCCTCATTTCCCAGTTATTCTTTGTGCCTAGACCGAATTTCCATTGATGCATCGAGCCTCGTTGCAAGGCGACAGAAAATAATTGGGTGTTTTTTGTTCTCATAAATCAGGCAGCTTGGAAAACATCAAAGTGCCTCCTGAAAGCCACGGCATCTGTAAAACTCACAGAAAAACAAGGTAGAGGAGCTGCTAAGGGTTTTTTTTGGTTGGGTTGTTTTTTTTTTTTTTTTTAAATACATTTGCGGTGTCCTGAGCGCAGTCGGAAAAAATTCTCGGCGGAGCGGGAACAATGTTCTATTCAAGCCTGATGACTCCAGTGATCAAAGCTGGACCTTCCCAACTGTAAAAGATTGCAGGAGCCTTGGAGATGACATGGGGGATCATAAAGGAGCAGCCATAAAGATAAGGGATGTGTAAATAAACCGGCAAGGCAGGCTCCTTTGAGGGTAAAGGAAACGCAGGGGCTTTGAAAAGCAGCGTGAGGTTTTTTTCCTCTCTCGTTTGGGGACATTATCACTGCTTTTATTGAGGTTCCTCAGGAACTGTGAGAAAAAGAAAAACCGAGGAGGGAATCGTGGTTGTGTTCCCAGATCCCAGCAAGCAGGACAGGCTGTGTCCCTCCAAGTGTCACTTGTCACCAAACCAACCCACGTGGTCCTCACAGTTGGCTGAGGCTTTTCAACCAGAAGCCTTAAGGGCTGAAAATGCAGGTTTAGATGAGAAAACACCCGATTTTGAAAAGTGCAAAAAAAATTGTATTTTGACTTTGTGGAGGCGAGATGTCACAATCTGTCACTCCAAGGAATGTTTTGTTCCTCACCTGATTTAAATGAGACACTCACACACTTTTCAGTGCAAACCTCAAAAAGAAAGGTCTAGTTTTGGTTTGAACAAACAGCCAGACTGACCTTTTTATATTTTGTTGGTTTGTTTTTCTTTTTCGATTTTGCCAGAAAAGTTGAAACCTTTTTTTTCTTTTTCTTTTCTTTTTTTTTTTTTTTTTTTTTTTTTTTTTTTTTTTTTTTTTTAATTTTGTTCTGCTATTTCTGGTTTGGCGAGAAAATCCAAAAAACATTGATGTGCACCAGTACTTTCATGCTATTTCCTCCCTTTGCGAAGCCACAGTCTCTGCAGCAGACTGAGGGGTCTGTGTCATGGAAATTGGCAGGGATCAAGCAATTTGGGAAAGCAAGGAGGAAAACAAAGATTCTTTTCCCTCTGATTCCTTGGGAGTTTATCTGGAGGACACAACAGAGAGGGGCTGTGTAACCTCCTTGAGTCAAGAAACTCAGGAAACTGCATCTTCTTTAAAAAAACATTATTTTTATTCCAATTTTTGCAGATATATGAGTGACAATCAGCTCCTGTACAATGTTAGCGTGTTGCTGATGGAAAAGATAAATAATTAAGCTGGCCTGTTTTAATTTCCATCACCTAAGAGTGAAGGGATACAAACCAGCCCACGTCTTTAAACCCATGGGCTAATTTCAGCTTGGCTTGGCAGGTGAACAGAGGCTTCAGGAATTATGTTCCAACAAGCTCCATGAAAACAGGGAGCTCTGTAAGTCAGGGAGGATTTATTAATGCCTTCCCTGAGAAGAGGAAATCAAGGGGGACCAGCCTGAACCAGGCATCAGAGAATCCCCATGGAGGCCAGAGAAATGGAAAAGGCTTTGGATGGAGCTTGTGTGCTTGGTCCACCACCTTTCTCCAAATTCAAATCCAGGCTGGACAGGGTTTGGAGCAACCTGGGATGGTGGAAGATGTCCCTGCCCATGGCAGAGGGTTGGAACTGGATGATCTTTAAGGTCCCTTCATACAGGGATTCCATGAATTTGTTGGTAGCCCGAAAAATACCCCGTTAAAGGGGGCTGAAGGCATTTCCACTTGAAACTCCCCAGTGTTCCTCACCACTTATCCTTGATTTTCTCTCAGCCCCCAACCTAAAATACCTGAACATTCAGGAGTGTTAAGTACTTCATATGAGCAGAATGGAGTTTTACCAACCATCAGCTGCTTTTGCTTCACATTTCTTAATTTTAAAATCTCCTTGGCACTTCACAATTCCAGCTCAGAGTCCCAAGCAAACACTGGGGCTGAGAACCTCATAAACCTTAGGAACAAACCATTCCCATGGACAGCTCTGAGGTTCTTTCCTCTATCTTCTCTGAAAGCACAGGTATAACTAAATTCTTCCTTCTCCTCTAAGTGGTTCTCCCCCTAAAATGTGCAGGAGTGGGGAAAAAAAGGGCATTTTTCCACTCATTGCAAGGAGAGTAGGGAAGCTTGGCACACGAGTGAGCTATGTACTGGAATTTGGGTGGGTCTAGGAAAAAGCACAGACTTCAGTGGAAAACATATATGGGGGTGTGTGTGTGTGTGTGTGTGTGTGTGAGCAAAAGCCTTTTTAAAACCTTAAATTAACCACATCCATGGATTGGTCAGGAACAAAAGATTTAAAAAAAAAAAAAAAAAAAGAGAGAAAGCTGCCCTGAAACAAAAATTTTTGGGCAGTGCTGAGGATAAGCAACCCTACACCAATGGGGAAGTGTCACTGATATATTTAATTCTTGCCTGACCACCTCAGGGGAGCAGGTGAAAGGCCCTGGTTTGTAAATCAGCCCAGAATTTTATTGGTTTAGAGGACCCTCATGACCACTTCTGTCCCCTCTGGCAGCTGCTGAGGGGCAGCAGGGTTGGGACAGGAGTGGGGACAGGGATGGGGACAGGGTGTGTGAGCTCCAGGGTGACCCCAGCACACCTTTTTCTGGGAGGTGTTTCAGCAAAGGGCTTTGCTCTGAGAGAACAGCCCCAGGTGGTGGTTCCTGGTCCTTGTGGATGTGTCCAAAACTGGACGTTTGAGGAAATGATTTTATTTCAAGATCTAGAGACTTTTTAAAGGGTAATAATGGCCCAAAGGGGGACATGTGTGAAAGAAGATGAGTCTACAACTGACTTTGGATAGAGCAAAATGTCCCACATCAATGTTTTAGATTTGCAACTGCTTGTGCTTTAGAGAACTGGGAATCACGGAATCACAAAATTACAGAATCACAAAATCACAGAATCTTCTGGGTTGGAAGGGTCCCACAAGGACCATCAAACCCAATTTTTAAGGGAATGACCTACCCAACCTTGGTGTTTTTAGCACCAGACTCCAACCAGCTGAGCTCACACACCATGGAATGATATTTTAAACAGTAGGAATAAACCTCTGACTTCTATGTAAGTGCACATGAATGCCCATGAAACATCCCATCCTGAATCTATTGGACACTACTGAATTTTCTTTCCAGCACTTAAAAAATTTTTAAGTTTTGTTTAGGTGAAGTAGCATCCAAACATTTGTTTGAGATGAAGCAGAGTTTGCTCTCCATTTATCAGATCTGGACCATCAAGGGAAATTGGTGCTTTATGTAATTTGAAATTTTCTTAATGCAGAGACAACGGGGCGGGAATGAACATTTTTGAAGATGTTGTGCCCGTCAAAAAGAATATTGCCCACAATTGCTGTAATTCACTGTAAAGTAATTAATTATCCAAAAAAAAAAAAAAAAGTCAGTTATATGTGCCAGTAGCATCATCTGTTCTTTGCCTAGGAGAGAAAGACATCCAATACAAAAATAATTTAGGTTTGGGTGAGGGAAGTGGGTATTTTGTCTCACAGGCTGCATTTTGTCAGCATGAGAGAAGAGTCTCTTTTTGAAAACATTTTCCACAGTGTGAACTTGTTCACACAGGCAGGGCAATTCTTCATAACCAAATAACTTCCTGAGAAAATCAGCTTGCAACAAGTTTTAAGGTGAAACCCTGACAGACCCATCCTTCTTTCTTGGAAATGTGCTTTGTAGGGTGGCAAACGTGGCTCCAAATTCACTGGTGTGTCCTGGCCATGCAGAGATGACAAAAATTCGGATTATTTAGCGCGTTACTCTGCATTTATCATTGCTCTGCCTACATGAAGCAGCACAAATCAGCTACAACAACCAGGTTAAAAGGATCCAGGGATTCTTTTATAGGAAAAAAACTTTACTCCAGTAACAGCGTCCACCTTCCTGCTGGGTCAAGTTGTGCTGTTTCCCCAGTTAGATTTGATTTTGTCCACATTAGGAACAGATGAAAAAAAATGTTACCAATATATAGACCTTTAAATAAAATGATTTTTTCTTCCCTTACCAGCTTCACGGCCTTTTGCACTCTACCATTACTTTCAGTACTATTGAGGTTTTTAGATATTTAAAAGGCGCAGGAACTTTAATATTTTTTGGGTGGAAAAACTCCTTTTCATAGCCTGACTTTTCAGTGTTGAGATTTAGTGGCTGCACAGAGCTGAAAAACCATGAGCAGGTTTATCTCTGCAGAGTGTGTGTCCACAATATTTGTGGGGTTTTCTTGGGGTATTCAAGCAGTTCTTTGTGAGCTCGTGGCATGGGCTAAAGGAGAGCTGTGATTTACTGGAAATGTGATTTATAAGGGGAGAAAGCAGAGCAAAAACACTCTTCCCCAGCAGCCTTGAGGGAGCCTCACCCCCATGGCCACACCTCCACCCAGCTCTGAGAGAGCCCTGGTGTGTGCAGTGACTAATTAAAAACAAACCCCAACTTGACTGGGACACAGTGCAAGGAACTGGCACAAGGAATTGTAATCAAAAAGAGAGCTGCTGAGCCCCAGGATGTGTTCCTGCCCTTGTAGGGTTGGGGTACAGGTAGGAGATGATGCTCTGCTGGTGCTGGAACCTGGTGTCTGATGCTGGGATTGGGGAGCCAGGGGTCTTGTCATGAAAAAAAAATATATATATATAAAAATTGTAAATTGTCTGCTCTAACTGGTCTGAAATGTCCCATTGCTGCCTGATAAATGTCTTTCCGGGCCCAGCTGAGAGTCAGGGAGAAGCAGCAGCCCTGGGAAAGGCAACCTGCAGCTGTTTTATCCCAATTTTTGAACGACCAGCAAAACGCCAGCTTTCCTCCCTGCCATGACTTGGCACGCTCCTCTTCATTTTCAACCACCTGCTGACAACTGAAATTAAAAATCCAGAGGAAGTGTCTGTTTTGGGGTTTGTTTGCTGGCTTGTTTTTAAACAAAACCAGATTTTTATTAGGCCAAGAAATGAATTTGGAGGGAAAAGGCAAACAAACAAGAAAAGAGAGCAGAGCAGTTTTCTGTTCCGCTAACCCCTCTTCGGCTCTGGAACAGATGCAGCAAATTTCAAACCAGCTGCAGACTGGCAAATCACTTTCTCTGAGTTTGACTTTATTATTATTATTATTATTATTATTATTATTATTATTATTATTACTGTTGTCCAAAGTGATGAAGTGATGGGTGAGTAGGTTAAAAACAAGGTGCTGTCCTTTATCTGCTTTGAAAGAAGGGAAAGCAAGGACACAGCCAACCTATAGTGAGCAGGGAGTGACAGTCCCAGCAAGCTTGTGATGGAATCATGGAATGGCTTGGGTTGGAAAGGACCTTAAAACCATCTCATTGCAACCCCTGCCATGGGTAGGGACACCTTCCACCGTCCCAGGCTGCTCCAAGCCCCAATGTCCAACCTGGCCTTGGACACTGCCAGGGATCCAGGGGCAGCCACAGCAAATCTGGGCACCCTGTGCCAGGGCCTCTCCACCCTGCCAGGGAACAATTCCTCATCTAACCCTATCTCATCTAACCCTACTCAATATCTCATCTAACCCTACTCTCTTTCTTTTTTTTAAAATTCTTTCACATTTTTCCTCAGTCAGGCAGATTCCCCTTTACTCTCGGTACAAATCAGCCAAGAATTTTCACCTCTGTCTTGGCGGCTGCTGTCGCATCCCTGAGGATTTGTTTCAGCCCCCAAAAGATGAAAGAAGATGGGAAGCGAAATAAAGGTTCCAACAGGGACACCTCCCACTGTCCCAGGCTGCTCCAAGCCCCAGTGTCCAACCTGGCCTTGGGCACACACAGGGATCCAGGGGCAGCCACAGCTTCTCTGGGAATTCCATCCCAGCCTGTTCCCACACTCCCAGGGAACAATTCCTGCCCAAGATCCCATCTATCCCTGCTCTCCTCCAGTTTAAGGCCATTCCTCATTGTTCTGTCACTCCCTGTCCTTGTGAAAAGTCCCTCTCCAGTCTCCTTTAGGATCTGGAAGGCTCCTATAGGGTTTCCCTTACAGAAATCCAGTCCAATCCCTTTCTTCTCCTGCTCACCTGGGAGGGGATTCCCTTCCCCTTGAACTTTTTACAGCATCACCTCAGCAGTAAATGGCTTCAGACTAATTCATGACTAATTATTTTCTATCTCCTTGCCTAATGAAGCTGCCACCCTGTGACCTGAACACTGAGAGGGAACACAGACACCCCTCATTTGGGAACAAAACCATGAAACTCTTGGCACATGAGCTCGTGCAGGTGGATTTCAGCCAGGTGATTTATACCAGGCAGTATCCAGCGAGGTAGAAATCAAGGGAAAACATGCCTTTGGGGCAAACAACTCACCCACCTCAAGCCCCAGCCCTGGAATCAAACAAAAAAAGGCAACATCAGCCTCTCTGGGTGGCTTTCCCCGGGAGTTGTGCTCTGGAGAGGTGACCTGTCCCCACTCAGGGATGGGGAAGGCAGCAGGAGCTGTGTGAAAACACTCTCCCAGCAGCCAGAGCAGCTGGCTGGCCAAGGGCCCGTTCCCCAAAAAAGGGAATTAAGTACTTAGGAAGGACTTAGGTAGGCCTGGGTTGACTAAGTGAAAAGCTATTTTGCAGAAAATCCCTGCCCAGCTCCTGTTTCGTGCTGGAATGTGTCCAGGTGTCTTCATCCCTGACCCTCAGCCTGCTGGGTGCCCAGGAGCTCTGCGTTCAGGCATGCCACAAAAACACCACATGGATTAATTGATCTTGTGTCTGAGCAGGAAGAGCCAAAAAAAATGAGGCATTCCTTGGCTTGTGTTCAGTCTTCTCCCAACATATCCCCTCGCTCTCCTTCTCCACCTCCCTCCTGCATTGCAAGGCTCCTCAAACCCTCAAACTTCCCAAAATCTGATCCTTGGAGGTGAAGGTGGGACTTCTCCTTGAGTCTGAGGCTCTGTTCCCACATTTCTGACTGATAAGGAACTGGGAAGATGGAGAGGGGACTAAATGCACTAAATGAAGCTTTGGAAAGCTTGGAACCACTGAGAACAGAGTTGTTGCTGCCTGTGGCAGGGGGGTTGGAATGACATGACCTTCGAGGTCCCTTCCAACCCAAACCCTTCTGTGATTCCCTGGTTCTCTGATGGGATGGAGAGGTCAGGGATGGGTGGTGTGAACCCACAGGGAGATTTCTGCTGGACATAAAGCATTGTGCAGTCAGCTGCACACTTCTCTGGGGGTGGGGTAAGGACTCTTGGTTTGGATGCTTTGATGGAGAGGAGAGGAGAGGAGAGGAGAGGAGAGGAGAGGAGAGGAGAGGAGAGGAGAGGAGAGGAGAGGAGAGGAGAGGAGAGGAGAGGAGAGGAGAGGAGAGGAGAGGAGAGGAGAGGAGAGGAGAGGAGAGGAGAGGAGAGGAGAGGAGAGGAGAGGAGAGGAGAGGAACAGGATACAAAACAAAATGAGGGAAAGCAAGACAATGAGTGACACCCCTGTGGTAAATAGAAATATCTCCCGGGTGGAAGAATGACAGGATTTAGCTGCTGGAAGTCCCCAGGGTCATCCTGGAAGGGGATGAAATTCTGGCAGGGACTTGCAGAACAGGACAGCAGTTGGCATTAAGCTCTCTGAATGTTTAGTCCTGGCTTTATATTGGCTGCTAAGCTTGACTGGGATAAGACATCACCCCTGTTCTGTCTCAGCTTGGTTCCCTCTTTGTGCTGAGATATTTGATGTTCCCACAGCAGCTGAGATGTAACTGGAAGTGGAAGTGCAGGCTATGAGCTCGATGAGCGAAATGCAACAATAAATGTCCCTTTCAGCCTTGCAGAGCAGCTCTGGCACCCAACTTCCCAGAAACGGAGAGGGCAAGATCCCAGGAGTCTGTTCAGACTTGTCTGTGTAGAAAGAGCCAGGGGACGGTTTGCACAGCAAGAATGAGGAAAGGGTTTGTGGGTGGGAAGAGCATCACAGCACGGGCAGGTTCTGAGTGCTTAACTGCTCTCCCAGTGTTTGAAAATACTTTGGAGCAACAGTGTGCCAGCCAGGGAAGCATTCTAAAAGCGTTTTGTACTGCCCTGCTGAAGAAAAGCCATTCATAAAAAAAAAATAAAAAAGGCAGGACAGGTTTCTGGGGAACCTTTCTCTTTTTTTTTTTTTTTTTTTTTCCCCAGCTGTGCATAAACCATATTGCTGAGCACAAAAAGGACAGTTTCCTGATTATTAATATGTTAACATATTAATATTATGACATTAATATATTATATTAATTTCTTCCTGAAGGAACACTTTGGTGCACTTGAAGGATGTGCATGGCCAAGCCCCCTGCTCGTCCCCAAGAGCCCAGGGCGGAGGCTGGAGGGCAGGATTTTGGAATTGTGGATGCTCCCCTGCAGTGTGTTAGCTGCTCACACCCTTGCAGGATGTTTTTTTTCTCCCCTTGGAGGCCTGATCCAGAGACTTGGGAATCACTGGGAGCTTCTCCATGAATCTCAATAAGCTTTGAGTCATCTTTTGCCTCCATCCTGCCTTCTTGCTTGTTCTCCTATTTTTTCACATCAGTGTTTTTCCAAAGGCTCCTCAGTGTAAATCTATAATTACTGCAAAGCCTTGCACCCTGTCCTGGGGAAAAACAACATTCCTGGACAAATCTCCCTCAGAAACAACACACAGACTTCTACAGCTTTAATTCATCTTCCATGCCCAGCAGGCAGCAGCCTAGGAGACACTGGATTTGGGTTTTTGCATCCTTACCATTTCTCTGTGAATGGTTGTTGCCCTGGCCCTGCTCTGAGTGATGTAAAACCCGTCTCTGCACCCCTCAGCCCTCCCAGTGCTGGCCCAGAATGTGCTCCTGCTTTCACCTGCTCCTGGAACCCAGATCGGAGAGAGTGACCACCCCCAGGGCTCCCCTGTGCTGATGGGTGGCTCCAAGGTGGAGCTGAAGGCACAACTTTGGGAGCTGATTTTGACTTGAGGGTGTATTTACAGTTCTCTTGCCTCAGTCTTTTTGTGATAAAAGCCCAAAATGTGTGAGTTTAGCTTTTCAAGCCTGTGTGTCACCACTGTCTAGTGGATCCTAGCACTGAAGGGCCCTTTTTGGAGCCCAGGGCGGCATGTCCAGCTGTGAGCTGTGGCAAAGCACCCTTTGTCAGCCTCTCCTTCCTTCCCTCCCTCCTCTCCTGCTCCTCTTGAATTCCATAACTCAGGCACTGAGGAGGATTTTGCTGACTGACAGCTGCACAGCCCAACCTGGTGCACAGCCCAGAGGGAGCAGGATGTTCATGCTACGCAGAGCACTGAGAATTCAGGAGGCACTTTTGTAACCTACTGAACCACATCAGACCCAGGAAAGATCTGAAGATTATGCAGCCCTCCTCAATGTTTTCTTTCCTCACCCTGGACTTTTCATTTTTTTTTTTTTTCAGTGCCAAGCCTGCTAATGGTTTTTTTTTATTATTATTATTATTTTTTTTTTAATTTGCTGGTTGAAAAAACAGCTCAAGTTCTGCCCCCATATCAGAGTGGCAGCGAAGCATGCGTGAGGATTTGCTCCAGTGGCAAAGCCATATCTGACTGGGGAGAAAAAAAAACAAAACAAAACAAAACCAAAAAAAAAAAAAAGAAAAGAAGGGAAAACAGCTGAGGCCCTTAGAACAACTCATGCTCCTGTGTGCTTTTAATCACTCGTGCCTGCCAAGAGAGATCTTGCACAAGCAAAGCTGGCTCCATGCAGGAGGAACATTTTTGCGTGTGTGCGAGCTGGCTCCCTGGTAATGTGCTCCCTGGAAGCAGTGGCAATGTGCTGCTCAGAGCCCTGGCTGCTGGAATTACCTTAATAATGGCAAGGTATTCGTGCTTGGTGGGTTGGTGTGTGTGTTTTATTGGCTTTGTCTGCGCTCAACTTCCATATGCTCTGAGGGGGAGTCTCCCTTTGGGCTGCTCCAGAAGGGCTGGTGAGGAAAGGAGGTAATGCAGAGGGCATTGGAATGCTGGACAAGCCTGAGACAATTCCATTTTCTTCCCTCTTGAAGTACGTTTCCTTAACTCGACTTTCAGCTCAGTTTTATTTGCAGCTCCACTTTGATTGACGGCAATAAAAAGTTATTTATCGGCGTAAAATCAGTGAGGGAACAGACTGAAGGAGTTCTTTTAATTTAAAAATGTGTATTGCTCTTATTATTCAAGCTTGTTTGCTCTTATTAACTTACTGTGGTAGATGTGCTTTGTGATTCAGAGTGAGCATCAACCAAACAAACCAAAGTATTTTGGCTGAGGTGCTGGGGTTGATTGTCAGGGCAAAGAGTGTGAGGTGCCTCTCTAAGATGGGAAATAGCGACGCAGGTGCTATAATTTGGTTTTTTACACATACAGACACCTATAAATGATTTATTTTGGGATATTATCGGGGTCACCTCACTCAGGAAGCGGTGGGGAAGTGGGAGCAGGAGAGAATCTTCATCTGAATCCTTTTTTTTATTCTTTTTACTAGTGATGGTTTCATCAGAGTTTCTTCCCACAAGTGATTGCTGCCAGTGATAAGGGAGGGGAGCAGAGACAGCCTGACAGATCCTCTCTTCCCATGTCAGCGTGGCAGGGAAGGGAAGTATTTCTGCAGGGAAAGGAAACCAAGAGGATTTTCCCTGGGGAGGAAAAGAGTACTAGAGGAATTCAGGATCACGCAGGAAAGACTGATGTGAGAGAAAAAAAAAAAAAAAAAAAATACCCTGCCACCGAAAAAAGCACCAGAAATTGGCTGGGCTCCATTTCAGGAAGTGGCTGTAAAGCTGAATAACTTTGTCACAAATCAAGGGAGGACACAAAAGATGATGAGGGAGCTCTGAAAAAGCCTCTTTCACCTGTGGCAGACTCCAAAATCCCCCACTCTGCCACATGTGGGGATCAACATCACACATGGGGAGATGGACAGTGAGAAACAACCCTGGCTGTGAGCTGGAGCAGTCTGGAGCGTGCCAGACTCGTCCAGCGCTGAAACAAATCTTCACTTCTCAGCTTAAAACCTGAAATGGCAAATTTTACAGCTGTCCCTCTCTCTGTTGGTGCAACCCAGGGAAGAGACTGTGCCTTGGAACTTCCTTCCTCCTTCCTTTGAGGGGGAATTCTTCTGCCATGGCATTTTGGTGTCATACCTGTGGTGCTGTCCTTCAGCAGGTCTGGAGATGTGGGAGGCTGCAGGTTCAGGATTCTTTTCATTTGGGGCTCTTGGACAGGGAACAACCAGGGCAGAGCAGAGAGAGGGCAAGGGCTCTTACCAGGCCCTTGGGAAGGATGAATCTTTTCCTTCCCTGGGAGGAAGAATTAATAGAAATAGAATTCCCAGATTTGCTGTGGCTGCCCCTGGATCCCTGGCAGTGCCCAAGGCCAGGTTGGACACTGGGGCTTGGAGCAGCCTGGGACAGTGGAAGGTGTCCCTGCCTATGGCAGGGGTGGCACTGGATGGTTTTAAGTTCCATTCCAACCCAACCCGTTCCATGATTCTATAACTGTTGTTATTCCCACTGCATCCCACGCACATAGGCCAACCTCTGGTGCAGGATCCGGGATCTCCTGGGCATGGCAGAGCCATGGGGAGTGTGGAGAGCTGAGTGTCCTTGGGCCATCCCTGACCTTGCACAGTTGATCCTGACCTTCAGATACCCCTGTCCCTGCCCCTGCAGCCCAAACCCACCAGCTGCAGCTCCAAGGAGGAAAGGTGGAGCCTTGGCTGTCCCCATCCCTGTGACCTCCAGGGGAGGAGGAGCTGTCAGCCCTGGGAATGGCTCCCAGGAGCAGGGGTCCAGGTAGGCTGAGCAAGAGGGTGGGATGGGGACGTGCCACCAACACTGGAGCAGAGATCCCAGCTGTCACCTGGCACAGCATTTTGTGCCAGGGAGACTGAGGTGTGCAAGTAAAGGCTGAGGGGAGGTGTGCTTGAGAAAGAGAGGTGTGCTGAGTTCAGAACAGACTTTTGGGCATGTTTTAAATCCATGTCCCTTCCAGGGAGAGGCTCGGTGTGGGGAATGGAGCCTCTTCCTTAAGGAACATGCACTTACCTGAAAGGTTTCCCATTAGAGGCTGCACATTTTTACCTCCCCCTGTCAGTGGTGCTGGGGTTTGGGTTGTCCTGAGGGGCAGTTGTATGTCCAGTCCTTCCCAGCCCTACCCCTCCCAGCCCCCACATTTCCTCCCGTTGTTCTTTTCCAGATCACTTGAAGGTTTTTTCCTGTTTATTATCCGGACGTGCTGCGCTCTGTGTGTTGATTTGACTGTCACATAAGGAATCTCCTACTGGGATCATGGGTGCACTCCTTTGCTTTCATAAATATGTATCTGTGGCCATGGTTCATAGCTGTGGAAGAGAAATGTTGGTGATTAAACCAAGACTGGAATATTGTTAATGGGGCTAAGTTTAATTACCCTTTCCCAGAAAACCTGCAAGAGTGTGTTGAGTACAGTCACAAACAAAAATTCTCCTTAATTGACATAACAGGAAAGGTACTTCAGAGAGCAATTATGCTGATGTCCTGGGCTGGCACATGTGTGTCCCCCAAATATATCTTGTACTTCCTGCAAAATTCTTTTAAGTAGCTGTAAGGAAGACATTTTTTTTTTTCTTTTTCTTTTTTTTTTTTTTTTTTTTTTTTTTCCAGCAGTTGGTGAAAACTAATCACTGACTTGGAGGCTCTTTTTGAGGAAAACAATGGGACAAAACAATGCCTTTTTTGTGAGACCTGCCAAAGCACAAAGGATGCATGGGATGTTTTTTTTCTTTGTTGCTTTTGTCAGCAGGAAGTTTTGTTGTTGGGAACGACTATAACATGCACTGTCCTTGCTCTACGTAATCTCTGTCTGGTCCTGAGAGCTGGATCCCGTTCCCTGCCTTTTCCAGCTGGCACGGGCAGGGCTCTGCCTCACCCCGGGGGCTCTGCCCAGCCCTGGATGCCCGAATTCTCCCTCTCCATCCGGATTGATGCCCAGTAAATAAATCCAGGAGTCGGGTCCTCCAATCATTGCTGGGGTTGCACAGGTCAGGGCCCACGTTTAAAATGCTGACTTTGTGAATTGCTTCCTTTTTTAATTTTTTTTTTCTCTTTTTTTTACCTCAGGCAGCTTAAAATGTGGGAGTGCTGTCCAGTGCAGGCAGCTTCAGAGTGTTGCACCCAGGTGTAAAATATTCCAGACCTCGCCTTTGATGTGCTCAGGTCTGCTTTGTTTCCCTCTAGGTTAGCTGTAGGTCCGTCACAAAAGAGCCAGATCCGACTGAGTAAATCACTTGTGGAAGTTAATTGTTCCCAGTGAAAGCTGGTCTGGCTCATTCTGCCTCTGTCGCAGGAAGGGACAGAGGTGGTGAGCTGGATCTGCGTCCTGAACCCAGCGACTCTAATTCTGATCAGATGTCTCTCTTCAGGGCATTAAAGAAAACCTGCTCACTAATCAAAAAGAGCCTCTTCTCTAGAGAAACGTAAGGAAAAAAAAATATATTTAATGCCTTTTACAGAAATAAAGTACTGATATAAAATTTCAGCTCTGACAAATTTCTTTTGCAGGCTATCATAAAAGAAACCTACTTCTCTGTGCTTGGCAGGCACCAGATTCAAACAATGATTTTTTTTTTTCCCCCTGGAAAAAAAAAAATCAAATTATTTGTAATGTCAGATACTGTACGGTGGTAACTTTATATTCCAGCTGTTTTATATTCACTACTGCTGTGTTTAGATTATGTTTGTGCTTCTCTCCATCAACATTTTCACGTTCTCCTCGAAGTTGGCTCTGGCTTTGTTGAGTAACAGCTTTCTTTTTCTTCTCTCCTCAGGTCTGAGGCAGTGAGGATGGAGCCCACCAAGATCAACATGTCCCGTGTGCCCCTGGTCAGTGCACACAAACCCCGCGTGATGTCCAAGAGCGGCCACAGCAACGTCAGGATAGACAAGGTGGATGGCATCTACCTGCTCTACCTGCAGGACCTGTGGACCACGGTCATCGACATGAAGTGGAGGTACAAACTCACCCTGTTTGCTGCCACTTTCGTCATGACCTGGTTCCTCTTCGGGGTGATCTACTACGCCATCGCTTTCCTGCACGGCGACCTGGAGATGAACAAGTTCTCCCCGAAGCGGGAGCCGTGCGTCAAGAACGTGGATTCCCTGACTGGGGCCTTCCTCTTCTCCCTGGAGTCCCAGACAACCATTGGCTATGGGTTTCGTTTCATCACCGAGGAGTGTCCCCACGCCATCTTCTTGCTGGTGGCCCAGCTGGTCATCACCACCCTGATCGAGATCTTCATCACGGGCACCTTCCTGGCCAAGATCGCCAGGCCGAAGAAAAGGGCAGAGACGATCAAATTCAGCCACTGTGCTGTCATCACCAAGCACAACGGGGAGCTCTGCCTGGTGATCAGGGTGGCAAACATGAGGAAGAGCCTCCTGATACAGTGCCAGCTCTCCGGGAAGCTTCTCCAGACCTACGAAACCAAAGAAGGAGAGAGGATTCTGCTGAACCAGGCCAGCGTCAAGTTCAACGTTGACTCCTCCTCGGAGAGCCCGTTTCTCATTTTGCCTTTAACCTTCTACCACATTTTGGATGAGAGCAGCCCTCTGAGAGACCTCACACCTCAGAACCTCAAGGAGAAGGACTTTGAGCTGGTGGTGCTCCTGAATGCCACGGTGGAGTCCACCAGTGCTGTCTGCCAGAGCAGGACTTCCTACATCCCCGAGGAGATCCACTGGGGCTACGAGTTCGTGCCTGTGGTTTCCCTCTCCCCAAACGGAAAGTACGTGGCGGATTTCAGCCAGTTTGAGAAGATCAGGAGAAGCACAGATTCCACTTTTTACAGTATGGACTCTGAAAAGCAAAAGCTGGAGGAGAAATACAGGCAGGAGGACCAAAGAGAGAGGGAACTGAGAACAATGTTGTTACAGCAGAGTAACGTTTGATTGGATGGACAGACTGTTCTGAATAATCCTTTTTTCTGCAAACTGAAAAAAACTCATACCCTCTGTGCTGTATGTCTGCTGTGAAACCAGAAGTGAAGCCCTTTTCAGGATTATTTCATTTTCAGCCCTATTTCAGCAAATAGCCTTGGTGTACAGTGAATCTACCCCTTTGGCTGAGTTGTTAATCAAATATTTTGTAATTAGGCAGGATTTCTTTGTTCCTGACCATGACTTAACAAAATTGGGTTCGTGTTAAACCTCTGCCTTGTGCCACCCCTGAAAGCAGACACGCCACTTTCCGTTTGGAAAGTGAAACTGGATGCACTGTGCTGATTCCCTCAAATATTTATTTGACGTGGTTTTACTGTGAACATGCAGGGACAGCACGCAGCACTGCCAGAGGAAAAGGTGCTCCTTTGAAATGTGTACCTTTAAAAATGTATATTCTCATTCCAGGGATCACCTGTGTGGGGATTCCTGGCGCTGAAAGTAAGTTGATTGAAGAGGCAGATGGTTGGATGTGGGAAGAGCTTCAGGGAGGGGTTAAACTCCTTCTTAAATCTGGAAGGAGGGTGACAGAGCAGTGCTGGGTGGTGGGAAGAGAACTCGCTCTCTGTCTCTGCTGCTCAGAGCTTTGATTTGTGATTGTTTTAGGATCACTCACTGTGTTTTTTTTTAACCTTGCTAATGCCTGATTAGTGTCTGATAGCAAAAAGGGGAGGTGAGGGCAGGACACACACAGGATCACAACAAGTAATCAACTAAGGTTGCAGCTGGCTTTGAGACACCTGTTTTTTATCCAATGTAAATAGTTTGTAACAGCAGCATAACAATACAGTTCTACAGATCGCTTGCTTTGCTCCGGACCGTATTTAATTTTGGTTAAAAGAAAGCTGTGTAATGTCTGTAGACAATATTTACTTTTTTTCTGGCAGCCCTGAAGGACAAGCATTCCTCTCATCCAAATCAATTTTGGGCTACTAAAACCATTCCATTAATAAATGAATTTAATTTGAGCAGCTCCTGATCTCTTTGTGGCACGGGGAGAGGGTGAAGGACCCTGGAGATGTTGAAAGAAGCTGAGTGCTTGAAGGAGGCATTTGGCTCTGGCACAGGAATTCTGTGGGAATTCCGCAGCTCACTGCAGTGGCCAGAGGACAGGTAGCAAACCAAGTGGCAGTGGTGTCCACGCAGCATCTCTGTTACAGAGGCTTTTTAAATGGGAATTTGACATTATTTCTGGCTCACATCACTTTGGCAGCTCTCTGAGTTCTAGAGATTCTGCTCCTCTAAAGCTTTGGCAAGGAAAAGCTGTTTTAAATGGGTTAAATGGCCTGAGAGCCACCAAAGCTGGCAACGATGAGAGGGTGGGGGATTGGCACCAGATGATCTTTAAGGTCCTTTTCAACCCCAAACCTTCTGAGGTGCTGTGACTTTTGGCATCATTGCACTTATTTATTTTTACCAGTTACTGTGCTGAGCATCCCAGCACCATGTGGCCTGGTGGGATGCAGTGCTGCAGTCTGCCATACTACATTCTAGAAAGCAAATGAATCCAGTTTGCAGCCTAGAGAGGCACACAGCACGCCGAGCACAGAGGTGGCACCAGGGATGGATGTCAGGGAGAAAGGAGCACACACTGCAGGGGCCTGTGGGGTGTCTCTGAGTGGGGCAGGGTGGTGAGGAGGGGCGTGAGAGGCTCACAACTACTCATTTTTGTGAAGTTTTGGCTCTCCTGTGGGGGAAAATACATGGTAGAATCATAGAATATAGGATATATATAGAATATAGAATATCGAATATAGAATATAGAATATCGAATATAGGTAGAATATATGGTGGAATCATAGAATCATGGAATGGTTTGGATTGGAAGTGATCATCTTCCACTGGCCCAGGCTGCTCCAAACCCCATCCAAGCTGGCCTTGGACTCTTCCAGGGATCCAGGGGCAGCCACAGCTTCTCTGGGCAGCCTGGGCAACATCCAGGTACTTGTTTGTAAAGAAAAACTTAATCCACAGAGCTTCTCTACCCACTACAGAGTGAACAAGCTCTCTCAAATCACTGTAGGTGGGTCTGCGTGGCATTTATGGAAGGAATTTCCAGGTTGTTTTATGCTGTGTGGTAGCACAGGTCTGCAGCCCCAAATAGAGGATGTTAGTGTTTGAGACACGGGTTGTTAATTTCAAATTTTCCATCCCTTTTCCTGATTTCTTGTTCCATCACACTCATACATTGTGTGTGCTCCAAGAATTTTTGTGGTCACTTCATCCATCTGGGGTTTGTGTCCTGTGACTCAAAGATGCTTTGGGATGCTGAGGTGAAAGTGCACAGGTGTCTTAACCCTTCATCTGCCAAGCCCTAACATCCTAACATCCATCTGATGATGACCTGATCCCTTCGTACACCAATCCCAAAGTCCAGCCACTGTGTCCTTAGACCATTCCAGTTATCAGATTATCCTGGAAGAAAAACCATCTTAAATCTTCTTAAAGCAGAACCTTTGAAAAGAACAGGGGAAAAAAATCACAGAAATATTTATGTCTGACCTTTTGGTCCTACAGGAAGAAGAGAAGAGAGAAGAAGGGAAGGGGAAGGGGAAGGGGAAGGGGAAGGGGAAGGGGAAGGGGAAGGGGAAGGGGAAGGGGAAGGGGAAGGGGAAGGGGAAGGGGAAGGGGAAGGGGAAGGGGAAGGGGAAGGGGAAGGGGAAGGGGAAGGGGAAGGGGAAGGGGAAGGGGAAGGGGAAGGGGAAGGGGAAGGGGAAGGGGAAGGGGAAGGGGAAGGAGAGGAGAGGAGAGGAGAGGAGAGGAGAGGAGAGGAGAGGAGAGGAGAGGAGAGGAGAGGAGAGGAGAGGAGAGGAGAGGAGAGGAGAGGAGAGGAGAGGAGAGGAGAGGAGAGGAGAGGAGAGGAGAGGAGAGGAGAGGAGAAGAGAGGAGAGGAGAGGAGAGGAGAGGAGAGGAGAGGAGAGGAGAGGAGAGGAGAGGAGAGGAGAGGAGAGGAGAGGAGAGCTGTTCTTTACAAAAAGAAAGAATAAAGTTGTTTCTCTCCAGCTCCCTGACAGGATTGGGCAGTGAGGTGGGCTCGGGCTCTGCTGCCGTGTCCCAAGGGAAGGAATGAGAGGAAAAGGCCTTGAAGTGCTCCAGGGGAGGTTCAGATTGGATCCTGAAAGAAATCAGAGAAATACTGGTCAGGCCTTGGGATGAGCTGCCCAGGGAGGTTTGGAGTCACTGTGTGTGGGAGTGTTCAGGAGGAGTCTGGAGGTGGCCCTTGGGGACAGGGGTTGGGCTGATGCTGGTGCTGCTGGGTGATGCTGGGACTGGATGATTTTAAGGTCTCTTCTAATGTTGATAATTCTGTGAAAACACTGGAAATCTTTTATGAAATCAAGACAAATCTTCATTAGCTGGTAAGAGACTGCACAGTGGTGTTATATACATGCATTAAAATAATATTTATTGACTTCAGCTGGAGAAAGCAGCCTTGCTCTGGAATGAGCTGATGTTTCCCCTCCTGCTGTTGGGCAGGTGTAACTCCTTCCACTCCCCTTTTCAAGCCCAGCAGGGCAGCAGTGGAGCAGGATGATCAGCAGCAGTGGGAAAATGTCAGGACACGTGGATCTGATAGGAACCAGCAGCAAACCACCAGCTCTCACTGCTTGTGGCAACCTCATCTCTGGGGATTTATCTGGCCTGAGAAGGAACAGGGTGAAGAGCTAGAAAGTGGTGAGCATCCCAAAGCTGCCTCACTCACGAGCAAGAACTGTCAAATCTGAATTCAAACTTTCAGGGTCTAAAGAAAGCAGAGGAATCCCATTGCCCTGCGTGAACAAGAGCATGAATGTGTCTAAAAACATAAATCCTCCTGTCCAGAAGCTATTTAATAGTCAGACTTTTTAAAAACCCAGCCATTTACTTTTTAAAAATTTACTGAGGAATATGACATCCTCATGTTTCTTTTATTTATGGGCTATCAAGTGAGCAGAACGTTTTTTAGAGTAGCTTTATTGTTTGGACTTTACAGCCCACGAATGAGTGAGAGCTTATTTCACCTCATGGACTGTCTCTGAACTATTTGCTTTGGCTTTGGCTTCAATAATTCATTATTCTCTTTTTATTTTCTTTTTATTTTTTTTAATGTATTTATTTTTTCTCTGTAGGTAGGTGATTGAATAAGCATAGTTTCACGTCTGTTGCTTCCTTGCAGAGGATGAGTGTGGCCAGAGTCAAATCCACCATCCCTCACTGATGTTTCACTTCATCTCCCAAAGGGATGGCATGGTCTGTGGGAAGGGGAACAGGGTGGTCTCCAGTAAAACATGGTTCTCTAATTTTCTGGCTAGAATTAGGAGGGGAAATAGGTGTAAAATGTACTGGGGGAGGGAATGGGAAAACAGAAAAAAAAAAATTCTCCAAAACACACTTACACACATCCATACAACTGAACATTTGCTACTTCCATAGGATGTCAGATTAAAAAAAAAAAACCAAAACAAAGAAACAAACAAACAAACAAACAAACTTACTAACTAACTTACAACAAAACAAACAAATAAAACAAACAAAACCCCCAAAACAAAACAAAAATAAAGGAAGAAAAAAAGAAAAACGAAACAAAACAAAACACCACCACCAACAAAAAACCTGCCATAAAACCCCCCCAAAACCCCCTCAAAAAACCACCCAAAAAACCAAAAAACCCACAAAAATCAACTCCCAGATTTGCTGAGATGACTCAAAGCTCTGGGAAAAGTGAATGCAAGTCCTGCAATTGAGCAAATATTCCTGGTGCCTTGTGAGAGTGTTTGCTCAGTGTCAGCCTGATGACAGCCTGAGCTCATGAGGGAACAGGTAAGACTCTGTGTTGACTCTGACAAATCCATGATGGAGAGAAGTTTTAAAAAAAAAGCTCAGTGTGTGCCCCAGCTCCTGCTTATCCATGGTTATTGTCCCGCTGGGCTGTGTCCTGCTCACCCTCCTGTTGCTGGGATTATGTGTATAAAAGGAATCTTCCCCAGCCTCCAGCAGAAACTCTCTGCAAATATGAGATTACCAGAGCAGAGCCCTTTCAGTGCCAAAGGTACTGCCTGAACATCCTGTACCTCTGTGGGCTGAAAGGAGCATTTCCAGGATGTCACATATCCCCATTCAGGGCTGCTTTGTCCTCCGTGGCACAGAGGTAAGGGAATTCCACCAGCAGCACAACTTGCAGGGGCTTTTTGCAAGGGGCTTTTCTCCTCCCAACACTTTTACTTTTTTTAGACACATTCATGCTCTTGGACACGCAGGGAAATGGGATTCCACTGCCTTCTTTAGACCCTGAAATTTTAAATTCCTCAGTGCTGGCTGTGCCCCTCACCAGATCACAGAACTGATGATTGCCTTCCTTCTTTACCATTCCCTGAAAACATTTATCCACACAAATCATGACATGATGGCTGACACTAATTAACACTCAGAGGGGGAAAGTGTTTAAGGAAATAAGAGCACAAAAGACATCTCACCATCAGTTATTCCCTGTGGATAAAACCCATCCCTGCTCTACCTGTCTGCTCCGCCCAAGATCAGCATCCTCAGCACCAGCAGCACAATGGAGCAATTTCTGGCACTCCCAAAGCTCCAGCTGAAATTCAAGGCTTTGAGGGAACCAAAACCAGCTCAAGGAGGGTTTTTTTGCTGCTGAGATCCTGCACTGTGGAGATGCTCTGATGATTTTCAGGAAAAAGGTGTCCAATGGGTGCAGTAATAAACTTTCCTTGGCCATATTCCTGGATATCTGCTCTCTCTGGGAAACCCACCAACCTCAGACTAAAATGCTGAGGTTTTTTATGCATTAAAATGGACTTTACAGGGGTCAAATGGCTCCAGGACTCGTGACTGGCTTTTGCAGTACAAATTGTTCACTCCTATAGAGCAATTTCAATGTTTTTCCCCTTCTCCTGCTCACATTCAGCATCTAATTATCCAGTGTTGGTTAGGATCATAATTTATTTATCTTTCCTTCGCTGCAAAGATGTGTACTTGAACCATGAGCAGAGTATGATTTTACTTAACAACTGTGGTTAAGCAACAATCTTCAAGTTAGGTAATTGTTATTCATTCTTTACGGGACGAAATGGGTAAAACGGCCTGAGAAATGTACCCTTTGCTGTGCTCCAAAATAAGAAATATCGCAAAATAAATATCAAAGTCCAAAATCTGGGATGAATTAGGTGATTCATGCTAAATGACTGATCTTGCCAGTTATCCAAAAAAACCCCAGATGGTTATTTTCAGGGGGAAAAAAAAATCCTAAATGGCAGAAAAAGAGTTCAGGAAGAACACTGAACACCATGACTGCCTCTGAAAGGTGCTTGCTGTAAGTCAGGATAGTTTTCCAGGCAAACAGCTGCTCTCTTGTGATGAACACAGGTTTTAGGGAATTCTGACTTCCCGAAGTGTGTCCAGCTGGTATTTGTGTGACAGAACCACTCTGCTTTCAGTGCAGCACCATCAGGTGTCTGGGGAAGGTCAGAGTGGGGATTGTGTAATTCCTAATGAGATTCCCAATTTCTTCTTCCCTCCCTCTCCCCTCTTTTCCATGGATTAAGAGCTGTTCTGTACCCCAAGTACCCTGAAAAAGCAGTGAACAACGAGAGCGTTTTATGAGCTCAGCATGAACATGAAGCATCTCTAAAACCGCAGGTTTGAGTGTGTAATAGGACGGTTTATGGCTGAAAAAATGAGGAAAATGCTTTCCCAAAAGACAGACAAAGAAGTGGGGGAGAAATAAATATCTTCCCTAAGTGTGGAGCACTTCAGAACTGAGACTTGCATTCCACTCCAAACAAACTGCACCTAAGTATAAGGAAAGTTGGGTTTTCCTTCTAGAAAATTGTCCTAAATCCATTTGTTTAAAACTTATTCCTGGGTGAATATGACAGCTGATCTTTTCTCCTGCAACCAGAGTGTTTGAAAGCCAGAACAGCCACTCCAACCCAATGTTTTGAAACCCAGAAATGGTTGAGCCTTCTGATGCACTGGAAACAAGTTTACTCAGCTGTGAAATGCCCGTTAATGACACCCTGATTGCTTTACCCGGGCAATTTTATTTATACAGACCTCAGAAACCCGGGCAAATCTTTCGCTGTGAGAGGAAATAACCAAGCTGAGTTTATTCCCTGATAGGCTTCTTCCATTCTCCACTACTACAGCAAAACGAGAGCTCGTATTCACATGGAATTATTCCAGCACAATCATTTAACAACTCCCAGTAACTCGGGCCACAGTGGCCTGTGGATGTTTGGGGGACTGAAATGTGGGTGTCTTTCCCTCAGCCTCAGCTTCACTGAGCAATTCCAGCAGAAATAAAAAAGGAAATAATCACATTGCCACATGCCTCGCTCCATTTTACCGCTCTCACACTCTGAATTTACAGCTCCTCTCATTCCAGATTTATTCTCATGTGCAGACGAGCCCCAGACTGGGAGGAAGGGCTCCAGCTTCCCTCATGGAAGTGGTCCTTCCCAGGAATTCTTTCTGGGTGTTAATGTCACTGAAATCCAGGGGCCAAATTCTTGGCTCCAAGGTTCCCCTCCTCTGCAGCATCCTGGCTTTGCAAAGGGGCCGTAAAAGCGATCCAAAAAGCCAGCTGAACCTTGTCTCTGGCACAGAGGGGAAGGATCATCAAGACCAGGCTGTTTCCACTGGAAAAATGAGCTTCATTTTGTTCAAGAGACGAATGAGCTGCAATGAAATTTTACAACTCCCATAATAAGGCCATTATCAAGATTGTGACAAAAAAAAAAAAAAGCCAACCAAAAAAAACCCCCAACCCAACAAAAAAACTGAAAAAGCTTTAAACTTCCAGTAGTCTCATGCTAACCCAGAAGAGTTTCAGCCAGCTCGAATTCTGACTGGTGATGATCAGTTGCTGTCAGATACAGGTTTGTTTAAACATTACATTTTACAGCTCTAAATTTGGCTTTTTAGCTGGAATTTTAACTTAGGCTTCACTGCTAATCCACGGTCAGTGACTGAACTGGCATTTCACAAGTTTGTCTGCGGACTTTCATATTCTGAAAGTGCCTATTTTTAAACCTGCATTGCAACACCACCATCCCGTATTACCAAAGAGTCATCTCATACCTGAATACAGCTCCTAAATAACAGCAGCTCTGCCTGGTTTTGCTTTTGCTGCCCTTTGGAACAGGAGGGTTTTAGTGCTCCGTTAAGGCAGTCCGGGTGATTTACTGCCATTCCCCTTCAGAGCTGGGAAGCTTCTGTGGCACAGAAGAGCAAAACATCAGCCCAGTAGATCAAAGATGGGGCTGCCCATTCCGGGTGTCAAAGCGGAGTTTTTAGTTCGGTGAGGTCACTTTTAGGTCAAATTAGGTATTTTTAATACATTTGATGCTACCTGAGAGGTGCTGTGTGTGAGATCTTTTCTCTCTTCCAGGGGCCGTACAGATAATTTAGTTCCCAACCCCTTGGGAAGGGACACCTTCCACTATCCCAGGTTGCTCCAAGAAAAAAAATCCAAGCTGGCCTCGGACACTTCCAGGGATCCAGGGGCAGCCACAGCTTCTCTGGGCACCCTGTGCCAGGGTCTCACTATCAGTTTGTTGGACTTCCTTTGGATTTCTTTAGTTAAGTGGAGCCACTGCATTGCTCAGATGGGTCCTCTCTAAGGCTGGACAGTGTTTGAGGATAAAATTTGATGTCCACTTTGAGAAAAGCAAGCTCAGCAACTTCCTTCTACTAACCAGCCACAAAAATGTGTGATCTTGTCCTCCATCATCCTTCTCCTACCTAACTTGTGCCAGAGAGCTTTCTTGGGAATATTGTGCTCACAGTTAGGCTTAGGGAACAGACAGCTGGTGCAGGGCAAGAATATGTTCATTTATAACCATATCTTTTCTGATGAAGCTTCATCCAAAATAGTTTCGATTTTCAGGCAGCTACTGAGAGATTTGAGGGGGTGACGGAACAACATTCTCCAGGGATTTAAACTACAAACAAGCCCAGGGGCTGGCACTAAGTGGAAATGTTCTAAATGTGAGGAGAGCAGCTCCAAATGTGGGTTTGGGTTCCAGAAATAGAGTGTTTGCTGCTAGGGATGCATTTCCAGTCCCCTCCCCTGGGTCACTACGTGACACCACACTGCACTGTGTGTGTGCACAGGGTGATCTGTGATGTGGCTATTTCAGCTGCTGGCAAAACACAAAGCACCCCAGACATGATCCAAAGTCCCTTGAAGTCAAGGGCCCTTTCCATGGACTTCAAGGGACTCTGGATCCGTGCTGGAATGATGGTGAGCCAAGCTCACTGCTGGAACAAATGATGGCAGCTTCCATGGAAGCCAACGCGGCTCCATTTACTTGTGCCAGCAGTGAATCTGGTCTATAAACTTCATTCTGCAGCGATCAGAGGCTGCATAATTCATTCAGTGGCTCAGAAGTAATTAAATTTTCATGGCCATCAGCATATCAGCCATGTTATGGACCCAATTATGTTCTGACGGTATGAAACACCTCTTGCCCACAATCATTTATTTAAATGCTCCCTCTTCCTTGCTGTTGTTGTTGAAGCTGTTAGGGTTTGCTCACTCTGCTTATCTAAAATGCCATTTAATCTCTGAAGCCTTCCTGTTCACACAGTGGCAAGGTAATAAAATTGAATGTATGATTATGAGTCTGGTTTTCATTTACCCAGAGTGCTGGTGGAGGAGAAACGGGATCACGTGACTTGTAAAAGAGCAGGGTGGAAATAACTCTGGACATTACTGGTTCTAGTAAATGTAGCAGCAATTCTGAGCTGGCTCAGTGCTCATTTTCAGCTCAGGCTTTTGAATTCAGAGGGGACCTTCAAAGAAGTGCATTTGCTTTCCCTTTACCAGAAGGTCTGGGTGATGGATGCAACAGAGTCGTGGAGACTGTAATGGCAACATTTATGATCAGGAGGCCACACAGACAAAAATAATAAATGGGAGAGCATTATGGAGGAGGTCCTGGTACTTCTTCCCCTTTCTGTTGTTTTATTTAAGTCCAAAGGCTGATTGCTTGTTTTATTGGATTTTTTTTTTTTCATATTAGCATCCATCCCGACAAATGACCATCATCTGTGGATTGTGGAGGATGAAATGCTCCACAGACTTCCATCTCTTTTCGGCCAGCTGAACGAAAAGCCTTAATCCAGATAACAGATGTCGAGCATAGCCTTTTATGAACACATAAAATATATATGAAAATAATTTACTTTACATTTTGGCAAGAACAGGCAGTGAATGTAATCAGGGCCCCAAGAGCACTTGCAAACCTTATGGTAATGTGTGTCTGGGCAGGAGAAATTTTGTGGTAGTGCAAAAAAAAACCAAAACAACAAAACCCCCAAAAAATGGAAGCAAAGGAACATTTGGAACATTGCACCATTTCATTCTTGTTTTTTATAAACACCACCAGTGACCAACTAGGAGAAAAAACCCTGTTAAAAACACTTACTGAACCTCTTTTCTTCTGTAAACAAGTTCTTCTGAAATTCCGTATATAAAGAGATCTTCCCCAAAAGTTCTGACACAATTTTTAAAGCAGAGCACTTCTGATTTTGTGTTAAGGTTGAATACCTAGAAAAACAAATTTTTTTTGAGGTTTCTTCCCTTTCAGGCAACAGCCACCCCATAAATAGTTAATGTGGCACTTGGAACATGCGAGGGATCTGTGGTGGAGGAAGGAACAAGGTAGTGATGGGTGGAAATCTCTGATAACCCCAATAAAAAATGTGGCCTGATTTCTTTTTCGTAAGCACCATTATCAGCAAGCTGGTAACAATTTACCAGCTGCATCAGGAGCCATGCTAGAGTGATTAGGTTTAATTAACACAGAGTGGTTTATCAGAAAGAAATGATTCAGCCTTGCAATCTTTCATTCATGTCTTCATGGAGGGGAAGGCACAAACTCCAGCATCATTTCCTCTTCTTCCCATTGTTTGCACAATCAAGCTCTGAGGGTGTCCTGGGTATTGCACTGCCTGGAACTGAGCTTGCTGGAACATCAGGGTGATAAATCCTTCTCTCCCCAAAATGAAAACGCTTTCAGGCTGTTAAGAGCCTTCACAATTGCATTTGTGGTAATGTCAGCGTGTCCCAGGAAGGTTTTAGACTGGGGAGATTGACAATTCAGGATAAAATCTGAATGTTATCAGATTCACCCATGAGGTCGGGACCTACATGGACAACCATCGACAGGTTTGGTGGGATGGTCACTCCCTCAGGAGCACAAAGCATGGGAACAAATGTGTGGGGATGGGTCAGACATGGCGCTGGGTGTAATTTAAATCATGCCACTGGAGGTGGAAGTCTTCCTGATTATAGGCTGGGATAGGAGTACTGACATAATCTTCATATCCTAGAATGCTTGGGATTGGAAGGAACCTTGAGGACAATCTAGTTCCCACTCCCTGCCATGGGCAGGGGCAGTTTCTAAGGGACCAGGTTGCTCAGAGCCCCATCCAAGCTGGCCTTGGACACTTGCAGGGAGTGTCTACCTGCACTGCTCTGCTGGCTGATGTCCCATGGGTGATTTCAGCATGTTTGGTGAAGTGCACAGGTACCTCATCACAGCCCACAGCTTCCTCGAGAGGGGAAGAGGAGGGGCAGGCACTGATCTCTGTGAGACCAGGGACAGGACCTGAGGGAGTGGCTGGAGATGTTTCTGGGGAGGTTTAGGCTGGATTTTAGGGAAAGGTTCTTCCCCCAGAGGGTGCTGGGCACTGCCCAGGCTCCCCAGGGAATGGGCATGGCCCCGAGGCCGCCAGAGCTCCAGGAGCCTTTGGACAACACTCCAGGGATGCCCAGGGGGGATTGTTGGGGGGTCTGGGCAGGCCCAGGAGTTGCTCTTGGTGATCCCTGGGGTTCTATTCCAGCTCAGGCCATTCTGTGATTCAATGAGGCTTCTTGCTACTGACCCCCCATTTCATAACCCCAAGATAGCACCAAACACCTTTTTAACCACGATCAATTCTCCCGCCAGTCTGATAATTTTGCTCCAAGGGCAAGCCTCACATCACCCTGACTCCAGCACTAATTAGTTTTTGGGCTGAATGCAGCCCTCACAAGCCTTTGTTACAGCCGAGTGATGAGACCAGTGAAGCCTCTGCTCAAGAAAAGCCCCCAGAGCACAAAGCAGCTTTGGGAAATATTTTTCATGCCTAGGACAAGTCAGTTGGAATTTCCAATCTGCAGCTTCCCCACAGCTGCAGCCACCCCTCTGAAATGGGTCTGTCTTGAGGTATTTATAACGTGTCTGTCACCAGGGGAAAAGCAGCAGCCAGGTTTGCAGCTGATGCAGCTCGTCATCCTTTTGCCCCTCTCCCAGGTTCCACACTCTGCAATTCTTCCCTCCAACAAAGAGCT